>NC_052160.1:7642089-8304580 GCF_902713615.1 Scyliorhinus canicula | reverse complement strand
CCAATTTACAACAGTCGGATTAGTACAGGAAATTAGCCTTACACAGCAGACTTACACACCCGACCCAGGGTCCTGAGCCAAGCAGCGCACGGAAACCCACCATATTGTGCCGAGTGGGCACGTTATCACACACGGCTGCCATTGCCAACATCCACGTTACCTTTCTGTGCAAGGTTGCTACACCCGGGTCGGGATTGGCCGGTCCACCAGCCCCGTTTTCCGGCGCCGCCGCGCCCCCATCGGCACCGGGATTCTCCGTTCCCGCAGCCGGCCAATGGGGATTCCCATTGTGGCCAACCCCGCGCCGTCGGGAAACCAACTCTCCCCATCACCTACGCTATTTCTGTGACTAGATCTTTTTTTTTTTTATAAACGGTTTCATTTTATCGATCCACGTGTGGATAAATTGCTGAATGTGAGAATGAGGCTGATTGTAAAGGTAACCACGGTGACATGGTAACTACCTCATTGGTAAAATACGGAAGAGGAAGCTCACAGCGGCAAACGGTGGGTCGGCCGAAACATCAAACCCAAAGCGCCTGGTAGATATTTTACCCATGTGGGCTCACGCTTTATAATCGCAGATAATTAATCACAGGCTACTGCTTGGCGGTGCAGGATGTTAGTGCGCTCGCAAGCCATGCTGCTCTGAGATTCAACCGAAATTGACAGAGGGCCATGAGCCACTCGTACCAAGGAGATCCCAAATCTCACATCAAACACTTTGTTACTAACCACAGAATAAGACTGATGGCCATGGCAGTCAGGGCTAACCCTTTCTCGGAGTTTGGATGAGTGGGCTGCGCCGAGGAAGGGATATTTGAAAATATTGAGGGTGAGAACATAGAACATACAGTGCAGAAGGAGGGCATTTGGCCCATCGAGTCTGCACCGACCCACTTAAGCCCTCACTTCCGCCCTATCCCCGTAACCAAATAACCCCATCTAACCTTTTTTTTTGGTCACCAAGGGCAATTTATCATGGCCAATCCACCTAACCTGCACGACTTTGGACTGTGGGAGGAAACGGGAGCACCCGGAGGAAACCCATGTAGACACGGGGAGAACGTGCAGACTCCGCACAGACAGTGATCCAGCGGGGAATCGAACCTGGGACCCTGGCTCTGTGAGGCCACAGTGCTATCCATTTGTGCTACCGTGCTGCCCCTGAGGAATGGCATGGTGAGGGGGAGAAAATGAAGGAAAGTAATTGCAGGAACCAAGACAGCGAAATTCTCGAAGAAAATACGGGAGAAAATCATAGCAGGTCAATCACCAACTCTAAAAAGGAAAACTGGGCTAAAATATTATACCACGTATGGCACACACCACAAGTGTGTATCCGGAGGTGGCTGGAAAAACATGGACCCCAATATTTTGGGGTGTAGAAACTCATTAATCAAGTTCACAATAGATCATGGGAAAGATGAATGAAAATGACGACCTAGAATGGAACTTATCACAGAGTAAGTGGAGTGTTCTAAGCTGTTATCTCAACTCACCCCATCAGAGGAGGGTGACTTTCATCCCCATTTGTTGGGCTGGGTTTAAATACAAGCACCAGAGATTGGGGGGTAAGTATTGATTAAAGCATTGATTCCTTTACTGATTGAAGGGACTGTCAACGCCTTTGTCGTGAAGTTGCACTGAGAGTCAATGGTAACAGAACAACATCTGTAGCCAGGCAAATGTCATCTTTTTTATTCAACTGTACATTGGCCATCCTCTACCCTCACAGTTTGGGCATGGGGAACTCCAGACGGAATATGCTGTTCCTGTCCTGCCAAGAGATGATCAGAAATACAGCCCAGCTGCATCCTGAGGGCAGAGCCTAAGTCTGGGAGGGTCTTCATCAACCCTGGTTGGCCTGAGTGAACCACCGCCGATTCCTGTCCACCAACCTCAAGATCACCTGGCTGCTGAGCCCCAGGTGGCTCCGAGGCCCAGAAATCTGGAAAGTCCCGGGGAACAAACGGAACAACGGGAACGCACGGACTCTGGTGCATTCCTGTGCAAGGTCCACTGCCAACCTCTTGGGGTGACTTCTTTCCGAGCGCCCTGGGACACGACACCAGGAATTTGAATCGTAGGATGGAAACACCCTGGGCTGGATTCTCCGTCAGCGGGATCCTCCGATTCACCGGCAGCGCACCCACACGGCGTGACGGTACCCACAATGGGAAACCCCATTGGCCGCCTGGTGGGAAGGAGGATCCCGCTGACGGCGGGGGCTGGCTTTGTTACAAAACTGGCGGGGCGAAAAATCCCGCCCCCTATGCCTCGTCATTACTGTAGCAATATGGACCCTTGGAGGAAAGACTAGAACCGCTGGAATATGGTAAAGGCAGAAGGCCGAGTACAGTAGATCTCCATCCATTTGTTCCTGGCTTCAGCAGTCAGACGGCGGGCGAGGGAACTCAACCCCATTATCCTAACACATCCCCCCCCCCCCCCTCAACTGGCACTGTCCATTACTAAAAGGTTTCGAACTGAGAGACTACCTGTTGCCTCCGCGTCCTTCAAAGCGTGGATCCTGACACATATCAAGTTCTGGGGTTGAATCAATAATCTCCTGAAGATCAGACAACTCGTCACTACTTCCCATTCCTGAAAATGATTTCAAGGAGGCAATTAATTTCACGGCGAAGGTGAACTGTTAAACTACTGACCATCAATGTTCTGTGAAATAATGCTGAACTAAGAAAGCCACGGGATATCAGAGAGCGTTAGACTGAAGAATTACTTACTGATATGGCAGGCAGGGTGCATCTGGGTGGTATATTGAAAGAAGTGGTATATCACACAGTGAGTTATATGGCAGAGAGTTACAAGACTTGAGATTATCACTAAATGACGCCGAATACGTTAACACGACAATCTGGCTTTTGGCATTTTATCCCAGTTATTGTAACAAGGAACCAATTTAAATAGCGTCAAACACATTGGGGGTTAATGAAAAGTTAAATTGTGCGAGGTGCGCTATACACAGGCGATCCACAATCACCCATTTTGCACCCCCGACAAATTTAAATCTCATTCCATTGAGTATTCACCCACGAATAAACGCAAGGTTTAAACATTAAAACATAGAATATATCAGGCTGTGGTATAGGTAATAATAATAATAATAATCACTTATTGTCACAAGTCGGCTTCAATGAAGTTACCTAGTCGCCACATTCCGGCGCCTGTTCGGGGAGGCCGGTACGGGAATTGAACTCGCGCTGCTGCCTTGTTCTGCATTACAAGCCAGCTATTTAGCCCACTGTGCTAAACCAGCCCCTGGTAAGGTGAGGATATAAACGCAAAGTAGGTCACAAAAAGGTATGGATTCTATTAGTAATAAACAATGTCAGTGTTCCAGTGAGGAGTGTCAGCATTTCACAATTTAAAAGTGGCACCCTAGGGTAACTATATCCTGGTAATATACTGATCAGATGATTGTCACATTTTGTATTAAGTTATAATACAATAGAGTGTTATATTATAATTGGTGAAAGAAAGTAACATCCTCATTTAATCAATGGATTTAAATATGTAATATGTGTATGGGTGTGTGTATATGAGTAAATAGTGGGCAGAAATATAGTCGTAGTGTTTATAGTATCATAGAATCCCTCCACTGCAAAAGGAGGCCATTCGGCCCATTGAATCTGCACTGATGCTTTGAAAGAGCACCCTACCCAGGCCCACTCCTCCGCCCTATCTCTGTAACCTCATAACCCCACCTAACCTTTTGGCACTATAGGGCAATTTAGCAAGGCCAGTCCACCTAACCTGCTCATCTTTGGACTGTGGGAGGAAACCGGAGCACCCGGAGGGAACCCGCGCAGATACGGAGAAAATGTGCCGACTCCGGTGACCCAAGGCCAGAAATAAACCCGGGTCCGTGGCGCTGTGAGACAGCAGTGCTAACCACTGCTCCACCCGTTTCAAGGAGCTATTACCAGACAGTAACTTAACACAGGAGGGTACGATGAGGCTAGCTCGCCCTGTGCCCAAATTCAGCCCACCCTGAACTTGTGATCTTGGGCACGACAAGTGGGTTTCACACTGGGAAACGTTCCTGTGCCCAGCACCGACAATCCTCAATTCAATGGGCAGGGATAAATGAGGCAACAGGAGCAATCTCTCACCTATGCTGACGTTCCTCATCTCCTGGGTGACCTGGACTTCCATGTTTCTGCTATTACCTTTCACCCGCTTTCGCTGGTTCTTGATCTTGTTGTCCCCGCTGTAGATTGGATTAACTACTTCATTGAGCGGAGTGACCGCTGCAGAAGGTACAGATGATGTTGGGGTGTTGGACTTGGTCCCTGTGGTACTTGGGGTGGCAGCAGCAGATGATTGCCCAGACTCCGAGGTATCATCCTGACACAAGACAAGAGAGAGTTCACAATCATGAGTCTAACTCAGTTCCACCTTCATTATGATAAATGACAATGTGATCAGCAGGCTCAGGGTTAATCTGACGCTCAACCTATCTCCAGATATTAAACAAAAAGTACCTCAAGCCTGTCGCCTAGAGCAGGTACCAGTTAGGAATGGTAACTTAATAATTGGCTAACAGGGGTTTGAAGCTAAAATACCAATATATTAAGTAATAAGCATCTAATGGTAACAAGCATTCCCATGACACATGGCTGTCATAGCATCTATTCCACTAGCACAAGCTGTGGAGTGGACATATACCAGATTTAGTTGTCAGCAAGGTGTAATTGTTGTTGGCCTCCCTCTCATAAATAGTGTAAAGTGAAAGCAGTTCCATTTTTTAAAAAAAGCCCTTAAACACTGGCAAGTCATGCTGCAGTTGTATAGAACCTTTCTAAGACCGCACTTGGAATATTGCGCACAATTCTGGTCGCCACACTACCAGAAGGACGTGGAGGCTTTGGAGAGGGTGCAGAGGAGGTTTACCAGGATGTTGCCTGGTCTGGAGGGCGGTAGCTATGCGGAGAGGTTGAACAGACTCGGACTGTTTTCATCAGAACGTCGGAGGTTGAGGGACAGCCTGACAGAGGTGTACAAGATTATATGGGGCATGGATAGAGTGGATGGGCAGGCACTCTTTCCCTGGGTGGAAGGGTCAGTCAGCATGGGGCATAGGTTTAAGTTCAGTGAGGCAAAGCTTAGAGGAAGCATGCGAGGCAGGATTTTACCGCAGAGGGTGGTGAGTGCCTGGAACACGTTGCCGGGGGAGGTTATGGAAGCAGATACGTTAACGCCGTTCAAATGGCATCTTGACAAACACATGGATAGGATGGGTATAGAGGGATACGGCACAAGGAAGTGCTGAGGGCTTTGGCTAAGGATGGTATCATTACCGGTACAGGCTTGGAAGGGCCGAAGGGCCCGTTCCTGTGCTGTATGGTTCTTTGTTCCACCTTCAAGGCCCAGGCTATAATCAAGCCTGAACTCCATGCCCGACCCCTGTCTGACCCCTGCACTGGAGTCCACTTCCACTTTGCAGGAGGCCAGTACACCTCTTCCCACTCGAGTCACCCAGCCTCCAACTTTACCCCGAGGCCCAGGGTGTGAGAACTCCCAACACAGGAAGTATCTGCCTCAACCTCAACCCTCTCATTCAGGTGTCTTTGTTTGTGCCTGAAGTAGAAATCTCCACACAGGACCCGGACTCGGTGACGTCAACATCTAGGTGACGTTTCTGGTCTTGGCGGCAGAGAACAGCAGATAAATTTTGGCCCCGCGATAACATTAATCGGTAATCCAGGCATTGTAAATAATTTAACTAAATCTTCATTTTTCTTTTTATAAAATGAATTATAATCGATTCCTTCCCAGAAAGGTCTAAATAAAAAGTCTAAAGAAAAAGACCTTGTTTGAAACTCTGACATTATCATTGTCAACACTTATGGAACAATGTTAATGACGAACAAAAGAACCCAACTGGCTTTGGAGAGAATCAAACTCAGAATTAGTTTCTGTGATAACTATTGTTTAGATTTTGACCTTTCACCTCCATCTTAAATCCCCCCTCCTTTAAAAAAAAATATCCCCTCCATGCATTGCCTCAATGTAACCAGCAAGCCACCCTACACACCAGGCCATTTTTTGTTCTTAAAGTTGCTATGTTTTGTTGCAGTTTCTACAGTTCCAACACATTCTTTCTTCCTCCCTTCAGTCCTGACGAAGGGTCCATGACTCAAAACATTAAGTCTGTTTCTCTCCTGATAGCCCCCTGTTGGGTTTTTCCAGCTGCTTATAGAACATAGAACAGTACAGCACAGAACAGGTCCTTCGGCCCTCGATGTTGTGCCGAGCAATGATCACCCTACTCAACCCACATATCCACCCTATACCCGTAACCCAACAACCCCCCCCCCCCAACCTTACTTTTTAGGACACTACGGGCAATTTAGCATGGCCAATCCACCTAACCTGCACATCTTTGGACTGTTCTTGTTCTAGATTCCAGCATCCGTGCTATTTTGCTCATCTTTAGCTCTTGTTTAAAGTTGCATTGAAATCATTTCATTGCGCGATGTTAAATTCAGGTTTGAACAGATTATCTCATGAAGATGTTAATGTCTAAAACACGAGGGCTGAAATATGACGGTGCATTAACGAGGGAGGAAATCGGACAGATTGAAAAATGCCAAAATCAAATTTCACCCTGCCGTTCACAGAGTAGCAGAGAAAGAAACTATCCAGATTTTACCCTTTCTCACTGTTGGATCGGACGTTGAGGTGGCACCAAGGAGGGATGTTCATTAAAGAAGGGGGTCGAATGAAAACAGGGGTGCTTGCTCTGCTAGACTAAGAGAATTGGGACACTACACATGTGCACCACAAGGGAATTAGGCATCAAAGGCAGATGCCTTCTCAGATTACCCAGTCACAGAGACACTGCAGACAGACTCCCCCTCCAGACCAAAAGGAAATTCAAGATTTCAAGAGTGGCACAGTGGCTAGCACTGCTGCCTCACAGCTCCCAAGGTCCCAGGTTCAATAAAGGCCTCGGATGACTGCCTGTGCGGAGTTTGCACGTTCTCCCCTGTCTGCCTGCGTTTCCTCCGGGTGCTCCGGTTTCCTCCCACTGTCCAAAGATGTGCAGGTTAGGTGGATTGGCCGAGATAAATTGCCCTTGGTGACCAAAAGGTTAGGTGGGGTTACTGGGTTATGGAGTTAGGCTGGAGGCGTGGGCTTAAGTAGGGTCTGTCCAAGGGTTGGTGCAGCCTCGATGGGCCGAATGGCCTCCTTCTGCACTGTAAATTCTATGATTTCCAGTGGAGGGATGGGGATTTCAGATAACAAGACAGATTGCCCAGTAGAAAGATGGGGAACTCCACCTATAGATATTTCAATTAAACATTGGTTGGCCAATTAAAGGGTCTCAATTGGCCCGTGGGATGGATAGCCGCCCTCAACCTTCCCAGTCAGTGACTGAATCTCAGGGAGTCAGGAAGGTGACAGGAATTCCACCCCTGCCTTCCCTCTCGATACTGAAGCACCCCCACTCTCCTACCCACCCCCATTGACCAGACGAGTATGCATCTTGTAGTTACAGAGGAATGTATGTGGGAGATATATAGATAGCTGTCACATAAATGCCATTTCAGAGTTATTGGACAATACGGAGGTGAAAAATGCATTGCATTGGCTGTAGTCATCTATTAAGATTGTACAACGTTCAATGATCATGGGCCACTATAGAACTTAAAATGGAAACACGGAAATGCTAACTCGCCACACAGCTCACAGTCCCTCCTGTCATTTCTATGAACATAAATGTTGTCCACAACACGGACAATCCCACAACAGGCACAGAGCTAAAAGGTGGAAATGTTAAAACAATAAAGCCATGCCATTTTCTGTCCCTAACTGCACAGAGTTTTCTGTTCGGGGTGAGGGCCCAGTTTCTGGTGTGCCCCAGGCTCACTCACCTTGAGGCTACAGTTCGATGGGGGCTGACTGAGATCGCTCAGATGCCAGTTGTCAGAGCCGGGAGTGATGCGACCAACTTGCTGCCCACGGAGGTTCCCATCCAACACGGGGAAGAGGCCCAGAGTATTGGGTCGATCCTTCCTACTGGGTAAGACCAACAATGTGCAATTGAGGTTTCCTATTCATCACCAATTCACACATTCTTCATAAGTATTCAGGCTGTTGTTTAACCAATATGGCCATGTAGCTTTGCCATTGTGACCTTCAGCATAGACCCAAACCTCGTCAATGGTTGCTAGACATTACACAGCTATTAATAACATGCAGTTACATTCAATGTGTCCACTCTACCCATGTCAAAGCATTAGTGTCCCAAAATATGAGAAAACAGAGTCACGCGAAATGCTCAGGTAGTCACAGGAGCAGAATGACATTAAGAGCATCACATTATTTCACTACTAAACACAGCAGTGAATGGTGGAGGACTGTGATTCTGCACAGAGCCCACTCCTCAGCATGGCAGGGGGAGACAATTATTCTGCACAGAGCCCACTCCTCAGCATGGCAGGGGGAGACAATTATTCTGCACAGAGCCCACTCCTCAGCATGGCAGGGGGAGACAATTAGTTTCAGTCTGGCCTGAAAGTAGCGGAGAGTTGAGTGTCAGAGACGATGGGTGGCATTTCGCGGTCTCTCGCGCCCCGTTTGGAGGTGGGGAGGCCCATTAAATAACTGGACGGGATGGCGCGGTGCTTGTAGCCCACTGCCTTCTAGCCCGTGCCCGAATTAAGCCAGGGGCTGAAAGGCCTGTGTTCGGACTTACTGCCTGCCACCATGAAGCCCTTGGCAATTAATGACTCATTCCTCATTCCATTGTCAAACAAAGTGGTGGGCAGGCAGTACCTGATCAAAGGAGACAGCATCCGCGGGGGGGGGGTCAGAGCCAACCCCATCCCTGGTTTAGCTCACTGGGCTAAATCGCTGGCTTTTAAAGCAGCCCAAGGCAGGCCAGCAGCACGGTTCAATTCCCGTACCAGCTTCCCCGGACAGGCGCCGGAATGTGGCGACTAGGGGCTTTTCACAGTAACTTCATTGAAGCCTACTTGTGACAATAAGCGATTTTAATTTTTTCATTTCATTTCACATGAAACCCCCTCCCACCATTACTTACCAGTGGCCTTTGTTGCTCCGCTATGCTGGGTCTATCAGATCTCCAGCCAGCAGTTCAACTCCCTCTCCCCGACCCTGCCATAAAAAACAGCCCAATGTACATCTACGCCTCCACAGAGAAAGACCTCAGTTCTGCAAAAAGCAGAGCACCTGGGCTGCAATTTATAGCTGCTAACCTCATCCATCTCTCGAAGGCTGCCAGTCAGCTACTCCCCATGAAGGAGTGTTCTAAATAGGTATCAGGCGAGGATGTGGAGAAGCAGGGAGGGGAGCAGGTGGGGCAGCACGGTAGCATTGTGGATAGCACAATCGCTTCACAGCTCCAGGGTCCCAGGTTCGATTCCGGCTTGGGTCACTGTCTGTGCGGAGTCTGCACGTCCTCCCCGTGTCTGCGTGGGTTTCCTCCGGGTGCTCCGGTTTCCACCCACAGTCCAAAGATGTGCAGGTTAGGTGGATTGGCCATGATAAATTGCCCTTAAGTGTCCAAAATTGCCCTTAGTGTTAGGTGAGGTTACTGAGTTATGGGGATAGGGTGGAGGTGTTGACCTTGGGTAGGGGGTAGGGTGCTCTTTCCAAGAGTCGGTGCAGACTCGATGGGCCGAATGGCCTCCTTCCGCACTGTAAATTCTATGTTCTATGTACACATTACAGCGCAAAGCAACATGGTCACTGTAGCGGGCAATTATGAAATGAAATGAAATGAAAGTCGCTTATTGTCACGAGTAGGCTTCAATGAAGTTACTGTGAAAAGCCCCTAGTCGCCACTCCGGCGCCTGTTCGGGGAGGCTGGTACAGGAATTGAACCGTGCTGCTGGCCTGCTTGGTCTGCTTTAAAAGCCAGAGAATTACTGCACTTTTTAATGATCTGTAGTGAGATGCAAATGCTCTAGGTCACTTCAAACGGATGGAATGATTCAATTTCGAGTGGGTAGAAATATGAGTTTTCCCTTTGTTTACCTCCGAATAACGTCAAGACTGTGAACCGATACAGTTACATCAAATCACCAAAGTGCGAGTGCCAGTAATGCTAAGTCCACCCTAACAACAGAACATGACCTTGCTGGATTTATTTTCATGCAAAGGGAAATATAGGACCATGGAGAGGGGAAGGCAAAGGGGAGAATTCCCTCATCAAAAAAGTGGGAATTGGAATTTGGATTGCTTTATTGTCATGTGTACTGAGGCACAGTGAAAAGTATTGTTCTGTGTGCAGCTCAGACAGATCATTCCGTACAGGAAAAGAAAATACATAATGGGGAAACATAAAATACACAATGTAAATACATAGACACAGTCATTGGGTGAAGCAGGCAGGAGTATAGTACTGCTCAGTAGGTAACATGTGTGTAGAGATCAGATCAGTCCATGAGAGGGTCACGGTAGGGCAGCGGGGTAGCACAGTGGTTAGCACAGTAGCTTCACAGCTCCAGGGTCCCAGATTCGATTCCCGGCTTTGGTCACTGTCTGTGCGGAGTCTGCACGTTCTCCCCGTGTCTGCGTGGGTTTCCTCCGAGTGCTCCGGTTTCCTCCCACAGTCCAAAGACGTGCAGGTTAGGAGGATTAGCCATGATAAATTGCCCAGTGTTCAAAAAGATGAGGTGGGGTTACTGAGTTGTGGGGATGGGATGGAGGTGTAGGGTTAGGTGGGTTGGTCATTCTGGTGCAGACTCGATGGGCCCAATGGCCTCCTTCTGAACTGTAAATTCTATGATTCAGGAGTCTGGTAACAGTGGGGAAGAAGCTGTTTTGAATCTGTTTGTGCGAGTTCTCGGACTTTTGTATCTCCTCCCCGATGGAAGAAATTGGAAGAGCGAATAAGCCGGGTGGGAGGGGTCTTTGATTATGCTGCCCACTTTCCCCCGGCAGCGGGAGGTGTAGACAGAGTCAATGGATGGGAGGCAGGTTCGTGTGATGGACTGGGCGGTATTCACGACTCTCTGAAGTTTCTTGCGGTCCTGGGCCGAGCAGTTGCCTTACCAGGCTGTGATGCAGCCAGATAGGATGCTTTCTATGGTGCATCTGTAAAAGTTGGAATTTCTCATCTGTCATAACCCACAAGGATCTTACGGGGTGAGAACAATTAACTTCCATGGGAACCTTGCAGAATATGAGCTCCCCTGGGTGGGGGACCTCTAAACAATGTTGAGTTGTAGGGTATATAAAGCCAGCCAGTTGGGACCCAGTTGGGATCTATCATGTGATGTATATAATAGTTATTGCAAATAAACTGATTGTAAATAAACAAAGTTTCTTTGAACTACCGGGTGTGGGCTCCTTCATGGCCGTATAAAATCATCCCAGGTAAGTGAAGTCTGTAGACTGCTAGTTACTTCAAACTTTTCAGCTCCAGGTCAGAAAGAACACGCCTTCCCCCTTTTGAGAACTTTTGGCACTTTGACATCTGGGTTGTGATGGAGTCTTTCAAATCTTTTGTATAAAACCAGACGATAAAAGCTTCCAACTACACTTTTCCTTGTTAAATATTTGCAAAGTGAGCATTTGTCCTTCAGAGGATGAACAGGTAAAGGATTGATAAGGTGAAACAAGTAAATGGCAGAGACTTTGTGTATTTTGTATCTGTCTTCACAGTAAAAGACACAGAAAGTATCTCAGGAACAGTAGAAAAAAATCAAGGGGCAGAAGGGAGGGAGAAACTTAAAACAATCACTACCACTCGAGAAAAAGTACTCGGAAAACTTATGGGACTAAAGGCTGTCAGGTCCCCTGGATCTGATGGTCTGCATCCCAAGGTCTTAAATTGGATTGGATTGGATTTGTTTATTGTCATGTGTACCGAGGTACAGTGGAAAGTATTTTTCTGTGAGCAGCTCAACAGATCATTAAGTACATGAAAAGAAAAGGAAATAATAGAAAATACATAATAGGGCAACACAAGGTACACAATGTAACTACATAAGCACCGGCATTGGATGAAGCATACAGGGTGTAGTGTTAATAAGGTCAGTCCATAAGAGGATCGTTTAGGAATCTGGTAACAGCGGGGAAGAAGCTGTTTTTGAGTCTGTGCCGGTTCTCAGACTTCTGTATCTCCTGCCCGATGGAAGAAATTGGAAGAGTGAGTAAGCCGGGTGGGAGGGGTATTTGATTATGCTGCCCGCTTTCCCCAGGCAGCGGGAGGTGTAGATGGATTCAATGGATGGGAGGCAGGTTCGTGTGATGGACTGGGCGGTGTTCACGACTCTCTGAAGTTTCTTGCGGTCCTGGGCTGAGCAGTTGCCATACCAGGCTGTGATGCAGCCAGATAGGATGCTTTCTATGGTGCATCTGTAAAAGTTGGTACGGGTTAATGTGGACATGCCGAATTTCCTTAGTTTCCTGAGGAAGTACAGGCGCTGTTGTGCTTTCTTGGTGTTTGCAGAGATAGCGGATTGGAATGTTTCAAAATTTTACAGATTCTGAAAACGCCCCAGCGGATTGGAAAACCCAAGACACAACTCTATTAAAGAAAGAAGTGACAGAAAGCAGGAAACTACAGGCCAGTTCGTCTAGCTTTTGCCATTGGGAAGATGCTAGAATCCATGAAGGAATGTAGTGGTTTGACATTTAGAAAAGCAGTGGCGTAGTGGTATTGTCGCTGGACTAGTATTCCACAGACCCAGAGTCTGAAAACCTGGGTTTGAATCCCGTGACACTATGACAGATGGTGAAATTTGAATTCAATAGAAATCTGGAATTAAAAGTTTAACGTTAACCATGAAGCCATTGTCGATTGTCATAAAAAACATCCAGTTCACTAATGTCCTTTAGGGAAGGAAAATCTGTTGTCCTTCCCTGGTCTGGCCTACATGTGACTCCAGACATATAGCAACGTGGTTGACTCTTAATTGCCCTCAGGGATGGGCAATAGATGCTGGCCCAGCCAGTGACACCCACATCCCATGAAGGAATAATAAAAGCAGGGTCAACATGGTGTTGTGAAAGAGAAATTATGTTTGACAAATTCATTGAAGTTCTTTAAGGATGTAACAAGGAGGATGGATAAAGGGGACCCTGTCGATGTAATGCACTTGGATTTGCAAAAGACATTCAATAAGGCAGTACATAAAAAGTTACTACACAGGATAAGAGTTCATAATATAGGGAGTATATTGGCATGGATAGAGGAATGGCTAACTATCAAAAAACAGAATCGGGTTATTCATTTTTAGGGAGGCAAACTGACAAATGGAATGTCACAGGAATCAGTTCTGGGCGTCAACTATTTACAATCTACGCTAATGGCTTGGATGGAGAAATCAATCATACTGTAGCCAGATTTGCTGTTGATACAAAGATAGGTAAGAGAGCAAGCTGTAAGGAGGATACAAAGAGTCTGCAAAATGATATAGATGGGTGGAGTGCTTAAAAATTGACAAATGGAGTATAATGTGGGAAGATGAAGGTTGTCCACTTTGGCAGGAAAATTGGAAAAGCAGAGAATTGTCAAAATGGAGAGAGCCTGCTAAATGCAGAGGGATCTGGGTGTCCTTGTACATGAATCATCAGTTAGCAGGTACAGCAAGTAATTAATAATAATAAGCACGTATTGTCACAAGTCGGCTTCAAATAAAGTTACTGTGAAAAGTCCCTAGTTGCCACATTCCGGTGCCTGTTCGGGGAGGCTGGTACGGGAATTGAACCGTGTTGCTGGCCTGCCTTGGTCTGCTTTCAAAACCAGCGATTTAACCTAGTGTGCTAAACCAGCCCCAAAAGAGGATGTTACTCCTCGTGCGGGAATCTAGAACGAAGGAGCACAGTTTAAAAATAAGGGTCTCCCATTCAAACTGGAGGTGAGGAGAAATTTCTTCCCTCGGAGGATCATTGGCCTTTGGAATTCTCTACCCCACAGATCAACCATGATCTCATTGAATGATCAAGTTAAGTTCAAAGGGCCGAATGGTCTACTTCTGCTCCAATTTCTTTTGATTTCATAGTATTGTCACAGCACCTTGTAAGCCCAGGACCTCTACCAACAGGAAGGGGAAGAGCAGTACACACAATCCACCTCCTGCAAGTTTCCCTCTAAGTCAAACCCCAAATTGACCGAGAAACCTATCACCCTTCCTTTAACATCACTGCATCAGTAACTCCCTATCTAACAGTGCCTTGGGAATACAGATTCTCCAGACTGCAGCTGGTTCCTGGTGGTTCACCAACACCTTTACAGGTAAATTATGGATGACCTTGACAGCAATGGTAACATCCCATGATTAAATTTGCAACGTTTGCCAATACTTGGGAAATATAAATACGTGATTCATCATTTCACAGTCCACTCACAAAGCAGAGAATACATGGAATTTACAGTGCAGAAGGAGGCCATTCGGCCCATCGAGTCTGCACTGGCTCTTGGAAAGAGCACCCTACCCAAGGTCAACACCTCCACCCTATCCCCATAACCCAGTAACCCCACCCAACACTAAGGGCAATTTTGGACACTGAGGGCAATTTATCATGGCCAATCCACCTAACCTGCACATCTTTGGACTGTGGGAGGAAACCGGAGTACCCGGAGGAAACCCACGCACACACGGGGAGGATGTGCAGACTCCGCACAGACAGTGACCCAAGCCGGAATCGAACCTGGGACCCTGGAGCTGTGAAGCGATTGTGCTATCCACAATTCTACCGTGCTGCCCTTAAATACCATCAAGCCCATCAAACAATTGGTTTAGCTCATTGAGCTAAATCGCTGGCTTTTAAAGCAGACCAAGCACGCCAGCAGCACGGTTCGATTCCCGTACCGGCCTCCCCGGACAGGCGCCGGAATGTGGCGACTAGGGGCTTTTCACAGTAACTTCATTGAAGCCTACTCGATAAGCGATTTCCATTTTCAACAATTCTTCACAATGCGCAAGAAGTCCAGTCGGAATTTCCAGCTCCATTAGGTTAGGCTGTCCCATAGCGAAGGTGAAGAAGAATTTGTTGTTTTAATGGTGAATAAAACATTAAACAGCACATGGCTACACCTATTATTTGAATATGTATTGACCAAGTGGTGCAGCGACAACAATCTCTCCCTCAATGTCAGCAAAACTAAAGAGCTGAAAATGAAATGAAAATGAAAATGGCTTATTGTCACGAGTCGGCTTCAATGAAGTTACTGTGAAAAGCCCCTAGTCGCCACATTCCGGCGCCTGTTCGGGGAGGCTGGTACGGGAATCGAACCGTGCTGCTGGCCTGCTTGAAAAGCCAGCGATTTAGCCCAGTGAGCTAAACCAGCCCCAACAATCTCTCCCTTAATGCCAGCAAAACTAAAGAGCTGGTCATTCACTTCAGGAAGCAAAGTACTGTGCATCAACGGGGCCGAGGTGGAGATGGTTGATAGCTTCAAATTCCTAGGTGTGCACATCACCAAAAATCTGTCCTGGTCCACCCACGTCGACGCTATCACCAAGAAAGCACAGCAGCGCCTATACTCCCTCAGGAAACTCGGCATGTCCACATTAACCCTTACCAACTTTTACAGATGCACTATAGAAAGCATCCTATCGGGCTGCATCACAGCCTGGTATGGCAACTGCTCAGCCCAAGACTACAAGAAACTTCAGAGAGTCGTGAACACAGTCCAGTCCATCACACAAACCTGCCTCATATCCATTGACTCTATCTCCGCCTCCCGCTGCCTGGGGAAAGTGAGCAGCATAATCAAAGACCGCTCCCACCCGGCT
Organism: Scyliorhinus canicula; assembly: GCF_902713615.1. Lineage (NCBI taxonomy): Eukaryota > Metazoa > Chordata > Chondrichthyes > Carcharhiniformes > Scyliorhinidae > Scyliorhinus > Scyliorhinus canicula. The sequence continues at coordinate 8,288,834 of NC_052160.1, read as the reverse complement.
TACTCACTCTTCCAACTTCTTCCATTGGGCAGGAGATACAGAAGTCTGGGAACACGCACGAACAGATTCAAAAACAGCGTCTTCCCCGCTGTTACCAGATTCCTGAATGACCCTCTTATGGACTGACCTGATGAATACTAAACACCTTTATGCTTCACCCGATGCTGATGTCTATGTATTTACATTGTGGACCTTGTGTTGCCCTATTATGTATTTTCTTTTTATTTTATTTTATTTTCATGTACTAAATGATCTGTTAGAGTTGCTTGCAGAAAAATACTTTTCACTGTCCCTCGGTACATGTGACAATAAACAAATCCAAGTGGAAGGGGTTTGAGGGATGTGCCTGGTGTGCAATACAAAGAAGCGAGCACGGTACTACAGTGGCTAGCACCATTGCTTCCCAGCTCTAGGGTCCCAGGTTCGATTCCCGGCTTGGGTCACTGTCTGTGAGGAGTCTGCACGTTCTCCCCGTGTCTACGTGGGTTTCCTCCGGGTGCTCCGGTTTCCTCCCAAAGTCCAAAGATGTGCAGGTTTGGTGGATTGCCCAAGCTAAATTGTCCTTAATGTCCAAAAAAAGATAGGTGGGGTTACGGGGATAGGGTGGAGGTGTGGGGATAGGGTGGAGGTGTGGGGATAGGGTGGAGGTGTGGGGATAGGGTGGAGGTGTGGGGATAGGGTGGAGGTATAGGCTTAGGTATAGAGTTGCCCTGTTGAAGGTGCTTTTTCCAAGGGCCGGTGCGGACGCGATGGGCCGAATAGCCTCCTTCTGCACTGTAAATGCTATGTTCAGAATTGGCGTTGCCTGTGAGAAATCTGAGAGAGACTTTGTGCAGTGGTTGCAAGAACAAACACACTCACATCCTCGTTTTCTTATTGATCTAAGCTCCTTCAAGCTTTCTAAAATCCATTTCTTGTTGTATTATTAATTGCCAAATCCATATTGTTCTTGCAGAGCTCCCATCAATACGTTTACCAGTTATTCTCTCTGGAATTCTCTACATTCTTAGCTAATTACCCGCGGAACAACATGGATAAAACCTGCTGCTGATGCCACACACGTAGCCGTCTGACATAGGGGCAGACTCAAAATGATTCTTTGCCAAGAGTTTCCAACTTCAAGAATCACGTTAGTACTTTTGCCAATTCAATCTTCTCTTTATCCACCCTGTGGCTTATCTTCATGTTTGCTCTGGTTACATTTACCTCTGAGCTTTTGGTGACAGTGGGTAAAGGTTTCTCAGAGGCACACATATTCGCAAAGTCCATGCAGCAATAACAGGTTTGTGTTGACTTGAGTGGTCTTGCAGGCAGCAAGTATCGATTCCAGCCAGGCCATCATGTGACAGTTTCTGTTCCTGGCCTCCGTCTTGTCGGCCTGTTTTCAGTACCACAATATCTTGGTCTGAGCGGTTAATCACCCCGTGTGATCCTTCTTTAGAAAATGATTCTACACGGTTAAGCCTACCAACTGTGTGTGTTTTCGAAAGATGTGCAGGTTAGGTCGATCGGCCGTGATCAATTATAGAATCATAGCATTTACAGTGCAGAAGGAGGCCACCTGGCCCATCGAGTCTGCACCGGCCAGGGAGGGGTCGGTATGGGAGCAAGGGCACAAGTCTGAAGGCTTTGTTAACGGCACCTCTACCGTTCTCGCCAGCTCGGTACTCCACAAGCCCAGTGGTCGTGGCAACCTTGAGGACGTGGAGGCAGCTAGAGGGAGAGTTTGAGTTGCCGGGGGGGGCACGGGGTTGCGGTACTTACAAGTGCGGGATTTTGTCCAGAGGTAGATCCCGGGCTTCTCGTGCCTCCCACTAAGGAGGTTACAGGCTAAGATGATGTCAAAAACAGGGGCCGGGGAGGGGAGGGTCTTGGAAATAAATAAGGAACTGATGGAGTGGAAGGGTTCCAATAGGGGAGGCGAAGAGGAAGTTGAAGAGTTGGGAGGGGAGTTGGAAGTTGGGTTATGGGAGGAGGCCCTGAGGTGAGTGACTGCATCCTCATCATGTGCCAGTCTCAGCCTGATCCAGTTCAAGGTGGTCCTCAGGGCTCATATGACTGTGGCCTGGATGAGCAGGTTCTTTGAGGAGGTGGAGGACAGTGTGGGTATTGTGGGGAATGTCCTGCGAATCATGTGCATATGTTTTGGGCGTGTCCGAGGCTGAGGGGATTTTGGCAGGGATTCTCAGCTGTCATGTCAGAGGTCCTGGACGGGAGGGTGACTCCGGGTCCAGAGGTGGCAATATTTGGGGAGCCGGAGGATCCGGGAGCCCAGGGGCGGACAGAGGCCGACGTTTTGGCCTTTGCCTTCCTGGTGAATCGGAGTCGGATCAGTGACATAGCAGAGTTTCTTAGGTTCAAGAAAATGAAGTGCGTCTTAAAGGGTTCGCTCAGAGGTGGCATCCCTTCCTGGGTCACTAAGGGCAATTTATTGTGGCCAATCCACCTAACCTGCAGGTCTTTGGACTGTGGGAGGAAATCGGAGCACCCGGAGGAAACCCACGCACACACGGGGAGAACGTGCAGACTCCGCACAGACAGTGACCCAGCGGGGAATCGAACCTGGCACTGTGAAGCCACTGTGCTAACGTGCTACCCAAATGCATGGGGTTATGGGGATACGGCAGGGATGTGGGCCTAGGTAGAGTGCTCTTTCGGAGGGTCGGTGCAGACTTGATGGACCAAATGGCTTCCATGGATCACTGGGTTGTGATTGGTAGTGGGAACCCTGGTGTTACTATTAATGTTTCCCCAGCTCTGGGTGGGGTCCTGGAACCTAGTTTGTCTGCGCGCTCGACTTTTACACTGCACAGGACTGTTTTCTCTCAGCCCCTTTAGAACCTTTTCTAAAATAGGAACCCGCGTCAACAGTGCCAGCTTTCTGCATGGAGGTTCCTGGGGCTGCTGCCCCCGGTCAGCGGTTATGGGGAGAAGGCAGGAGAGTGGGGATGAGAAACATGTCAGTCAGGATTGAATGGCAGAGCAGACTCGATGGGCTGAATAGCCTAATTCTGCTCCTTATAGTCTTATGGTCTTATGATCTCACAGACGTCGAAGGAGAGAGACAGGTACTGAAGGATATGTTGATAGGTTGAGATTAATGAGATTAAATAAAGAGTACATGAGGAGGCCCGGTTAGCATCAGTCAAAAATGGCCTGGTTCCGTGCTGTAAAATCCAACGCGGTGCTGTGCATCTCAGAGAACAGTGATCCTGAAAATTATTGCAGCACTGTGCAGCAAGGTGTTATCCGAAAACTGAGAGATCAGTTGATTACAAGGATTAGAGAACGGTAATACTGGGGAATTCTGTGGTCACGGGTTAAAATTACCTCTTTTCAAGACCGAGAATCTCAATTTATATATTCCCCCCCCCCGATGCCCGGGTGAAAGACAGTGTGCAGTTCTGCTGTCCTTATCTGAGGAAGGATGTTCTTTGCTATGGAGGGAGTGCAGCGAAGGTTTACCAGGCTGATTCCTGGGACTGTCATATGAGGAGAGACTAAGTCGGTTAGGATTATATTAATTGGAGTTTAGAAGAGTGAAAGAGGATCTCATCGAAACTTATAAAATTCTAACAGGATTAGACAGGGTAGATTCAGAAAGAACGTTCCCGATGGTGAGGGAGTCCAGAACTAGGGGTCATAGTTTGAGGATAAGGGGTAAACCTTTAGGACTGAGGTGAGGAGAAATTTCTTCACCCAGAGAGCGGTGAATCTGTGGAATTCGCTCCCACAGGAAGTATTTGAGGCCAAAGCGTTGTGTAATTTCAAGAAGGAATTGGATACAGCTCTTGGGGCTAAAGGGATCAAGGGTATGGGGAGGGGGAAGGCGGGATCAGGGTATTGATGATCAGCCATGATAATAAGAATGGCAGAGCAGGCTCGAAGGGCCGAATGGCCTCCTCTTGCCTGTTTTCTATGCATGTTTCTCTGTATTGTGGGACCAATGTTAAAACATCTGGAAACAGGAACAAGAAGATAAGAAACAAGAGGAAGGTAGGCCATGGGGCTGATCAAGCCTGTGCTGAAATAATGCTGTCCCTCAACCTCATCACATTCCTGCCCCGTCCCCATACCCTTGACAGACCAAACGTTTATCGCTCTCAGCCTTCAACACACTCAATGACCGAGAGTCCACTCGCTCTTCGGAGTCTGGAGTAGACGATTACAAAGATTTCCAACGCTCTGAGGGAAGGAATTCCTCCTTCTCGGAGTCTGAAGTGGCCCCTGCTACTCAACCTCTCCTCATAGGAAAACCCCCTCATCCAGGAAACCAGTCGAGTGAACTTTTATTATTCCACTTCCAAAGCGAGTATATCCTTCCCAAGGTACAGTGGCACCAAAACTGACCACTCAATTCCAGGTCTGATTTCACCTCAGCCCTGTTATGATTGCAAAGAGACTTCCTTATTCTGATGGTCCAAAGACCTTGAAATAAAAGCCAACATACCATTTGTTTTTCGAGCTCCTTGCTGTGCCTACGCATTAACTTTGCGTTCCTTATACAAGGGCACCCTCTCAATACCAACAATTAGTCGCATCTCGCCATTTAAAAAAATGTTTTTCTCACATTCTTCCCCATCATACTCCGTCCGAAGGAAAGAAAGACTGACAATTATGTGGCGCTTCGTACCACCGCCAGACATTGCAAAGCAATTTACAGCCAACAACGTCCTTTTGAAGTGTAGCCATTGTTAGAATGTAGGAAACTCAGGAATCTCCCACAAACAACAATGTGATAATCATAGATCATAGAATTTACAGTGCAGGAGGAGGCCATTCTGCCCATTGAGTCTGCATCGGCTCTTGGAAAGAGCACCCTACCCAAGTTCAACACATCCACCCTATCCCCATAACCCAGTAACCTCACCCAACACTAAGGGCAATTTTGGACAACTAAGGGACAATTTATCATGGCCAATCCACCTAACCTGCACATCTTTGTGACTGTGGGAGGAAACCGGAGCACCCGGAGGAAACCCACGCACACACGGGGAGGATGTGCAGACTCCACACAGACTGTGACCCAAGCCGGAATCGAACCTGGGACCCTGGAGCTGTGAAGCCATTGTGCTATCCACAATGCTACCGTGCTGCCCATCTGTTCCATGTCAAAATAATGCCACAAGGTCTTCCCATCAACCTGAGGGGGCAGGCAGGACCAACACTTAATGTCTCATCTACAAACAGGTATCTCCAGCAGTGCAGCACTCCACTGGAGCGTCAGCCTTGATTTCTGTTTTTGCATTCAAATCCTGGAGTAGGACTTGAACCTGGAATCTTGTGATACAAGAGTGGGGAATGCTACCAACTGAGCCAGGGCTGGCACTTCTTTGCACACTCACCTAAACCCATCCATATGCCTTTGTAGTTACTTTGTGTCCTCCTCACAGCTTACCTTTTCCGCAAGCTCTGTATTGTCAACCAATTTGGAAACATCACGCTCAGTCCTTCATCTAAAGCCACTAATATGGATTGGAAATAACTGAACTCCACTCCTTTATGGCACCCAACTAGTAACAACCTGAAAATTCCAACACTGTTTTCTGTTCAATCTTCTACTCAGGCTAATAGTGTTCCCCAACCCCATGAGCTCTTATCTTGTACAAAAACATTCTCCTGCCCCCTGTGATGAATGTATTACGGCAACCATTCACCACTGTATTGCACTGTACTATGTTGATGCCCTTGAGGGCTCCACCTATGGACCATTGTAATATATTACATCGCATGGTATCATGTTGGTGCCCCTGTGGGCTCCGCCCCTGGCTCTGCCCCCTCAGGAGAGGTATATAGATCTGCTGCCCTGCAGGCGGCTCTCAGCACAGTGCAGTCGCAGGCAGGCACAGTTCTAGCTGATTAAAACCACTGTTCACTTCAACTCTCCGTCTCGGTGAATTTTTTAAAAATTTGTTTTAATTAAAAGATTTTCAATAATTTTTACAAACCACTACGAAAAAAACAAAAAGAAAGCATAGTAATAAAACAGGAAACAACTTAACCATTTAACAAAACAAAGTGGGGTATCTGCCCTTTACAAATGAAATCCATCCACCGCCCAAACCAACCCCCCCCCCCCCCCCCCCCCCCCCCCCCCCCCCCCCCCTCTGGTTTGCTGCTGCAGCTGACCTCCATCTAACGTTCCGCGAGAAAGTCAAGGAACGGTTGCCACCGCCCGGAGAACCCCTGCAAAGACCCTCGCAAGGCAAACTTTATCCTCTCCAGCCTGAGAAACCCCGCCATGTCACTGACCCAAGCCTCCACGCTTGGGGGCTTCGCGTCCCTCCACATTAACAAGAGCCTTCTCCGGGCTACCAAGGAGGCAAAGGCCAGAACTCCGGCCTCTTTCGACTCCTGCACTCCCGGATCGCCCGATACCCCAAATATCACTGTCCCCCAGTTCGATTTTATCCGAGTGTCCAAGACCTTGGACATAGCCTTTGCGAAGCCTCTCCAAAATCCTGTAAGTGCCGGGCATGCCCAGAACATATGGACATGATTTGCTGGGCTCCCTGAACACCTCACACACCTGTCCTCCACCCCAAAGAACTTACTCATTCTCGCCCTGTGCACCACCTCAAGCTGAATCAGGCTAAGCCTCGCGCAAAGTGAGGAGGAATTGACCCTGCCCAGGGCGTCAGCCCAAAGGCCCTCACCCAGCTCCTCCTCCCACTTGTCCTTCAGTTCCTCCACCGAGGCCTCCTCCGCCTCCTGCAGCTCCTGATATATTTCCGATATCTTGCCATCCCCTACCCACACGCCCGCCACCCTGTCCTGTATCCTCCGGGCAGGCAGCAGCGGGAATTCCCCAATCTGCTTTTTTACGAACGCCCGAACCTGAATGTACCTAAAGGTATTCCCCGGGGGTCGCCCAAATGTCTCCTCCAGCGCCCCCAGACTAGCAAAAGTCCCATCAATGAACAAGTCCCCCATCCTTATGGTACCCGCCCTGTGCCAACTCAGGAACCCCCCGTCTATTCTACCCGGAACGAACCTGTGATTATTCCGTATCGGGGCCCAGACTGAAGCCCTGGCCTCCCCCCCCCCCCCCCCCCTGTGCCGTCTCCACTACCCCCAGATCCTCAATGTCACTGCCACCACCGGGCTAGTGGTATACCGCGTCGGCAGCAGCAGCAACGGTGCCGTTATCAGTGCCCCCAAGCTAGTATCTTTACAAGACGCCGCTTCCAACCATTTCCACGTTGCCCCCTCTCCCTCCATTACCCATTTCCGAATCATGGATATATTCGCTGCCCAGTAATAGCTGCAAAAGTTCGGCAGTGCTAACCCACCCCACCCCGACTGCGCTCCAAGAACAGTTTCTTAACACACGGGGTCCTGTTTGCCACACAAATCCCGTAATAATCCTATATACCCGCTTGAAAAAGGACTTGGGGATGAGGATGGGAAGGCACTGGAAGACGAACAAGAACCTGGGGAGGACCGTCATCTTTACGGACTGCACCCCGCCCGCCAGGGAAAGCGGCAGCATGTCCCACCTCTTAAAGTCCTCCTCCATCTGATCCACCAGCCGCGCTAGACTGAGCTTGTGCAGGGCATCCCAGCTCTTAGCCACCTGTATGCCCAAGTAGCGAAAGTTACTCTCCACCATCTTAAGCGGTAACTCTTCCAGCCTCTCTTCCTGGCCCCTCACCTGTATCACAAAGAGCTCGCTTTTTCCAACATTCAGCTTATACCCCGAAAAGTCTCCAAAATCCCTAAGAATCTGCATGACCTCCCCCAGCCCCTCCACCAGACCCGCAATGTACAGGAGCAGGTCATCCGCAAACAATGAAACACGATGCTCCCCCGCCCCCCCCCCCCCCGAACCAACCCCCCCCCCCCCCCCCCCCCCCGAACCAGCCCCCCCCCCCAGTTTCTGGACTGCCTCAACGCCATGGCCAGCGGCTCAATTGCCAGGTCAAACAGCAGGGGGGACAGGGGGCACCCCTGCCTCATCCCTCGGTGTAATCTGAAGTACCCCGACCGCAGCCACTTCGTCGATACACTCTCTACCGGGGCCTGATACAACAATTTGACCCACCCTGTAAATTCCTCTCCAAACCCAAATCTGCCTAACACTTCCCACAGGTACTCCCACTCCACCCGATCGAAGGCTTTCTCCGCGTCCATTGCCGCCACCACTTCTGCATCCTCCCCCTCCGAGGGCAACATAATCACATTCAGGAGCCTCCGTACATTCGTATTCAGCTGCCTGCCCTTCACATACCCCGTCTGATCCTCGTGAATCACTCCCGGGACACAGTCCTCAATCCTAGCGGCCAAAATCTTGGCCAACAGCTTGGCATCCACATTAAGGCCTATAGGAGCCACTTTGCAACTGGTCCTTATCTTATTTGAGGATAAGCAAGATCAGTTGGGGGAAGGGTTCCCTTTTCCTCAGCCTCATTGAAAGTCCTCAACAACAGCGGACCCAGCAGCTCCGAGAATTTCCTATAAAACTCTACGGGATACCCATCCGGACCCGGAGCCTTGCCCGCCTGCATACCCTCTAACCCCTTAACCAGTTCCTCCATCTCAATCGGGGCCCCCAATCCCTCTACTCACCCCTCCTCCACCTGTGGAAACCTCAGTTGGTCCAGGAACTGCCTCATCCCCTCCCCCCCTCCGGGGGTTCTGACTCGTACAATTTGCCATACAAGTCCTTGAAGACCTCGTTAATCCTTGCTGAGTTCAGCACCGTGTTACCCCCCTCGTCTCTGATTCCCCCAATCTCCTTGGCCGCCTCTCTCTTTCGCAGCTGGTGCGCCAGCATCCTACTTGCCTTCTCCCCATACTTGTACACTGCTCCCTGTACCTTCCTCAACTGAGCCTCAGCCTTCCCCGTGGTAAGCAAATCAAACTCCGCCTGCAGGCTCCGGCACTCCCTTAGCAGCCCCTCCTCGGGGGATTCCGCACACCTCCTGTCCACCCTGAGTATCTCCCCCACCAATTTCTCCCTCTCCATTCTATCCCTCTTCTCTCTGTGGGCCTTGACCGAGATTAGCTCCCCTCTGACAACTGCCTTCAGCCCCTCCCAGACCACACTCACCGGAACCTCCCCATTATCATTGGTCTCCACATAACTTTAGATACACCTCCGGGCCCACCCACAGACCTCCTCGTCCGCCAGTAGTCCCGCGTCCATTCGCCACAGAGGGCGTTGGCCTCTCTCCTCCCCCAGCCCCAAATCCACCCAGTGTGGGGCATGGTCCAAAATCACAATGGCCGAATACTCCACCCCCTCCACTCTCGGAATTAGCGCCCTACTTACCATGAAAAAATCAATCCGCGAGTACGCCTTGTGCACGTGGGAGGAGAAGGAAAACTCCTTCGCCCTTGGCCTGGCAAATCTCCACGGGTCCCCTCCCCCCATCTGGTCCATGAACCCCCTCAGGACCATGGCCGCTGCCGGCCTCTTAGTCGATCTCGACTTATACCAATCCAGTGCCGGGTCCAGGACCGTGTTAAAGTCCCCACAATACCAGCTGCCCCAAATGCCACCCGCTTACTCACCAAAATTGCGACCCCCCCCCTCCCTTCTTCGCATCCAGCCCTGAGTGGAAAACCTGCCCCACCCATCCCTTCCTCAGCCTGGTTTGATTCGCGATCTTCAGGTGAGTTTCTTGTGGCATGGCTACGTCTGCCTTTAGCCCCTTTAAGTGCGAAAACACCCAGGACCTCTTGACCGGCCCAACAACCCCAGCCCCCCAGGTGGAGGCTCCCGTTCCCGACTCTCCCTTGATTCTCCCTCAGTCAGCACAGCAGCATCCCAGCCCCCACCCCCCCCAGTCAAGCATCCGCTTAACCCCCCCCCACCCCCAGTCAAGCATCCGCTTAACCCCCCCCCAGTCAAACATCCGCTTAACCCCTCCCCCACCCCCCCCCAGTCAAGCATCCGCTTAACCCCTCTACCCCCCCCCCCCCCCCCCATTGCACTCCCGTAAGTCAGCTGACTCATGCTGACCCCGGCCACTCCCGCCTCCACCTCCAATCCCCCTGTGGGTTCCCCTTACAAATCTCCAACCCCCCCCCCCCCCCCCATTTAAGTGGGTTAGAGAGAGCCCCCCCCCCCCTCCCCATATGAACAGAGAGAGAAAATCAAAGCAAAGTACCGTACACTCAAACCCCCAGCTTCAGGTGCCACCCCCACCATTTTGCGGGTAAACCGCGCTCCCTGTCTGGGCCGACCCCACCTCCTGTGACGCAGCTCCTCCCAACTGCGACCTCGCCCAAAGCCTTGAGGGCCCAGGGCCCAGGGGCCACAGAACACAAGAAAACACAGGGGAAACCCAACATAACATTGCCCCCTCCGCCCCACCAACAACCCCCATAACATACTGCAGTCCATTAACTCGAGTCCAGCTTCTCATTCTTGATGAAAGTCCACGCCTGGTAGGCGTGTCGAAATAGTGGTGCCGGTGTGATATGTAACCCACAGCCTCGCCGGTTGTAACAGCCCGAACTGCACCCCCTTTCCGTGGAGAACCGCCTTGGCCCAGTTGAGTCCCACACGTTTCTTGGCCAGCTCTGCACCCCAATCCTGATAAATACGGATCTCGGTGTTCTCCCACCTGCTGCTCCGCTCCTTCTTCGCCCATCGCAGGACACACTCCTTGTCGGTGAAGTGGTGGAACCTCACCACCATAGCGCTCAGCGGCTCGTTCGCCCTCGGCCTCCTCGCCAGGACTCTGTGCGCCCCATCCAGCTCCAGGGGCCGTGGGAAAGGCCCCGCGCCCATCGGCTTACCCAGCATCGTGGTCACATACGCCCCAGCATCCGACCGCTCCACTCCTTCAGGGAGACCCAGAATCCGCAGGTTCTGCCTCCTTGACGTATTCTCCAGGTCCTCCAGCTTCTCCTGCCATTTTTTGTGCAGCGCCTCGTGCACCTCCACTCTAACCGCTAGGCCCAGAATCTCGGCCTCATTATCAGAGGCCTTCTGCTGCACCTCCTTGATCGCCGTCCCCTGCATCTTCTGGGTCTCCACCAACCTTTCAATCGGCGCCTTCATAGGAGCCAGCATCTCCGCCTTTAAATCCGCAAAGCAGGTTCTTAAAATCTCCTGCTGCTCCCGTGCCCACTGGGCCCACGCTGCCTGATCCCCGCCGGCCGCCATCTTGTTTTTTCGGGCCTGTTCTCCTCTCTTCTCCAAAGCCGCCTTTTTGACCGTCCCACTCCTGGTCCACTCCATACAGCGCTGGGGGACCCTCACTGTTTCCTTCCCACACCGGGAATCGTCGTCCAAGTACCGCTGGAGATCCGTAAAAGGGCCCAAAAGTCCGTTATCGGCGGGAGCTGCCGACCGTGCGACCTACCCAGGCATAGCCGCAACCGGAAGTCCCGTCTCGTGTGAATTGATGGTCGCATCACCCCCCTTATTGAAAATTCAAATATGCAATATTTGTGGATTCCCCTTCATCTACCCTACTAGTTACATCCTCAAAAATTTTTAAGGTTTGTCAAGCACAATATTTCTTTCAGAAAGCTGTGCTGACTCCTCCTAATCAATATGATTTCTAGGGAATTTTGGAAGCTCTCAACCATTGCATCCGCTTTCCCTGCAGTCACCTCTTTCAGAGCCCTCTGGTTTAAGCAACCAGGGGTTTGGCAGCTTTCAATCCCACTAATTACTCAAGTATTCGTTCTTTACTAGTATTAATTATTGCAAGTTCCTCACTTCCACCATGTCTGGCTCGCACCTTGTGTTTTCTGCTGTGAAGCCAGACCAAAGTACTGCCGCTCATTTCCTTATTTGCCATTACAAATTGTCCTGTCTCCACCACAGCGTCTACTTCCCCTTTTCCTTTATTCTTACTTGCCGAAACCCTCGCTGTCTGTTTTCATATTTCTGCTCACTTTCTCATGTTTCATTTTCTCTCTGCACCAACCTTTTGGTCATCCTTTTCCACCATCTAAAACTCTTCCAATTCTCAGGTTTACCACTCTGCATGGCAGTAATATAAGCCTCTTCGTTCAATCTAATGCTCACATTAACTTTTGCAGTTAACCTTGGAGGATCACTTTTTGCGTGAAGCTTTTAACTCTTTATGGAATGTAGATTTGAGACATGCAGGGCAGCATGGTAGCATTGTGGATAGCACAATCGCTTCACAGCTCCAGGGTCCCAGGTTCAATTCCGGCTTGGGTCAATGTCTGTGCGGAGTCTGCACATCCTCCCCGTGTGTGTGTGGGTTTCCTCCGGGTGCTCCGGTTTCCTCCCACAGTCCAAAGATGTGCAGGTTAGGTGGATTAGCCATTATAAATTGCCCTTAGTGTCCAAAATTGCCCTTAGTGTCGGGTGAGGTTACTGGGTTATGAGGATAGGGTGGAGGTGTTGACCTTGGGTAGGGTGCTCTTTCCAAGAGCCGGTGCAGACTCGATGGGCTGAATGGCCTCCTTCTGCACTGTAAATTCTATGAAAATGCTTCTATGAAAATGTGAAATATTTCTTCAAATGTTTGCAATTACTCACCTAAATGGAGCAAAACCAGCCAAAAGCTGTGGATTTTATGACATCACAACTTAAGGCATTGCAGACACTTTAAGGAGTTGAACCGTTTCGAGGTCACAATGGCGAGAATTAGAAAAACGTTTTTAACGTAGCTAGTTGGAAGGGTCTGGAATGCACTGTCTGAGAGTGTGGTGGAGATAACATCAACGGAGGAACTGAAGAAGGGAATGGAAGAGTGCGCAGGGTTACAGGGAAAAAGGAGGAGCCTCCAATCCCCTGGGAGATCCCACGAGTGCCGTTCTGTCTGGTCCCCTTTTATGGAAACTGACACTGAACGGCACTAGCCCGAGGTCTCCAAAACGAGGGGGTTAGATCCCACGCCTTGGTTAGGCCTTGGGAAAGCATATTAGAGTGAGACTAGCTAATTTACTCTAATCTGCAGATTTGCCAGAAAGTGACCCTGCCCACAATGCGACCCGTGTTCGATCTCGTGAGGCGTGGCGAGCCAGATAGATCCCGGAAGTGGGATCTCCCAGCATCTACCAGTCACGTTGCGCCATGCCAAGTTGCTTTTGAGGCGCAACATGACCAGTAGATCCTGCCCAGGGAGTTTGCAAAGGGACACAGATAGATTAAGTGAGTGGGCAGAATTGTGGGAAAATGTGAACTTGCCCACTGTGGCAGGAAGAATAGAAAGCAGTATATTATTCAAATGGAGAGACATTGCAGAACTCTGAGCGACAGAGGGATCTGGGTGTCCTGGCACATAGAACCATAGAATCTCTGCAGTGGCGAAGGAGGCCATTCGGCCCATCGAGTCTGCACATACACTCTGAAAGAGCACCCTACCTAGGCCCACTCCCCCACCCTATACACCCCTGGACACTAAGGGGGAATTCTATCATGGCCAATCCAGCCTCTCAAGAGGGCCCTGGAACTCTCTTCCCTGGAGAACAGAGGAGGCAGGGTTAAAGAGCTAGATAGATTATTTTTTTAGTTTTTATAAAAAATAATTTTTATTGAAATTTTTACAAAATACAAAATATAAACATGTTAACTCTATTAACAACCACCCGCGGTAACACCCCATGAACAATACCCCCCCCCCCCAGCTTCAAGAGCAACTTCAAACAAAAGGAAAGAACAAAAACAAAAACAAAAACAAAAAAAAAACAAAAGAGCACCCAGACAACGAAAGGAAAAGAGATATCACCCTCCACAAACCCATGTGCACAGTTCTCCCTCCCCCCAATCCTTACCCCCCTCCCCCTCCCGGGTTGCTGCTGCTGCTGCCGGCCTATTTCCCTACCATTCCGCCAGGAAGTCCAGAAACGGCTGCCACCGCCTGAAAAACCCCTGTACTGATCCCCTCAGGGCAAATTTCATCCTCTCTAATTTAATGGACCCCGCCATATCTGAGATCCAGGCCTCCACGCTTGGGGGCCTCGCATCCTTCCATTGGAGCAAGATCCTCAGCCGGGCTACTAGGGACGCAAAGGCCAGAACACCGGCCTCTTTCGCCTCCTGCACTCCCGGCTCCACTGCAACTCCAAAAATTGCGAGTCCCCAGCCTGGTTCGACCCTGGATCCCACCACCCTCGACACCGTCCTTGCTATCCCCTTCCAAAACTCCCCCAATGCTGGGCACGCCCAAAACATATGGGCGTGGTTCGCTGGACTCCCCGAGCACCTAGCCACACCTGTCCTCGCCCCCGAAAAACCTACTCATCCTCGATCCAGTCATGTGGGCCCTATGCAGCACCTTGAACTGTATGAGGCTAAGCCTCGCACAGGATGAGGAGGAATTCACTCTCTCCAGGGCATCCGCCCACGTCCCCTCCTCAATCTCCTTACCCAGCTCCTCTTCCCATTTACCCTTCAGTTCCTCCACCGAGGCCTCGTCTGCCTCCTGCATTACCCGGTATATGTCCGAAATCCTCCCTCCTCCGACCCACACCCCCGAGAGCACCCTGTCCCGTACCCCCCCTGGGGGCAACAAGAGGAACCCCTCCATCTGCCGCCTGGCAAACGCCCTAACCTGCATGTACCTAAACATGTTCCCCGGGGGGAGCCCAAACTTCCCCTCTAACTCCCCCAAACAGGCGAACCTCCCCTCCACAAACAGGTCCCTCAACCTCCTAACCCCTGCCCTGTGCCAGCCCAGAAATCCGCCATCAATGCTCCCTGGGACAAACCGATGGTTCCCCCGTATCGGGGCCTCCATCGAGCCCCCCCATTTCTCCCGTGCCGTCTCCATTGCCCCCAAATTTTGAGGGTAGCCGCCACCACCGGGCTTGTGGTATACCTCGTTGGGGGGAGCGGCAACGGCGCCGTTACTAGCGCCTCCAAGCTCGTGCCCACACAAGACGCCGCCTCCATCCTCTTCCATGCTGCCCCTTCCTCGTCCATTACCCACTTACGCACCATCGCTGCGTTGGCAGCCCAATAGTACCCACAGAGGTTCGGCAATATCAGCCCCCCCCTATCCCTGCCTCGTTCCAGGAACACTCTTCGAACCCTCGGAGTCCCATGCGCCCACACAAATCCCGTGATACTCCTGTTGACCCTCCTAAAAAAGGCCTTCGGGATAAGGATGGCGAGGTACTGGAACAGGAACAAAAACCTCGGGAGCACCGTCATCTTAACGGACTGCACCCTCCCCGCCAGTGACAGCGGTAACATATCCCACCTCTTGAACTCTTCCTCCATCTGCTCCACCAACCTTGTGAGGTTGAGCTTGTGCAGGGCCCTCCAGCTCCCCGCCACCTGGACCCCCAGGTATCTGAAGTTCTTCCCTGCCTGCTTCAATGGGAGCCTACAAATCCCCTCCTCTTGATCCCCCGGATGCACCACAAACACCTCACTCTTGCCCAGGTTCAACTTATACCCAGAGAAACCCCCGAATTCCCTAGGAATCCTCATCACCTCCGGCATTCCCCCCACCGGGTCCGCCACATACAGCAACAGGTCGTCCGCGTACAGCGACACTCGATGCTCCTCCCCACCCCGCACCAGGCCCCTCCAGTTCCCTGACTCCCTCAATGCTATGGCCAGGGGCTCAATCACCAAAGCGAAGAGCAAGGGGGACAGGGGGCACCCCTGCCTCGTCCCCGGTACAGCCGAAAGTACTCCGACCTCCTCCTATTTGTGGCTACACTCGACATCGGGGCCTCGTACAGCAGCCTCACCCACCGGATATACCCCTCCCTAAACCCAAACCTCTCCAACACCTCCCACAAATACTCCCACTCAACCCTATCGAAGGCCTTCTCCGCATCTAATGCCACCACTATCTCCGCCTCCCCTTCCACAGCCGGCATCATAATGACGTTGAGGAGCCTTCGAACGTTTGTGTTCAGCTGCCTTCCCTTCACAAACCCCGTCTGGTCCTCATGAATGACCCCAGGCACACAATCCTCTATCCTAGTGGCCAGGATCTTTGCCAGCAGCTTTGCATCGGCGTTCAGCAGCGAAATCGGCCTATATGATCCACACTGCAGAGGGTCCTTGTCCCGCTTCAGGATCAAGGAAATCAGCGCCCGTGACATAGTTGGGGGCAGAGCCCCCCCCCCCCCCCCCTTGCCTCATTAAAGGTCCGGACCAACAGGGGGCCCAACAGGTCCAAATACTTTTTATAGAATTCCGCCGGAAACCCGTCCGGCCCCGGCGCCTTCCCCGACTGCATGCTCCCTATCCCTTTGACCACCACCTCCAGCTCGATCGGCGCCCCCTAGTCCCTCCACCTGCTCCTCTTCCACCCTCGGGAATCGCAGCTTGTCCAAGAAGCGCCCCATTCCACCCCCTCCACCGGGGGTTCAGACCGGTACAATTCCCCATAGAAGTCCCTGAAGACCTCATTGACATCTACCCCCCTCCGCACCACCTTCCCAGCTCTATCCATCACTCCCCCAATCTCCCTGGCCGCGTCTCACTTCCGGAGCTGGTGCGCCAACATCCTGCTCGCCTTCTCCCCGTATTCATACACCGCCCCCTGTGCTTTCCTCCACTGAGCTTCCACCTCTCTGGTCATCAGTAGGTCAAATCTGGCCTGAAGGCTACGCCTCTCCCCCAGCAATCCCTCCTCTGGGGCCTCCGCATATGTCCTATCCACCTGCACCATCTCCCCTATCAGTCTCTCCCTCTGCTCCCCCCTCTCCCTATGGGTTCGGATGGAGATCAATTCCCCCCTCATCACCGCCTTCAATGCCTCCCAGACCGTCCCTACTCGAACCTCCCCATTATCATTGGCCTCGAGGTACCTCTCGATACACCCCCGAACCCTCTCGGCCACCTCCTCATCTGCCAGCAGCCCCACCTCCATGCGCCAGAGCGGACGTTGGTCCCTCTCTTCAAACCCCCAGCCCGAGGTCCATCCAGCGCGGGGCATGATCCAAAATGGCAATGGCGGAGTATTCCACATCCTCCACCCTCGACACCAGCCCCCCCCCCCCCCCAATCTGGTCCATGAATCCCCTCAACACCTTAGCCGCCGCCGACCTCTTACCCGTCCGGGACTTGGATCGATCCAATGGGGGATCCAGTACTGTGTTAAAGTCCCCCCCCATGATCAGCCTCCAAGTCCGGAATGCGGCCCAACATACGCCGCATAAACCCCGCATCGTCCCAATTTGGGGCATAGACATTCACCAACACCACCCGCTCCCCCTGCAGCTTGCCACTCACCATCACGTACCTCCTGCCACTGTCAGCCACCACCTTCAACGCCTCAAACGACACCTTCTTCCCCACCAGGATCGCCACCCCCTTACTCTTCTCATCCAGCCCTGAGTGGAACACTTGGCCCACCAAGCCCTTTCTCAGCCGGACCTGGTCCACCACTCTCAGGTGTGTCTCCTGGAGCATGGCCACATCCGCCTTCAGTACCTTCAGGTGCGCAAATACTCGGGCCCGTTTGACCGGCCCATTCAGCCCCCTCACATTCCAAGTTATCAGCCGGATCCGAGGGCTCCCTGCCCCCTTCCCCTGCCGATTAACCATACCCCATCCCTTGCCCACCCCCGGCCAGCATCCCCCGCTCTGCCCGTTTCCCACGGCAGCAGCTCCCCCCCTCCAGCACCCCCTGCGTCCTCCAGCTCCTTCCTGACCATTTCAGCAGCAACCCGGTAGCCACCCCCCTCCCTCCCTCCCTCCCCGCCCCCCGGGCTAGGACCCCTCCTAGCCGCGCCGCCCCCCCCCCCCCCCCCCCCCCCCTCTACAGCACTCCCGTGAGCCAGCTAACTTCTGCTGACCCCGGCGACTCCCGCCCTACTTTCGGCTCCTCCCAACGTGGGTCTGCCCCTCCTCCATTGTGCCCGTCAACGAGTCCACCCTCCCCCCTCTCCTGCGCGGGAAAAGAAAACACGCCCCCTCCCTCTCCCAGCGCGGGAACCCCGCAGAAAGCCCGCGCTTTCGCCCTGCTGGGCCCCGCCTCCTCCAGGGCCACTCCCATTGTCAGTCCCCCCCACCAGCTCCCCGAACACCCCGTTTACCCCTCTGCCTGAACCCGTCCACCCAACCCCTGCTTAAAAACCCATATAGAAAAAAACCGTACGACATCACCCCACCCACCCTAAAGCCACCCCACATCTTACACTAAACCAAGCAAATACAAATACAGTATAAATAAATACAGTATTATACAGCATCCCCCATCAGGAGGACCCTCAGTTTGAGTCCAGCTTCTCGGCTTGCACAAAGGCCCACGCCTCCTCCGGGGACTCAAAATAGTGGTGTCGATCCTTATAGGTGACCCACAGACGCGCCGGCTGCAACATTCCAAACTTCACACTCTGTCTATGGAGCACCACCTTCGTCCGGTTAAACCCGGCCCTCCGTCTCGCCACCTCCGCACTCCAGTCCTGGAAGATCCGCACCTCCGTGTTCTCCCACTTGCTGCTCCGCTCCTTCTTGGCCCACCGGAGCACACACTCACGATCCACGAACCGGTGGAACCTCACCAACATCGCCCGCGGCGGCTCGTTCGGCTTGGGCCTCCTAGCCAGAATTCTGTGGGCCCCCTCCAACTCCAGGGGCCCCTGGAAGGACCCAGCCCCCATCAGCGAGTTTAGCATCATCACCACATAGGCCGCCAGGTCCGACCCCTCCAGCCCCTCCGGGAGGCCCAGGATCCCCAAATTCTTCCTCCTCGACCGGTTGTCCAGCTCCTCGAACCGCTCCTGCCATCTTTTATGGAGCGCCTCGTGCATCTCCACCTTCCCCACCACGGCCACGACCTTGTCTTCCCTTTCGGAGGCCAGCTGCTGCAGCTCCCGGATCGCAGCCCCCTGGGTTGTCTGGGTCTCCATCAGTTCCCTGTTGGTTACCTTGATGGACTCCAGCAGCTCCAACTTCAGCTCCTGGAAGCAGCGCAGCAGAATCGTCTGCTGCTCCTGGACCCACTTCCTCAGCTCCTCGAAGTCTTCGCCGGCCGCCATTTTGTTTTTCTGCCCCCGATTTTTCCTAGCTGTTTCCGACGGTTTTCCTCGCTGCCCCACTCCTGGTCCGGACCATGGGACCGTTGGGGTCGACTCCTGGGCTCTTCCCCTGTTGGGATTCGCCGCCTCGGCTCCGTTGGGGCCCTGAAAAGAGCCCCAAAGTCCGTTATTCGCGGGAGCCGCCGAATGTGCGGCTCAACTGCGCATCGCCGCCACCGGAAGTCCAGCTAGATAGATTAATGACTAACAAGGGAGTCAAAGATTATTGGGGGATAGGCAGGAATGTGGAATTGAGGCCACAATCAGATCAACCATGATCTGATTGAATGGCGGAGCAGGCTGGAGGGGCCGAATGGCCAATGCTAAGCTCAGATGGTGAGTCTATAATAAGAACTAGGAAGCAAGTCTGGACTCCTTTGACTCCAAGTTTGTGTTCAGTAATCACTCCAACAACAAAATAGTGCTACCTATATCCTCTTTACATATTGTTATGGGCCAGGATTTAGACCAGTGTTCTTCAAAGTCGGGGGCACGACCCGCGGGTGGGTCGCGGGCGGGTGTCGGGAGGGTCGCAAAGCCGTTGTCCGCGGCGCTCCCGATCGCGCAAATCCCCGCGCAGCAGCTGGCATTTCATAACGCCAGCTGCAAGCGTCCGCGAACATGTTAAAAAAAACAATTCGGCCGCATTGAGCATGCGCGTCGATAATCGGGCACGCATGCGCAGTGCGGCCGCTATTTTTTTTTAAACAGTTGCAGCCTTTTGTTTCACAAGTTCTGTCGTGGTTTTTATTCATTTATTCATTTATTTTACTCATTTTA
The DNA here is from genome assembly GCF_902713615.1 of Scyliorhinus canicula. Taxonomy (NCBI): domain Eukaryota; kingdom Metazoa; phylum Chordata; class Chondrichthyes; order Carcharhiniformes; family Scyliorhinidae; genus Scyliorhinus; species Scyliorhinus canicula. Next base: position 8,269,127 of record NC_052160.1, on the reverse strand, counting down.
TTTTTTTTTCCAAGTTCGGTGCGGGGGTTTATTTGTAAATGTAAATCGCTTATTGTCACGAGTAGGCTTCAATGAAATTACTGTGTCGCCACATTCCGGCGCCTGTTCGGGGAGGCTGTTACGGGAATCGAACCGTGCTGCTGGCTTGCCTTGGTCTGCTTTCAAAGCCAGCGATTTAGCCCTTGACAAAACTTTACAGGAAAAAAATGCAGAACTTTGGACAGATGGAGACTCCATACTTTCCGACACAGGAAGGCTGCACCTTCATCCAACAGGTTCCATTGGAGGAGCGTGTACGAGGGCCAAAGGGACCCAAAACCATTTCCTCCATTTTTGGCAGCAGCAAACAAGGTCAGAGAAAATGGTGGGTCGCGCAGGTCGGCCGGCGTGGGTTCTGAAGGTCGGCCGGCGTGGGTCGCGCAGATCGGCCGGCGTGGGTCGCGAAGGTCGGCTGGGTTGGGTCCCGAAGGTTGGCCGGTTGATAAAAATAGGTCCCCGGAAAAAAAGTTTGAAGAACACGGATTTAGAGAACCCCAAAGTGTATCATGGAGTTCACCTGACCCACAACTTTTAATAGATTGTGGTATGGGGAGCACACGGCCCACTCTACAGGGATGGTACAGCAGAAATGGAAAAGTATTTTTTAAAGCAAAACGATGTTTATTCTATGAACTCAAGTTAACCTTTTTAAAACATACAGTGAACATCTTAGCAACCATCAATTCAAATACAACCCCCAAAGAGTACAACACTAAGTAATCCTTTAAGCTTTCCTTTTAACATCCGTAGGAGTTGAAACACCTTTTACCAGAAGCACATCAGGTTAAAGTCACTACTGTTATTAGTTTTAAATCACCAGGATCGATTTAGTCTTTAGATTACAGAGAGAGACTCTAATACACCTTCCGGCAGTGACTGCAGCTATCCAGCTCTGAAAACGAAACTAAAACACACCCTGCAGCAAACAACCTAAAATGAAAATAAAAAGCCGACAGACTGCCCAGCTCCACCCACTCTCTGACATCACGGCAGTAATAATCACCCATTTCTTAAAGGTACTCTCACTACAGATATTTATATACACACCCATTTGTAAACACCCATTTCATAAAGGAACTCTCACATGACAATATTGATACAGTCCATGAAACAATTAAAGCCCCAATTCTAACTAAAGTACGAAGGAACATTTACTCTTTCTATCAGCCTACACCTGCTCCTAATTCATATGTTCTACACTGAACTCTATCTGCCACAGTTTGGCCCATTCACTTAACCTGACTTCAGTTATCGGAACTTGCTGCTCCCAAGAACACAACTTATTGTGCCTCGTAACCCAGTATCAAACTTGAATACACAATTATCCTGGCTGGAGATGCAGAAGTTGCATGGATTAAGGAGGAACACATAGGTGGACATGAAGAAAAAATGTATATCAATAGGACTGTACTATCAGAGATATTGCTACAAAGCTGAGCAAGAAAGGAGGTTTCAATAAAAATAGCAGAGTTCCACAAATTACATGATAAATAGTTGTTTGGTAGTACAGAACCTGCGTATTACTGAAACAAAATACATTTATTGTCAAAGCTTTTCCCCTTGGGCTCCCAGTGGGATGCATTTGCATGTACTGGAACCCAGATATATTAATGCACAGGGCCGTGTTCTTTGCAGACAGAAAGAACACATACACACATTGTGACTGTTTCAGCGAAACAAAATAAGTGACAGCTACTCGCTGATTGATTTATCAGAACAATGCCTTGACCAGAAACACGGTGTCTGGTTTAATTTCAAACAATGCTCAGCAGTTAACTGTCAGTCACCATCAACTGGTGCATACTGCATGGCAATGACTCGACCAATTAAAGTCCGCTTGCCAACCAATCAGCACTCACTTCACATACAGTATAAATCTACTGTTCGCCCTGACCTTGGCATTCTTGCAACCTGTCCTGATGAGTCCAATACGAAAAGCTTTAACAAAAAAGGTTTCTTCTTTTTCAGCGTTAAACATCATGCGTGTTATGACAGAAAAGATATTAGTTCCGAAACTGCACTGGGGAATTTTCTAGCCTGCCACGGCAACCCCAGTGTGACGCTGATTGAACCCGAGACCCACACATAAATGTCCATTCTTGGCCAGTTCTCCACGGCTTCCTCCAGGTTCCTGCTAAACGTATAATGAAAAATCAGAATATTTCCCACAGAACTATGGGCAGCACGATGGCACAGTGGTTAGCACAGTTGCTTCACCGCTCCAGGGTCCCAGGTTCGATTCCCGGCTTGGGTCGCTGTCTGTGCGGAGTTTGCACGTCCTCCCCGTGTCTGCGTGGGTTTCCTCCGGGTGCTCCGGTTTCCTCTCACAGTCCAAAGATGTGCAGGCTAGATGGATTGGCCGTGCTAAATTGCACTTGGGGTCCAATAAAGGTTGGGTGGGGTTGCTGGGTTACGGGGATAGGGTGGAGGTGTGGGCCTGAGTAGGGCGCTCTTTCCAAGGACCGGTGCAGACTCGATGGGTTGAATGGCCTCCTTCTGGACTGTAAATTCTATGATTCTAACCCCCAGGAACAATGTCTTGCAAGGTAGCATTTCCATGGGTCCAATAAGTATGTCAAAATCCCCAATAGTTTTTATGCCTCAAGGCAGACCTGGCACATAAATAGGAGGGCTCTGGACTCTAGCTCATTTTCCAGATACACCTGACAGTGCAATTGTTGTATTTGGAAGAAAGAATCTGAAAGGAAGTGGGAATGCAGACGTTGGGAGGGTAAATGCACCATATGAATCATATTCTACATGTATACTTATGGGCGTGAACGACTGCTTGTGGTAACAATACTGAACAAATCAATTTGTTCCTTTACTTTTATCATCTCACCCATTCCTCTCAAAGAGCAGCACAGGAGATAATAATGATGCTGACAGTCCTTATTCTCAGCGGTGGAAACTTTCATAACACAGGCCTTAGGCCCCCAAAAATAGCACACTGAATAAATGTCCCCAGTTGACAGTACAGTCAACTAAGGGTTGCAGGGAACACCAATGGTGTCAGTGGCAGTTTTGGGGTCAAACCCTAAAATATAGTGAAGACTTGCCGCAGCTCGCTTGGAGAACGGTTATAGGCGTTTCTGAAGGACAGTCTCAGAGACCACACAGACAGCCTGTTCTAACCGAGAGATCAGTGGGCATTATGAGAAGCGGCCCTCCATCAGTGTAACTTATGGATCACCACAAGAAAAGCGGCATCATCTCTTTGGCACAGCTTGCCAAAACAATGATTCTATGGTGACTCCAGCAACGGCAACCACTAGCACTTGGGCCTTTAGTGTTCCCCGTAGCTTTTAGTTCACCGTACTGTCATCCAACAGTGCGACATTTCACCGAGGGACGCATGGAACCTGGACAACCTTCATGGAGAAATTCACAATAGACAAGGGACAAAGACAGTAGCAAAAGGACATTAAACATATATAAGTACTGAAAACCATAACATCAATTCGCTGTCAATATATATTAAAGATGATCAACCTTACATTGTACAAAAGAAAGCATAATTTGTCAAAAGGCCAAAGTGGTGTCCAAGGTCACTGCCTAGAAGATCCCTATGGATTAAAGTTGGGGCCAATGGTGGCCTTCACTACTATTGGTACCGCATGGCCGATGATAACCATCCCAGCAGGTCTTCATGGACCAGTCACGTCAGCCACATCATGCCTGAGCTAGTAACTCAAGAGGATATTAAAAACTCCTACTACACTACTGCAAGGACAGGGAATTTTCAACGCCAACATTTCTCTCGCAATCAGCACCATCAAAAATATTCCAACTTCTTCTTTATTTCATTCCACTTTTGCACTGGCTATTTTTACGTTAGCTGCCAGGACAGCCTGCAAACCAATAGTTACACCATTCCATTACCAATTCATCTTATGTGAACCCTTTGGATGTTCCTGGGTGGCATGATCTATATAAATGCAAGGCTTCTTTTTGGCCATGCACCGTTGTGCACTAAACCCAGGCAGCTAACCTCCTTGCAATATATCTGATGTCTAGAGCAGCATTTGACTTGATTCACCTGTCTTCCTCATCTCTTTGCATTCCTGGGCTAACTTACCCCCTCCCCCCCCGTTACTGCCTGTGATATTTTCACCAATTGTCCAAACACCATCCTTTTCGGGAATGCTTCTCTCAATCATGTCTTTTAACTGCTTGGCAATAATCCAAGACCCTTGCTTTCATTAATATATGATCTAAGCAGGGATAAAATACTTACCTTGCAATTTGACTGCCCATCTGGCATTCTTGAAATTTGGTGTCCATGCAAAAGTCCTGATGAGTGCGAGATGAAAAACTTCGACAACATGTGTCTATTTGCAGCAACACTCAAACTATCAACGGTTCAAACTACCATTGTACTATCAAACTAACTGCATATCTGTAGAATGCTTTGGGAGTTCCCCATATTGGACTATCACCGAGTAAAATCATGGACCTTTACATTCATATCCATCACCTTAAAAAAAAATTATGAAGGCAAGAAAATACAGTCCATTATATTTTATCTGCGTGTTGGCAGACATCCTTGTCAGACATCTTGGAGAAAGCATCAGTCAATGCACATTAATTAAACAAACTACAATGATTAATCAACACTGAAAATGAATGCTGAGATAGAAGGGACCTTATCGTTCCCAGCTTGGTTAGGGAGAGGATGCACTGGGAGTAGAAGGGTTGAAATGGCTGAACGACATTTACCTTTTTCTCCATGGTTGGCGATGACTGTGGTGACACAGAAAACAGCCACAACAGCAGCAACAGCACAGAGAGCAGGACAAGAAGAACACAATTAATCAACACAGTTCAAAGGTCACAAACTAGCACAACATATATAGCCAGCTGGCTACCATTGAGAGCAGCCCCAATAATGCAGACAAAGTAAAAAGCAAACAATGCATAAACAATATCCTGTGGCACAATGAAGGCACTGGTGTAGCATGCCAGATCACAGATAGTGGTTTCAATTTATCAGGGATCAATGTTTAAATTTTAGCTTCTGCAGACTTAAATAAAATCCATCAAAATGTGAGGCATAGAAAAATTAATTTTGGGACAACTTTCAATGAGTAAAAGTGCTAATGCCACATAACTCAGCACACGGTCAATTTACCAATCTCATGTTCCACGTAGACTTCACACGGACGAGATTTGGTTTCAATTTTTGGAATCTGACAACGTTTTGGGTGACTGAGGAAAAGCAGGGAATTATAGAACAGTTAGCCTGATAGCCGTCTCCGGGACACTGTCGGGAGTCTACAATTTAAACGACAGTGTGACTGAAAACCTGGAATGTTGATCAGAGGCAGACAGCCAGCATGGATTTGCAAAGACTTGGTCACGCCTGACGAAACTGACTGAATATTCTTTTGAAGAGGTGACTAAAGCTGTGATGGGGGAATGTCTATGGACGTTGTGTGTGGAATTTGAGAAGGCATTGATAAAGTCCCCCATAAGAAAACTGTTAAAGTTGAAGCCCATTGAACTGAAGGCAAATTACGGACGTGGCAGAAGATAAGCGAGTAGGGATTAAGGGTGAGTACTAACTGGTACGGTGTAATTAATGGTCTACCACAGAGATGTGTGCTGAGCCTCAATTATTTATCGAATCTATTAACGACTTGGGTGATGAGATAGAAAGGCAAATATCTAACTTTGCAAATGGCACAGAGATGGGCAGCATTGTAAGCAGCACAGATGGAGGCAGACAATTACAAGGAGGGATGGAAAGATTTTGTGAATGGCAAAAATGTAAAAACGATAGAACTTTCTAAATGGTCAAAAGCTAGAAACAGTGGAGGTCCAAAGATACTTGGCTGTTCAGGTACACTGATCATCAAAATGTCGGGGGCGGGGAAGAGAGAGAGAGATAGGAGAGAGAGGGAGAGAGAGGAGATAGAGAGAGTGATAGGGGAGAGAGAGATAGGTGAAAGAGAGAGAGAGATAGGTGAAAGAGAGAGATAGGAGAGAGAGATAGGAGAGAGAGAGAGAGATAGGAGAGAGAGAGAGAGATAGGAGAGAGAGAGAGAGAAAGATAGGTGAAAGAGAGAGATGGGAGAGAGAGATAGGAGAGAGACTTAGGAGATAGGAGAGAGAGAGAGAGAGAGAAAGAGATAGGAGAGAGATAGGAGAGAGAGAGAGATAGGGAGAGAGAGAGAGAGATAGGAGAGAGAGATAGGAGAGAGAGATAGGGGAGAGAGAGAGAGAGAGATAGGAGAGAGAGATAGGAGAGAGAGATAGGAGAGAGAGATAGGAGAGAGAGATAGGAGAGAGAGATAGGAGAGAGAGAGATAGGGGAGAGAGAGAGAGAGAGAGAGAGAGAGAGATAGGAGAGAAAGAGAGAGGAGAGAGAGAGAGGAGGGAGAGATAGGGGGAGAGAGAGATAGGGGAGAGAGAGATAGGGAGAGAGAGAGAGAGGGGAGAGAGAGAGATAGGGGAGGAGAGATAGGGGAGAGAGAGAGAGAGAGAGTAGGGGAGAGAGAGATAGGGGAGAGAGAGGGAGAGAGAGAGGGGAGAGAGAGGGAGGAGAGAGAGGGGGAGAGAGAGAGAGAGAGGGGAGGGAGAGAGAGAGAGGATAGGGGAGAGAGAGAGAGACAGGGGAGAGAGAGAGAGAGAGAGACAGGGGGGAGAGAGAGAGAGAGACAGGGGAGAGAGAGAGAGAGAGAGAGAGAGGGAGAGAGAGAGAGAGAGATAATCCAGATAGTCAAAGCTCTAGCTGGACTCCATGGGAATTCTGAGAGTAGATCTGGAGGAAGGAAGGGGATATTAACCTTCATAGGTTGACTCGAATGATACCTGGACCTCAGAAGTTAAATTCTGAGGAACAATTCCACAGATCAGGGTTGTATTCCCTAGGATTTCGAAGCAAAAGGGGGGGAATGGATTAAAGTTTAAGGGTAGATAGAAATCAACTATTTCTGTTGGTTGGGGATCCAGGACCAGGGGCCAGAGTCTAAAAATTAGAGCCATACCTCTCAGGAGTGAAATTAGGAAACAGTTCAAAACACAAATGGTGGCAGAAGTTCAGAATACTCTTCCGCCAACAGCAATTGCTGCTAGATCAGTTCATTTTAAATCTCAGATTTGGTAGATTTGGTTAACCCAAGGTATGAAGGGGTATAAAGCAACGGCAGATTCATGGGTGAAGTTGCAGATCAGCGACGATTACGTTGCATGGCAGGACAGGCTCGAGGGGCTAAATGGCCCCTCCTGTTCCTATGATCGATGAGGGGAGGTAGAAGATGTGCACGTATTCTTTTACTGAAAAGTAAAACAACAAAGGTGCAGCCTCTGTACAATTATCCAAAACAGTAAACATTGACAAAGAGTCATCGACTCGAAACGTTAGCTCTTTTCTCTCCCTACAGATGCTGCCAGACTTGCTGAGATTTTCCAGCATTTTCCCTTTCGTTTCAGTAAACATTAACAATAGTTTGCCAAAATTACCAAGACCATTAAAAAATATTAGCTATTGATGCTTTTCTTTCTTGGCATATTGACTAAATCAGCACTAGCCCAACAACACCCGATGACTGCCCTCCTAAGATATCCCACAGGTACCAATTCCCCAAAATGGGGGTGCTTGAGTTTTGAATTAATTTCTTGATAAATTTAGAGTACCCAATTTTGTTTTCCAATTAAGGGGCAATTTAGCGTGGCCAATCCACCTACCCTGCACGTCTTTGGGTTGTGGGGGTGAAACCCACATAAACACGGGGAGAACGTGCAAACTCCGCACGGACAGTAACCCAGGGCCGGGATCGAACCCGGGTCCTCAGCGAGGTGAGGCAGTAGTGCTAACCACTATGCCACATGCTGCCCTTTGAGTTTTGAATTTGACGCGTCAGCTATTTCGAGCCACAGCAATGGAACAGAACACAGAAACAGTGTTTCCTAAAGTTATCAAACATAGGGGAAGGATTCTGTACTTTGAATCAAAGCTTCGGGGAAAGGTTGGGACAATTACTGCGGACGTGCCGCTCCAGAATGTCAACGAATGAAAATGGCCTCACCCAATCTTTAAGGTAAAGGTAAAGTCTCTATAGTCCGAGATGACCATAGGCTGCTTTCCCCTTTGAGGGGGGAGAGCTGACGGGTGGTGATTTAACCTGAGGGTCACCGCACCTCAGGCGAGGGGCGAGGTTGAGAAGACGGGGCCTTCACGAATAACCTCAGCCGGTACGGGAATTGAACCTGCGCTGCAAAGAAGGTGCCGAGCCCCATCAAAGGATAATCATAGATATCATAGAATATGCAGTGCAGAAGGAGGCCATTCGGCCCATCGAGTCTGCACCGGCTCATGGAAAGAGCACCCTACCCAAGGTCAACACCTCCACCTTATCCCCATAACCCAGTAACCCCACCCAACACTAAGGGCAATTTTGGACACTAAGTGCAATTTATCATGGCCAATCCACCTAACTTGCACATCTTTGGACTGTGAACAAAGTCTGGGACAAACGTTTCTAGAATAGTAACCCGTGCAATGATTCAGCAGTTTTCAGTAACACATTAGCTACTAAAACACACTACTCAAGCAGATGACTTGCTCAGATAATGGGGCGGAGTAAGCAGATATCCTATTGCGATTTAGAACAGCTAGAATAATTTGTAATTACCAAGCACAGTCTCTGAGAATAGTCAATTCGCCTTAGCTTAGCTACGGCTAAGATAGGCTCACTGGATGTGATGTCACTTAGATGTAATTGAAGCTGTAAAGTTACACATCAAGTGTGATTCCCGTGACTGGGGTCTTTTGCTAACCAGAAACATCCACCGGAAATGTTGAAGCAAGGCTCAAAATGTGATGCTACCTCTGTCGGAAAATGTATTTGGAATAGTTTAGGGGACCTCCCACTTTAAATAGGGTTCTCACGGCAACACTTGCTCAAGGGCAGATCCTTTTGGTAACATTCTGGCCGTACAACTTCATAGAGTTTACATAGGAACACAAGACTGCGGAGCAGGAACAGCCCATTCAGCGATGAGCCTGCTCCCCCCTACAGCAAGATCATGGCTGATCTAGTGGTGGTCTTAACTCTACTTTGCTATATACCACAGACAGCCGCAGCCCCCACCCCAAAACCCCCGACTCCCTTGACCAACATAAATTGTTGAACTGCACCTTGAATAAATTCATTGACTCAGCCTTCACTGCTCTCAGGGGTAGTGAATTTCACAGGCGAAGGACAATTTGAAAGAAAAAAAATTCTCTTGTCTTGAACAGCGACCTCTTATTCTTAAACTGTGTCCCCTGGTTCTCATCAGTCCCATGAGTGACACCCTCCCGGTCGGTATCCACCCTCTCACATTCCCTCGGGATCTTGAATATTTCGGTGATATCACCACTTCTACTCCTGGTCTTCCCTCAACATTCCAGTGATGGGATGGTGGAATTCCCGAAAGATTGCAGAAACACGGAATAGGTTTGTCCTGGTTTTGGTGGGGGGGGGGGGGGGGGGGGGGGGGGGGGGGGGGGCTTGGAAAACTCTCGCAAAGGTTCAAGTCTTCTCTTTTTAACAGGGTCCCTTTAGCCAAAGTATTTGTCTACACAACAATTAATTGGCAATCTTTTTTTTAATAAATTTAGATTACCCAATTATTTTTTCCAATTAAGGGGCAATTTAGCATGGCCAATCCACCTACTCTGCACATTTTTGGGTTGTGGGGGCGAAACCCACGCAAACACAGGGAGAATGTGCAAACTCCACATGGACAGTGACCCAGAGCCGGGATCGAACCTGGGACCTCAGCGCCGTGAGGCGGTTGTGCTAACCACTAGGCCACCGTGCTGCCCCTTAATTGGCAATCTTTATTGTCACAAGTAGGCTTACATTAACACTGCAATGAAGTTACTGTGAAAAGCCCCTAGTCGCCACATTCCTGCGCCTGTTCGGGTACACAGAGGGAGAATTCAGAATGTCCAAATTACCTAACAGCACGTCTTTCGGGATGCGTGGGAGGAAACCGGAGCACCCGGAGGGAACCCACACAGACACGGGGAGAACGTGCAGACTCCGCACAGACAGTGACCCAAGCCAGGAATCGAAAGCTGGGACCCTGGCGCTGCAAAGCCACAGTGCTAACCACTGTGCTACTGTTCTGGTCAGCCCATTTCCACAACATAACGCCCCCACCCGGTCAACCCATCCTCACCCCATTTGCAGGTGTTTTTGTAACGAAAAGTGCCATAACCGTGCGGGGTTTCGATGGGCTTTTTCAGGCAGTGCTTCTTCCTGCCTCTTGGTAAAGCCTGCTTGGTAAAGCTTTCGCAATACCTGGTCCACAGACGGAGGCATTCGTATTTACTGATGTAATGGAAGTCATTTTCTCTCCAGTGTTAAATTCATCACAACGCATCAGAATCTGACTGAGAATATCGGGCCACCTGGAGCCCAGCAGATATGTCGGACTGGCATGACCTCCGCCTCCAATGAGGTTAATCATGCTCCCGTACCTGAACGATGCTATGTTACCGTAGATTTTATTTGTGCTTTGGGCAGAGACACTCATCTGTTGTACAGTCCCATGACAAAAAATTAAGAGACAGCCTTCAAGGGCAGCACCAGTATTTGGTGCAGAGTGCTATGAAGATATTAGGGCCGATACAGTTTCAGGTCGAACACCCCGTATCTCAGGGACTGTCTGAAAGGCTCCAATCGCCCAAATGACCTTGGAAGGCTGCATAACGTAACAGCCACTGATACGTTTTCAAAATAGTACAAGCTGCATCTAACCTTTGGCTTCCCCTGTGGGAGATGCACAAATATCAATTTTATGAGCATTCTGTGGAGTAGTAATTTAATTGGTTAAAACCTGAACACTATCTACGCTGACCGAAGTTGACATGAGCACATTAATGAATAATTGTCCCCAGTTAATTTGCGATAAAGAATGCAGCCAGACAGTGGATCTTAATTGGATGCTACCGGCAGTTGTGCGGAAAGTACCAAATTAAATTTCTGCCAACTACATGTTTATTTTATTGGCAGATCACTTTGAAATCGTCAATCCCATTTTAAAATTTTTCTTAAACACTGCAAGTAATAATGTCTATCATTCCACATTTGCCAACGTTGTTAATGATATCCCAAGCCTGATCAGGTATGTAACCAGACGTTGATCCTTTTCTTGATAGTTGGTTTTGAGGATACCAATAAGTCTTCCTTTTTTATCATTATCTCATCTTTCCCCTTCAGGCATCGACCTAGCTGAGGTGTATATTAGAAACAAGAGGGTAGCCAGAGAAAGAGTTAGCCCACTCAAGGACAAAGGGGGGAAATTATGTGTAGAACCAGAGGAAGTAGATGAGGTTCTTAATGAGTATTTTGCATCGGTTATTCACAAAGGAGAGGGACACATTGATTGGTGGTGTCTCAGAGGGATGTGTAAACACTTTAGAACAGGTCATTATTATGAGGGAGGAAGTGTTAGGTGTGTTAAAAAGCGTTAAGATAGACAAATCCCCAGGGCCAGATGGCATCTATTCCAGATTACTGAGGGAGGCAAGAGATGAAATCGCTGGGCCTCTGACAGAAATCTTTGTGTCCTCATTGGCCACAGGTGAGATCCCAGAGGATTGGAGGACAGCCAATGTTGTACCGTTACTTAAGAAGGGTTGCAAGGATAATCTGGGCAATTATAGGCCAGTGAGCTTGATGTCAGTGATAGGGAAATTGTTGGAAACGATTCTCAGAGATAGGATCTATGTACATTTGAAAGTGAATGGCCTTATTAGCGACAGATAGCATGGTTTTGTACGAGGGAGGTCATGTCTCACTAATATGATTGAATATTTTTGAGGTGACAAAAATGATTGACGAGGGAAGGGCTGTGGATGTTGTCTACATGGACTTTAGTAAAGCAGTTAATAAGGTCCCTCATGGCAGGCTGGTGCAAAAGATTAGATCACATGGGGTCAGGGATGAACTAGCTGGATGGATCCAGAACTGGCTTGGCCATAGAAGACAGAGGGTAGCAGTGGAGGGTGTTTTTCTGAATGGAGATCTGTAACTCAGTTCTGGGACCTCTGCTCTTTGTAATATATATAAATGACTTGGAAGAAAACGTAGCGGGTCTGATTAGCAAGTTTGCGGATGATACTAAGATTGCAGGAGTTGCGGATAGTGATGAAGATTGTCAGAGAATACAACAGGATATAGATCGGCTGCAAAATTGGGCAGAGAAATGGCAGATGGAACTTAACCCGGACAATGCGAGGTGATGCATTTTGATAGATTCAATTTAGGTGGGAGCGATAAAATAAATGGCAGAACCATCAGGAGCATAAGAGACAGAGAGATCTGGGCGTGCAGATCCACAGATCCTTAAAAGTGGCATCACAGGTGGAAATGGTGGTGAAGAAAGCATTTGGCATGCTTGCCTTCATAGGATGGGGTATCGAGTACAGAAGCTCGAAAATTATGTTACAATCATATAGAACGTTGGTTGGGCCATATTTGGAATACTGTGTCCAATTCTGGTCACCGCACTACCAGAAGGACGGGGAGGCTTTGGGGAGAGTACAGAAAAGGTTTACCAGGATGTTGCCTGGTATGGAGTGTATTAGCTATGAGGAGAGATTGAATAAACTGGGATTGTTCTCCCTAGAGAGACGGAGGCTGAGGAGCGACCAGATAGAAGTGTATAAAATTATCAGGGGTATAGATAGGGTAAACAGTTGGAGGCTTTTTTCCAGGGCAGAAATGACAATGACAAGGGGGCACAAGTTCAAGGTGAGGGGGGAAAGGTTCAGGGGAGATGTGCGGGGGGAGGTTTTTTTTACACAGAGGGTGGTGATGGCCTGGAATGCGCTGCCAAGTGAGGTGGTTGAGGCAGATATGTTAGCGACCTTTAAGACTTATCTGGATAGGCACATGAACAGACGGGGTATAGAAGGATACAGGCGGTTGGTCTAGATAGGACACGTGATCGGTGCAGGCATGGTGGGCCGAAGGACCCGTTTCTGTGCTATATTGTTCTTTGTTCTTGGGGAATGGCTTGGCCTGGATGTTGGGCAAGACCCCCTCCCCGGGCTACAGTGACCCCTCCCAGCAGCTTGTCGAGCTCCTCGTCTTTACGGATGGTGAGCTTCAGGTGGCTGCGTTGCCGGCCAGCTCGAGGATCTCGGTGACCAGGCAGGCGAGGGCTCCGGCCCCACACGCTCGGCATAGTGACCCTTGCTCAACAGACGGTGGATGCAGTGGACGGGGAACTGGACAGCGGCTCTGGAGAAGCCGGTCTTGTCTCTGGTTTTACTGCGACTGGACATCTTTCAGGGTCAGCTCCCATTTTATAATACTTAAATTAATCAATGCCTTTCAACTGTGTATTCTTAAATTTGATAATACAATTAGCGTACCATTAACTAATATTGTCCGCTTTTCAGTGTGTGTCCACGTGCACAATTCCTTAAGTGTTCTGAAAAATATTGTGTCTTGTTTGGTTAAATCTGGTAACATTTAACTATTCCACCACCAAGAGGATTGTTGTCCTCCCGCCTTCGTGGAGGCCGGTGTGGACAGTGTTGGGGAAATGAAGCTGACAGTTGAAGGTGGCATGGGGTCGGGGTGTGGGGGGGGTTGGATTTCAATGGTGAAGGAAAGAAGATGTAGGAGTTGGGAGAGTGATGAGTCACAGGTGGAATTAGTTGTGCCAATGGACCATATGAAGGGCTGAGGCACCATTTTAAGCGGGAAAGACTAGATCAATGATAAAGAAGATGTTCTCAGCACCATTGTGTGGTTAACCTCAGTGGAGTCCAGACCACACAAGAAAGAACAGGTGAGGCAACGCCACGTAGATGAGCAGGTTGAATGGCTCATACGGCTCAATGGGCAACAATGCTGCATTGGGCAGCACTGACTCACCAGCAAGGTCCTGGGTTCCTCTTCAGGCTCTTGGCATTTTGCAGCTTAACAATTCCATGTCCAAGGCGGACAATCAAGTCACAACACTGTGCGTGTTGTTGGGTGGCTTGCCTCGAATCCAGTGGCAACATTTGGCAGGTGACATTCATTCCCAATGTGGTGAACAGCCTGATCTGGTTGGCCAGAGTCACATGCCGGGCTGTCCTTGACGTTCCATTGGTGAAGAGTTTTGAGGTCCTTGCGAGGAGAAAGCAGATCCGACTGAGCAAGGACCACTTGTTTCGAAGGGACGTCGAACTCTGCGCGAATGTCAGATCGCTCATCAAATCCCTTTGTTGGCCTAGGTCAATCTTCGATCTGTGTTGAATTCACTGTTTTCAGCCAAGCTAATGGATGGGACGGGGTGGGGAATGACAACTGAGACAGCCTTAGCTCAGCGATGGGACGGTCACCCCGGAGTCAGAAGGTTGTGGGTTGAGCCCTCACTGACAGAACAATCTAGGTTGAAATATCAATGCAGTAGTGAAGGATTGCGCCACTGCCAATGGCGCTGTCTCTTTCAGATGAGGCTCTGTCTGCCTTCTTGGGTAGTCACGATGTGGCGATGCCAGCATTGAACTAGGGTGGGCCCAGTGAGAAGTCTTCCAACACCAGGTTAAAGTCCAACAGGTTTATTTGGAATCACTAGCTTTCGGAGCACAGCTCCTTCCGCAGGTGAGTCACTTTCATCATCTGACTTAATATGCCTTTAGGCAGCTTAGTGTAAAATTTTGTTTGATAACGCTGCTGTGAAGCACCTCATGTCAAAGGCACTATATAAATACAAGTTGCGTTGCTGTTCAAGCAATGTAACTAAAACCGATATTTGGACATACATCTCACTGCTGTTTTGGGGGTTTTGCTGTCCACAAACTGACCGCTACATTTTCTAGATTACAACATTACACCATAAGACGCAGGCCATTCAGCCCATCGAATCTGCTCCGACATTCAATGAGATCATGACTGATCTGATATGATAATCCTCAACTCCACTTTCCCCCCCTATCCCTTTATTGATTATGAAGCTCTCTATCTCAACCCTGAGCATAGTTCATAAATCCAGCCTCTACAGCCCTCTGCAGTAAATAATTCCGTGGATTCACTATGCCTCTGTGAGAAGATATTCCTCCTCATCTCCGTCTTAAACGGGTGACTCCTCGCTCTGGGATTATGCCCCCTGGTCCTAGACTCTCCCACAAGAGGAAACAACCTCTCAGCATCAACCCTGTCAAGCCCCCTGAGAATCCGTCATGTCTCAATAAGGTTGCCTCTCGTTCTTCTGAAATCCAGCAGGTGACTGCACCAGCAGGAAAACACTTTGCTACATCCTGAAGTCATAAATAGAGCCAGGTAAAATGCAAGTTTTTTTCTTTTTGTTCTTTGATCTCAGACTCCTTGGGCTGAGGAATTGTGAGTTCATCATGGCTTCCATTCCTGAACGGTCCAGTTATCTCTGCAGAACATTCTAGTTGTTTGGACAGCAAGTGGCAGGATCACAACCTGATCACGCTCACTTTTCAAACTCACACAAGAACTAAAGCTTAGACCCAGAGCAATGGTGGCTGTGAAACCATATGTGGCTTAGAGAGAAGGGGAAGACAAACTCATCAACTGCACAGGCATCTAGAAGATCAATAATTGGCAAGGAAGCCAAGAGGGTGCGGAACCAAAACATTGTGTTTAGTCTAATTTATTATGCAATGGAGAAAAGAGGGAGGCAAAGTATTGGAATCAAAAATAATTACATTAATTAATTCCATTATGCAGAAAACACTGATTTTCTGTGGCAGATGGAGTTCAACGTGGATCGTAAGAATTAGGAGCAGGATTGGCAGCACGGTGGCATAGTGGTCAACACGGCTGCCTCAAAGCGCCAGGGACCCGGGTTCAATTCCGGTCTCGGCTGACTGTTTGTGTGGAGTCTGCAATTTCTCCCCGTGTCTGCGTGGGTTTCCTCCGGGTGCTCCGGTTTCCTCCCACAGTCCAAATAAAAACCGTGCGGGTTAGGTGCATTGGCCATGCTAAATCGCCCCTTAATGTCCAGGGATGTGCAGGTTAGGTTCTGGATTATGGGGATTGGATGTGGGAGTGTAAAAGGGTAAAGAACTCATTTCAAGATTTGGTGCATATTTGATGGGCCAAATGGTCTCCTTTTTTTTTAAAAAAAAGGGCAGCACAGTAGCATTGTAGATAGCACAATTGCTTCACAGCTCCAGGGTCCCAGGTTCGATTCCAGCTTGGGTCACTGTCTGTGCGGAGACTGCACATCCTCCCCGTGTCTGCGTGGGTTTCCTCCGGGTGCTCCGGTTTCCTCCCACAGTCCAAAGATGCGCAGGTTGGGTGGATTGTCCATGTTAAATTGCCCTTAGTGTCCAAAATTGCCCTTAGCGTTGGGTGGGGTTACTGGGTTATGGGGATAGGGTGGAGGTGTTGACCTTGGGTGGGGTGCTCTTTCCGAGAGCCGGTGCAGACTCGATGGGCCGAATGGCCTCCTTCTGGACTGTAAATTCTATGATATCTATGATTTAGCCCCTTGAACCTACTCCACCATTCAATAAGATTATGGCTGATCTGACTGCAGCTTGAATTCCATTTTCCTGCCCCCCCCCCAATAAACTTTGACTCCCTTTTTAGTCAATAATCTATCTACCACTGTCTTAAAAATAAACTTGACCCGCTCCAGTTTAATGAACCCGGCCATGTCGTTAATCCAGGATTCCGGGCTCGGGGGCTTCGCGCCCCTCCACTGTAAAAGAATCCTGCGCCGGGCTACTAGAGACGCAAAGGCCAGAATACCGGCCTCTCTCGTCTCCTGCACTCCTGGCTCCGATGCTACCCCAAAAATAGCGAGCCCCCGGCCCGGTTGCAGCCGGCTTTTCATAACGCCGGCTGCAAGCGGCTACGAGCATGTTAAAAACAAAAATTCGGCTGTATTGCACATGCGCACGATCATCATGCGTGCATGCGCAATGCGGCCTAATTTTTTTTAAACCTGTTCGCAGATCGCGCATGCCGCACGATGATCGGCGCACATGCGCATTCCACGAACATGTAAAAAAATTCGCCCGCATTGCGCATGCTCGCATAATGATCAGCGTACCACGCTGGTAATCGGGCACACATGTGCAGTGCGGCCGCTATTTTTTTTTTTAAAAACGATTGCAGCTTTTTGTTTTACAAGTTTTGCCGTGGTTTTTATTCATTTATTTTATTCATTTTATTTCTTTTTTTTACAAGTTTGGGGGGGGGGATGTTATTTGATTAAATTTTACAGGATAAAGATGCAGAACTTTGGACAGTTGGAGACACCATACTTTCCGACACCGGAAGGCTTCACCTTCATCCAACAGGTTCCATTGGAGGAGTGTGTACGAGGGCAAAAGGGACCAAAACCATTTCCTCCATTTTTGTCAGCAGCAAACAAGGTAAGAGAAAATGGTGGGTCGCGCAGGTCGGCCAGGTTGGGTCCCGAAGGTTGGCCGGTCGGTAAAAATGGGTCCCCGGAAAAAAAGTTTGAAGAACACTGCCCTATCCCTATCAGGTCCCCTCAGGATTCTTTATGTTTCAAAAAGATCACCTCTTCTAAATTCCAACGAGCACAGTTCCAACCTTTCCTTATACAGTAACCTCTTCAACCCAGGAGTTAGTTTAATGAACGTTCACAGAACTGCTTCTAAAACAATTATATCTTTTTTTTTTAATATGATGACCAAAAGCGCACGGTACTCTAGATTTGGTCGTACCAATGTCCTGTACAGCTGTGGTAAAACATCCCTACATTTATATTCTATTCCGCTTGCAATAAATTACGACATTCCATTTGCCTTCCTCATCACTTTCTGTCCCTGCACACTCATGCTTTGTGATTCACATACCAGAACGCCCAGATCCCTCTGTATCTCGGGAGTTCTGCAATCTCTCTCCATTTGAATCATTTGCTGCTTTTCTACTCTTCTTGCCAGTGGAGAAGTTCACATTTTTCCCCACAGTGTACCGCGTCTGCCAAATTTCTGCCCACTCGCCTCACCCATCTAATCCCTTTGCAGAACCTCTAGTGTCCTCTTCACAACTTACTGTCCGACCTATCTTTGTGCCATCAGCAAATTTAGCAACCAAACATTTGGTCCCTTCATCCAAGTCATTGACGTTGGGCAAAAGCTTCCTTCCTCGCTCGGGGCTGGGATTTTCCGTTGCCACTGAAAGCGAATGGAGTTTTGGCTGGAACGCCATCACCCGAAAATGGCCCATTTATGCCTACTCTCCGTTTCCTGGTAGGTACTCCATCCATGCTAGTATGTTGCCCCCTACACTTTGAGCTCAATATTAAATTTTGCTCAAATGGCTGAGTAATTGATATCTAATAGAAAGTCAGTTTGATCCAGAGTCTGTGCTGAATTAACCTTTAGCTAGGAGTTAAAAGGTGCTACAGGTCACCTCGTCAATGCTGTGCTAAGGAATACCAAACTGGGTAGAATTCCTGCTCCTCTTTAATGCTTATACCTAGAAGTGAGAAAAACATGAGTGTACGTGCACGTGTGTGAATATTGAATGACGATTAGCTCTGAATGCTCCTTCTCCCACGAGTACTTACCGCCAAAGACGGCACATGAAAAATGACTACTTGGGCTGGGTGGGGCACATGAGGTGATCAGCAACTGTGGAATTATTCCCAAATAGGAAATCAACGGGGAAAAATGGCAGAACGAATTGAGGTGAGAAAAACCTTCAGCGAGTAACTTCTTTCAATCTGTTCAGTATTTAACAATAAGTATTTATTAAACTTCAGTCCGCACTTTTTCATTTTATAACTGAAGTCAGTGCTTACGGACTAGAATCTACCAGTATTTGCATAGGCAATTAACCTATGCAATGTCGCTGCTATTACTGCATTTCAAGCATTTATTTATTCAGGCTGATTCAAGCACTCCCCCAAAGAATCAATTAATGCAATAAATAAGAACGTTAGTATAATACTATCTACAAATTGTGCATACACAATGCCTGATGCCAATTCTTTTGTTATCCAGAGGAATGAACAAGTGCCCCAAACTGATGCCATTATGATTGCCTTTTCCTGCTGCCAAAATACACCTCGCTTCTATTCATTACCTTCCCACAGCAGCGCTAGATCATGAAGCAAACAAGATTCCATTCATTTCTTTTGATGGAAGCCTACTTCACAAATGCAATTTTCCCTTCAGGCTGTTACAGTTTCTCAAATAATCCGTCTGCATCTACGTTATCCAGGTTTTTCAGCATTTCGGAAACATATTGTCACATCTTGACTCAATCCTCCAGTCACACATGCGAGACTGTTATTCTGGAGTAGGCTTTCGACCCGCTACCCTGGTGTGACTGCCTGGTGTTCCAGCACCAAAATTATAACCAGGCAGTTTTTCCAGGTGGATAATCCCCAAGATTAGTTTCACACCTGGGTGTAGAGTTTAAAATCTATGCCTCTGTCTTACTTAAACTGGAAACTTTGTTACGATTCCTGTTTGTGTGTCAAACAAACTATCCTGCACAGTTTTGACACAATAATGACACAAAGGTAACATAGTTGCTTGACCTGACACAATATTGATGTGGCCATCAATGATAATGACACATTCCCCTGCCAGTCAATGCTGAGGGTACAAGTTCCCTCGCTCTCTGAATTTAACAGTCTATAAAAGCTACTGAAACAACGCGCTACAAAGCTGGGTCTCCAATTCTACTTCCCCGACTGAATTCTCAACGCAAATTACCCAATCAAAAACTTTATTCTCATTGATTCAGGCTACTAAATCAGGTAAACCAGAAGGATTTTCATAGCATAACAGCGCGGTCCATCATTACCTTTTAAGCCACCCCCTGCACACCATCAAACAACCCAGCACCTGGAATCTACCACAGCAAAAACTCATGATTTGACGCATTCCTTACTTGTTCCTCCCAGTCATCGTTCCATCGGATTGGGCATTCCCGCCCACTTGGTGCATCTTGGATCGTTCTATGTGTTCCACATAAGTCTGTATCATCTGAAAGATGAAAGAACAATTTAGACACAGCAAACAAGGGGAGGGTAATTAAAAACATAGCTAGTCGAAATGATAGTACAAATCGTCTCAGCGTTCTATCCACATCATGTGGTGGCAGCCAGTACGTGCTACAGTTTTGATGCATAAAGCACAGCACCAGATCCACAAACGGCTGAGTGGAGGTGGTGTGTTTCAGTTCACTCAAGAGGATCAAAGTTAGGATGGAGACGTACACTTTTACCCACATGTTATAGTCCGGATCCAATGATCGTGATGGCAGAGGCTCCAACGTTCTTTCCGTCACTTGGCTGACCAGGAGTCTCTCCCACTCTTACCACCTGCTATTGACCTCTGCAGGAAGGATTGACAAGTTGATACTCAACCTGTCTGGCCTCATTATGAACGCACCTTCCTTGGACATTAAGTCCTGGGGTGGGAATCAAACCCGGAGCATCTGGCTCAGAGGAAGGATAGCTACCCACCGCGCCACGAGACCTCCTTCAGGAGAAGCCCATTAGTTTATTTTTAAACAAATGTTTTTCCACTGCAGTCATTTACATCATTTATCTTCTCCTCCTCCCCCAACTCACCCAACCTCCTACTCCGCAGGCCCCCAAGCAATCACTGAATGAAGGGAGCTGCCAGAACCAACAATGCCCATTAGGTATTTCTTGATTCAAATCAAAATGTGGTCAATCACAGATCGAAGGTCGCGATTAACAAAGCTCTGCAATTTGCAAATCTCTCAAAACTGCTGTCAGCCAGGGAACCAGGTTTCAAATCATAATAGTCTTCGCATTGGCATTGTTTTGAAGCAGAAGGACAAATTCTGCACATCAGATAAAAATAGACCCTAAAAGACACCAGTGCTTCATATTTTAATAATTTTTCTGCTATCATATGTACAACATGTATGATATTTAATGTATTGCTGCATAACAGCGCACAACCAGACTGATCTTTCCAACAGGATTGATTTGGCCTACTTCACCCTATCAATTTAACCTATTCTGGCATACAGGCTAATGTCAATACACTCAGGCATGGCTGGTATGGAGACACCGAAGAACCAATATGCTGCAATGCAGAATAAACAAGTGCAGTTGTACTCACAAATCTGCTACCCGGTCTACTTGTTACCATGAACTATGTTATCGGGGAAAACAGAGCAGAGGCTCTGATCTTACTGACAGGAAGACAGCAACATCTGAACAGCTGGGAAAACTGATCTGTTTTGTGCCAAATGTACCAAAACCCATCCCAAATAGTCCTTGCACCTCACAGGCTTTGCAAGAATCTTGGTCCCCAGCAATTCAATGCTGCAGCTTTAATGTTGGTACAAAATTATCAAAGGGCCTGGCTGGATATAGGAGGTAATTTATTAAACGGTTCAACCATATCGCCTGCCATGCTTAGTATTAGGTAGAGTAAATGTAATCAGTGGAAAAGTGTATGAACTGAGTCAGCTTTATCGATTGAGCAGGATAGCATGTGGATGAAAGGAATTTAAGACCAAACAAACTCATTAGGATAGAAATGAAGGAAACATTGACAAACAGGAACAACAGCTGACTAACAATATCCCTAATGTTATGCACTGATGCACCTTCTAAATAAAGAACTCTTACCTGTAAACACGGGAAGGTGCATTCATAACATGGCCAAACAGGTCGAGTATCAACCTGCAATTCCGTCCAACACACATCAGATGGCAGGTGGCCAGAGTGGGAGAAATTCCTGTTCAGCCATGAGACGGAAAGATCCATCACAAAACCATCACCAAAAGGAAGTTGGAGTCTCCACCACCACCATCCCTAGCCTCCGACTACACCATGCATGCCAAACTGTATGCTGCCACAGCAACTGAGACCCCCTGAGTAATTTGTAACCACCTGTATTCACAAATCTGACCCAATCAAAGATACCCAAATCCATATTAAGGGCGGGATTTTTCACGCACCCCACTGCGTGTTCCGTGGTGATGGAGGTGGCCCGACATTGGCCGGTGGCGGGGTTCAATGTGGGTTTCCCGTTGAATACACCCCTCGCCGCCATGAGACTAGCAGTGGCATCGGCAGAACCGGGGATCTTATAGAAGCATATAAAATTATGAAGGGAATAGATAGGATAGATACGGGCAGGTTGTTTCCACTGGTGGGTGAAAGCAGAACTAGGGGGCATAACCTCAAAATAAGGGGAAGTAGATTTAGGACTGAGTTTAGGAGGAACTTCTTCACTCAAAGGGTTGTGAATCTATGGAATTCCTTGCCCAGTGAAGCAGTTGAGACTCATTCATTAAATGTTTTTTAAGATAAAGATAGATAGCTTTTTGAAGAATAAAGGATTATGGTATTCGGGCCGGAAAGTGGAGCTGAGTCCATAAAAGATCAGCCATGATCTCATTGAATGGCGGAGCAGGCTCAAGGGGCCAGGTGGCCTACTCCTGCTCCCAGTTCTTATGTTCTTATGAACAACCTGCTGGCGTGAACAGCCGAAAAGCGGCAAACAATGTGGTTAAAAATGTGTACGGGTTACAGATTGGGAGTATTTTAGTTATGGAGTTAAATTGGAAAAGCTGAAGTTGGTTCTCTTTGGGGAAAGGAAATTGAGAGGAAATTTGTGTCAAGATTGCAGCAGGCTTAGAAAAGGTGGGCAAGGGAAAACTCTTATTAGCTGATGGTACAAAGACTAGGCTGCAATGATATGTATATAGTCAGATTAGTGAAGGGTTAATAATTCCATCTCTGCGTAAGTCAAACACTAGAGGGCGGTACTACTCCTCTGTATTTAAGACAGCCTCTCAGGGAATTCTGGGAGAAGCATGGTGAGAAGCACAAGGAGAAGCTGAGAGCAGAGTGAATGTTAATTAGAGATAGCACGAGGTTCGACCATAGTGTAGTTAGTGACTAGGTAGAATATTGAATACTGTAAGACAGGTTCAATATCATTTAATTATCAGCTGTAGCTCAGTAGAGTGTTTGAACTTCATTTAATGAGTGGTGTAATAATAAATTAGTTTTGTTTCAATCTTTTGATTGGTATATTCTTTGTCAACACTACACTGGGTCATTCTGGAAGAAAAGACAAAGAATGCAACATATTACCAATCATGGTAATATGACATAGGGAACACAGAATTAAGGTCTTGGACGAGAGGGAATATGAGGAAGAACATTTTTGCGCTATGAGTAATCACGTGGTACACACTGCCCGTAAGGGTGAGCACAGTAAGAAGTCTTACAACACCAGGTTAAAGTCCAACAGGTTTGTTTCAAATCACTAGCTTTCGGAGCACTGCTCCTTCCTCAGGTGCCTGCATCTCCACACAAGGGTGGGGGAAGTGGAAACAATCAATGATTTCACAAATAAATTGGATAGACACTTGTAGGGCTACAAGGTTGGAGCAAGGAAGTGGGATTGCCCCGGATGCTCCTGGGGAGCCAGCATAAACATGATGGGACACATGGCCTCCTTCTGTGGCTGTAAATGGATCTATGACTTTGATTCTATGTGCGACCAAATATATAAGGGCTACAGGAATGTATTTCACATCTGGGTTTTTTTCCGATTAAGGGGCAATTTAGCGTGGATAATCCACCTAGCCTGCACTTCTCTGGGCTATGGGGGTGAAACCCAAGCAGACACGGGGAGAATGTGCAAACTCCATACGGACAGTGTCTGTAACACAGTATGACCAGAGTTACCTCACAGCAAGATACAGAATTCACAAATGAACGTAAATCAGTTTTATGCTCTTCCTCGGTAACTCGACAAAGAACTGCAGAACTCCTGCCCAATATTGACATTCCTGATTCACACCCACGGACAAAATGAGCTCTCTACAACCTGAAGTCAAACTATTTAAATTTCTCCTTGCGAGTTGAGAACGCAGTCAGAGCTCTGTTCCCGATGCAATGTGTGGAAAACTATGTTTCTTCAGTTATCAAACTCCCTTCTATAACTTACTTAAGCTCAACCATGTTTCCACCTCGATAGGATATATTGGCCAGTGTCAGGTTCAGTCAGAAAACCAGGCGCGTTGGACACATTTCCCAATGAGATCTTCCCACACTTTGCCATTCATTTGGATGGGGGGGGGGCGTATTTCAGGCCGTGATTGGGAGGGGCGGGACCTCATCATGCCGGCAAGCCCAGCTTCACAGAGAAAGGGTGCCCCAAATTCAAAGTGAAATTAAAGAACCCCCCCCTCACCCCGAACATTGATCGCCAGTACTGGGATCCTCCCAGTGAGTTGCCCTTCATGCCATGCCACCTAACACTGGGAGTGCCATGTGCCAAGTTCCCACCCTGGCATTGGTGGATCGGACATGATAAATTGCCCTTCGTGTCCAAAATTGCCCTTAGTGTTGGGTGGGGTTACTGGGTTATGGGGATAGGGTGGAGGTGTTAACCTTGGGTAGGGTGCTCTTTCCAAGAGCCGGTGCAGACTCGATGGGCCGAATGGCCTCCATCTGCACTGTAAATTCTATGAAACTATGAAACACCTGTCGACGTGATGTAGCATGTTCCCAGAAGATTTGGCATCAAGTCGATTTCGGATATTCAAGTCTATTTAAATGCATGGTAATCAGGTCCACACCCTCGTTGGGCACGGACCTGATTATGTCTGCTGGGAGGGCCCGGGAAACATCGCAAAGTGTTTGGCGGCGGATACAAATCCAGTTTCAGGGTTCTCCCGGTATTTTCCCGACATGGTGGGACTTGCATCGGTGGTAACGTGGCTGGAAAATCGCCCCATTGCCAACTTCATTCCGGAGCACTAATCTGATAAAACAGATCAACTCCCGGCTACAGAATCCCCAAAATTCTCATCTCGTTGGTATCAATGGATTGAAAATCTGGTGGGTCCCATTGAGGATTTACCAACAAGCAATGAAGGTCAAACTCAACTCCATCGTGTTTGATGGATCTTACAGTGTGCGAGTCAATTCCTACCAGAGAATCTCAGGTTACCCTGGAGTAACAACCACACCCTACTTCAACGCTGCTCACAACACCCATGCAGTTAGAATGAGTTCCTAATCTAACCCTGAATCAAATGGCAATGGTGTGTGATAGGGAATCTGAGCTGTTGTGGCAGCATACACTTTTCCATGCAAATTGTCGTCTGCAGCTAGGGATAGTGATGCTGGAGGCTCCAATGTTCTTTCCGTCTCATCACTGACCAGGAGTCTCTCCCACTCTTGCCTCCTGCCACTGGTGAATGTTGGAAGGGTTTTGCAATTTGACCATCCACCTGTTTGACCGCGACCTGAACGCACCTTCCTTGGCCATCAAGTCCTGGGGTGGGACTCAAACCCAGAACTTCTGGCTTGCAGGCTGTGCCATTACCCACGATGCCACAAGGTGGCGCCTGTATTAATTACTTTGCAATAAATATCAGCTCCCCCCACTTAATGTATCTCAGATTCCCCCCTCCCCCCCGCGGGGTAACATTTAGCCTCTAACTCAGTCTTCTTCTAGGACCAGTCATCAAAAATCAACTTTCCGTATAGAATCAGTTTGGGTATGGGTACGATTGTCTGGACTCTTTACCTCAGTGTGCCTCAGGTGTAACGCGTTGTATTCCTTCTTCATGTCCGCTTCCCTCTCCTCCAATCTGGTGACTGCAATAAAGAGCAGAATCAATCACATGACTTAATGAGTTCCTAATTATCCCGAGTGTTGAAAGAACCCCATGTGACAAAGAAAATCAGAGAAAATCGGACAACCGGAGAAATGAAAAGACATTTCAGGGCTGGAAAGTTCAGGATTAAATTCAAAGACGAGTAAAGAGAAAGAGACAATTCTGGTATGCCATTTTTAATCCTGCACCTCCCTGTGAGAATTTCACCAGAGAGAAGAATTCAGCCTCATTGTTCCATTTTCGTCATTTGCACCAAGTTGAATTTTTCGACCGATCAAAAATAAGGATGATGCAAATTTCCAAAGAATCTCCAAAGAGGAATCACATCGGATTTGAAACCATAGAATCCCTACAGTGCAGAAGGAGGCCGTTCGGCCCATCGAGTCTGCACCCTACCCAAGCCCACTCCCCCATCCTAGCCCTGTGATCCTACCTATTCTGCACGTCCCTGTACACTAAGGGGCAATTTTTTTTCTCATGGCCAATCTTCCTAACCTGCACATCTTTGGACTGAGGGAGGAAACCGGAGCACCCAGAGGAAACCCACGCAGACACGGGGAGAACGTGCAGACTCCGCACAGACAGTGACCCAAGCCGGGAATCGAACCCGGGACCTTGGCGCTGTGAGGCAGCGGTGCTGACCCCTGTGCTACCATGCCGCCCATTACTGCAGGTCTGACAGTGGGACTGGAGTCAGGTATAGGCAGACTAGATAGGTACGGCAGATTGATTCATGGTCACCATCAGACTTTTGATTCCAGGTTTTTATTGAATTCATTAAACATGTGTATTAACCTAATTTTCTGGGTCCAGCCTATCATGTAAGGAAGTGGATTGGGAGGGGAAAAAGCAAATAATCTGATCAAACACAAGGCAAACTGACAACTGCAATAAAACAGTGACTAAAATCTACGACAAAACTCTAATAGCAAAGTGGAGTCCGAAGTTAGCACGCAGGTAAAGCAGACCATTAGGAAGGCAAATGGAATTTTGGCCTTTATCGCAAAGGAGGTGGAGTATAAATGTAAGGAACATTTACTGCAACTTAGAGGTGTCGATGGTAGGCATGATGTGGAGATGCCGGCGTTGGACTGGGGTGGGCGCAGTATGAAGTCTTACAACACCAGGTTAAAGTCCAACAGGTTTGTTTCAAACACTAGCTTTCGGAGCACTGCTCCTTCCTCAGGTGAATGAGGAAGGAGCAGTGCTCCGAAAGCTAGTGTTTGAATGAGGAAGGAGCAGTGCTCCAAAAGCTAGTGTTTGAATGAGGAAGGAGCAGCGCTCCGAAAGCTAGTGTTTGAAACAAACATGCTGGACTTTAACCTGGTGTTGTGAGACTTCTTACTGTGCAACCTAAGAGGGTATTGGCAAGAACACATCTGGGGCACTGCGTACCATTTTAGTCTCCTTACCCAGGGAGGGAGATACTTGCATTGGAAGCAGTTCAGAGAAGGTTGACTGGGCTGATTTCTGGGATGAAGGGGGTTTTCTGATGAGGAAAGGTTGAGCAGATTGGGCCTGTGCTCATTGGAGTTTAGAAGAGAGGTAACCTGATTGAAACATCAGGTTCTGAGGCAGCTCGACAGGATTGACGCTGAGAAGATGTTCCTCCTTGAGGGGGAAATCCAGAACTAGGGAGCGTAGTTTCAATCCAATTCGGGGTGGAGATGAGGAGGAAATTCTTCTCTCAGAAGTCCACTATTCTTTGGAATTCTCTTCCACAGAGTGCAGTGGAGGCTGGGTCACTGAATAGATTCAAGGTTGAATTTAACAGATTTTGGATCTATAAGGGAGCCGGGCATTATCCAGCCATGATCAGATCAACCATGAACTCATTGACTGGTGTAACCAGTTCAATGGGGCCAATGGCTTAACTGTGCTCCTATTCTTTCTCTTACAAACCTGTACACACTGCTACCACTGTGGATCAGTGATGGAGGGAGTGGGTGGGGTGTTAATCAAGCGGGCTGCAATGTCCTGGATGGTATCCAGCTTTTTGAGTGTTTTTGGGGCTGCACTCGTTCAGGCAAATGAAGAGTATTCCACCACATTCCAGACTTGGGCTTTGTCGATGATGGACAGACTTTGGGGAAAGTGAGGAGGTGAGTTACTCTCCGTAGAATTCCCAGCCTCTGACCTGCTCTTATAATCAAGGTATTTATATGGCTGGTCCAGTTCGTTTCTGGTCAATGGTAAATCCCTGGATGTTGACTGTGGAGGATTCAGCAATGCCATTGAATGTCAAGAGGAGATGGCTTGATTCTCTTTTGTTGAAGATGGTCATTACCTGGCACTTGTGTGGCACAAATCTAACTTGCTACTTATCAGCCCAAGTCTGAGTGCTGTCCAGGTTTGCTGCATTTACACATGGACTGGTTCAGCAAATGGTGCTGTACATTGTGCAATCATCAGCAAACAACCCCACTTCTGATCTTGTGATGGAGGGAAGATCATTGAGGAAGCAGCTGAAGATGAGTGGGCATCGGGCTGTGTTCTGTATGACTCAAATGAAGGTATTCATGGTTATAGGAGGTCAATCAACTCAGTCCCCGGACATCACTGCAGGAGTCCCTCAGGATATTGTCCTAGGCCCAACCATCTTCAGATGCTTCATCAATGACTTCCCTCCATCACAAGTACCTTAAGTAGTATGTTTATTTTGTCTGCACAGCCATTTTCATTTGTATTAACACTGCTGGCCATCCGAGGAGCTGCCCATTCTTTTCAGCATGGCAATGGCAGGTCCCAACATGGCTGTCATCTGCCTTTGTTGCTGGCACTCAGCAGGCAGCTCCTGCCCCCTGAAGGACTCGACACCACTAATTGGGCATCAAGCTCACTTCCAACAGGCCCACTAAAATCCATGCTGATGTTTCCACCATGGCCTAATGAATGTTTACAATAAAGTCAAAGATTTGCAAATCGTTGCCATTATTTGCTTCTTTTGCCCTTTTTTTGCAGCAAGGTTGGATATCCTTTCACTGGTCAGAGGATTAGAATGCTAAACAATTGTGTGCTGGGATTTTCTTTCCGGTAGTGAACACAGTCTCTGACACCTGTACCCTAACTCACACCAAGTCCACTTAACCATTCCCTAAGCTTGCTGAGCTACACCGAGTCCCAACCTGGTGAGGTGGCAGAATTAAAGTTCTCGTCCTGGTTTCCAAATGCCTCCATGATCTCACTACTCCCCATCACTGTGGCCTCCTGAAGCCCACAGCCCAAGCTTTGGAACTGCATCCCTAAAGTTCTCTGCCACTCCCGCTCTTCCTTTCAGAGGCCCCTTGAAAACCGACCTGTTTGACTTAAGTGTTGCTCACCTGTCCTAGCATTACCTGATGTGGCTTGATAATTGTTCGATAATGGCTCTTGTGAAGGGTCGGAGGGCATTTTAGTATGTTAACGGTGTTATATAGATGCAAGTTGTTGGTGAAAAAAAAGAAAAAAAAAATGAAAATCGTTAATTGTCACGAATAGGCTTCAATTAAGTTACTGTGAAAAGCCCCTAGTCGCCACATTCCGGCGCCTGTCCGGGGATCGAACCATGCTGCTGGCCTGCTTTCAAAGCCAGCGATTTAGCCCAGTGAGCTAAACCAGACCCTGAAGTGTCAAAGTAGGATATACTGCCTTCCACTGCTGCAGTGCATTCTAAACTTACGTTGGTCTGCATAATTCTTGGATTTGAGTTCCAGCTGCCTGGTCTGTAGCTCCAGAGACTCCACATGCGTCTGAAGTTCCTTTTTCTCCTGCTCCAGCGCATCTTCAAACTCGATAAATTTCTGCACACAGACAAAACGGGAGAAAAAGATTGAGAATAAGGGCGGTGAAAAAAAATATTCACAAAGAAAACCACAATCTACATTAAAATGGTAAACTCTCTTTGTTTATTTCATAAATTAGTATTTTTGCTACAAAAGAGTTTATAGTAATCGTGTTATAATTCAGATTGAAATTGCTCAACCCAGAAATAACGCTCGTTATTTAGGTTCCTTGAATGAAACATATCAAATATTTAAACTCCATAAACTCAGCAGAGGAGAATAGCTACTGAATAACATGCATTCCCCTAGCAACCACATTGCTACCAATCAACAGGAGACCTATGTCAACCAATTGAAATAATTCACACGTTCACAGACATGGCAACATTCGCAAAACCAATTTTTTAATAAATTTGCTTTGAAGGCTCTTCGCGTCCTCTATAATGTTGCAAATTGCCACAATATCTCAGTTTGTTTCCCCAAGTTCAAGAGTATGGCACATCAATTCATTCCTGCTTCAATTCCAAATAGACAGAAAACAAGCTGGAGGTGCATCGGATACAACTTTCCCCAAAAGGCAGACTTGTTACTGTGTTGTCCCTCAAAACTAGCCCTTGTTGGTTCATAGGATAAATGTAGCCAATGTGTCCTGTAGATATTTCAGATCGTAGTAATTTCATAAAATTAAGTATATCAGAATATATAACGGTGCTTGAAACAACGTCATAAACAATGAGTAGAATAAAATAAAAAGTGTACCATATCGTGCAGCACATTGCCTGTATTCTGAAGAAATAAAGGGCGTGGTCTACCCGAAGGGGGACAGAGTCCTGTAGCGCGAGAATAGCCGGGTGTTTCCCGGCGCTCAGGGCGCCAAGACATACCCCACCATCTAACGGCCATCCAGGTAGATCAGGGGCCTCAGCGGGGAACTCCCTGACGAGGCCGCACTTACCTGTCACCTCTCGCCTGATTCCTCAGTGCAGCGCGAGGTCGGGACACCATTTATTAATGGTATCCCCAACACCTGAGCCCCCAACGTGACCCCCAAATGGGGTTACTGGGTTACGGGAATGGGGTGGAGGTGTGGATTTAAGTGGGTGCTCTTTCCAAGAGCCGGTGCAGACTCGATGGGCCGAATGGCCTCCTTCTGCACTGTAAATTCTCTGATTCTATGAATTGCATTCACTTCAGGGTTGCTAATCAGTTTCTCAATCAGGGTGCCTCCATCTTTCCATCATTAAAATTTTAATTCCTCGAATTAGAAGTTACATTCTATCTAAAACATATAAATTATTAACTAGATAGTCACAACAGTAAAAAAAAAGATTCCTCGGAACAGTAGAAACAACAGATGGGAGCCTAATTCAGAAGTGGGGGTAGAATTGAGATCAAATTGGCTTTGAACTGTGGAACATGGGAGGAGGGTGAATAGGGCTAGGGTGGACGGTGGAGGTAGTGACCATCAATGTGAACTGGAGATAGGGAAGAGAAGTGTGAGCTGGATTTTATGGCATACCCCCCACCCCACCTCCCCAGATGTGTTTCCGGGGGGGGGGGGGGGGGGGGGGGGCATGTAAAATATGGCATTGAGCTAGAGAATCAGCCATGATCGTTCTGAATGGCCCAGTAGACTCAAAGGGCCGAATGGCCTTCCCCGGCTCCTATTTTCTATGTTTCTTGCTGTTGCCTCATGCAGCATGTTATTGCTATAGACATAGAATTTACAGTACAGGAGACCATTCGGCCCATCGAGTCTGCACCGACCCTTGGAAAGAGCACCCCAAACCTCCACCCTATCCCCATAACCCAGTAACCCCACCAAACCTTTTTGGACACTAAGGGCAATCAATTTAGCACGGCCAATCCACTTAACCTGCACATCTTTGAACTGTGGGAGGAAACCGGAGCACCCGGAGGAAACCCACGCACACACGGGGAGAATATGCAGACTCTGCACAGACGGTGACCCAAGCCGGAAATCGAACCCGGGTCCCTGGCGCTGTGAAGCAACTGTACTGACCACTGTGCTACCGTGCTGCCCTCAAGAAAAGAATGTCGTACCACACTGTATCATCATGTTCTCCAGACCAACTGTTCTCTGTTGCTGTCAATACAGAGAAGGTTTACCAGACTGATTCTAGGGATGGCGGGGCTGTCATATGAGGAGAGATTGACTAGGTTGGGATTGTTCTCGCTGGAGTTCAGAAGAATGAGGGGGGATCTAATAGAGAATTATAAAATTCTAACAGGACTAGACAGGGTAGATGCAGGGTAGATGTTACCGATGATGGGTGTGTCCAGAACCAGGGGTCCCAGTCTGAGGATTCGGGGTAAACCATTTCAGTCAGATACAAGGAGACATTTCTTCACCCAAAGAGTGGTGAGCCTGTGGAATTCATTACCACAGGAAGTAGTTGATGCTAAAACATTGAATATATTCAAGAGTCTGCAAGATATAGCACTTGGGGAGAATGGGATCAAAGGCTATGGGGAGAAAGCAGGATTTGGCTATTGATTTGGATGATCAGCCACGATCGTGATGAATAGCTGAGCAGGCTCGAAGGGCCAAAAGGCCTCATCCTGCTCCTATCTTCTATGTATCTATGTATACAATAGTTTCTTGAATTAATATTCTGCAAAAATATACATATTTACAAAAAAATGTAAAATGTCTGTTTTCTTTAAATTTAGCCGCTGTGCGTTTAGGGCGATGAAACTCCATACTAACTTCCAAGTTCATTGTCAGCAAATTATTTTAATGCTCCTCTTTGAAGGGCAGCTATAAAATCTCTACTCTGTGATTGAACAGGCCAATGACCTTTAGACTGAACAATCAAAGTTGAGTGTAGATACTGTTACCATTAAATATTCATTAAACGTGGGGTAGGGGAAGGTGTCGGATATCTGCCAGGAACTGCAGGAGGCGGAGGAAACCCCGGTGGAGGAGCTCACGGGCAAGTGGGAGGAGGAGCTAGGTGAGGAGTTGGAAGCGGGTCTGTGGGCAGAGGTCCTGGGCAGGGTTAATTGCTCCTCATCATGTGCCAGGCTCAGTCTAATTCAATTTAAGGTGGTCCACCGGGTACACATGATGGCAGCGAGAATCAGCAAGTTTTTTGGGGTAGAAGACAGTTGTATGAGGGGCAAGGGCAGCCCTGCAAACCATGTCTACATGTTTTGGGCATGCCCGGAGCTTAGAGAGTTCTGGCAAGAGTTCGCGAGGGCAATGTCCAAGGTGCTTAACACACGGGTGGTGCCGGGTCCAGAGATAGCGATCTTTGGAGTTTCAGAAGACCCGGAAGTTCAGGGGGCGAAAGAGGCCGACGTCTTGGCCTTGGCCTCCCTCGTAGCCTGGAGACGGATTTTATTAATGTGGAGGGACTCGAAGCCTCTGAGTGTAGATACTTAAACGGCATGGCTGGGTTTCTCAGCCTCGAGAAAATAAAGTTTGCCTTAAGAGTGTCTACCCTAGGGTTCTCTCGGGGGTGGCAGCCGTTCGTCAACTTTATCGGGGAAAATTAAAACGTCAGCAGCAGCAGTAATCCCGGGGGGGGGCGCTTCATTGGGATGGTGTCGGAAGACTGGGTCGCGTGGGGTAATGTCTATTTAATTGTTAATGTCTATTCTCTTTTTACACAATGTAATGTTCACTCTAGTTTGTTTTGTTATTATTGTTACTACTGTTTTATTATGAAAAATTCTGCAAAACCTTAATAAAAATACTTTTTTTAAAATATTCATTAAACCGTCACAAAGTTCTACACCATGTGAGAATGATCGTTGCTGCTAAGTATTATTGGAGCCTCAGAGCCTACAGCTTCTTTCAAAACAATAGAAAGAGAAGGACAAACCCTTATCCCCAAATAATAAGTAAAGACTGCCATGTGGCATTGTTAATATCCGAATCAGTTGGCAAATTCAGGGGATTAGATTCGCTGTGAGTTGGGGACCTGGTTGATTTATTGTGGTCCATCACTCGTGTCACACAAAGATCTCTCCCGTAGCTGTCCCACTATTTTTTTTTTTTTAAACTCAGTGAATTTGTATATTAATTACCCATTAAATTTTCTAATGACGGCCAATCAAAATCTCTGGCTCAGAAAGAGAACAATTTAAAAATGTGGAGTCTCATTCCTTCAAGCAGTGAAATGAAGCGTGGGTGAATTGCGATCTGGATCACGCCCACACACCCAGCAGGTATCACCACGCGATACCCGCCCACAATGACACTTAGGGCTGGATTGATCCGCCCTGCCCGCCGCAAGATCGCCACGTACAACACAGAGAATTCAATATTTTATGGGCCTGATTTTCCTGCTTCATTGCACCTGCTGCAGATCCCAAAACGGCTTTCCCACCAAGTGCCCAATGTGATCTGAGTCACACCCTCACTGGGCATGCTCCAGATCAGCATATTCAAATGAGTCTTAAAAACTCATTTGGGCATGGCGAATAAAAGGGGGGCTTGAAGGGGTGTATGAAAGGTGGAGGCATAAAGAGGTATGAAGGTGAAGAGATGAAGCTGGCAAATGATGGGGGGGGGGGCTGAATGACCCCATAGAAGAAAGAGTATGCTCACTTTGGTGGGGTGGGGCGATGCTGAAGATGGATGTTGGGCGTTAGGGAGAGAAGGATGAGGCTGGGACCCCCATGACGCAGATATTGTGATACGGGAAACGTTCCACCTCCAGGGTCGAAAGTTGGGGGTGTTGCCCATGCCTGCAAGGGGGGGGGGAATGTCCATGGGTACGGGGTGTGGAGACCTTCAACTTAACTCCGAGATCTGGGCACCCTTTATAAAATAATCTTAATAATAATAATCTTTATTGTCACAAGTAGGTTTACATTAACACTTCAATGTTACTGTGAATATCCCCTAGTTGCCACATTCCGGCACCTGTTCGGGTACACTGAGGGAGAATTCAGAATGTCCAATTCACCTAACAGCACGTCTTTCGGGACTTGTGGGAGGAAACCGGAGCACCCGGAGGAAACCCACGCAGACACGGGAAGAACGTGCAGACTCCGCACAGACAGTGACCCAGCAGGGAATCGAACCTGGGACCCTGGCGCTGTGAAGCAACAGTGCTAACCACCTAACCACTTCATGCCCATCTGAGGAGCCGATCTTGCTGCCGTCTTCAGTTCCCCACTGCAGAAACAATTCTCAGTGTGGGTACTTTCAGTGAGAATCTCCCCAAGCTCCAAAAAAAATGACGAAGCATGGGTGAATTGCAATCTGGATCACGCCCACACACCCAGCGGGTATCACCCCGCGATACCCGCCCACACTGACACTTGGGGCTGGATTCATCCGCCCCACCTGCAGCAAGATCGCCATGGGCAAGACACTGACAATGGATAAATCCATTGACCTCGGGCAGAATTCTCCTGTTGCCAGGCGAACGTGGCCGGAGAATCCCACCTTTTGTCATTTCTTGGGAGAATTGTGCCCTACATTTTTTCCTTTCTTCGTCTCTCAATCCAATCTTTCCTTCTCTCTTTTATACCTGATTTGACTCTAATTGACATCATTCCTGTGTCTTTCTCAATTCCAATTAAGGAGACACGCTGTGGTCCCATCATTCACTGTATCCTAGGAAACCCATTGCCTCGTCTTGCCCATATCAGTTCACATTCCCAACCTCTTACACAGCACACTGAAATCCCGAGCTGAAGGGTAAAGGTAAATGCCTAATGGAGTCTCTCATGTGATGCCCCACTCCAGCAACTTCCCGCCCCTGGATATAACCTTTCACTCAAGTGGCAGGGATGGCAAGAATTGTAATGTAATCACTGATAAATAGGCGGACGGAAAACAACCAGACGGGTGAAAACAATTAGGCTGGGATTTTCCCCAGAGTCGGGAGCGAACTCGGTGCCATGAGGCAGCAGTGCTAACCACTGCGCCAACGTGCCACCCACGTTTTGTAATCTAGCGCCAGATTTTCTTTACAGATTCGTTGATTCACCAGAATCTTGAAAATGGCCGGCGGCACGTCCCCCCTTTCCAACAATTGCCTTTTCCATTCGGGGGGGGGGGGGGGTGCCCTCAGCACAGGGCGGGACACCCACACGATGGGAACCCACACCCAATCAGCAGGACTATTCAAACCGTGCCACGTTCAAACAGATCCCATTTTTGCCGGGGCCGGAGCCTTATCCCGGAGTGTGGGCGTTACAAATCTTGAGAGGAGGTCACAAATGCTTTTGACGGGTGGATAAGATCCGTGACAAAGTCAAGCTGTTTATTTTTCTGGGGTCCCTCTGCTTTGCCGCCCATAAAGTGCTTCTTGAGGAGTTGCCACTGTGTTAATCAATGATTTCGAAGGCAGGACATGTCTCTTTGCTCCTGAAGCAACAGAGATATATAAAAAGGAACATTTGAAATCTGGTTCAAATCACACAAAGCATGAAGGGATTAAAAGTTGCTGAAGAAAGGGAAGGACATTTTCCGAATATTTATGTGGTATTTTTTGGAGCACAATGAAAAACGTGCCAAAGCCCATTATCACCAAGCTAGATCCATTCCGAGAAATCTGGAGGAAAAAGAGCAACAATAATGCTCCACCCCATCCCCAGAGCAGCGTCAGACTCATTCCTCAGGCTTGTAGCTGCAACAATTAAATTCTATTTCTAACCAAAACTGAAATGAATGCTGATCTTTCAGACACATTATAAAGAAAGTGTTTTGTGGAGATTCCGCTTTCAGAAACTGGCGCAGAGCAAATAATCTCAGTTTATTAGCATGCTAAAGAAACCATCCGCTCCAGGAAGAAATTAATATTTCATGTCCTATTTTGTCAGGGCTCCAGCACTGAAACCTACCCTCCCCCCCCCCCCCACTGTAATCTCAGAAGGCTATTACATCATTAGGCCTTTGCCCTGAACAGCGTTTTCAAACGTGGATATATCTGCAAAGGCACAGTTACAATGGGGAGGGGGGTGCACAGCAAACACTTCACTAAAGCAGCCAGCAAAGGCCAAGGGAGCCTATTGTCTTCTGCGAAGCTGATTCGTATGTGCGATCCGCACTGATGAAACTCCCAGGACACCCTCTGCTGGGAACGCTGACTAACTGTAACCTGGAAAAACCAAGTGATGTGACACGAAACAGCTCGGCAGCTAGGTTTCAATGAGCTGAAGGGCCTTATCTTCTCGGAATACATTTAGTGATTTGCTGACCAGTCTAGACAAATTGCAAAGACACCTTTTACAATCTAGACTAGCCAAATTGCCGCACTACACGGTGACAAAATGGGAGAAACGCCTATTACACACAAAAATAAAGGAACTCTGCCGTTTCCAGTTTCTGCTATTTTTGAAATATGTTGCCATTGGCCTCGGGGGCCCAGCAATTAACACTGATGGGAATTTCCAGGCCTCACTCCAGGACAATCTGCTCAGATAGGTGGGATTGAACAAGGATTTATCTCCAGCATTCAGGAGCCTCGAAGCACTGATCCACCAGCAATCTGCGGCTGAGATCTGGCCAGCAAAGAGGCCCCCTTCAGAAGCACAATGCTGACTGTGGGTGGAACGGGAACCTTTCAGCGAACACTTTGGGATTTGGAATACGTTTCACGTTCACTCGATAGGTTTTCATAAACCGCAGACGGCAAAGAGAACATTTCCCTGCACGGAATAACAGTCCGCACCAACATCTGTCCCAGCCACTTCCGCGTGTTTCCCGGACCGGGGTGGGGATCGGGGGGGGGGGGGGGGGGGGGGGGGGGGGGGGGGGGGTCAATGGGAAATCCCATTGACAAGCGGCGGGAACTAAGAATCCCCAAATGACAAAATGGAAAGGTGGCATCAAGGGATAGGAGGAGAAAGCGGGAATATGGCCTTGAGCTAGAGTATCAGCTACCATCATATTGAATGGCGGAGCAGGCTCGAGGGGCCAAATTGCCTCCTCCTGCCCCTAATTCCCGTGTACAAAGTGAAGTTCCTGAGTTCTAAAACCCCTTCACAGTCCTCGTCCTCATTCTTGTTCTGATGGAACGGTAGGATCTCCTTAGAAAACACAGCAAACAGCCATCCTGTGGTCTCGTGGTAAGAGGCCAGGAGAATTCCCAAATAACTCCATCCCAGTCAACTAACTTTTGCGATGGGAAGTAAAAATGGGAAGTAAGGGCTGGTTTAGCTCACTCAGCTAAATCGCTGGCTTTTAAAGCAGACCACCCAGGCCAGCAGCACGGTTCGATTCCCGTACCAGCCTCCCCGGACAGGCGCCGGAATGTGGCGACTAGGGGCTTTTCACAGTAACTTCATTGAAGCCTACTCATGACAATAAGCGCTTTTCATTTCATTTTCATTTCAAATGCATATTTTCCCATTTAGATTTGGTCCTGTACTTTTGTACAAGAGTGGAATGGGTTTTCCTCTTGTGCAGGCCGAGCTCGCTCAGGTCTCCTGAAGGTGCTACCAAGGGGCAAGCTGTGTATATCCATCACCAAATAATGACCATTTCCACCTCTGGAACATCCCCAACGCAGCCCACCTACTGCTGAAACCTTCGTCCGTATAATTATTAAACTCGAGATTTGATTATTCCTCTCCTGGTTGACTTGCCGCCTTGATATTTCTGTAAGTTTGAGCTCATTCAGAAATCTACTGTCCAACTGCTCAGCGATACCAAGGTCAGTTCACACTCCTGTGAACTGCTCAGCGATACCAAGGTCAGTTCACACTCCTGTGAGCTGCTCAGCGATACCAAGGTCAGTTCACACTCCTGTGAGTGCGGATTGCCACTGGCACCTGGTCTGGCAAAGCTAGTTTTAAAATTCTCATCCTTGTTTTCCAATCCCTCCATGGCCTTACCGTTCCCCATTTCTCTCTGTAACCTCCCTACATAACTTCCCGCCCCCTACCCCAACTCTATCTCCCCCCCCCCCCAACTCTATCCCCCCCCCCACCCCACCCTGTCTCCCAGCCCTCAGAGATGCCTACACACCTCAAAGGCAATGCCTTGACCAGAGACAACTTGCTACTTGCTAACCAATCAGCACATTTTTCTCCTGTACTTAAAAGTAGTTGCGATTATTTGATATTTGGCATTCTTGCATTTGTCCCGACGAGCACAAGACAAAATGTTTCCACGTGTTTATCTTTTAGCAATATGTTAGCAATTTGTTAAATATGTAAATATTATGTAGAGTCTTAGATTGCTGTTCTTATGGCCAAGGCGGATGGGGGTGTTTACAAAAGCCTTGTCTTCCATCATTGTATCTCAAATAAAATAAATGTGGGGTGTAATCATGATTTTTCCACAACAAATGTCAATGGTGAACAGGAGTTGACTCGAGTGGTGCACAGCGAGCAGAAACTACACAGACACGCACAACGCATCCTATCTGGCTGCAGCTCTGGTATGGCAACTGCTCGGCCCAAGACCGTAAGTTCATCACACGAACCTGCCTCCTATTCATTGACTCGATCTACACCTCCCGCTGCCTTAGGAAAGCGGGCAGCACAATCAAAGACTCCTCCTACCGGGTTATTCTCTCTTCCAACCTCTTCCATCAGGCAGGAGATACAAAAGTCTGAGAACACGCACAAACAGACTCAAAAACAGCTTCTTCCCCACTGTCACCAGACTCCACGACCCTCTTATGGACTGAACTGATCTCTCCACACATCTTCACTACTGAGAAGTACTACACTCCTGTATGCTTCACCCGATGCCTGTGTATTTACATTGCGTATTTACGTATGCCCTATATTTTTTTCATATATGGAACAATCTGTCTGGACTGTAAGCAGAACATACTTTTCACTGTGCCTTGGTACACGTGATAATAAACAAATCCAAATGCCAAAGACTAGACAGGCTACTCGGAGGAGACGCCCCTCTAATACAACAGAAAACTAAACTTCAAATGTATAATCTTGAACCTGTTTAATTCCAACAATGCGAGTGTCTGAATTCTTAAATATATCTGGAATGAATGTCATCAATATCCAGCGTCAAGTGCTAGGATTTGGGGAGGTTGAGTCAGGAAGCCAACGCTGGGCAAAGAGTCCCTGACTCCACATTGCGGGAGGAGCAATCACCGGGAAGTGATATTTCTCCACACTGGCCAATTAATGGCCAGAAAATGTTTTAACATTGAAATAAAGTCAGCGGGCATGCTCCCAAGGCTGGAGGACCAACAGGAAGCCCTGTAGATTGGAAGGAGCTGCAGGCAGCTGCTCGAGGTGAAGGAGGGCACTCCCCCCATCTCAGCAACTTCCAAGAGAAAGATTGGCCACGCTGGCCGGGTTACCAATTTGGGGAGAAACCCTACCTCAGGGTGGCCCTAGTGGCTCTGGCCTCGTAGGTGGCGGGGAGGGAGGGAGTGCCTCAAAGTCTGGCCCACTGGTCTGCTGATTGGGGGGGGGGGGGGGGGGGGGGGGGGGGGGGGGGGGGGGGGGGGGGGGAAGGCACAGACTAACTGGGAAATTCTAGTCAGCGACTGATAACGATGCTTAATTGCCCATTCACTTACCGCCCCCTGATCCAGCCTATGGGAAAATGGTTCAGGGGCAGGACCAGCACCTTGGTCAGCAGAATGAATTTGCACACATTTCTGTACTCTTCCCCCCCCAAACCCTCCCCCCCTTTTAAGGGTTAAAATTCTGCCCAATATCTCCGAGGGCTGAAAAAGGGGTGGGAGAAGTTTATAACATTTTAAGAAGTGAATCTAGCACGTCATATTGAGGTGTCACTGATTTAAAGTGACGACTGTATGGACCCTTCCTGTTTCTTTTACTTCTGCGGTTATCATTTTGATCCATGGAGAGTTAATCTTTAAGTCAAGCAGAGGAAGTGAGAAACTGGCAAAACAGTACACTGTGCTATTGGAGATTTTGCTTCTGAACAGCAGAACTCAGACTTTCTGGCCCCCGGGAGATCAATGAATTGGCCAATTGCCGTATTCTGCTCAGCGATAGGCGATGATCGGGTCCTACCCGTGTGAGATAGTTTTCAGAGAACCCAGGAAGGGACAGCTGAGAAAGTTGTGAGCGGCTGTCTCTCACTCTCTCTCTCTCGCTAGAAAATTCTGCCTACCTGCTGTTTTCTGAACTTGCAGAGAACGTAACCACTCGCCGTGTGAAAATAATTCTCCTCGCGTCTCCATTGCTTCTTTCACAAATTACTTTAAACCTGCGCTTCCTCATTCTCAATCCTCCCCCCACCCCCCCCCCCCCCCCCACCCCCACCCCATGGGAACAGTTCCTCCTTCGCTACTCAGTCCATAACCCTCGCCATTTTGAACACCTCTTTCAGGCCCCCCTCTCAACCTTCTCTGCTGCATGGAAAACAATCCCAGCTCCTGCAACCTACGCTGGGTTTTACCCTTTAACGCTGAATTCCTAGCCGAGGTGAAACGAGATCCTCGGAAAACAGGAGGGTGGCCTGTGGTATCATTTTGGTTCAGTATTTTGATTTGGATTTCAAAACAACAGGATGGAGATTTTGAGGCCTTGCACCATCATTGTGATTGTCTCAGATAGAAGACGGTTCAGATTCTTCGCCATCTTCCATCCGTTAATGCACGGCCGTGGGTTCTCAGTCCGCTGTCCACACAAAGGGGCTCACCCAGGCTGTGGAGCCGCCTCCTGCGTTTTGGGAATGTGCATCCTTCTGAAATGGCACAGCTATATCCAATAGTAAAGCAAATTGAATAGTGTGCTGTCGAGATCTGCCACGTTATATTTTCCACATCCCCTCGAGTATTATTCAGCCAGGAGTGCAGCTGCCCTACAATTGAGGATCATTGAAGTTTAATTTTGCCAACCTTTGCTCCAAAACATTATCATTGTAATTATTCACACTATTCATGTTCTACTGAAAATTTTTCAGATACATGGTACATATACTAGAACAGGAAGCGGTTACTTTTCAAGGCATCCTCTTAAAGAGAACGCGATAAACCTTTTTCCATCTGAGTGATTTTCCATTACAGCCTCTCTCGTTATCAGAGTGCAGCCAGGCCTCTGCATTCACACACTGCTGCCAATTTCAATTCACTCTCTGCACAATATCAGGTTTCTTGACCATTAACAAAGCTCTGAGTGCATGTAAAGTCCCGACGCTGTTGACTGCAAAAAGAACCTGGGCACAATCGAGCCGGAAATGTGCCTTCTGCATACGTCCCGAATGCCAAAATCAATCAGATTCAGGAATAGCAACTATCAAAGTGCACGATTTAACAGGGCACGTTGGTCGATTACTGAGCTGTGGAGCATGCCTGTGCCCTCACCCAGTGCGATCATGTACATCCCCAGCAAGTGTCACAGGATAGCGATTAGGGGTTCCCCGCCCCTCACGAGACAAACTCTCGCATTTTGATTGGCTGTGGCAGCTATGCAAATGCAACCATGCATCAATGTATGCAGATGCATCCGCGCATCAATGTATGCAGATGCATCCGTGCATCAATGTATGCAGATGCATCCATGCATCAATGTATGCAGATGCAACCATGCATCAATGTATGCAGGTGCAACCGTGCATCAATGTATGCCGATGCATCCGTGCATCAATGTATGCAGACGCAACCATGCATCAATGTATGCAGACGCAACCGTGCATCAATGTATGCCGATGCATCCGTGCATCAATGTATGCAGACGCAACCGTGCATCAATGTATGCACATGCAACCACGCATCAATGTATGCAGATGCAACCACGCATCAATGTATGCAGATGCAACCATGCATCAATGTATGCAGACGCAACCGTGCATCAATGTATGCAGATGCAACCGTGCATCAATGTATGCAGATGTAACCGTGCAATGTAAATACATCAGAGGCTTCTCGAATTGATAGGGATGGAAGCAGACGCAGGTTAGTGGCTGGCAGCAGCTTAATCACTGACGACCGAGGATTTTCATCTCAGATTTATATTATATGTTGACCCACAATGCCCAAACATTAATAATTGTGTCCTGAAAGTTACTAGGCCGCTTTCTAGCTGTTTTAGTTTAGTTGGTATCCGGGGTTGTGCGAAAGTGCTGAAATGGTGTCGTGTTGGAAAGTGGTTTACACGCTAAATATTTGATGATGCAATTCCAGGCAATTGATTTGACTTCTTATGAGTCGAGCAAAGGCACGGCTCCTTTTTTCTTTTACTGAACCTCCCCGTTTTGTCACTCTTTCCCCGCTCATTTCCACCTTCCCTCTGTTCAAAATTCAATTGCCCAAATTTACCTTGCGTGTAGAATTTGTACCACCTCCTGGACCTCTGTGCATCAGACCCTCTGCACCTCCTGGACCTCTGTGCATCAGGCCCCTCTGTGCGTCAGGCTCCTCTGTCAATCAGGCCCCTCTGCGCCTCCTGGACCTCTGTCAATCAGGCCCCTCTGTGCATCAGGCCCCTCTGTGCATCAGGCCCCTCCTGTGCGTCAGGCCCCTCCTGTGCGTCAGGCCCCTCCTGTGCGTCAGGCCCCTCCTGTGCGTCAGGCCCCTCCTGTGCGTCAGGCCCCTCCTGTGCGTCAGGCCCCTCCTGTGCGTCAGGCCCCTCTGTGCGTCAGGCCCCTCTGTGCGTCAGGCCCCTCTGTGCGTCAGGCCCCTCTGTGCGTCAGGCCCCTCTGTGCGTCAGGCCCCTCTGTGCGTCAGGCCCCTCTGTGCGTCAGGCCCCTCTGTGCGTCAGGCCCCCCTGTGCATCAGGCCCCCCTGTGCGTCAGGCCCCCCTGTGCGTCAGGCCCCCCTGTGCGTCAGGCCCCTCTGTGCATCAGGCCCCTCTGCGCCTCCTGGACCTCTGTGCATCAGACCCCTCTGCGCCTCCTGGACCTCTGTGCATCAGGCCCCTCTGCGCCTCCTGGACCTCTGTGCATCAGGCCCCTCTGTGCCTCCTGGACCTCTGTGCATCAGGCCCCTCTGTGCATCAGGCCCCTCTGTGCATCAGGCCCCTCTGTGCGTCAGGCCCCTCTGTGCATCAGGCCCCTCTGTGCCTCCTGGACCTCTGTCAATCAGGCCCCTCTGTGCATCAGGCCCCTCTGTGCGTCAGGCCCCTCTGTGCGTCAGGCCCCTCTGTGCGTCAGGCCCCTCTGTGCGTCAGGCCCCTCTGTGCGTCAGGCCCCTCTGTGCGTCAGGCCCCTCTGTGCGTCAGGCCCCTCTGTGCGTCAGGCCCCTCTGTGCGTCAGGCCCCTCTGTGCGTCAGGCCCCCTCTGTGCGTCAGGCCCCTCTGTGCGTCAGGCCCCTCTGTGCGTCAGGCCCCTCTGTGCGTCAGGCCCCTCTGTGCGTCAGGCCCCTCTGTGCGTCAGGCCCCTCTGTGCGTCAGGCCCCTCTGTGCGTCAGGCCCCTCTGTGCGTCAGGCCCCTCTGTGCGTCAGGCCCCTCTGTGCGTCAGGCCCCTCTGTGCGTCAGGCCCCTCTGTGCGTCAGGCCCCTCTGTGCGTCAGGCCC
This sequence comes from Scyliorhinus canicula, assembly GCF_902713615.1. NCBI lineage: Eukaryota > Metazoa > Chordata > Chondrichthyes > Carcharhiniformes > Scyliorhinidae > Scyliorhinus > Scyliorhinus canicula. Next base: position 8,225,335 of record NC_052160.1, on the reverse strand, counting down.
CTCTGTGCGTCAGGCCCCTCTGTGCGTCAGGCCCCTCTGTGCGTCAGGCCCCTCTGTGCGTCAGGCCCCTCTGTGCGTCAGGCCCCTCTGTGCGTCAGGCCCCTCTGTGCGTCAGGCCCCTCTGTGCGTCAGGCCCCTCTGTGCGTCAGGCCCCTCTGTGCGTCAGGCCCCTCTGTGCGTCAGGCCCCTCTGTGCGTCAGGCCCCTCTGTGCGTCAGGCCCCTCTGTGCGTCAGGCCCCTCTGTGCGTCAGGCCCCTCTGTGCGTCAGGCCCCTCTGTGCGTCAGGCCCCTCTGTGCGTCAGGCCCCTCTGTGCGTCAGGCCCCTCTGTGCGTCAGGCCCCTCTGTGCGTCAGGCCCCTCTGTGCGTCAGGCCCCTCTGTGCGTCAGGCCCCTCTGTGCGTCAGGCCCCTCTGTGCGTCAGGCCCCTCTGTGCGTCAGGCCCCTCTGTGCGTCAGGCCCCTCTGTGCGTCAGGCCCCTCTGTGCGTCAGGCCCCTCTGTGCGTCAGGCCCCTCTGTGCGTCAGGCCCCTCTGTGCGTCAGGCCCCTCTGTGCGTCAGGCCCCTCTGTGCGTCAGGCCCCTCTGTGCGTCAGGCCCCTCTGTGCGTCAGGCCCCTCTGTGCGTCAGGCCCCTCTGTGCGTCAGGCCCCTCTGTGCGTCAGGCCCCTCTGTGCGTCAGGCCCCTCTGTGCGTCAGGCCCCCTCTGTGCGTCAGGCCCCTCTGTGCGTCAGGCCCCTCTGTGCGTCAGGCCCCTCTGTGCGTCAGGCCCCTCTGTGCGTCAGGCCCCTCTGTGCGTCAGGCCCCTCTGTGCGTCAGGCCCCTCTGTGCGTCAGGCCCCTCTGTGCGTCAGGCCCCTCTGTGCGTCAGGCCCTCTGTGCGTCAGGCCCCTCTGTGCGTCAGGCCCCTCTGTGCGTCAGGCCCCTCTGTGCGTCAGGCCCCTCTGTGCGTCAGGCCCCTCTGTGCGTCAGGCCCCTCTGTGCGTCAGGCCCCTCTGTGCGTCAGGCCCCTCTGTGCGTCAGGCCCCTCTGTGCGTCAGGCCCCTCTGTGCGTCAGGCCCCTCTGTGCATCAGGCCCCTCTGCGCCTCCTGGACCTCTGCGCCTCCTGGACCTCTGTGCATCAGGCCCCTCTGCGCATCAGGCCCCTCTGCGCCTCCTGGACCTCTGTGCATCAGACCCCTCTGTGCATCAGGCCCCTCTGCGCCTCCTGGACCTCTGTGCATCAGGCCCCTCTGTGCATCAGGCCCCTCTGCGCCTCCTGGACCTCTGTGCATCAGGCCCCTCTGCGCCTCCTGGACCTCTGTGCATCAGGCCCCTCTGTGCATCAGGCCCCTCTGTGCATCAGGCCCCTCTGTGCCTCCTGGACCTCTGTGCATCAGGCCCCTCTGCTAATTCCAACTTTGCACTGCTACCAGGAAAAGTGGGTCAGTGGTTCTCCGATTTCTACTTTTGCAAAAAAAAGGGGGGGGGGGGAAATAAGAGGTCAAGAGTTAGTGCCGTGAGTAACTGGAATGGCACGGGTTCAATTCCGGCCTCAGATGACTGCCTGTGTGGACTTTGCACTTTCTCCCCGTGTGTGCGTGGGTTTCCTCCGGGTGCTCCGGTTTTCTCCCAGAGTCCAAAGACGTGCAGGTTAGGTGGATTGGCCATGATACATTGCCCCTTAGTGTCCAAATGTTTAGGTGGGTTAGGTGGAGAGGGCGGGGGAGTGGGCCGCTCTTTCAGAGGGTCGGTGCAGACTCGATGGGCTGAATGGCTTTCTTCGGCACTGCAGGAATTCTATAGTTCTATGGGCCCCGAGTCCATTACATCTCTTTCAGATCCACCTCTCCTTAGGTGCCCCCTAGTCTCCAGACACAAAGCTGCCTGTTCCTGTGGGAGAATTCCGACTGCAGAATTCCCAGTCACTTTCAGGTGAGGGGGGGGGGGGGGGGGGGAGTTCAGGAACCAGTCATTTCTCTCTGTCCCCTCCAAGCTCGTGAAGGTGTTGGTCGATGTAATAACCTGCATGTGACATGCGTGAGATTCATTCAGCCGGAGAGGATTGTTCCCTTGTCCTGATTGGACCAGGAATTAACCAGAATTTGTAGTAGCCAAGAAAAAGGAGCAAGGACAAGGGAATGTGTAACCGGGCCCTGTGTATATGCCGCTGTAAAGCTGAATAAACATCTCTCAGCGAACTCAGCAGACTCCTCTTGTCGTTACTATATTGGCGATGAGGATGCGATTGGAGCTGTCGGCCACCCCCCTTAAAATGTTTTTTATGACTGTGTGGACTGAGGGATGGACTGATTTAGTTGCTGTGATGCCTTTTCCGGGCCCGATGTCGAGACGGAAAGTGATCACCGGGCCGCCTTGCCGAGCACATATGTTGTGCATGTTCCAGGGTCCAATGTATCCGGCAGTACCGTAAGTGGCGACTTCTGGTGGAGGTCGCGCAACATTTTCGTTTGTCGCCATCTGCCGTCCTATTGCGCTGCTGGCTTGCTGCGGCAGTGGAGTTCGTCCGTGAGTTTGCCGCCGCCTCCTTGGACTGTCGTCTGGTTCGTGAGCGAGGCTTTCGTTTTGAGAGGCACGATTGCGACCGCTGAGAAAGTGGGCTGTGTAGAGCAGCGACGTTCTACACTGGTGCTGACGGCTGCTGCACGGCTACACGTTTTGAGCCTAGATACTCTTGATATGGGCGGCACAGTAGCATAGTGGTTAGCACTGTTGATTCGCAGCGCCAGGGGTCCCAGGTTCGATTCCTGGCTTGGGCCACTGTCTGTACGGAATGTTTTTTTGGAGCAAGCAGGGAGGTGGATGTGGGACTTTCTCCGTTTACTCCAGCCATTGCCTTTGCAACGCTGAGAAAGGAATAAATTATATATTTTTTTTAAAACACCCACTCTGTCCACTGGCACAAGCGCCATTTTTCCCCATCGCTGAAATAATTTCCCACCTCAGTTGCAGTGCCCGTATTAATAATGGAGCCCAAAGACTTTCATGTACCAAATACAACAAATCACGGCTTTAAATTGCACCATTTTGACTCGCTTTTCTGTAATGTTCCACAGTTAACGGAGCAGGAATGCACGTTTTGTTTTAACGCGGTTTCGTACTGGGCGTGAAGTCAGGTCGCGTGACTCTGTGCCACTCCCGTCCCCAACCCTCCGAACACCTCATCAGTGCCAACCCTCCCTCTCGTCACTTCGCCAAAATGCAGCTTTCCTCCCAGTCTTCAAGCCTACAACTTCAAACTGCTCCTCCTGCCTCTCGCCACCTATCACCCGAGCGCTCACTCACAGTGAGGCTTCAGGAAACGAACAGCAGAAAATGGGAGTGGGAGGTTTGGTGAGACAGAAGGTTAGCAGGAACCAGGAGGGTCAGGGTGCAGGAAGTTTGGCAAGCACGATGAGTGGCAACAGGTAGGGTCAGGGAGCACCAGAGGCAGCTAGTGGGAGAGGAGTGGAGAGAGTCAGCATATTTCCTTCTTATTTTTAAAATCTATTTCACTTACAAATTTAAGCATTTAGTTGGGCAGTACGGTGGTGCAGTGGTTAGCTCTGCTGCCTGACGGCACCGAGGATCTGGGTTCGATCCCGGCTCTGGGTCAATGTCAGTGTGGAATTTGCACATTCTCCCCCTCTCTGCGTGGGTTTCACCCCCGCAACCCAAAGATGTGCAGGGTAGGTGGATTGGCCACGCTAAATTGCCCGATTAGAAAAAAAATGAATTGGTACACCAAAAAGTTTTTTAAAATGTAAGCCTTTAGTAATGTAAAGTATTTCAAATTATAATGTTCCTCTTCTATAAGAAAGTCCTGGCAACAACAAATTATACATCTGCTGTAATGTGAAAATTCAATTTGCTTAATATCGTTTTATTTAAACTTGCACTTTTCAGGAAAGCAACAACATTCAGTGGTGAATTAATGTTTAATATCCGATAATAGCCTTTCTCCATTTCCATTACATCTACTGCGTTCATCACCAAATGCAGCCTTCAAACGTTTGCCACCTCGGTGCAGATATCCTAAAATATAGCAGCTCGGACCCCGACCACAGGGAACTGGGCCAGGGAGGCAGCAACCAGGACCTTCGCCACGCTCACCACGGGCAACACCCACACTGAACCCATGGTCACTGCCACGCAGAGAGAAAGAGGGGGCGCATGGCAACCAGGCGCCCTCACCCCAGTGGCTCAGCCCATTTGGCTTCGAGTTGGCGTCAGTTATGCTGTGCAGCTGGGATATATTATCTATCTGCAGTGGGTTAGGAACCAATCCAACAAAATAGGAATGATTTCATGGCAGATCTCTTTAAAAACCCAATTGCATTCCACTTGTGAACCCTTCTCTGCCAACAGCTTACCCTTGGATTCAGCTGGAACATCACGGGGAATCTGTCACTATCTACCTACACAAATGTTGCAAAAGCTTCCAGGAGGCTCCCACTACAGATGACCAACTCGCTGTTTGACGCAAAACTCCATTTCAGGTTCCAAAATCTTTAAAGAGACAGAAAGCTCTACCAGAGTATTGCACACTAAAGGTTAAATCGCCACAGTCCCAGATGGCCATAGTCTGCTTAGCCCTTTGAGGGGGAGAGCTGACCGGTGGTGGTTCAACCCGAGGATCACCACACCTCAGGCGAGGGGCAAGGTGGAGAAGGTGGAGCTTTCACGAATAACCACAGCCGGTATGGGAATTAGGCCCACACTGCTGTCCTCACTCTTCATCACGCACTAGCTGTACACAAACCAGCACATACTAGAAACATCTTTGGCCTTTTAAGTGAACAGACGTGATGTTTGTTAATCAACTAGATTTTGATGTCTTACTAGGGCACACACTTGGACAAAGGATAAGCTGTATTTATGCCATGGGACATTCACTGTATCCGAGGAGAATTCTTACATTTCAGACCACTGCAATCCCAGACCAAATCCCAACAGTTGCTAGGATACTGGGCAGAAACCCCAATATTTTATTTAATTTTTAAGACTGTGAGGAAAGGATACTTCACTCCAGGAGTGATTCCACGGACAATTAGGGATATTGTATATTAAAATAAACATTATTGAACTTCCGGTGACGGCAGGCGGGAGGCAGCTGCGCGTTGGAGGGCTCCCGTTCGGGAACGGCATTGTCGGGGATTGACGCCCAGTCCGAGGGGCAGCGAAGGGGGTGAAGGTCAGGAGAAAGCACAGGGAAGGGATAAGTCGAGGACCAGTAAAAAACCGGCTGTGAAAACAGCTGAAAGTTCGTCGGGGAGTAGAAAGGTCACCGCGGGGTCACCAAGGAAAATGGCGGCTGGAGCACCAGGGGAGGCCGCATTGCTTACGGCTGAAGAAATAACTACGGTGATGGCTGCGGAATTCGAAAGGCAGTTTACAAAATACATGGAGACAATGAGGAAGGAGATGAGGGAGGTTTTGAGTGCGCTGGTAGAGGAGGCGAGTTCCCCGGTGACGACGGCGGTGGCGAGCGCAGTGGCGGAGGTGCGGGAGCAAGGAGAGGCGCTGAAGGAAGTGGAGGAGACATTATTACAGCACAGTGATCAACTTACCTCGATGGGGAAGGAGATGCGGAAGGTGATGGAGATTAGCAAGGATCTGCGAGGAAAAATGGAAGACCTGGAAAACATATCCAGGCGACAGAATTTGAGGATTGTCAGGCTGCCCGAAGGAGTGGAAGGACCGAGGCCGACAGAGTATTTTGCCGCGATGCTGGCAAAACTATTGGGGGAGGGGGAGGATCCCTCCCGATATGAACTGGATCGGGCTCATCGGTCGTGGAGGCCAGTACCAAAGGCGAGTGAGCCGCCAAGGGTAGTGACTCTGTGCTTCCATAGGTACAGTGTGAAGGAGAAGGTCCTGTGCTGGGTCAAGCAGAAGCGGGTGGTGCAGTGGGCTGGAGCTGGTATACGCGTATACCAGGACTTTACAATGGAGCTGGCGAGGAGGCGGGCTGCCTTCAACCGGGTGAAGAGGGCACTGTTCATTAGCAAGGTGCAGTGTGGCATTGTATATCCAGCGAAGCTGAGGGTGACTTACAAGCTCAAGGACTTTTATTTTGGAACGGCGGAAGCAGCGGAGGAGTTTGCGAAGGCAGAAGGATTGTGGCAGAACTGAGAAATGGCCATGTGCCGATGTAACCTCATGACTGTATTTTCTTCCTTTTTTTTGTTTGTTTCACTGCGTGCGGGTGTATGGGCTAAAGGAGCCGATGTTGTATATATTTGGACAAGGGAAGTGATGGGACTCTTCTCGAAGTGAGGGCTCTTTGGGGTGTGGGTGGATATGCGGGGTGTGCGCGCTAAAAGGGGATTTCTGGGCTTTCCTAGGGCCGGGCAAGGGGGAAAGGGACCTGGGGGGGGCAGGGGGGCTCCAGGCTGGCCGGTTTAAACCGGCCAGTGAATGGGAGTGAGGTGGGGGAGGGGCTGCGGCCATCGGAGCCTGGCAGAACAGGGTCCGAGGGGTCTAGCCGGGGTGGAAAGTTGGGGGGAAGGAACAGAGGTTGGGGGGGAGGAGTTTTACAGGAGGCAGTGGATGGGAGGAGTGGGGGGGGGGGGGGGGGGGGTGTTTACAACTCTTGGGTATCATGTACGGCACTCTTTCAGAGGTTGGTCGGCGTTGAGTGGGGGGGGGGGGGGGGGGGGGAGTGGACTTTATGGTGACCATGGGCAGTCCCGGGCTCCTTTTTCTTTTTCTCCTTTGTTTTTTGTTTCCACCGTGGGAGGGTTTGTTTTATTGGATGCATATATTGACAGGTGGGCCGTTGTTTGGGGCAGTGGGAGGATGGGATCGTTGTTATTGTTAAGGGGATTGATTTTGTATTTGTTACTGTTTACTGTCTGTGGGTGGGGTGTAAATTTTGAAGAAAAATATGAAAATGGAGAATAAAAACATTTATAAAATAAACATTATTACGAACACAGTATTACTAACTTTAACAGTATAAATACAAATAGCTCTCAGTTAAACAATGCTCATCAATATAACTGCTATCCTTATCTCCACTCAAACAACATCCAGCTCAGGTCAAAATCCACAACAACACCCAGCTCAGGTCAAAGTCCACCTTTAAATACAGTTAGCAGACCCAGCAGTATTTTCTGTAAGGAGATGTCTTGGATAAACCACTTTGAGAAAGAGATCCTTCAGGAACCAGCTGCAGATTCTTGTCTATCTTAACTTACCATTTAAACTGCGAGCCTTAGAAATTGCTCCTATCCTATCCTATCCTATCCTATCTAACTCACTGTCTTGCAGTCAGCTGCTTCTGGTCAGTCCCCGGGCAAATCTTTAACTGAAGAAACTGTGAGTCTTGCCACAGACAGATATCACCCCACTATCTTGCGAGCAGCTGCTTGTCCATACCCATCCCAATCTAAAACTATTTCTTTTAAACTGCAGAAACTTCTTCTGTCCCTGGCTTCACCCATTAACTGCATCACCTTACTCAGTTGAACACAATGGGCGGGATTTTCCTTTCCGGGGACTAAGCCCCCCACGCCGGCGGGAAAACCGGCGTCAACAGCCCCTGAAAGTGCAGAATTCCCTGCACTTTTGGGGGCTAAGTGGACACCGGAGGGGTTGGCGCCACGTCAGCCAGCGCCGAAGGGACTGCGTGAGTTAGCGCATACGACGATCCGCTGGCGTGGATCCGCGCATGCGCAGACCGGGTGGTGGATTCTGGCGCATGCGCAGGGGTTGTCTTCTCCGCGCCGGTCATGGCGGAGCCCTTCAGCGGCCGGCACGGAAGGAAGGAATGCCCCCCGTGGCACAGGCCTGCCCGCAGATCAGTGGGCCCTGATCGCAGTCCAGGCCACCGTGGGGGCTCTCCCCCCACCCCCCAGGGTCGGATCCCGCCCCCCACCTCCCCCAGCCGATTTACCTGCCATGTCCCGCCGTGTGGGACCATGTTTAACCCACGCCTGGCCAAAAACGGACGGCCACTCGGCCCATCGAGGCCCGGAGAACTGCCCAGCGGGGCCACTGGCAACGCCCCCGACTGGCGTGGCATGAACCCCGCCCCCACCCGAGAATACGGCAGCCGGCGTCAGGGCGGGATTCGCGCCGCCCCCCGGGGATTCTCCAACCCGGCAAGGGGTCGGAGAATTCCGCTGAATGTCTCCCCAGGGAACCCTCAATATAAACAAAAGTCCATTAGCCCAACTTCAGCAAACAATATCGATTGGCTGGAATGAATTATGATCTTACTTTTACAATGCTTCAATTGCACCTCTGTCTCTAAGAAGTCCAACAGCTTTTCAAACCAGGATTTGTAAAAACATGACTGCAGCAGTCACACACACACACTAGCCAAGGCTTTTAATCCTAACTGCACAAATATAAATAATACACCGTATCTGAAATTCCAATATTCATCATACAGGTGGCCGACATATTTTACACATGGCTAAGTGATGTCTTCATTATAATCCCAAAGCTAAATTTGCATTAGCACAGCCTCCTTCACAGAGCACCAGGCCCTCAGGGTAGCATGGTGACGCAGTGGTTAGCACTGCTGCCTCACGGCGCCAAGGTCCCAGGTTCAATCCCAGCCCTGGGTCACTGGCTGTGTGGAGTTTGCACATTCTCCCCGTGTTTGTGTGGGTTTCGCCCCCACAACCCAAAGATGTGCAGGGTGGGTGGATTGGCCACGCTAAATTGCCCCTTAATTGGGAAAAATGAATTTATGTATTTTTTTTCAAAAAAAGAGCACCCGGCCATCCTGTTGTAGGCTTTGAACAGAACTGTCTACCCAGTTACCAATATTGACAGCGGTAATCAGCTTGAATACAGGGTGAATGTGTTCCAACGTACTACTTCCCCAGAGTTTCAAGGAATGGCAAATGGTTCTTCATGTAGACATTTATCTGCAAAGGTTAAGTTTTTTTTTTCAAAACACAAAGACGGATAGCGGGGATGTAATTCTGTGATCCTGAGGCTAAGAGTTGACGTCCGGAACGCAGTCGCGTTTCTCGATGGTGTCAACACGGCATCAGGATCAGCAATTCTGGCCCCTACAGGGGGCCAGAACGGCTGCCGATCCCAGCATGAACTGGGCGTCGCGGGATCCGTGCATACGCAGTGGCTTCCTTCAATGCGCCGGCCCCGATGCAACATGCTGCAGGACTACAGGGGCTGGCACGGACGAAAGGAGGCCCCCAGCCAGAGAGGACGGCCCGCCAATCGGTGGGCCCCGATCGCGGGTCAGGCCACATCGGAGGACACCCCCGGGGTCGGACCCCCAACCCCCACAACAGGCCGCTCCCCAACCCTTCCACACCAAGTTCCCACCGGGTTGAGAGCAGATGTGGATGGCGCCGGCAGGACTTTGCGTTTTTACAACGGCCGCTCGGCCCCCGGCCGGCGCTGCGCCAACCACACCGGCGCCAATGGCGCCGATTCTCTGCTCTGCTCTGCAGAGAATCGCGTGCCAGTGGCGTGGCGCGATTCACGCCGGTCGTGGGGATTCTCCAGCCCGGCCCGAGAGAATCCCCCCCCAAATCCTCCAAAACTAAGGATGACAAAACACTTTTTCAACCAATGGGAAATGGCATCATCCCCTTCGGCACCACCCATTCCCCTGAATGACAGCTACACAATATCGGACTGAGCTCCAAAATTCCACCCAACAAGGACGGGACACGGCACACAAGAAATTCGACAACAATCTTGAAGGTAGAGATTTACGATAGGCGTGTCTGACATGGATACACAGTTTAACCTTCCCGATTCGTGCTCAGGACAAAATTGCATTACAACCATCCCTTCATACTTCCAACAAGCAGAAGAACATTGGATATGTAGATCAAAACTGCAGAGTATTCCAGGTGTGCTCTCGCCAAAGCCTCATAATTAATACAAAACTGTGGGTCCACTCCACACAATTCTGGCAAGATCAAACTGCCATTTCCAACTTCTCTTGTGGAGAACACCACAACACAACGCTGCCATGGCAATCTCTGCAAGGCATGCCAGATCATCGACATGGATACCACCATTACACGCGAGAACACCACCCACCAGGTATGCAGTACATACCTGTGAGACTCGGCCAACGTTGTCTACCTCATACGCTGCAGGAAAGGATGTCCCGAAGCGTGGTACATTGGCGAGACCATGCAGACGCTGCGACAATGAATGAACGGGTATCGCGTGACAGTCGCCAGGCAGGAATGTTCCCTTCCAGTCGGGAAACACTTCAGCAGTCAAGGGCAGTCAGCCTCTGATCTCCGGGTCAGCGTTCTCCAAGGCGGCCTTCAGGACGCACGACAACGCAGAATCGCCGAGCAGAAACTTATAGCCAGGTTCCGCACACATGAGTACAGCCTCAACTGGGACCTGGGATTCATGTTGCATTACATTCATCCCCCACCTTCTGGCCTGGGCTTGCGAAATCCTACCAATTGTCCTGGCTTGAGACAATTCACACCTCTTTAACGTGGGGTTACCCCTATCTCTAGATCTGTAAAGACTTAATTACCTGCAAATGCTCGCTTGCTAAGCATTGTCTGGCATCTTTGAATTTGTCTATATATATATATATGTTTCTGGAACATACCTCTTCATTCACCTGAGGAAGGAGCAGTGCTCCGAAAGCTCGTGTTTGAAACAAACCTGTTGGACTTTAACCTGGTGTAAGACTTCTTACTGTGCTCACCCCAGTCCAACGCCGACATCTCCACGTCATGCCTACATCTCTTGGCATTCCTGGAATGAAGCCACAATTCCTTTTTTAGGAGAGGGGGAGAGAATTAATTTGTCCGTAGCTTCCTTATGGAATTATCTCCACGATCTCTCGTAAAATTAAGTCCAGTTCACTGGTGAAGAGGAATCAGCACCGATGATTGGAGGAGTTTATTTTTCCAAAAGAGTCATCTGTTTGTCACACTTTATTTCCACATCTGTTATTTCCACATCTGTAATTTGCGCAGAATCAGGGAACCATTTCCAGCACATAATTCCCAACATATTTTTAATTCTAGCAAAACATTTCCAATATCTCATGTTGGTATTTTGAACTTATTGCACGTTGCGATGCAATAGGAACCTTGAAGGAGTTAGGCCTGCATATACATTGGGCTGTAAAATGTGGTTTGGAAATAAAAATTTTCACAAGAGCTCTTCAAGAATCTCAATTGAGTGAGTTCAGTGTGTTGGGATTCTGACATAAACATCAGGAAGGTCCAGGTTTAACCCCAGCTGTGTTTAGTTGGTTACAGCTGTCGTTACAATTCATGAGCTGTGAGCATTGTTGCCAAGGCCAGCGTTTGTTGTTCATCCCAAATTGCCCTGAAGATGTGCTCCTTGCTTCAACTGCTGCAGTCGATCTGATGTAGGTACATCCACGGTGCTGTTAGGAAGGGAATGTCAGGATTTTGCTCCAGCAACAGCGAAGGAATGGCAATATCGTTCCAAGTCAGCGGGACGTATTGGAGCTGGTCGTGTTCCCATGCAGCTTCTCACCTTAACCTTCTAGTCGGTACAGATCGCAAGTTGGGAAGATACAGTCAAAGGAGGCTTGATGAGCGCATCTTGTAGATGGTAGACACGGCTGCCACAGTGCTTTGGTGGTGGAGGAGGTGTTTGTGGATGGGGTGCCAATCAAGTGGGTTGCTTTGTCTTAAGTGGTGTTGAGCTTGAGTGTTGAGCTGCACCCATCCAGGCAAGTAGAAAGTATTCCATCACACTTCCAACTTGTGCATTGTAGATGGGGATGGGAAGTGGGGATTCAGGCGAGTTACTCCCTGTAGGGTTCCTAGTCTGTTGACTTGCTTTTGTAGCCAAGGTATTGACATTGCTGGTCCAGTTCGGTTTCTGGTCAATGGTAACGCCCGGGATGTTGATGGTGGGGGATTTAGCGATGGTAATGCTGTTGGAAACGGCAATGTCAAGGTGGCATAGTGGCATTGTCACTGGACTAGTAAACCAGAGACCCAGAGTAATGTTCTGGTGGACCCGGGTTCGGATCCCGCCACTGCAGATGGTGAAATTTGAATTCAATAAAAATCTGGAATTGAAAGTCTAAAGACCATGAAACCATTGTCGATTGTTGTAAAAGTCCATCTAGTTCACTGATGTCCTTTAGGGAAGGAAATTCGCCGTCCGTACCTGGTGTGGCCTACATGTGACTCCAGATACACAACAATGTGGTTGCCTCTTAACTGCCGCCCCAAGGGCAATTAGGGATGGGCAATAAATGCTGGCACAGCCAGCGACACCCACGCCCCATGAACAATTTTTTTTAAAAGATAGATGGTTAGATTCTTCCTTGTTGGAGATGCTCATTGGCTGACACTTATAAGTGACAAGTAATGTTTGTGCCACAGATCAGGACAAGCCTGAATTTTGTTCTGGTCTTGGTACATATGGACACGGACTGCTTCAGTGACTGAGAAGTCATGAATGACACGGAATGTATTTCTCAGCAAACATCCTCCCTTCTGATCCTATTATTATTGATGAAACAGCTAAAGATGTGGGTCGACTCTACCCCGAGGAAATTGCAGCAATGTCCTGCGTCGGAGATTATTGGCCTCCAACAAACACTACCATCTTCCATAGTGCTGGGTATGATCCCAACCAGGGGAGACACCCACTGACTTCAGTTCTACTCGGGCTCCTTGGCACCACACTCGGTCAAAAGCTGCCTGGATTTCAAGGGCAGTCCCTCTCACCTGGAGCTCTTTTATTCATTCTGCCGCCAATGATGCCAGGAGCCGAATGACTCAGATGGAACCCGACCTGTGTAATCTGTGAGCAAGTTATTGCTGACTAAGTGCTGCCCGACATCACCATCAGTGAGATCGTTCATCACTTTGCTGATGATGGAGAGTGGATTGGTAGGGCAGTAATTGGCCGGGTTGCATTTGTCCGGCTTTCTGTGCACAGGACACACCCGGGCAGCTTTCCACATTGTCAGGTAGATGCCAATATTATAGCTTAGTTCGGGACGCGGCTAGTTCTGGAGCACAAGTCTTCAGTACTATTACCAGAATGTTGTCAAGGCCCATAGCCTCTGCAGTAACCAGTGTTTTCAACCACTGCTAGACATCACATGGAGTTAATCGATTTGGCTGAAGACTGACACCTCTGATGCTGGGGTCCTCAGGAGGAGGCAGAGATTGAACATTCTCTTGGCAATTCGGACTGAAGATGATGGAAAATGCTTCAACCTTGTCTGGTGTGCTGGGCTCCTGCGTCATTGAGGCTGTGGGGTATGATTCAGACAGCATGACGGTTGATCTCCCAATTTTGACACAAGTCCCAGGTGTCAGCAAGGAGGAATTTGCAGGGTCAACAGGGCTGGGTTTGCCATTGTCATATCCATTGCCCAAGTTGGTGCTGGGTGGCCCATCCAGTTTTCTTCCTTTTTGACTTTCTGTTGCAGTTAGTACAGCGGAGTGGCTCGCCTGGCTGTCTCAGGGGGCAGTTAATAGTCAAGCCACATTGCTATGGTTCTGGAGTCATATGTAGGCCAGACCAGGTAAGGACGACAGATTTCCTCACCTAAAAGGCATTAGTGAACCAGATGGGTTTTTACAACATGATCTTCTGCAGTCATTCAGGATCGAGGATGACTTCCTTCCATACCAGTTTGGTGGATTCTGAGATGGCTGATAAAGCCAATTCGCAATCTGCGGTCTCATGGCGACGTTTTTAAAGAAAGAGTTGGGCAGGTGGGTTGTTTGGGAGGTTTGTACCCTCCCTCTGAAGCCCCACATTCCTGAAACCCCAGTCACAAGCCAGGATCTCCCACCAGCCGGTGGGTACGTTTGGCCTCTTCCAAGGATGCTTTGAAAACATCATTGTCTCCAATACTGACAGCAGATTTTAATTCCAGGTGTTTTATTAATGATTTGAATTTAAATTCCAGCAGTTGCCGTAGTGGGATTGCAACAGGTCTCTCCAAACTGTAAACCTGGGCCTCTGCATTGCTAGTCCAGTCATATTACCAGTATGCCATTGAAGGAAAGATCAAGCTCCATTGATATTACCGGCACTGTTAAATAGCCACGCACAGGGTTTTTTCTCATTAAGTACACAAGGACTGCTGGACCCTGGAATTGTACTTCACTCTGAATCACGTCTTATAGACGCCATTTTAGAAAACACAGTTGCTGTGACCTAGACTTGTCATCAGATTACCTGAAACTATCTGATAAACCATTAAGGCCGCGGGCACGAATGCAAACAGCATGGAAGCACACTTTAATTTACAACAACATCGAGTACATAACATCTGCATCGTTTCAGAGTTCATTTAATTTACACCGCGACAAAAGAGCAGATCAATACGTCAGAGCTTAATGCAGTTGGACTGAATTTCAAGCAACCACAAATGCCAACTATTTTTGTTTTAAGAGCACTGTGATAACTATCGCAAGTAGCAGCTACCCAGCAGGAAGGGAAATCGAGAGGAGAGAGCTCAAGCTGAAATACAGGATGAGTTCGAGGGGGGGGGGGGGGGGGGGGGGGGGGGAGGGGGGGAACAGAAATATACGATCACGGAGAAACATTTGAGCTGTAATTACAGCCCGTGTGGGAGAGGAAACCGAGAGTTTAGTGAATGCATGACTTAAGAGTAAATAACAGAGACACAGCGCTGGTGCAGCATCGAGGGAGAACTGCACCGTCAATGACCAGGGGTACAGGTGGGCAACCCGAGACCCGGGAGAGGGCAGCCCCTCAGGGTTCCAAGTGCGGCCCACAAGACATTTTGTTGACTATTATTGCAGAGTTTCCGCATTCCATTGGCTTCAATGTTCTCCCTCTGCATCCAACCAAAGTATTTCTTTTGTTTTTACCACTTGAAGTTGATAACAGTTCTATTAATATATGAATGATTAGGCACTTTCTACAGCATTTGAAATATTCGGCGTGTATTAAATGCGTTCAATCTTATTCAAGGGCCATAGTTAGTGAACAAGCCCGACTTCAATCTCACGGCCCACGGAGATGAAGGGGAGCCATTCATGTGGCCCACTCACCGACCTGGGTTGCCCATCACCGAGTTAAACTGAGGCCCTATCTGCCCAATCAGGTCGATGTCGGAGACTTGAAGAAGAGTAGGGCAGTTATCCCTCAATCGGCATTACAAAAAGAAACTCGGATCATCTGGTCACCATCCCATCGCTGTTTGCGAGTTTTTCCCGTGTGAAAATTGGCAGTCACGCTCCCGATATTGCAACGACTGCACATCAAAAAATACTTGATTGGCTGAAAAGCGGCGCGGGACATCCGTTGGTTGGGGAAAGCGGCATGGTAGCACAGTGGTTAGCACTGTTGGTTCACAGCTCCAGTGTCCCAGCTTCGATTCCTATCTGGGGTCACTATACAGGATGAATGAACGAACATAGAGCAATAACACAGCACTCATAACGTGGTGAGGTACTAGAATGAAACCCAGGTGATTTCATACATTGTACATCTTGTGCTCCGGCTAGAACAGCTCAGAGCACATTTTTCACCCAAGTTTATTTTCCTCCTTATGCATCATTACAAGCCAATTACCAATCACCAGCCCATCTACAAAATGAAGCCGACTCTATTTAGATATCGTGCTCAATAAAACTGTTGTTTATAGCATAGGTGACGACTCGCCTCCCAAAGGATGTGACACAGGCATTGCAGAATAAGTCCCTGGTGCTGGTTACGAAGCAAAATTAGAGCACAATTGTCTGGTATCAGTCTGCACTGGTGTCCTATCCAACAGAAAATATATTTTCCTGAACATTTTAGAACCCTGAAAGTTGCTGAAGTCTTTACTTTTGGGAGGATTTTCCCGCTCGTTAGCATGAAAAATGTCGGGGCTCGGGAACAAAATGTTTTGACACCCAACAGTAAAACGACGTCAGACATGATGCAGTGCAGAATCTGGAACACATCAACAAAAGCAAAATACGGTGGATGCTGGAAACCTGAACTAAAGGTTCCCCTCCAAGCCTATTCTCTGTACCACTTGCAATCAAGCCAATCCACCTAACCAATGCATTTTTGGACATTAAGGGACAATTTAGCATGGCCGATCCACTGAACCTGCACATCTTATAATAATAATCTTTATTGTCACAAGTAGGCTGACATTAACACTGCAATTAAGTTACAAGGAAAAGTTACTAGTCACCACATTCAGGCACCTGTTCATGTACACAGAGAATTCAGAATGTCCAAATTACCTAACAAGCAGATCTCTCGGGACTTGTGGGAGGAAAACGGAGCGCCCGGAGGAAACCCACGCAGACACGGGAAGAACGTGCAGACTCCACGAAGCCAGGGGGGGAGAACGTGCAGACTCCACACACTGACCCAAGCCGGGAATCGAACCTGGGACCCTGGTGCTGTGAAGCCATAGTGCTAACCACTGTGCTACAGTGCTGACTGCTTTGTACTGTGGAAGGAAACCAGAGCACCCGGACCCACGCAGACACGGGGAGAATGCACAAACACCCACAGTCACCCGAGACTGGGATTGAACCTGGGTCCCTGGCGCTGTTCGGCACCAGTGATAACCACTGTGCCGCCAAGGGCTCCGTTACTTCAGGGCTCTGTCATAAAGGCAGGTCCTTGGCTGAGCCATTTTCTTGGAAGTTTTTGGCAACGGTGGTTTATCTTCACAAATGCTTTCCACTCTCTGGGGCAGAGCCAGGGAGCAAGTCTCAAATCTACTTCAGCCAGAAGGGGAATCAGTCCCACGCTTCTGGCCTTTGGTGAGCCCACACAAACCAGCGAGTCAACTTGGGCTCGTGCTCAAAGACAAACCATGCTTGATGGCGCAGACCGGATGGGCCGAAGGGCCTCTTTCTGTGCTGTAGAAGCTCTTTGACTCTAAATAATACCCATCAAAGTAATTGACATCAACAAACCTTAACATAATTGATAATATATTGAGAACTTCCTCTGCATTATATTTCACTGCAACTTTACAGATTGGTACTCTGCGTGTTGAACACATCAAGGCTACTACATCTCTTCTACCTGTAGCTTGAGTATTTCAATATTATTGAGTGCTTGTGTCACCCATTTTCCCAGCCATGGACAATTCCTCTCAATGTTAAGTTATAGCCGTGTTATTCTGCCCACACACATACTTTGCCCAACTGGTTCAGTGATTCCCGTGCTGCCTCCTTCAATTCCACTGCCTCTCAGAATGCAGTGTGATGACCACTGCATATCCCTTCCCTTCAGATTTTGCAAATTGTAAAAATGAACCGAAACCCTGAAAATTAAGCAACTCAAAAAAGTTATTTTTAAATGAACTCTCCCACTCTGAAGGCCAACGTGGCTGAACATCCAGTTGCTGGTGCACCTTTGGAGGAGGCCAGACAGCCTCCAGTGCATTACGATACATACCTGACATGATCTCTCAGTCAATTTATCACATCCACAATTTTATCTCACATTCCAAACAATTGCAAAAAAAAAACAACGGTTGCCGTTTTGTTTCTCACGTGGAGTGTATTATTAAATACTGCATTTTGCACGGTAGCTGCACTAAGGGACAGCGATGAAGATGATTTGCTCACGATTACTTCCAGAACTCAGCCTTTCTACCTGCAATGAGCAGCGTGAGTGCCTTTCCTTTCCTTTGGCATCATTAAATCAAGGGCGTAACCTATACGGAGGAGCGCAGGGAAAACCTGGACAAACAACCGAGAGAGTCCCGACATGTCTTACCCCCAATCTGAAAGGGTGGGTAGACATCCAACGCATTTAACCAACGCCCCACTTCAACAGCAGTGGATAAGGAGTAGGTCTTGATGCAAGATGGTGGTGCTATGATAATGTCACTTGTCTGGTAATTCAGAGGCCCTGGTCTTTGGGAGGAAACCGGAGCACCCGGAGGAAACCCACGCAGGCACGGGGAGAACGTGCAGACTCCGCACAGTATAGGCCGGAATTGTACCAGAGTCCCTGCCACTGTGAGGCAGCAGTGCTAACCACTGTGCTGCCACAGTATACAGTTGTACATGGATAACCGTTATGTCACTATGATTTCTCACTTCAAATGAAGTTATTAACCATCTTTCCGTGTATTGAGAATACGGATGTCTGAAATGCCAGATAAAATCGAGTCTTATTGACTTCCTATTTCAACTAAAACAAGTAAACTTGCCTTTCTACAATGACTTCAAAGGAATAAAACGACACAGGGGCTTTTGCAGGGCATTATCGAACAAATGTTTTTTTTAATTTTTCCAATTTTGGGTGGGGCAATTTAGCGTGGCCAATCCACCTACCCTGCACATCTTTGGGATGTGGGGGTGAAACCCATGCAGCAGACACACTATCAAACAAGTGTTAACACTGAGCCACAGGAGATGTTAAGACGGGTGATCAGATGTTTTAAGGAGCATCTGAAAGAAGGAGATAGAGGCAGGAAGGGTTGGGGGGGGGGGGGGGGGGGGTGCAGACAATGTTTTGGGCTGAAGGAAGTCAAAAGCACATCCGTTAATGGTGCGGCCCAATAAATTAGGGAATGGACAAGAAGCCAGAACTGGACTAGTCGGTCCCTGAAGAACTGTAGGAGATTCGCAGAGATTGCGAGGGACAAGGCCATGCAAAAATGTTAGCGCAGTCCTCTGCGATGGCTTGTAGGTTTCAACTTTTTCCCCCCCGATTCCACGGACTGGGCACGTGTTCAATCTAGGCTTCAACCAAGGCTCCTCTCCCGGCAGATCCCGATTTCTACAAGTCCCACAGGGCTGGAATACAGGGTAATTTTCTGGGCACCTTGTTTGCGTCACCCACTGCTGCCACATATGGGCAATCACAGCTGCATTGTGCGCCACGCGCTGCCCACTGATATCTGAAGCCTAACAAACTGTGGCCGCAGGTCTGTAACATTCCCGATATCCACTGGCCACAAACAAGGTTCACCCACCTTACCCCCCCCCTCACGGCAGACAGTATTTCTCTCCACGGTGATTTCAAATTTTCAAACACTTCAAGCTTTAAAAACAAAAAAATTCCTCATGTTTGCTTGCGGCAACGTTCCATGTTGCATTACTGTTCCTCGGACACCTTGCGCAAGTGGCTATCAGGCGTGATCCAAGACAGTAAATTTAGGCAAGCCGTTTAGCCGTCCTGGCTCCGTGGTGGAGCTCTTCCGGCCTCTGGGTTCGTCAGCTGTGTGTCCACATCCCACTCGGGAAGCCTTGAGCACAAAACTCAGGCTGGCGTTCCTGTGAGAGCGATGCACTCTTGGAAAGGCTGTCTTTTGAATGAGCCACTAAACTGAAGCTCCTCCTAACCTCTCGGGTGGATTTATCAAATTCCTGCGGCACTATTTGCAAAAGGAAAGGTGGAGATTTCCCCCCAACGTCCTGGCCAATATTTAACCCTCATCACTAAAAGCAGAATATCTGGTTGCATTGCTGTTTGTCACATCTTGCTTCACACTAACTCGCTGCTACGATTCCTACTTTATCATAATGGCAACACTTGTAAAAAAAAATATTAATAATTTTCCATTGACTGATTAGCACATCGGGACATCTTGGGGTTGTAAAAGGTGCAAAATAAATTCAAGCCTTTTTTTTCCCCTATTGCGAGATTTGGTTCCTCAACTCAGCCTGTTTATTGCCCTTACCCAGTTGCAAGCAGTAGTGGAGGTCATTGGATAGTGTTCATGAATGGAAACTGGCCAATATTCCCTTTCCTTAGCCTTGAAACCTCAAGCTAAGGAAGGGGGAATATTATTCCCTTGCTGCTGTGTCAGTCAAAAACAGCTAACTCAGCGGGAAGTTAGGGATCGAGCCTAGAATCTTCCTGTTCTATAAGTCGAGACATGGAACCTTGTAGTGCATTTACCAAGTCATTAGGGAGCTGTTGTCTGATTGTTTGTTCTACTTAGAATCCAATCAACTAGGATGGGAGATATGTTTATAGAGGGGAGCTTTTCTAGCCTGAAGGAGCTGGAGGAGAAATTTGAATTGACGAGAGGAAATTAGGTACCTGCAGGCGCGGGACTTCCTACACAGGCAGGTCTCAATCTTCCCACTCCTACCGCCAAGGGGGATACAGAACAGGGTCGTTTCCAGAATGTGCGGTGGGAGAAGGGAGGGTTTCTGACATTTACAAGGAACTCATGGGGTCAGAGGAGACGCAGACCGAGGAGCTGGAACGCAAGTGGGAAGAGGAGTTAGGAGGAGAGATAGAGGATGGTCTCTGGGTGGACGCGTTGAGTAGAGTCAACGCGTCCACATCATGTGCCAGGCTCAGCCTGATACAGTTCAAGGTCGTTCACTGGGCTCAAATGGCAGTGGCCCAGATGAGCAGGTACTTTGGGGTAGAAGATAGCTGCACAAGGTGTGCGGGAGGGTCAGCGAACCATGTCCATATGTTCTGGGCATGCCCAAAGCTTAGGGAATTCTGGCAGGGGTTTGCGGATGTCATGTCCAAGGTGTTAGAGCATAGAACAGTACAGCACAGAACAGGCCCTTCGGCCCTCGATATTGTGCCGAGCATTGTCCGAAACCAAGATCAAGCTATCCCACTCCCTGTCATTCTGGTGCGTTCCATGTGCCTATCCAATAACCGCTTGAAAGTTCCTAAATTGTCCAACTCCACTAATACAACAGGCAGTCCATTCCACACCCTAACCACTCTCTGAGTAAAGAACCTACCTCGGACATCCCTCCTATATCTCCCACCCTGAATCTTATACTTATGCCCCCTTGTAACAGCTACATCCACCCAAGGAAATAGTCTCTGAACATCCACTCTATGTATCCCCCTCATCATCTTATAAACCTCTATTAAGTGGCCTCTCATCCTCCTCCGCTCCAAAGAGAAAAGCCCTAGCTCCCTCAACCTTTCCTCATAAGACATATCCTGCAAACCAGGCAGCATCCTGGTAAATCTCCTTTGCACCCTTTCCAATGCTTCCACATCCTTCCTATAATGAGGTGACCAGAACTGCACACAATATTCCAAATGTGGTCTCACCGGGGTCATGTATAGTTGCAGCATAACCCCGCAGCTCTTAAACTCAAGCCCTCTGTTAATAAACGCTAACACACTATAGGCCTTCTTCACAGCTCTATCCACTTGAGTGGCAACCTTCAGAGATCTTTGGACATGAACCCCAAGATCTCTCTGTTCCTCCACATTGCTCAGAGTTCTGCCGTTGACCCTGTAATCCGCATTCATATTTTTTCTACCAAAATGAATCACCTCACACTTATCAGGGTGAAACTCCATCTGTCATTTTTCGGCCCAGCTCTGCATCCTATCAATGTCTCTTTGCAGCCTACAACAGCCCTCCACCTCATCCACTACTCCACCAATCTTGGTGTCATCAGCAAATTTACTGACCCACTCTTCAGCCCCCTCCTCCAAGTCATTGATGAAAATCACAAATAGTAGAGGACCCAGCACTGATCCCTGTGGTACACCGCTGGTAACTGGTATCCAGTCTGAACATTTTACATCCACCACCGCCACCCTCTGTCTTCTGTGTGATAGCCAGTTACTTATCCAATTGGCCAAATTTCCCTCTATCACACACCTCCTTACTTTCTTCATGAGCCGACCATGGGGAACCTTATCAAACGCCTTACTAAAATCCATGTATACGACATCAACTGCTCTACCTTCATCTACACACTTAGTTATCTCCTCAAAGAATTCAATCAAATTTGTGAGGCAAGACTTACCCTTCACAAATCTGTGTTGACTATCCTGGATTAACCTGCATATTTCCAAATGGTCATAAATCCTATCCTTCAGGACCCTTTCCATTAACTTACCGACCACCGAAGTAAGGCTAACTGGCCTATAATTACCAGGGTCATTCCTATTCCCTTTCTTGAACAGAGGAACAACATTCGCCACTCTCCAGTCCTCTGGCACTATCCCCGTGGACAGTGAGGACCCAAAGATCAAAGCCAAAGGCTCTGCAATCTCATGCCTTACCTCCCAAAGAATCCTTGGATATATCCCACCTGGCCCAGGGGACTTGTCAACCCTCAGGTTTTTCAAAATTGCTAATACATCCTTCCTCAGAACGTCTACCTCCTCCAGCCTACCCGCCTGTATCACACTCTCATCCTCAAAAACATGGCCCCACCCTTGGTGAACACCGAAGGAAAGTATTCATTCAACACCTCTCCTATTTCTTCTGACTCCATGCACAAGTTCCCACTATTATCCTTGACCGGCCCCACCCTCACCCTGGTCATTCTTTTATTTCTCACACAAGAGTAAAAAGCCTTAGGGTTTTCCTTGATCCGACCCGCCAAGGACTTCTCATGCCCCCTCCTAGCTCTCCTAAGCCCTTGTTTTTAAGATCATTCCTTGCTACCTTGTAACCCTCAAGCGACCCAACTGAACCTTGTTTTCTCATCCTTACATACCCTTCCTTTTTCCTCTTGACAAGATATTCAACCTCTTTTGTGAACCATGGTTCCCTCACACGGCCATTTCCTCCCTGCCTGACAGGGACATACCTATCAAGGACACGCTGTATTTGTTCCTTGAACAAGCTCCACTTTTCATTTGTGCCCTTCGCTGACAGTTTTTGTTCCCATCTTATGCTCCGTGATTCTTGCCTAATGTCATCATAATTACCCCTCCCCCAATTATAAACCTTGCCCTGCCGTATGGCCCTATCCCTCTCCATTGCAATAGTGAAAGACAACAAATTGTGGTTACTATCTCCAAAGTGCTCTCCCACAAACAAATCTAACACTTGGCCCGGTTCATTACCCAGTACCAAATCCAATGTGGCCCCCCCCCTCTTGTCGGCCTATCCACATATTGTGTCAGGAAACCCTCCTGCACACACTGTACAAAAACTGCCCCATCCAAACTATTCAAATTATAGAGGTACCAATCAATATTTGGAAAGTTAAAGTCACCCATGACAACTACCCTGAGACCTCTACACCCATCCATAATCTGTTGAAAACAAGGGTGGCACTGAGTCCAGAGGTGGCGATTTTCGGGGTGTCGGAAGACCCGGGAATCCAGGAGGAGAAAGAGGCAGACGTTCTGGCCTTTGCTTCCCTGGTAGCCCGGAGACGGATACTATTAGCTTGGAGGGACTCAAAGCCCCCGAAGTCGGAGACCTGGCTAACTGACATGGCTAGCTTTCTGTCTGGAGAAAATCAAGTTCGACTTTAGAGGGTCACTGTTAGGGTTCGTCCGGAGGTGGCAGCCGTTCGTCGACTTCTTTGGGGAAAATTAACCGTCAGCAGAAGCGGGGGGGGGGGGAATTGGGGTTTAGTTTAGAGTAGGGGGTTAGTAAAGGTGGGACCTGTAAAGGAGGAAGATGGCTTTTGAAATGAAATGAAATGAAATGAATTGAAATGAAAATCGCTTATTGTCACAAGTAGGCTTCAATGAAGTTACTGTGAAAAGCCCCTAGTCGCCACATTCCGGCGCCTGTTCGGGGAGGCTGGGACGGGAATTGAAACCGTGCTGCTGGCCTGCTTGGTCTGCTTTCAAAGCCAGCGATTTAGCCCTGTGCTAAACATCCTCTCTAAACATTTTGTACTATATTTATATTTTCATGTACATTGTTTATTTTGTTATAAAACCATAAATACCTCAATAAAATGTTTATTAAAAAAAAAATCCAATCAACCTCAAATATTCTAGGGTCAGACTCAGTATGTCCAACAAAGGTCCCATTTAGTGAGTGAGACAATCTGCATTCTTTCAGATTCTACTGGGTTAAGTATATTCATTGGGTTCCTCGAGGTTATTCCGACCATACCGAACGCATGTATATTCTTGTAATCCACAGGGGTAAATCTGCTCAATACGGACCCCCAAGTGAAGACCCACTCCCTTCCAGTCTCTAACAATTTGGGATATGCACAACTTGGCTCCGTGTCTTATTTTTCACCTTACTGAATCCACCCTCATCTGACTCAATTGCCACACCGACAACCACTGATCAGGTGCCAGGATCAATGCAGAAATCTGCAACAACAAAGTGATTGAATCTTACTGCAGATTAGCCCATACATTTCATCAGAGTTCTGTTACAGCACTGAGCTCAAATCACATAGATAAGTGCCCCTACCAAATAAGAACACATTCAAGTCGCTGTCTCCACATATATCAGCATATGTAGATTTTGCAACGTCGATTGTAGAGGCTAGCTAGGTGGAAAAATTGACCTAACCCAACATAGAAGGATTGCTCTCACCAAGTTACAAACAGGATCTAAAATGGAAACACGTAATATGACTTTCGTCTGCAAATCAAGCAAGAGTGTCTCATGACAGCGTCATTGTCTTGCACTGAATTTCCAGTCTTTGGCGAAAGCCTTTCCCATTTGGTTAACCCAGGGGTGACAATAACAAAATCCTTTTATTGGGCGACATAATTATTGACAGCAGTACTTCTGAAGACACGCAATTCAGACAGATTTGAAATGGGGCAGATAGGAAACAGGTGACATTTAGGCCGAAAATAAATAAGCAGAAGTGTCGACAATTTAATTCAAGATTTTTAAAATGTAAATAATGGGGTTAAAAGAGAAGACAATTTAATCCAATATAAAAAGAGTTCAAATGTAAACAGAGGTTAATTCAATATAAAAAGTGAATGTGTAAACCATGTTGAAATGAGGCGACTATTTAATTTAACACAAAAAGTTAAAATGTTAAATGACAGAAGTATTGGATTCAACATAGTTAAAATGTAAATGGGGGGGGGTGAAAAGAGATTACAATTTAATTTGATGTAAAACAAAAGAGTTGCAGTGTGAGAGCGGGGTGATTCTGGGCTGGTGCAGTCGGTGAGGGTGGAAGAGGGTGAATCCTGGCTGAGGGAGGGGGGGGGATGACCCCTGGGCTGAGGGAGGGGGGAGGTTGAATCCTGGCTGAGGGAGGGGGGTGATGACCCCTGGGCTGAGGGGGGACGGAGGAGGGAGGGGGGGAGGGTGAAACCTGGGCTGAGGGAGAACCTGGGCTGAGGGTGGCGGCACTCCTGTCCCTCACAGCCCCTCACTCATCCACCCCTCACTCCCCTCACTCCCCTCCTCCGTCCCTCACTCCCCCCTCAGCCCCCCTCAGCCCCTCACATCCCTCCACCCTCACGCCCCTCACTCAGCCCCTCCCCCCCCTCAGCCCCTCACTCCCCCCCTCCCTCAGCCCCTCACTCCCCCCCTCCCTCAGCCCCTCACTCCCCCCCTCCCTCAGCCCCTCACTCCCCCCCTCCCTCAGCCCCTCACTCCCCCCTCCCTCAGCCCCTCACTCCCCCCCTCCCTCAGCCCCTCACACCCTCCCTCAGCCCCTCACACCCTCCCTCAGCCCCTCACACCCTCCCTCAGCCCCTCACACCCTCCCTCAGCCCCTCACACCCCCCCTCCCTCAGACCCTCACTCCCCCCCTCCCTCAGCCCCTCACCCCCCCCCTCCCTCAGCCCCTCACTCCCCCCCTCCCTCAGCCCCTCACTCCCCCCCCTCCCTCAGCCCCTCACTCCCCCCCCTCCCTCAGCCCCTCACTCCCCCCCTCCCTCAGCCCCTCACTCCCCCCCTCCCTCAGCCCTTCACTCCCCCCTCCCTCAGCCCCTCACTCCCCCCATCCCTCAGCCCCTCATTCCCCCCCTCCCTCAGCCCCTCACTCCCCCCCTCCCTCAGCCCCTCACTCCCCCCTCCCTCAGCCCCTCACTCCCCCCCTCCCTCAGCCCCTCCCCCCCCCCCTCCCTCAGCCCCTCACTCCCCCCCTCCCTCCGCCCCTCACTCCCCCCCTCCCTCAGCCCCTCACTCCCCCCCTCCCTCAGCCCCTCACTCCCCCCCCCCCTCAGCCCCTCACTCCCCCCCTCCCTCAGCCCCTCACTCCCCCCCCTCCCTCAGCCCCTCACTCACTCCCTCCCTCAGCCCCTCACTCGCTCCCTCCTCCCTCAGCCCCTCACTCACCCCTCCCTCAGCCCCTCACTCACTCCCTCCCTCAGCCCCTCACTCACTCCCTCCCTCAGCCCCTCACTCACTCACCTCCTCCGCCTGCTTGCGGAGGGCTTTCTCCCGCTCGTACTGGGTGAGCAGCTGCTCGTTGTCCTCCCGCAGCAGCTCCAGCTCCACCTGGTGCTCCTGGTTCTCGTTGAAGACCGAGTCCAGGTTCTCCAGCACGTTCACCACCAGCGGCATCAGCTCCTTCACCGCCTCCTCCTCGTACTTGTGGATCAGCCGCTCGAACTCGCGGTAGATGCTGTTGGCGAGGCCGGAGACCCGCTCCGACATGACGGACACCGAGCAGTCATCCTGGTAAACCACCCCATCATCCAGCTCCATCATCCCGGCGGCGGGCAGCGCCCAGCCCCGGGCACACAGACCGGCCCCGGGAGCACACACACCGGCCCCGGGCACAGGGAGCTCCCGGGCTGCACACAATAGCCTCTCCCTCCTCTATCTCTGTATCTCACACTCCCTCCCTGTAGCCACAATTCTCCAAGCTCAGGCTGCTGTCATTTGACGTCAGGACAGACTGTCTGCATTGTGGGAAAGATTGCAACCAAAAAACTGCAACAATCCCTCCCACACACTGCAATCAGAAACTGCAACCAAAAAACTGCAACAATCCCTCCCCACACACTGCAATCAGAAACTGCAACCAGAAAACTGCAACAATCCCCACCTGCAATCAGAAACTGCAACCAAAAAACTGCAACAATCCCTCCCCACACACTGCAATCAGAAACTGCAACCAGAAAACTGCAACAATCCCCCCCTGCAATCAGAAACTGCAACCAAAAAACTGCAACAATCCCTCCCCACACACTGCAATCAGAAACTGCAACCAAAAAACTGCAACAATCCCTCCCCACACACTGCAATCAGAAACTGCAACCAAAAAACTGCAACAATCCCTCCCCACACACTGCAATCAGAAACTGCAACCAAAAAACTGCAACAATCCCTCCCCACACACTGCAATCAGAAACTGCAACCAGAAATCTGCAATAATCCCCCCCCCAACCAGAAATCTGCAACAACCCCCCCCCCCCACACACACACACTGCAACCAGAAAAATGGAACAATCCCCCCCCGCAACCAGAAACTGCAACAATCCCCCCCACTGCAACCAGAAGACTGCAACAACCCCCCCACACACACACTGCAACCAGAAAACTGCAACAACCCCCCACACACACACACACACTGCAACCAGAAACTGCAACCAGAAAACTGCAACAATCCCCCCCCCACTGCAACCAGAAACTGCAACAATCCCCCCCACTGCAACCAGAAAACTGCAACCAAAAAACTGCAACGATCCCCCTCCCCACACTGCAACCAGAAACTGCAACCAGAAAACTGCAACAATCTCCCGCACTGCAACCAGAAAACTGCAACAACCCCCCCCCTCACACACACACACACACTGCAGCCAGAAAACTGCAAGAATCCCCCCCCCCCCACTGCAACCAGAAAACTGCAACCAAAAAACTGCAACGATCCTGCCTCTCCACACTGCAACCAGAAACTGCAACCAGAAAACTGCAACAATCCCCCCCACACTGCAACCAGAAAACTGCAACAATCCCCCCCACACTGCAACCAGAAAACTGCAACAATCCCCCCCCACACTGCAACCAGAAAACTGCAACAATCCCCCCACACACTGCAATCAGAAACTGCAACCAGAAAACTGCAACAACCCCCCCCCCACACACACACACTGCAATCAGAAACTGCAACCAGAAAACTGCAACAATCCCCCCCCCCGCAACCAGAAAACTGCAACCAGAAAACTGCCACAATCCCCCACACACACTGCAATCAGAAACTGCAACCAGAAAACTGCAACAACCCCCCCCCCCCCACACACTGCAATCAGAAACTGCAACCAGAAAACTGCAACAATCCCCCCCCACACTGCAACCAGAAAACTGCAACAATCCCCCACTGCAATCAGAAAATTCAATCCAGCAAAGTGTCACCTCCCCACTGCAACCACACAACTGGAACCCCCACTGCATGTTGCAACCAGCAAGCTGCAACCTGCAAAAAGGAAGCCCTACTGCAATCCAAAAATCGAAACCACCAAACTGCAATCTCCACTGCAACAAACATCCAATGCAACATCCTTCCCTCCCTCTCCATTGCAACCAGGTAACCTCCCTCCCCTGCCCCTGTAACTTACCTCTCTTCACTGAAATTCAATGGGAGGAGGTTCATGTTGAACATGAACATTGAGCTAAATAGCCTGATTCTGTGTAGTAAATTAGAAATTGGATGCATTCTAATGTCCCAGATGAAACGGAGACAATAGTTACAGGAGTAGGTTATCCAGGTCTTCGAGCCTGGTCGCCATTCATTATGATCATGGCTGATCATCCAACTCATTAACCTATTCCCACTTTCCCCCATATCCTTTTGATCCCTTTATCCCCAAGAGCTATATCTAACTCCTTCTTGAAAACATAGGGCGCAATTCTCCGCACTCACGAGGTGCGGAGAATAGCGGGGGTCGTAAATTTTTACAGCCACGCTAGTCCGATGCCCTCCCGCTATCCTCCCCCCCCCCCCCCCCCCACGCCCGACACGAATCGCTGCCGCCGTTTTTTTACGGCGAGCAGCGATTCTCAGTTAGCCGATGGGCCGAATTCCAAGCCCTTTACGGCCGTTTTTACGAACGGCAAACACACCTGGTCTGGCCGTTCGTAAAAACGGCCGTAAAGTCCCGATCTTGGCAACCATGGCACCGATTGGCACGGCAGTACCACGGCCATGCCAAGGGTGCCATGGGCCCGCGATCGGTGGGCACCGATCGCGGGCAGCGGGTCTGATTCCCGCGCACTCTTTGTCCTTCCGCCGCCCCGCTGTATCACTTCGCGGGGCGGCTGAGGGGCATTCCGGCCCGCGCATGCGCAGGTTTCGCGCAAATGCGCGATGACGTCATCCGCGCATGCGTGGGTTGGAGTCTTCCAATCCGCGCATGCGCGGCTGATGTCATGTGACACGTCAGCCGTCGCAAACTCTGGCAAGCGGGCTTAACGAAATTCGTTAAGCCCGCGATGCCGGAGTTCACGGCCGCGGCATACTAGCCCCGACCGGGGACCAGAATCGGTTCCCGGTCGGGGAGGGGGAGGCTGGCGTCAAACCCGCCCGGTTTTGACGCCAGCCTTATGATTTCTCCCTGTCTGGGAGAATCGCGCCCATAGTGTTTTTGCCTTATCTGTTTTGTGTGGTAGTGAATCCCACAGGCTTGCCCCTCTGGGTGAAGAAATTTCTCCTCATCTCAGTCCTAAATAGTCTACCTCGTATCCTTAGACTGTGACTCCTGGTTCTGAACTCCCCTGCCATTGGTAACATCCTGTATCTAGCCTGTCTAGTCCTGTTAGACTTCTATAAGTTTCTATGAGGCCCCCCATATTCATCTAAACTCCAGCGAATATAATCCGAACCGACTTATTCTCTCTTCGAATGCAAGTCCCACCATCCCAGGGACCAGTCTGGTAAACCTTCTCTGCACTCCCTCTATGGCAAGAACATCCTTTCCCAGATAAGGGGACCAAAACTTCACGCAATATTCCAGGTGTGGCCTCACCAAGGTCCTGAATAATTACAGCGAGACATCCCTGCTCCTGTACTCAAATCCTCTCGCTATGAAGGCCAACATACCGTTTGCCTTCTTCATTGCCTGCTGCACTATCATGCTTACTTTCAGTGACTGGAGTACAAGAACACCCAGATCTCGTTGCACATTTCCCTCTCTCAACCTATAGCCATTCAAATAATAATCTGCCTTCCTGTTTTTGCTACCAAAGTGGATAACCTCACAATTATACTGTATCTGCCATGCCTTTGCCCACTCATTCACCTTGTCCAAATCACACTGAATGATCTCTGTGTCCTCCTCACAGCTCACCCTCCCACCCAGCTTTGTGTCATCTGCAAATTTGGAGACATTACATTTAGTTCCCTCATCTAAATCATTTATACATTGAGAATACCTGGGGCCCTGACAAAAATTTGGTACTGTAAATTTATTTTAAATGTTTTTTTTAAATTTGCCCCCCCCAATTACCTGCGCTTTAATTTTACAAGCTAATCTCTTCTGTGGGACGTTATCAAAAGTCTTCTGAAAGTTTAAATAAACCACATCCACTGGCTCCCCCATCACGATCCTGGGCCAGACCCCAACAGTTTCTCAGATACCAAACAGAAACCCCAATATTTGATTTGATTTGTAAGATTGTGAGGAAAGGATATTACGCTCCAGGTGTGATTCCACGCGCAGATAGGGATATGGTATATTAAAACAAACTTTATTACTACCACAATATTACTAACTATAACAGCATAAAAACAAATAGCTTTCACTTACCAGTTAAACAATGCCTACCAATACAATGAAACTATCTTTATTTCCACTCAAACAAAACCCTTCTCAGGTCACAATTCACCTTTAAATATCCACTTTTAAATACGGTTAGCTGATTTAGGAATGCTTCCTGTAAAGAGATGTCTTGGATAAACCTCTTTGAGAAAGAGATCCTTCAGGAACCAGCTGCTGATTATTGCCTGAGTCAAACTACTGATTAATCTGCTAGTGTTTACAGAAACGCCAGTTCCATTCACAGATAGATCTTTAACTGAACTGTATTTAGAGCACAGCTTCTTGTCTCACATCCCAATCTGAAACCCATACTGAATAAAACAACCCCTCCCATTAACTACATCATCTTACTAAAACTAACAAAATATCTCTAATTATCTACTCCCCAGGGAACTCAGTTAATATAAACAAAACTCCATTAACCCAACTTCAGCAAACAATATCCAGGGCTGGAATGAATTATGATCTTACCTTTACGATGCTTTAATTGCACCTCTGTCTCCAAACGTCTAGCTGCCTTTCAAACAAGGATTTTTCAAAACATGACCGCAGCAGTCACACACACTAGTCTAGGCTTTTAACCCTTTCTGCATCAATTACATATAATGCAATATATCTGAAATTCCTACAGTCATTACACCCCTCATCAACTCTGCTAGTTACATCCTCGAAGAATTCCAGTAGATTTTTCCAGTACGATTTCCCTTTCGTAATTCCATGATGACTGTGATGATTGGGGCCTCACGGTAGCATGGTGGTTAGCATCAATGCTTCACAGCTCCAGGGTCCCAGGTTCGATCCCCGGCTGGGTCACTGTCTGTGTGGAGTCTGCATGTCCTCCCCGTGTGTGCGTGGGTTTCCTCCGGGTGCTCCGGTTTCCTCCCACAGTCCAAAGATGTGCGGGTTAGGTGGATTGGCCATGCTAAATTGCCCGTAGTGTAAGGTTAATGGGGGTTGGGTTAGGTTACGGGTATACGGGTTACGTGGGTTTAAGTAGGGTGATCATGGCTCGGCACAACATCGAGGGCCGAAGGGCCTGTTCTGTGCTGTACTGTTCTATGTTCTATGTGTCCGATCCTGCCACTGTTTTGAAATATCTGAGCCGGTACCTCAGAGAAGAAAGTTCTGCAGGTGGTGAGTTGGAGTGGGCTGATACGGAACAAAGTGCGGCGGGATCATCCACCGGAACTCCTGAGTGTCTTGCTTCTCTTAATTCTCTTCCGCATTGTCATGATCATAATTGACCGAGAAAATAAATCTCTTTCCAGCTGCTGCTGATTCTCTTCCCCCCTTACGGTCAGCATCCCCAGCACCCTCTGCCCCCTGTTGCTCTGGTGAAGAGGCAGGAGGGTAGAAGAATTGAGCATTTTGAGAGTAGAGATAGAGGAGCACTGGAAGGTTTTGTTTGTGGGATTTCACTAACGAATCGGCAACAATAGTTCAACACCAACCCCATCATATCCCACAGCTGGCCCCTCATACCCTATGGGGAGGTTAAAGGTAGGGATATAATCCCTCCGATGGTCAGCTCCCGGTGGTCAATATCTATATTATATCAATATCTATATCATTTCTATTGTTACAAGGGGGCGTGATCCCTGTTGATAAGGTCAGCATTTATTTCCCAATCACACTTTGAACTGAATGGCTCGTTAGTCCATTTCAGAGGGCAGTTATAAATCAACCACATCGCTGTTGGTCTGGAGTCACATGTAGGCTAGGTAAAGAAGACAGATTTACTTCCCCAAAGAGGCAGTAGTAAATCAGATGGATTTCCACACCAATCGATGGTTTCAATGTCACCATGACTGAACTTAGCTTTCAATTTTATTCACTGAATTTTAACTTCCATGGTGGGGTTTGAAGCCCTGCCCCGAGAGCATTCGCCTGGGCCTCTGGATTACCCACCCCGACATTTCCACTGCAGCACCATCTCCCCTTAGATCAAAGGTATGAGCGATGAAATGACGCTCACGATACCCATGATCAAAAATGATCAATAGTTTTGTCAACAAAATCCTGCTTCTGCATAAGACCTCCAAACTAATGGTCAATGACTTCATGTAGAAAGTGGAGTCACGCAATGATAAAAGTGCAAAATCCAGCAGTGTTATACCCCCTGAAATGCCTCTGCGCAGCATTTAGCACAGATAAAAAATGGGAACAATCTGACTACTTCCTCAGTTTCACATTTTGGGATTATTAGGAACATTGCTTCTTCCAGAGCCTTATTCTGATCAGAATAATGGTCCAAATTTACTGATTTTATTTTCGGACTGTCATTGTAATCTTTTATGACAATATCCATGTAAATATTATAAAATTGTCTTCCCCCCCTGTAACTGTCTCCATGTGTATCTTTACTTTCGAATTAATTGTGTCGCTCTGTTTTATACTCTTCAGTCTTTCATTCTCTATGGCGGATGTGTTTTCTTTCGTTGTTTTTTAATCTCTGCTTTTTAATTTTTTCTGCCTCTCTCATTCCATCCCTCTCATCATTCTTCCGTGGGGGGGGGGGGGGGGGGGGGGGGGGTGCATTATTTAACATAACCCATCAAACAGCTAAGTCATCAGGCAGGCTCTTAATGGGTGAGTGTAATAATCACACCAGTCACATATTAAACCCATAAATCAGGAGCTTGGCAGGAGTCAGGGACAGGACCTAGACCAGGAGTAAGATCGAGAATGAAGGTGAAATGAAATGAAAATGAAAATCGCTTATTGTCACGAGTAGGCTTCAAATGAGGTTACTGTGAAAAGCCCCTAGTCGCCACATTCCGGCGCCTGTTCGGGGAGGCTGGTACGGGAATCGAACCGTGCTGCTGGCCTGCCTGGGTCTGCTTTAATAGCCAGCTATTTAGCCCTGTGCTAAACCAGCCTGAGGTGGAGAGGGACCTCCGGTGGCGGCCATGGAGGAGTAGGTCGCACATTTGATAGCTCCTGCCTGTGTGAAGTGTGAGACAGTGAGGAGAAATCCCCCTCCGGTGTATGGAGAATTGGACCAGAAGTGGCCATGTGAGACAACAAAGTCTTATAAAGAAGACGCGAGCAGAGCCGGCAACGCGGGAAAGCATGGCGGAGAGCAAGGGCCGCAGGGAGACGGCACAGTGGTCAATGGGGCAGTTGGGTAGATGAAGATCTGGTGGAGGGACTGGGAGCCCCAATTGAGATTGAAGAAATAATCAAGGGGCTGGAGGGCAAGGCCCCGGGGCCTGACAGCTACCCAGTGGAATTCTATACGAGATTTCCAGAGATATTGAACCCACTGCTGGTGAGGACATTTGATGAAGCAAGAGAGAAGGGAGTCCTCCCCCCCCCCCCCCCCCCCCCCCCCCCCCCAACAATGTCGCAGGCCCCGATTTCATTGATCCTGAAGCAGGATAAGGATCCGGAGCAATGAGGGTCATACAGGCCAATTTCTCTACTGAATGTGGACGCTAAACTGCTGGCTAAGATACTGGCCACAAGGATAGAGGACTGTGTCCCGGGGGGTGATAGGGGAAGACCAGACGGGATTTGTAAAGGGCAGGCAACTCAAGGCCAATGTTCGAAGGCTTTTGAATGTTATTATGATGCCCTCAGAAGGAGAGGAGGTGGAGGTAGTGGTAACGATGGATGCAGAGAAGGCTTTTGATCTGATGGAGTGGAATTACCTGTGGGATGTGCTGGGAAGGTTTGGGTTTGGTGAGGGCTTTATTGGCTGGGTGCGGTTGCTCTATCAGGCACCAGTAGCGAGTGTGCGTACGAACCGGCTGAGGTTGGGGTATTTTAAACTACACCGAGGGACGAGGCAAGGGTGCCCCCTCTCCCCGTTACTGTTTGCTCTGGCTATAGAGCCATTGGCCATGGCATTAAGGGCCTCTCGGAACTGGAAAGGGCTGGTTCGCGGGGCGTGGAGCACCAGGTCTCGCTTTACGCAGATGACCTGCTCCTGTACATTTCGGACCCGTTGGAGGGGATGGAGGAAGTAATGCGAATCCTGGGGGAATTTGGCAATTTTCGGGGTATAAATTGAACATGGGGAAAAGCGAGATGTTCGCGATCCAGGCAGGAGTTCAGGAGAAGAGACTGGGAGAGCTGCCGCTTAGAATGGTAGGGGAGAGCTTTCGGTATCTGGGAATGCAGGTGGCCCGGGAATGGGAGGCACTGCACAAGTTAAACCTATCCCGGCTGGTTGAACAAATGGAAGGGGACTTTAAGAGATGGGACATGCTCCAGCTATCACTG
The DNA here is from genome assembly GCF_902713615.1 of Scyliorhinus canicula. Taxonomy (NCBI): domain Eukaryota; kingdom Metazoa; phylum Chordata; class Chondrichthyes; order Carcharhiniformes; family Scyliorhinidae; genus Scyliorhinus; species Scyliorhinus canicula. Next base: position 8,190,820 of record NC_052160.1, on the reverse strand, counting down.
GCGGGGAGGGTACAGACCGTGAAAATGACGGTGCTCCCCAGATTTCTGTTTGTCTTTCAGTGCCTCCCCATTTTCATCCCAAGGGCCTTTTTCAAGTGGGTGAATAAGGGTATTTTGGGCTTTGTGTGGGTGGGTAAAACCCCGCGAGTGAGGAAGGTGTTGCTCGAGCGCAGTCGGGGGGAGGGTGGGTTGGTACTGTCAAACTTCTGCAATTACTGGGCGGCTAATATAGCCATGATTACAAAGTGGGTAGTGGGGGAGGGGTCGGTATGGGAGCTAATGGAAGCGGCGTCACGCAAAGACACCAGCTTGGGAGCACTGGTAACGACACCTCTCCCGAGATTTCCTGAGAAAGCAGGTTCCGGCCTTTCTGCTGCTGCCGCCACGGGGGATACAGGATAGGGTAGTCTCCAGTACCTGGGTGGGAGAGGGGAAGGTTTCAGATATTTACCAGGAGCTTTCGGAAGCGGAGGAAACTCCGATGGAGGAGCTTAAGGGCAAGTGGGAAGACGAGCTAAGAGGAGAGATAGAGAGGGATCTATGGGCGGATGCCCCAAGCGGGGTTAATACCACCTCACCATGTGCCAGGCTCAGCCTGATACAATTTAAGATAGTCCAGCGGGTACACAGTGGCTAGGATGAGCAAGTTTTTGTCCACATGTTTTGGGCATGCCCGAAGCTTAGAGGGTTTTGCTAAAGCAACATCCACGGTACTAAAAACACGGGTGGTGCCCAGTCCGGAGGTAGCAATCTTGGGAGTGTCGGAAGAGCCGGGAGTTCAGGGGGCGAAAGAGGCCGATGTCCTGGCCTTTGCCTCCCTGGTAACCCGGAGACGGATCTTATTAATGTGGAAGGACTCAAAGCTCCCGAGTGTAGAGACCTGGGTTACCGACATGGCTGGGTTGCTCAGTCTCGAGAAAATAAAGTTTGCCTTAAGAGGGTCAATGGTTGGGTTCACCTGGAGGTGGCAGCCGTTGGGCGATTTTCTCTGGGAAAATTAAAATGTCAGCAGATGCAGTATTCCAAGGAGGGGGGGGGGGAGGGCCGGATTGTTGTTTTATGGTTGGGGTGTGTAAAGATTGGGATGGGGTGGAAATGTTTATTATGCCATGTCGATGTCATTGTTAATGTTATCATTATAAAAAAAATTTCAAATACCTTAATAAAAAAAAATTTTTTAAAAAGAGAGTGAAGGTGGAAAGTAGGCAAGGTGGATTAGATGACTGATTGGATTGACACATTACACTTTCCATCTCTGCGATCCGGGTTTGACTCGAGCTTAGGTTGAGAGGATGTATAAACCACACTGGGCTGAGGCATTGCGGGCGCGATTCTCCCAGAGAGGGAGAAATCGTAAGGTTGGCGTCAAATCCGGGCGGGTATGACGCCAGCCCCCCCCCCCCTCCCCGACCGGGAACCGATTGTGGTCCCCGGTCGGGGCTAGCATGCCGCCGCCGTAAACTCCGGCATCGCGGGCTTAACGAATTTCGTTAAGCCCGCTTGCCAGAGTTTGCGCCGGCTGACGCGTCACATGACGTCAGCCGCGCATGCGCGGATTGGAAGACTCCAACCCGCGCATGCGCGGATGACGTCATCGCGCATTTGCGTGAAACCCGCGCATGCGCGGGCCGGGATGCCCCTCAGCCGCCCCGCGAAGTGATACAGCGGGGCAGCGGAAGGACAAAGAGTGCGCGGGTATCGGACCCGCTGCCCGCGATCAGTGCCCACCGATCGCGGGCCCATGGCACCCTTGGCACGGCCGTGGTACTGCCGTGCCAATCGGTGCCATGGTTTTAAAAATCGGCACTTTACGGCCGTTTTTACGAACGGCCAGACCAGGTGTGTTTGCCGTTCGTAAAAACAGCCATAAAGGGCTGGGAACTCGGCCCATCGGCCAGCTGAGAATCGCTGCTGGCCGTAAAAAAACGGCGGCAGCAATTCGTATCGGGAGTCGGGCGTGGGGGGGGGGGGGAGAATAGCGGGAGGGCGTCAGACTAGCGTGGCCGTAAAATTTTACGAACCCCGCTATTCTCCGCACCGTCGTGAGTGCGGAGAATTGCGCCCTGCATCTCTGAAACTGGAATCAATCCCAAGCTGGACTGGTCAAAGCTTTTCCTCTGACAGTTATTCAGTTATTTGTGATAATTTGCCTTGGAGGAGAAGGGGTCATTAGAAAATCATAGATTGGCTTCTTGAAAAAGATCCTGGGGATATAATATCCTGGCTTCCCTGCGTAGCATTTGGGGGTGTATCCCAATGATGCACTGGGGAATCCCTGTAGGAAGTTGCCACATAAGGGTTAACCCGGTAATTGACCAGAGGTTTTTTTTTCCCCAATAAGGGGCAACTTAGTGTGGCCAATCCACCTACCCTGCACATCTTTGGGTTGTGGGGATGAGAACCACGCAGACACTGGGAGAATGTGCAAACTCCACATGGACAGTGACAAAACAAAGAACAAAGAAAAGTACAGCACAGGAACAGGCCCTTCGGCCCTCCAAGCCTGTGCCGACCATGCTGCCCGTCTAAACTAAAATCTTCTACACTTCCTGGGTCCGTATCCCTCTATTCCCATCCTATTCATGTATTTGTCAAGATGCCCCTTAAATGTCACTATCGTCCCTGCTTCCACCACCTCCTCCGGCAGCGAGTTCCAGGCACCCACTACCCTCTGTGTGAAAAACGTGCCTCGTACATCTCCTCTAAACCTTGCCCCTCGCACCTTAAACCTATGCCCCCTAGTAATTGACCCCTCTACCCTGGGGAAAAGCCTCTGACTATCCACTCTGTCTATGGCCCTCATAATTTTGTAGACATATTGTGACCCGGGGCCGGGATCGAACTCCGGGTCCTTGGTGCCATGAGGCAGCAGTGCTAACCACTGGGCCACCATGCCAACCCTCCAGAAGTGTCAATTTCCCCTAGGCGATTGTGCCGGGCTGGGAACCATCTGTCAAAGTGATTTAAACACACACACACACACACACACACACACATACACACACACACACACACACACACACACACACACACACCCCCCCCCCCCCCCCCCCCCCACACACACACCAAGCTCGGCCCAGCATTGTGCTCAATTCTGGCCACTGAGACGCAAGGTGTAAGTCCTGGTGGTAGTATAGGGGAGGGCCTTACAGCAGATCCCAATTGTTAGGAGAAAAGCTTGCACTTGCTCTGGAGAGGATGTGAATGAGCGGGAACTTTATGGAGAGGTATTTCAGATAGCAAGTGGGATAGCCAAGAATAATCTGGAGCATTATTTCAAATTAAACCATGACTGTAAGACAAAGAGAGATAGATATAAACCAATAGGGAGCTGATGTTAGGACACACTCTCTCATGCAAAGAGTAATTAATGATCTAGCTCTGTAATGAGGGCAAAAACTCGAAAAGCAATCAACAGATAGTTGAATAGAGTGATCATAGAATCCCGACAGTGCAAAGGCAGGCGATTCGGCCCATCAGATTTACACCGACCCTCTGAAACAGCGCCCTACCCAGGCCCACTCTCCCACCCTATCCCTGTAACCCCACCTAACCTTTGGATACTAAGGGGCAATTTAGCATGGCCAATCCATCTAACCTGCACATCTTTGGACTGTGGGAGGAAACCGGAGCACCCGGAGGAAACCCACGCAGACATGGGGAGAACGTGCAAACGCCACACAGACACTTGCCCGATGTCAGAATTGAACCCGGGTCTCTGGTGCTGTGAGGTAGCAGTGCTAACCATTGTGCCAACGTGCCACTCCAGGATGGTAAAACCTTGGATTTCCAGGGAAGAATGAACATTAGGAACCCTCTCATCTTCAGTTATCTTTGTAATCAGAATCTTCTTTAATTTGCAATGGTGTCAATGTTGCTCATTTCCCACAATTATAGTTTTGATGAGATACAAGTCAAATTGTTATATCAAATCTTTTAAGTAGCAATTACAGTGGGAGTTAGAGATGAATTTTCCTTATTTCGCTCCCTGCTGATTCAATGTGATGAAAGGACAGAATGTTAACTGGATCTTGCATCCTTTAAAATCTATATCCTAATTTCAAGGGTTTTTTTTGTATTTACTGCTTCTCATCCAATATAATAAACTTGTATTCAGTTTTATTGTTGCCTAGATATTGTTCTCTGTTGCAATCCTCCGTTAGTTAACAAAAGCAAATCACTGCGGATGCTGGAATCTGAAACCAAAAAGCAAATGCTGGTAAATCTCTCCCTGCAGACGCTGCCAGACCTGCTGAGATTTTCCAGCATTTTCTTTTCGGCTCCATTAGTTAATGTTACTTTCTGCGGAGCCAGTAATAAAGAACAATATTTGGCAAGGCTGTAAGCTCGTTAGGGACTGCACAGTGCTTAGCACGGCTGCCTCACAGCGCCAGGGACCCGGGTTCAATTCTGACCTTGGGTGACTGTCTGTGTGGAATTTGCATGTTCTCCCTGTGTCTGCGTGGATTTCCTCCGGGTGCTCCGGTTTCCTCCCACAGTCCAAAGATGTGCACTGGGGAGATGCTTAGGAAATCAGAAGCACAAGGGGACTTGGGAGTCCTTGTTCACGATTCCCTTAAGATTAACAAGCAGGTTCAGTTGGCAGTTAGGAAGGCAAATGCAGTGTTTGCATTCATGTCGAGAGGGCTAGAATACAAGACCAGGGATGTACTTCTGAGGCTGTATAAGGGTCTGTTCAGACCCCATTTGGTGTATTGTGAGCAGTTTTGGGCCCCGTATCTAAGGAAGGATGAGCTGGGGCCTTGGAAAGGGTCCAGAGGAGGTTCACAAGAATGATCCCTGGAATGAAGAACTTGTCGTATGAGGAATGGTTGAGGACTCTGGGTCTGTACTCGTTGGAGTTTAGAAGGATGAGAGGGGATCTTATTGAAACTTACAGGATACTGCGAGGCCTGGATAGAGTGGACGTGGAGAGGATGTTTCCACTTGTAGGAAAAACCAGAAGCAGAGGACACAATCTCAGACTAAAGGGAGGATCCTTTAAAACAGATGAGGAGGAATTTCCTCAGCCAGAGGGTGGTGAATCTGTGGAACTCTTTGCCGCAGAAGGCTGTGAAGGCCAATTCACTGAGTGTCTTTAAGACAGAAAAGGTGAGGTTCTTGATTAATATAGGGATCAGGAGTTAAGGGGAGAAGGCAGGAGAATGGGGATGAGAAAAATATCAGGGAACCAGCTAAGGCTTTGATTCTATCGGGAGTGGCAAAGGCATAATTAGCTTTTATGGAACTGATGAGGTGGGGGTGGGGCGGGGGGAGACGATTTCCAAGTGAGACGGAGTTTACATTTTTCTCCCATGTCCATCAGGTCGACTCTCGGATTGACCTTTTCGCGGTGGGCAGGTCTCTCCTTCCTGGGGTGAAGAGGCCAGAATATTTAGGCTCATTTAAATATGCGTGGCCATCTTTTTAAAAATAAATTTAAAGTACCCAATTATTTTTGTTTTCCATTTGAGGGGCAGGTTAGCATGGCCAATCCACCTACCCTGCGCATCTTTTGGGTTGTGGTGGAGAGACCCACGCAAACACGGGGAGAATGTGCAAACTCCACACAGACAGTGACCCGGGACTGGGATTGAACCTGGGACCTCGGCGCGTAAGTAGCAGTGCTAACTATTGTACCACGGTGCCGCCCTCGTGCATGGCCATCTTGACGCCATTTTCACCCGGCGCCCAGGAGTCACTGTCTGCAAAGGCAAGGCCTCAACCGGGTGCTGGTTAGTACCGGTCTCAACAAGCAGAGATAGTTGTGGTGGACCCTCAAGGAGGCCATTGGAGTCTCCCTGGTGGTTGGGGACAGGGCAGCACCGTGGCACTCCCCCTGATATGCTGGCACCCTGGCAGTGCCAACCAGGCATGGTTAGGGTGCCTGCAGCACTGCCAAGGTGCCTAACTGGCATTGCCATGATGCCTGGGTGCCAGGTTGGCACCACCAAGAGTCAAGGTCTAAGGGGATCATGCCTATGAAAGATGGGGTGAGAGGGATAAGAGGGTGTGATGGGTGAAGAGGAGGTATGAAGGGGCCTCATAAAGGTTAGGGGGATGAAGATGGGCTCCCGAAAGGGAGGGTGGGAGGACCAGAAAAGGGGGGTGGGCTCTGAGCGACCCCATAGTGAGGTGTCCTCACGTGGAGGGGGGTAATGGCCATGTCTGTGAGAAGTGACATTACCCAAGTAAGGGGGATGTGGGGTACCCTCAAGCTCACTTAGAGATCAGGCACCCTTTCAAAATGACCCCCCCAATCTCTGAGGAGCCGGTCTGGCCGGGGTCTTCAGCTCCCTGTTATAATATCCACTCATGTATATCATGAGATGAAGACAGGCAGTGATTGACACACAGGATAACCAATGAACACACACGACACAGAACAACCAATCACCAGACAGGACACCACCACTATAAAGCCCACAGGGCATTAAGGCTCTCCCTCTCTCACAGGCCAGGGAGATAGTCGCAGTGCAAAAGCCAATGAACATCATCACCGTGTGATAGAGAGCTCGTCTGGTCAAGCCAGTAGGAGGTTACCCATTAGGTTAATAGAATGTCAACCCACAGCAGATCATGTACAGCAATCAACAGGTTCAATAAAGCAGTGTTGGACCATCTCCTGTGTCGGAAGCCTGTTTCTCGTTTTACTGCATCCAGTTGCAGTCGATGTTAGACCAATGCAGATAACACATCACTCCTCATGCAGGATGTGGGCTGGACCAGGGAGAGACTCCCCAAGGCCCCAAAAAAACAATTAAGTGTGGGTGAATTTTTGTGGATCTCACCCAAAAAGCCAGCGAGAAACACCCTACCAAGCTCCCACAAAATGACACGTAGAAATGTTTTGGTTGAATCGCGCCCATGGCTAACCCTTCACAAATGCATTCTGTCAATCAGCTCTGACTTGCCCAAGTGCTCACTCACTCAGTATCCAATGGTGTTTTCCAGTCATTTCCACACAACTGACGTTTAACTGCTGGATCTGTAGTTAACTAGTTTCTGCCGCCCTCCTTTCTTTTGTCATTAATTGATAATTGCAACTTTCCGATCCAAATGCACAAATGCCAAATCCAGAGAGTTTTGGAAATATTTAAGTAACACATCTGCAATTTCCTCCCCTACTTCTTTAACACTCTGGGGTGGAAACCATCAAGTCCTGGAGATTTTTCCATCTTAATCTGATTATATTTTCTACTGACATCTTTTAACTGAAATTCAATCAACTGAGTTCCTCTGCTTGGCTTATTTTTAGTTTCCCTTATACCTCTGGTATTTTGTCCACTTCATCGGCTGTGAAAACATTTGCAAAGTATTAATTTAATAAGTCCACCATTTCCTTGTTGTCCATTTCCAGCCTTGCCCACATCTGTTTTTAATGAATCTAAATTTGTCTTTGCCACTCTCTTCCTCTCAGCCTGTTTAGCACTGTTGCTTCATAGAGGGGCTGGTTTAGCTCACCAGGCTAAATCGTTGGCTTTTAAAGCAGACCAAGCAGGCCAGCAGCACGGTTCAATTCCCGTACCAGCCTCCCTGGACCGGCGCCGGAATGTGGCGACTAGGGGCTTTTCACAGTAACTTCATTGAAGCCCACTTGTGACAATAAGCGATTTTCAATTTCAGCGCCAGGGACCCGGGTTCGATTCCCGGCTTGGGTCGCTGCCTGTGTGGAGTCTGCACGTTCTCCCCGTGTCTGCGTGGGTTTCCTCCAGGTGCTCCGGTTTCCTCCCACAAGTCCCGAAAGACGTGCAGGTTAGGTGGATTGGACATTCTGAATTTTCCCGGAGTGTGGCAACTAGGGGATTTTCACAGTAACTTCATTGCAGTGTTAATGTAAGCCTACTTGTGGCACTAATAAAGATTAATTGACATTTTTAAAAAATGTTTGCTGTTATCTTTGATAGCCCTTTTAAACCTTGTCTCACATTCTTCTTTTGCAGCTCCTATAGATAAAATTCCAACCCATTGTTGCTTCGTATAACTCTCCCTGTCCGCTGCATTTCCACTTTTCTTTACATTTGTCTAAATAGTTGGTTATTGTCTTGTACGTCATCCGTAGGCTATGGGGGGCGGATTAGCTCAGTCGGCTGGACAGCTGGTTCGTGATGCAGAGTGAGGCCAACAGCGTGGGTTCGATTCCCGTCCCGGCTGGGGTTATTCACAAAGGCCCCACCTTCTCAACCTTACCCCTTGCCTGAGGGGTGGTGACCCTCCACCAGTCACCTCACCCCGCTCAAAGGGGAAAGCAGCCTGCGGTCATCCTGGACTGTGGTGAATGTATGGTCACTTAACCACCAAGAATTTTGTGCTGGTACTGTATCATCCCAAAATATATATATCTAACCATAGTTCCAACTTATTTACATTATTTACATCTCTCCGTCAGAGAGACATTTTGGCGACTCATAGCTTGAGGAGGGCCACTCACAGGCGTGGGGCAAGGCCAGGACGCAGGGCCTTCATGAAGAACTACAGCCGGTACAGGGATTGAACACCGCCATGACATCATTCTACATCACACAGTAGCCATCTACCCACTGAGCTAACCGACCCTATCATCCCAAATACTTCCATTAGTAATTAGAACATAGAACAGTACAGCACAGCACAGAACAGGCCCTTCGGCCCTCGATGTTGTGCCGAGCAATGATCACCCTACTTAAACCCACGTAACCCGTATACCCGTAACCCAACAATCCCCCCATTAACCTTACACTACGGGCAATTTAGCATGGCCAATCCACCTAACCCACACATCTTTGGACTGTGGGAGGAAACCGGAGCACCCGGAGGAAACCCACGCACACACAGGGAGGACGTGCAGACTCCACACAGACAGTGACCCAGCTGGGAATCGAACCTGGGACCCTGGAGCTGTGAAGCATTGATGCTAACCACCATGCTACCGTGAGGCCCCTATTCCTAATCTTTATCTGTAGGTTTACCCATTAACAGTTCAGCATAGTCAGTTTATTTCTAATCCCCGTGGAATTTGCCTTACTTACATGTGAAACCTTGGTTTATGGCTTTCCCTTCTCTCGCTCAGACCTAAAATTGAGATCAATCATGTTGCAGTCAAATTTGCTCGATGTTTATTACCTGTCAGATTGAATACCAATTCTAATTTGTTCCTCATCACCAAATCTGGTGTGGCTTCTTCCCGTGTCAATTCCAGAACAAATTGTTCAAGAAAATGGTCCCGATTACGTTCTGGGAATGCACTCCTTGATCTTGGGAACATCACCACCTGCAAGTTCCCCTCCAAGCCACTTACCATCCCGACTTGGAAATATATCAGCGTTCCGTCACTGGATCAAAATCCTGGAATTTCATCCCTAACAGCACAGTTGGTGTACCTACACCACATGGGCTGCCGTGGTTCAAGAAGGCAGCTCACCCCCACCTTCTCGAGGGAAACTAGGGACGGGCAATAAATAATTCTGCTACACCCAATCAATGTAACAATTAAAATTCCCCATTGCTTTGCTACATGCAACCCTAATCTACAATTTTATACCTGCCAGATTAGGTTATGATGTATCACTATGCGGGTCAGGTCTGTTATAAATCAGAAGAACTCCTCATTTTTCAAAAAAAAATTAGGAACTTACTGCTTGTGAGTATTGTAACAATCTGAAAAAGAGCTTTTGTTATTGCTTCTGGGAGAGCAGTCTGATTTTCATTAAGGGTGAAGGTGAGGAATTCACAGCTTGTTTAGTTTACGTTTACAGCATTTCTTATACATAATTATTCAAACACTGAAACTTAACATTTCTCTTGTGCCTTTTAACCGGGATCTTGCTATTTACAAGGGAGGTTTCCTTGACCAATTCACCTTTCTCCCCCGCCCCGCCCCACCTCTTTAGATGTCTAAAGCGCCGCTCCGGGCAGCACTGGTGTTGCAGTGGTTAGCACTGCTGCCTCACGGCGCCGAGGGCTCGGGTTCGATCCCGATGCCAGGTCACTGTCCCTGTGGAGTTTGCACATTCTCCCCGTGTCTGCGTGCGTCTCACCCCCACACAAAGCAAAGATGTGCAGGTTAGGTGGATTGGCCACGCTAAATTGCCCTTTTAATTGGATACCCTGAATTTATTTTTTTTAAATGAGGTGCTGCTTCAAGAGTTGGAATTTAATACCGTCTAAATAAAAGCAAATGACTGCGGATGCTGGAATCTGAAACGAAAGGGAAAATGCTGGAAAATCTCAGCAAGTCTGGCAGCTTCTGTTGGGAGAGAAAAGAGCAAACGTTTCAAGTCCAGATGACCCTTTGACAAAATCTCTTTGAGATGTTCCAGCATTTTCCCTCTCAAATTTAATACCACCCCCCCCCCCCCACCCCCCCCCCCCCCCCCCCCCCCCCCCCCCCCCCCCCCCCGTGTCCCCCCCCGGAGCAGGTTTGGTTGTGGGACACCCCCCCCCCCCGGAGCAGGTTTGGTGGTGGGAGGGCCCCGGAGCAGGTTTGGTGGTGGGACCCCCCGGGGGCAGGTTTGGTGGTGGGACCCCACCCGGGGGCAGGTTTGGTGGTGGGAAGGTCCCGGAGCAGGTTTGGTGGTGGGAACCCCCGGGGGCAGGTTTGGTGGTGGGACCCCCCCCCCCCCCGGAGCAGGTTTGGTGGTGGGACCCCCCCCCCCCCCCCCCCCCGGAGCAGGTTTGGTGGTGGGAGGGCCCCGGGGGGCAGGTTTGGTGGTGGGAGGGCCCCGGGGGCAGGTTTGGTGGTGGGACCCCCCGGGGGCAGGTTTGGTGGTGGGAGGGCCCCGGGGGCAGGTTTGGTGGTGGGAGGGCCCCGGGGAGCAGGTTTGGTGGTGGGACCCCCCCCGGAGCAGGTTTGGTGGTGGGACCCCCCGGGGGCAGGTTTGGTGGTGGGACCCCCCGGGGGCAGGTTTGGTGGTGGGAGGGCCCCGGAGCAGGTTTGGTGGTGGGAGGGCCCCGGGGGCAGGTTTGGTGGTGGGACCCCCCCCGCCCCCCCCATGTGGTGGGAGGGCCCCGGGGGCAGGTTTGGTGGTGGGAGGGCCCCGGGGGCAGGTTTGGTGGTGGGACCCCCCCCCCCCGGAGCAGGTTTGGTGGTGGGACCCCCCCCGGGGGCACGTTTGGTGGTGGGACCCCCCGGGGGCACGTTTGGTGGTGGGACCCCCCCGGGGCAGGTTTGGTGGTGGGACCCCCCCCCCCCCCCATGTGGTGGGAATGCCCCGGGGGCAGGTTTGGTGGTGGGAGACCTCCCCAGTACAATTGACCCCCACACGCTCCTCAATCACCTTCCCTATCTTGTCACAAAAGCTCTAATCCGCCAACAACCCCACATCCATTCTCCACCCCGGCCTCTGCCCTGTCCCCTTCTCCAAAGCCCCATCCGTCCAATATGCAGTGTGATCCGAGATCACAATTGCCAATTACTCCCACCCCTTAACCCCACCACAAAAAAGTCAATTCTTGAAAACACCTTGTGCACTAGGGAGAAAAACAAATACATGCAGAATAAAGCGGAGGTACAGGCACTGTACTTAGTGATTCTGTGCTTCTCTATGGTGCATGGAAAGACAGTCAGAAATCAGTACAAAATGTTATGAATTAATGAGAACTTTATGCTGCCTTGTGATACCTTTCTATGGAGGAAGGACGCAAATGCCAGAACTTTCCAGCCCATGGCTCATACCAGAGGAATTTCCAGCCTTCAGCCAATCCAGCCAAGTCTCACTATCTTTAAATCAGGTACTAATACTCCTTCCTTGAACTGTCAAAGCTTCTTGGCATTTCTTAAAAAGAATTCTGGCCACCACAGATGCTGTGTCTCCAAGGGCAAAGATTGTCGTTTGTGACTCCTACTGTCTAATGTGGTGTTAATGTCCCGACCATTACCTGCTCCAAAACACAATGGGTTTCAGCAAAGGGCCTTTTGAAGCCACACTGTCACATGGACAAGACATGAGCTGTCTGAATTCCTTTCATGAATGAGCTGTTGAATCTTATCTTCAGTCACTGTTTGATCTCCGCAGAAAGGTCTACTATCTAATTATTGAATAGGGAGCAGCAGAAAAAGCGCTGCCCAGGTACAATTTCCTGGTCTTCATCTATGCTATGAACTACTGGAACATTGAAAGTTGTGCCCTCAAGACTAATTCAACTCTGTGAGTCTTCTCCCCTCTCGGACGTCTCACTTCTGGAAAGACGGATCACCCTGTGACAGTCAACCGACCAACCTACCCTCTGAAGAAGCACTCCATTGGGCTTTTGTATTCTGGATTCTAAACACATGTAAAATTCTAATGTATATTTTTGTTGTGGTCTGGCCCTGTACCCCTTCCGTTCCCCTTATCCCTCTTTTATTGTATGAGTCCAAAAATGGGCAGACGTTGTGAAACCTGTTTCCTGCGTTTTGTGTGGGCGTTAAATAAACCAATTCTTTAATTTTATCTTATCTGGACCTTGTTGTTCATTGAGGATCAGAACTCGCCAAGTTTAAAGGTTGGGGAAAATACGCCACCATCTATAAAGGGGGAAATCAAAAATAACATTTTAAAAACCTTTCTTTTCACAGACAGGTAGTGAGAGGAGTAATCAATGGTGTTTAAATAAACCCCCCTCCTGGCCATAACTGAAATCCGGAGCCCACATCTGAGAAATTGAATTTGAATTTGATCTAAATCCTGGCATTGGTAAAACAGCTGGATCCAGGTGAATGAGTCTGAACCCCCTCCGCTGGCCAATTGTGAGCTGGAGAAGCTGAAATTGCAGCTAGAATTTGAGAGAGGGAAAGAGAGCGGTAGAGAGAGAGAGAGAAGCTCAACAGGAGGAAAGAGAATTCCAACTCGCAAAATTGGAAATGGAGCTAGCAGCTAAAAGGGAGAGAGAGGTCAGATGGACGCAGCAAGGGAAAATATATCTCTGCCCAGTAGCATCCCTTATTCCCCCTAATCTAGAACCACTCCCGCAACCCCTCATGGACGCGAGATTCCTGCCCAAATTCGAAGAGAGTGATATGCAGTCATTCTTTACCCCCTCTCCCTCAATGCCAGCAAAACTAAAGAGCTGGTCATTGACTTCAGGAAGCAAAGTACTGTACACACCCCTGTCAGCATCAACGGGGCCGAGGTGGAGATGGTTAGCAGTTTCAAATTCATAGGGGTGCACATCTCCAAATATCTGTCCTGGTCCACCCACGTCGACGCTACCACCAAGGAAGCACAACAGCACCCATACATCCTCAGGAAACTAAGGAAATTTGGCATTTCCACATTAACCCTTACCAACTTTTACAGATACACCATAGAGAGCATCCTATCGGGCTGCATCACAGCCTGGTATGGCAACTGCTCAGCCCAGGACCGCAAGAAACTTCAGAGAGTCGTGAACACTGCCCAGTCCATCACACAAACCCACCTCCCATCCATTGACTCCATCTACACCTCCCGCTGCCTGGGGAAAGTGGGCAGCATAATCAAAGACCCCTCCCACCCGGCTTACTCGCTCTTCCAACTTCTTCCATTGGGCAGGAGATACAAAAGTCTGAGAACACGCACAAACTGACTTAAAAGCAGCTTCTTCCCCACTGTCACCAGACTCCTAAATGACCCTCTTATGGACTGACCTTATTAACGCTACACCCTGTATGCTTCATCCGATGCCGGTGCTTATGTAGTTACATTGTATATCTTGTGTTGCCCTACTATGTATTTTATTATATTCCCTTTTCTTCCCTTGTACTTAATGATCTGTTGAGCTGCTCGCATAAAAATACTTTTCACTGTATCTCGGTACACGTGACAATAAACAAATCCAATCCAATCGAATCCTTTGGGAAGAGAGCAGGACATCTGAAAGGGCCCTCAGAGCTCTGGACGTTTTTAATACAAGGGCAGCTGTGTGGGAGAGCCCCAGAGTCTACTCCATGCTGCCTTCTGAGGTGTCCCGAGATTACGAGCAGTCTGAATACCTGTGAGTTAGTCCTAGAGGCACATTGTCAGCAATTCAGGAATGTTGAATTCCTGATGCTGCAGCTGTACATAACTCTGGTGCGGCCACACCTGGAGTACTGCGTGCAGTTCTGGTCACCACATTATAGGAAGGATGTGGAAGCTTTGGAAAGGGTTCAGAGGAGATTTACTAGGATGTTGCCTGGTATGGAGGGAAGGTCTTACGAGGAAAGGCTCAGGGAATTGAGGTTGTTTTCGTTAGAGAGGAGAAGGCTGAGAGGTGACTTAATAGAGACATATAAGATAGTCAGAGGGTTAGATAGGGTGGACAGTGAGAGTCTTTTTCCTCGGATGGTGATGACCAACACGAGGGGACATAGCTTTAAATTGAGGGGTGAGAGATATAGGACAGATGTCAGAGGCAGTTTCTTTACTCAGAGAGTAGTAGGGGTGTGGAACGCCCTGCCTGCAACAGTAGTAGACTCGCCAACTTTAAGGGCATTTAAGTGGTCACTGGATAGACATATGGATGAAAATGGAATAGTGTAGGTCAGATAGGCTTCAGATGGTTTCACAGATCGGCGCAACATCGAGGGCCGAAGGGCCCGTACTGCGCTGTAGTGTTCTATGTTCTATGTTCTATGTTCTATGTTTGCAAGAAACTAACCCAAACGCGCATCGGGTTTGAATGGCTGAAACAAATTGCATTCCATGCGATGGAGATGATCCCTAAAAATCCCAAGCAGTATTGTAATAATAATAATAATCATTATTATTGTCACAAGCAGGCTTACATTAGTACTGCAATGAAGTTATTGTGGAAATCCCCGAGTCGCCACATTCCGGCGCCTGTTCGGGTACACGGAGAGAGAATTCAGAATGTTCAATTCACCTAACAAGCACGTCTTTTGGGACTTGTGGGAGGAAACCGGAGCACCCGGAGGAAACCCACCCAGACACGGGGAGAACGTGCAGACTCCCCACAGACAGTGACCCAAGCCCGGGAATTGAACCCAGGTCTCTGGCGCTGTGAAGCAACAGTGCTAACCACCGTTATACCGTGCCACCCAAGGGTGTTGGACTTTGGTCACGCACCATAGCTGATACAGGCTCTGGGGGGGGAACGGCATTTTTCATTGTTCTTTGTGCATACACTCTGGATGGGAGAGGGGTACCTTTGTTAGCTGTAAAGTGTGAGCTCGTGAACGGGAGTAAGGTGGGGGGGAGGGACTGCGGGCTTAGAGCTGCTTGAGCCAGATTCAGTGAGCCTGGCTTATTTGCCTGGTGGGGGAGAGGAGGGAGTAGTTTTTTGGGGGAAAGCTTTTTCCAGGGTTATGTGGGGCAGGGGGGATGCTGGGGGGGGGAGCGGGGGGGGACCCGACTAAGGGTTTTGTAAGTGTCTTGCCCTAGGCGGGGGTTGGTGTCTGTGTTAAGTGGGTCCTGGCCCTCGGCCAGCCGGAGGTGGAGAGCTTTGACTTTCATCTTTGGGAATTGGTCACAGCCAGTGGGTCAGTGGGGGGGGGGGGGGGGGGGGGGGGGGATTTGTGGTTTGTTTATTTAAGGGTAACGGTTTGTAAATGACATTTCGTTTGAAGGGGTTTGTTTATTTTGTGTTTTATAAAATTAAAAATTCAATAAAAATATTTTCCAAAAAAAAAATCCCCCACACCTATGAGGTTGTGTGAGCTGGTACTGGAATTCAAAAATTGCCTTACCTCCAACCTGGGATAACATTAGGAGGGGACAGAGAATCCACACAGACAGGGGTATAGCAATAGCCACACTCACAGGCCTGTAAACCCCGGCAAGACCTTTCCAAACTATCCTCATGAACATTAGAACACTAAGCCGGGCAGTCCGGATGGAAAGGGGCCGGCACCCAGGAAAGACAACGCAAGAGGGTCCAGGAATCTGTTCTTGAAAATACAGAAAAATGTGTCATTTGAAACATGGAAGTCTGGCAATATCTGGTTTGAGAGGGTACAGGGAAAGATCCCACAAAAGGTTAATAGCAGCTGCAAAGAGCAGGGTTGTAAAATGCAGACAAACAGGCTTAGCAAACACACAGGTTTCATGTGGTAAGCTAAAACAATGGCTCACACCTTCATGGAATGTAACTATCTCAGGAAGCATCTGAAAAAGCATGGATGAGAGTTTCAATTGCATTAAGTGATGAATGTTTAAAACAGGCAAGTCTTTCAAGTCATAACCAAGTTAAATTTTAGCATACAGCTAAAAGCAAAGTTTCACACCTTAATTGAAATAAACTCTCTTAGTAAACAGCTGGAAAGGATGGAAGATGCCCAGTCGAATTTGGTGTCAATTCTAAAGTGTAAAATTCTATGAACATCAAGTCAATTAAAAGAAAATTGGAGACGACCTGTCTACGAGAAACATCATTTAAGTCAAAATCAAAGGCAAAGTTATGAGCTGGGGACAATTGGAAAATTAAACGATTCGAAATCACAGAAATAAAAGTTAACTATTGAAACCAAAGCATTTTTTAATCAGATCTGAGAGGAGACGATATGCCCAAAATGAATAATTAGTTGTAGTAAGATGTTTACATCAAAGATACTTTTAAACTATCAAAGTGAAACAAGCCCATTTACAATAAAGTCGTTAAAACTTAATAACTCTCAGAAAGAGAATATAAACCCAGGGACAGAGGACAGGACAGCAACCAGCAACAGGAGAGAAGGGGAGGAGAACTCAGAGAGAGAGAGAGAGAGAGCTCGGTCATGGGAAAGACAAGGCAAGCAGCCGAGTTTAAACAGTTATACATCTAAGGAAGACTAGAATTTAAACAGGAGTTAGAGTCAGCTTAGAGATAGCTAGCAGAGCCAGCTCTCACAGCTCGGTGCATGGGAAGAACGGGACACAGCAACCGAGTTCACCAGCGAATACAACTCAAGAAGACCAGATTTTAAGAAGATCGATTGCCAAGGTGGGCCTGAAGCAACCAGCAGCCAGAAGCAAGATCTTTTTACCTTTCTGTAAAGAAAGTGTTTGCAGCTTTTAAAAGAAAAAATAATAATAATAAAATAACTTAACTTAACCTGAAAAAGTGGTTATTAGCTTACTTCACTTCCTTAATAACGCAGGACCCAGGACATCGATGCTATTAAGGGGTAAGTAGGTAAAATTCTTCGGTGAAGGTATGGGTTATACCGGGGGATAACTTGAAAAGATAGTTTGACCTGAATAGCACCCACAGAAGCCTGCATTCACCATTTAGAATATCAACCTTTTTTTTGGTATAGGGGGAATTCTAAGAATAGTGGTGAGTTTTAACTCCTGCAGGCTGGAGTGTTCTCATTGCAGTAGAATAGGCCATTCCAGACCTGAATGCTGGAGATTGCCAGGCAAGCCAGTTGGCCTGGTAGTAATCGCCCAAAGAACGGCCCAGAGGGTAGTACAGCAAGCTTTTCAAAACCTACCCGTTGGAGAGCATGGGAGAGTGTGTGCCTGAGTCGGACAAACTCTCGAAGGGCTCCAGGAGTTTGGTCGGGTCAGGAACCTTGTCCCTCTACTGAAATGTGAGCAAGTCTGTGGTACTGCTCCGGGACACAGGGGCACCCAGTCCTTAATGTAACAGGGAAACCAGGGCAGCACGGTGGCGCAGTGGGTTAGCCCTGCAGCCTCATGGCGCCGAGGTCCCAGGTTCGATCCCGGCTCTGGGTCACTGTCCGTGTGGAGTTTGCACATTCTCCCCGTGTCTGCGTGGGTTTCGCCCCCACAACCCAAAGATGTGCAGGCTAGGTGGATTGGCCACACTAAATTGCCCCTTAATTGGAAAAAATGAATTGGATACACTAAATTTTTTTTAAAAATGTAACAGGGAAACCTAAACCTACTCATTCCCCATTCCTGCAAACACCCTCCCCACAACCCCCCTTCGTCTCCACAACCCCCAACCCACCCGCAATCACCCACCCACAGGTCCCCCCTGAAGGCTGAAACCCCGATCAGTGGAGTGGGAGGAGGATTTGTGTTTGCAGGAGATGGCCCATGTAGAATATGATCTTGTTCTAGTTCCCGTCACAGCAGGTATTGTTCGTGAGCTGCCAGTAGCAGGGACCATTTCCTCCTTGGAAACAGTTTGGCTGGTAGCCAGATATTAGCCAGCAAAAGACTCAAGGCCAAGACCAAGCAGAAGAAATCTGTGGAAGGGCAGAAAGCTGGAGAAGGTCAAGGTGTCCAAAAGGATGGGACAGACCTCAGGTGAGAGCTGCTGAAAGATAGTGATGATGTGGAGATGCCGGCGTTGGACTGGGGTGAGCACAGTAAGAAGTCACACAAAACCAGGTTAAAGCCCAACAGGTTTGTTTCGAATCACTAGCTTTCGGAGCACTGCTCCTTCCTCAGGTGAATGAAGAGGTATGTTCCAGAAACATATATATATAGACAAAGTCAAAGATGCAAGACAATGCGAGCATTTGCAGGTAATTAAGTCTTTACAGATCCAGAGATAGGGGTAACCCCAGGTTAAAGAGGTGGGCAGCACGGTAGCATTGTGGATAGCACAATCGCTTCACAGCTCCAGGGCCCCAGGTTCGATTCCGGCTTGGGTCACTGTCTGTGCGGAGTCTGCACATCCTCCCCGTGTGTGCGTGGGTTGCCTCCGGGTGCTCCGGTTTCCTCCCACAGTCACAAAGATGTGCAGGTTAGGTGGATTGGCCATGATAAATTGCCCTTAGTGTCCAAAATTGCCCTTAGTGTTGGGTGGGGTTACTGGGTTATGGGGTTATGGGGATAGGGTGGAGGTGTTGACTTTGGGTAGGGTGCTCTTTACAAGAGCCGGTGCAGACTCGATGGGCCGAATGGCCTCCTTCTGCACTGTGAATTCTATGAATTGTCTAAAGCCAGGACAGTTGGTAGGATCTCACAAGCCCAGGCCACATGGTGGGGGATGAATGTAATGCAACATGAATCCCAGGTCCCGGTTGAGGCCACACTCATGTGTGCGGAACTTGGCTATAAGTTTCTGCTCGGCGATTCTGCGTTGTCGTGCGTCCTGAAGGCCGCCTTGGAGAATGCTTACCCGGAGATCAGAGGCTGAATGCCCTTGACTGCTGAATGTTCCCCAACTGGAAGGGAACATTCCTGCCTGGTGATTGTCGCGCGAAGTCCGTTCATCCGCTGTTGCAGCGTCTGCATGATCTCGCCAATGTACCACGCTTAGTAAGGCAAGATAGTAAGGCCAAAGCGAGGCCAGGAAAAAAAAAATTCTCTTTTAAATTTAGAGTACCCAATTATTTTTTTCGAATGAAGGGGCAATTTAGCGTGGCCAATCCACCTACCCTGCACCTTTGGGTTGTGGGGGTGAAACCTACGCAGACACGGGGAGAATGTGCAAACTCCACACGGACAGTGACCCAGGGCCGGGATCAAACTCAGGTCCTCAGAGCCGAGAGGTTTATAAGATGATTAGGGGAATAGACAGAGTAGACAGTCAGAGACTTTTTCCCCGGGTGGAACACACCATTACAAGGGGACATAAATTTAAGGTGAATGGTGGAAGATATAGGGGGATGTCAGAGGTAGGTTCTTTACCCAGAGAGTAGTGGGGGCATGGAATGTACTGCCTGTGGAAGTAGTTGAGTCGGAAACATTAGGGACCTTGAAGCGGCTATTGGATAGGTACATGGATTATGGTAGAATGATGGGGTGTAGATTAATCTGTTCTTAATCTAGGACAAAAGTTCGGCACAACATCGTGGGCCGAAGGGCCTGTTCTGTGCTGTATTTTCTATGTTCTATAGGCAGCTGTGCAGAGAAAATGAAGTCTGAATTTTAGCACTGAATAGACTTCCTCAGGCAGGTGAATTTCAAATCCTCCGAATTCACCCGAAACCATCCCAAATCCCAGGACCAGGCCAGGTGTTGCTGATACCTAATCCATAGTTTAAACCTAAATAAAGAGAAAATGAGCAGGAAACCATTTCTCATGCTAACTGCGTGTTTGATTGGCCAGCACAAATGAAACAATGATTGTAGACTTCCACACTTCCTATCCTTCCTTCCCAAGGCCAAATCAGAATAAAAATTTAATGAAATGGACTTAATATCATTTTCTCTGATGGGGGAGGCCTTTACTGATTGAGAAGCAGAGGAAAACATAAATACATATCTATGTCAATCGGGCTACTCTGTAAAATTATTATTTTTAGTTTTACAAAATGGATCAGGCTAGCCAAGACTCATATCAGAGGAATTTCTAACCTTCAGACAAACCAGCAGAGTCTCGATACCTTTAAACCAGGTGCTAATGCACATTCTTGGAGCTGCACAAAGCTTCTTTGCATCTCTAAAGAAGAATTCTGGTCGCTAGAGATGTTCTGTCTTCAAGGACAAAAGCAGCTATTTGTGACTTCTAATAATCAATGTGATTTTAATGGCCGGACCGTTACCTGCTCCAAAACACAATGGGTTTCAAGTCAACCTGAAACCACTGTCACATGACTGAGACTTTGATTTCTTTCAACTAATAAGTGGTTGTGTCTCCTCTTCAGTCACCGTTTGACCTCCAAAGTGAACAGGACTCCAGTCAGCAATCTGTGCCTGTCTACCATCTTACCATCGACTGGGTAGCAGCAACAGGAGCTCTGTCCAGTTACAATCACCTGGTCCTCACCTGCACTGTGAACTACTGGCACACTGAAATTGGTGCTTTCAAGACTAATGCAACTCTACGAGCCTTCTCCCCTTGTGAAAGCCACAAACCCACCACCTGAGGAAACTTGATTCTGGACTAGTGTAAAACCATAACTTATATTGGTATTGTGGTCTGAAACTGTACCTCTTTCCTTAACGCTCTTTTATTGCAAAAGGGGCAGATATTGCAAAACCCCTTTCCCTTGTTTATTGTGTATGTGAAATCTTTGATCTGATCTCACGTTTGCTGTGCGAGTTATTCACAGAGGACTGGAACACTCAAATTGAAGCATTGGAGAAAATACACCAGCACTTATAAAGGGGCAATCAAAAAAAATTAAAAAGCATCTGTTTACAGGTGCATGGTTAAAAGAGAAAAATCAAGGTTGTTTATATTAATCCCCCTCCTCTCCACAACAGCTGGATAGCCAACATGGATTAAATTGGAGGTTACAATAGTTAAACTTGGAGGCCAACAGCACAGGGTTCAATCCCCATATGGCTTGGGTAGATTTGGGACCTTCCGCCTTGTCCTACCTGTGGGTTGGACCTGCTCTCAGCCAGAGAACTGAAGAATATACTCTGGTTTAGCTGAAACCTGGTTCATGGGTGGCAATTCCTTGCTCCTGACAGATTCACACCCTGGTCGTTCCCCTTATTCCTCTTCAATTATTCTATGTTGTTTACAACTTACAATGTTCAGACTTCCGGTTGCGGCTATGCGGAGCTAAGCCGCACGTTCGGCAGCTCCCGCTATTTAAGGACTTTTGGGCCAATTTGAGGGCCCCAAACGGCGCTGTTTCGACGAATCCCGGTGGGGGAAAGTGTCTAGAGGAGCATTCCCCATAATTTATGGTGCTCACCAGGAGTGGGGCAAAGGAAAAAGCTGCAGCAGCTCCCCAAGAAAAGACACAATGGCGGCCTGCGGAACACCCGAGGACTGGTGGAAGTGGGCGCAGGAGCAGCAGGCCTCTCTTCTGCGCTGTTTTGCGGTGCTGAAGGCTGAGCTGCTGGACTCCATGAATGCGACTACCAACAAGCTGCTTGGGACCCAGGCGGCCCAGGAGGCGTCCAATCGGGAGTTGCAGCAGCAGGCCGCTGAGAGGGAGGAGGAGGCCGTGGTCCTCGTGGGGAAAGTGGAGTTGCACGAGGCACTTCACAAAAAGTGGCAAGACCACTTGGAGGAGCTGGACGGTCGCACGAGGCGAAGGAATTTGAGGATCCTGGGTTGGCGGAGGGGCTGGAGGGGTCGGATCTCCCGGCGTATGTGACCACGATGTTGAGCTCGTTGATGGGGGCGGGGTCCTTCCATTTGCCCCTGGAGCTTGAGGGAGCTCACAGAGTGCTGGCCAGGAGGCCTAAGGCAAATGAGCCCCCGAGGGCGGTGCTGGTGCGGTTCCATCGATTCAGCGACCGGGAGTGTGTGCTGCACTGGGCCAAGAAAGAGAGGAGCAGCAAGTGGGAGAATTCGGTAGTGCGAATCTACCAGGACTGGATTGCGGAGGTGGCTAAGCGGCGGGCCGGGTTCAACCGGACGAAGGCGGTGCTGCATGCCAAGCAGGTCAGATTTGGAATGCTGCAGCCTGCGCGTCTGTGGGTGACATATAAGGACCGGCACCACTACTTCGAGTCCCCGGAGGAGGCGTGGGCCTTTGTACAGGCGGAGAAGCTGGACTCGAACTAGGGTCTGGGGACACAATATGGCCGTTGCTGTTTTCGCTGTTGCTGTTCTTTAACTTTGACATGTGTGTTTTTTATGCTGGTTTTCTTTTTGCTCTGTTTCCGGGTGGGTCTGTTTGTTGGGTATGGGTGTGGGGTATGTGGGGAATGTTGGGGGTTTGTATTTTATATGTTCTCTTCTGTACGGGGCTGGGGGTTGGGGTGAAACTGGATTTTGGGGAGCTGCGTCAGAAGGGTGGGGTGTGGCAGTGTGAAAGCGCGGGCTTTCCTCTGGTTTCCCGCGCCACGGGGCTGGGGGGGCGGGGCTGGCGGTGGGGGCGTGGCCTCTACTGGTTTTCTTTCCCGCGCTGAAGCGGTGCCAAGGAGCTGTGGCAAGAGGGGGATGACTCCCATGCCGGGAGGGGATGGGTTTTGGCAGGAGCAGCCGGGTCAGCAGAAGTCAGCTGACTCACGGAAGTCCCATGGAGGGTGCGTCGCGGCTAGGAGTGGTCCTAGCCTGGGGGGGGGGGGGGGGGGGGGGGGGGGATACCGGGTTGCTGCTGGAATGGCCAGGAAGGAGCTGGTGTGGGCCGGGGGGGTAGGGGAGAGGCGTTATCGCCATGGGGGACGGGTTGGGCGGGGTGAGCAGGCCTGGGGCGAGCAGTCGATAAGCTATGGCTAGCCGGCGGGGGAGGGGGGCGGGTTGCCCTCTGATCCGGCTGATTACCTGGAACGTGAGGGGGCTGAATGGGCCGGTTAAGAGAACCAGGGTATTTTCTCATCTGAAGGGGTTGAAGGCGGACGTGGCTATGCTCCAGAAGACCCACTTGAAGGTGGCGGACCAGGTTCGTCTGAGGAAGGGGTGGGTGGGGCAGGTTTTTCACTCAGGATTGGACGCGAAGAACCGGGGGATGCGATTCTGGTGGGGAAGAGGGTGGCGTTCGAGGCGGCTGAGGTGGTGTCGGACAAGGAGGGCAGATATATTATCGTGAAGGGTAGGCTGCAGGGAGAGAAGGTGGTGCTGGTTAATGTATATGCCCCGAATTGGGATGATGCTGGCTTTATGAGGCGCTTGTTGGGCCGCATTCCGGACCTGGAGGCAGGAGGCCTGATCATGGGGGGAGACTTTAACACAGTGCTGGATCCCCCACTGGACCGGTCCAGTTCAAGGACGGGTAGGAGACCGGCGGCGGCCAGAGTGCTGAGGGGATTCATGGACCAGATGGGAGGGGTGGATCCCTGGAGGTTTGGGAAACCAAGAGCGCGGGAGTATTCCTTTTTCTCCCATGTCCATAGGGTCTATTCCCGAATAGATTTTTTCGTCCTGAGCAGGGGATTGACCCCAAGGGTGCAGGATGCCGAGTATTCGGCCATAGCGATTTCAGACCATGCTCCGCACTGGGTTGATCTGGAGATGGGGGAGGCGCGGGACCAGCGCCCGCTCTGGCGCCTGGATGTGGGGATGCTGGCTGATGAGGAGATGTGTAGGAGGGCCCGGAGAAGTATTGAGGGGTACCTTGATACCAATGACACGGGAGGTTCGGATGGGGATGGTCTGGGAGGCTCTGAAAGCAGTGATCAGGGGGGAGCTCTTTGCACTGGCGATTGAACCTCTGGCTATGGCGTTGAGGGAGTCAGGGAGATGGAGGGGTCTGGTGCGGGGTGGGGTGGAACATCGGGTATCGCTGTATGCGGACGACCTGCTGTTGTATGTGGCGGATCCAGAAGGGGGAATGCCGGGGGTGATGGAGCTGTTAGCAGAATTTGGGGGCTTCTCGGGCTATAAGTTAAATTTAGGTAAGAGCGAGATATTTGTAGTACACCCGGGAGATCAGAAGGGAATTGGGAGGCTCCCGTTTAAGAGGGCAGTGAAGAGTTTCAGATATCTGGAGGTGCAGGTGGCCAGGAGTTGGGGGACTCTCCATAAGCTTAATTTTACCAGGCTGGTGGAGCAGATGGAGGAGGAATTTAAAAGGTGGGACATGGTGCCGCTATCGCTGGTGGGTAAAGTGCAGTCCGTCAAAATGACGGCTCTCCCGAGGTTCTTGTTCCTCTTCCAGTGTTTGCCCATCTTTATCCCTAGGGCCTTTTTTAGAAGGGTGACCAGCAGCATCATGATCTTTGTTTGGGCGCATGGGACCCCAAGGGTGAAGAGGGTCTTCTTGGAGCGGGGTAGAGATGGGGGGGGGGGGGGGGCTGGCGTTACCCAATCTCTCGGGGTACTACTGGGCAGCCAATGTGTCGATGGTGTGCAAGTGGGTGATGGAGGGGGAGGGGGCAGCATGAAAACGGATGGAGAGGGCGTCCTGTGGAGATACAAGCCTGGGGGCCCTGGTAATGGCGCCGTGGCCGCTCCCTCCTACGAGGTATACCACGAGTCCGGTGGGGGGGAACATTGATGGGGGATTTCAGGGTTGGCACAGAGCGGGCATCAGACAGCTGAGGGACCTGTTTATTGATGGGAGGTTTGCGAGCCTGGGGGAGTTGGAGGAGAAATTTGGGCCCCCCCGGGAAACATGTTCAGGTCTCTGCAGGTAAAGGCATTTGCTAGACGGCAGGTGGAGAGATTCCCTTCGCTTCCCACGAGGGGGATGAATGACAGGGTGCTTTCGGGGGTCTGGGTCGGAGAGGGGAAGATATCTGATATCTACAAGGCTATGCAGGAGGTGGAGGAGGCGTCAGTAGAGGAGCTGAAAACTAAGTGGGAGGGGGAACTGGGGGAACAGATCGAAGACGGGACATGGGCTGATGCCCTGGAGAGGGTTAATTCTTCCTCCTCGTGTGCGCGGCTTAGCCTCATCCAATTCAAGGTGCTGCACCGGGCCCACATGACCGGGGCGAGGATGAGTAGGTTCTTTGGGGGTGAAGACAGGTGTGTCAGGTGCTCGGGGAGTCCAGCGAACAATGCCCATATGTTCTGGGCATGCTCGGCACTGGAGGAGTTCTGGAAGGGGGTGGCGAGGGTGGTGGGGTCCAGGGTCAAGCCAGGCTGGGGACTCGCGATTTTTGGGGTTGGGATGGAGCCGGGAGTGCAGGAGGCGAAAGAGGCCGGTGTGCTGGCCTTTGCGTCCCTAGCAGCCGGGTGAAGGATTTTGCTACAATGGAAGGATGCGAGGCCCCCAAGCGTGGAGACCTGGATCAATGACATGGCTGGTTTTATTAAGCTAGAGAAGGTCAAATTCGCCCTGAGGGGGTCGGTACAAGGGTTCTTTAGGCGGTGGCAACCTTTTCTCGACTTTCTGGCTCAACGATAGGGTACAGGGACAGCAGCAGCAGCAACCCGGGGGGGGGGGGGGGGGGGGGGGGGGAACGATGATGACTATGTTTGTTTAATTTTAATTTATTTTTAAGTTCTTTTGTTGGGGTTGGGGGGGATATGATACATGCGTTGAGGCGGTCTGGGGGGTGTTACAGTTGTTATGGGTTATTTTGTTGCATTTCATTGTTTGTTGTTATATTTTATATTTTCTGTAAAAAATCCCAATAAAAATTATTTTTTAAAAAACTTACAATGTTCATTCCCCATCACTGTCTTTCCTCTGTATTATTGACTCATCATCATCTCCAATTTCAGTCTTCATGTTTCTTAATCCTCACTCAATTCACTGACCTCACTCCAACTCTCCTATCCATATAATTTGACTTCCATTGTCCCATGATCTTGGTGATTGACAAAGTGTTGGTTTGGAAGATCTGGGAGAGTGGGTGGTGGTGCAAACACGAACACTTCCTTCAACATCCACTTCCAAGAATTAACTTATCCCAAGTTGCTTACAGCTGAGTGTTCGTCAGTAAGCCTTTTCCCACACCATAGAACATAGAACAGTACAGCACAGAACAGGCCCTTCGGCCCTCGATGTTGTGCCGAGCAATGATCACCCTACTCAAACCCACGTATCCATCCTATACCCATAACCCAACAACCCCCCCTTAACCTTACTTTTTTAGGACACTACGGGCAATTTAGCATGGCCAATCCACCTAACCCGCACATCTTTGGACTGTGGGAGGAAACCGGAGCACCCGGAGGAAACCCACGCACACACGGGGAGGACGTGCAGACTCCACACAGACAGTGACCCAGCCAGGAACCGAACCTCGGACCCTGGAGCTGTGAAGCATTTATGCTAACCACCATGCTACCCTGCTGTCCTAAGGCATGTTCTCATTTATTATACCACTGCATTGCGAATGTGCTCAACTGTCTTTCTCAATCATATCTGCCTTCTTTTCCTCAAATTCAGTTTCCTCCAATTAAACATTGGGAAGACCAAAGCCAAACTTCAAGTCTTCTACCCAACTCTACCCTTCCCAGACTCCATCCCTCTCTGCCACTAGACTAAACAACAGTTTACAACCGCAGTCCCCGTTTCAACCCCCCCCCAAATGGGCTTCCAACCCAAAGTCCACCTCTCTGTCGCAAAGACCAGCCAATACCACTTCCCAAACATTACCTTCTACCTCATCTCCAGGTTTAACGATCGTAATGTTCTCCAACCAGCCTCATGTTTGCCTTCTGGCCATGTGTCAATGTATTTTGTAATCCCAAGAGCAATGCAGGGGGCAATGAAGACTTTTGTGGCGTGGGGAGAAAGATGCTTTAAATCTCAAAATGGCACCTGTACACTCAGAAAAGAAAAGTTTGTGAGAATCTTACTCCAGCTCATTGAAACACATTGGCAACAAATTTGATTAGCACAATGCCATTCGAAATGCCAGCAACATTTCAGACATCTGCCACATCTGTTCCATCGATACTTCCTTTGCAAGTTTGTTCTCGCGTCTTAACTTGAATTAAGGTCCTACTTATGAGATCTCAAGGCTGTCTCAAGCACTGGCTGTCTCAAGTGCTTCAAATGAGCAAGAAATGGTTATTTGTTACAACTGCCCGTCTATCCCTGCAGATCCCGACCACTTATTTACATAGGATTACATGAACAGTTCAGCCCAGTCACTGCCGGTGTGTATGCCCCACTGGAACCTTCTCTCATCTCAATCCATCATTGCAACCCTTTATTCCCTTCTCCTTCAATAACTACTCACTTCAGCCACCTGCTGTGGTAGCAAATTCAATTCTCACCACTCTTTGGGTGAAGGTTTCTTTGGAATTCTTAGTGGCTATCTTATATCAACAGCTGCCAGTTGAGCCCTTCCCCATAAGTGGAAATATCTTCGCTCTGCATCCACTCTTATCAAAGTCTTTCATAAATTTAAATACATTCCGTATTGCCTTTGTGGAGTTTGCACATGCACCCAGTGTCATCCCCACAACCCAAAAGATGTGCAGGTTTTAAAAAAATTATATAAAAATAAAATAAATTTAAAGACCTCTATTAGGTCACCCCTCGACCTTTTCCCCCCAAAAGCAATGAGACCTAGCCTGTCAATTTTGCATTTCTCTTGGAAACCTTCTAAGCACCATCTCCAAGTTCTTTGTATATTTTTTTAATAACAGCCAGAACTCAGTGTGGTCTAACCAAGGTTCAATACGGGTTTGGCACGACTGCTCTCTTTTTTCATTTCTATGCCTCTCAAAATAAAGCCTAGCGCTTGGTTTTCTTTCTTAAGACCTTGCTAACCTGCAGTGCAGTGCTTGATTGCTTATTTGCCAATGTTTGATAGCTTGAGCAGAAGAGCAAATGAAAAACCTCATTTTTTATGGTGCCTTTCAGATCAAGATCTTCAAAAGCACACAGTCAATGAGCTGTTTCTGAAGTTCAAACACTCCTGTAGGCGAATGTAACAACCAAGTTGTACAGAAGATAGTATTTTCATCATCTTACCGTAATTCAGGATTTTTCTTCAACCTTTCTTCAAGGGGATGATTTTGGGATTGCTTAACATGCTACATTTTTCAAGCAAAGTAAATTTACACGTCTTAAAGAAAAATAGTCACGGGCTACAGGCATCGAAGAAGGCAGATGAGCGGATTTATTTCAAAGCCGATACAAGTATCTGATCCCAATTTCATTAGGCAGGATCACCAGGAACATTAAGCAATTCTTTATCTCAAAACACACAGCCTACAATCGCCATATCCCCAAGTTTCTTTAAGTGTGCACCATGTCTAGTTCCATAGGTGCCAGACCATCAGGAACGACCTGTGGTGTCCTTTTCATATCTTCCCTAACCTCTAACTGCTTATGGAAACAGACAGTACTACTGCGCTCAAGTGAATATCCAAGGCAGACATGAAGCTTTTAACACTGGGGTTTTTCCCCCCCAGATGTTTTATTACATTAAAGACATGGTTGCATACATTAACAATGACACATTGCCCAAAAGCAAAATCTGAACTGGTATTGGACTTTTGTTTTATTACACAACTTTCATACCAAGAAAAACTTTACAAACTATCCTTGCCAATATTGGAAGGGTCTCATATCAATTATTAGCAGACAATGCAGCAACTGAAGTCAGGTTTGTTCAGCGTAGGTTTCTTCTTCTGCAGAAGTGTGTAGTTCAGTACTTGGATTTAGGCCTCTGCAGCCCCCCCACCCTCCCACCCCAGTCCCCATTTAGACTATAGAAGCTATAGGTCTCACCCCCAAAATGCTTTCATTCAGGATTGCTCAAATTACAGCCTGTGAGTCACATGCAATTGTTCATCCTTGGCAAAGGCGGAGATACCGCATTTTCCATGTATAATTCCTATTTGCTGATTTGTACTACTGTAGTAAGCTTTGAAGGTTCAGGATTCAGAACAGGCCATTTTAAGCCATATTGCCTCCAAATCAAAATCAGCTAATATCAATATTGTAATGACGTACACAATAGCACTGATTTAAACTCTGCTCCTTAACTGTCATAGCTTTTACTCATGAATACAGAATGCACAATATGGGCCATACAATTAGCCTCAGTACCATTAACCGCCGAAGACAGCCGTATGTGTGCACAGCAAGGACAGGATCAGGAAGATAGTATAGTCCAACAATGCACAATGTTTACTGTATGGTACTAGAGGCTAACCAGTGACAATTGCAATTGCATTAAGGGTTCATTGCAATGTAAAATCAGTAGTTTACTTCATTTCTTTCAGTAATATAACCCGAAACACACATAACCAAACACTGTACATACAAGATCAACTTTATTGGGATTAATCCAAAATACAAAGAAAATTCCCTGTATCCAGAAAGTAAACAATGCAAAAAAAAAAGAAGCAATTTATTGCAGAGATGTCACAGAGCTCGTTACCCCTCCCTCTAACATTTTTATAACAGCGATCGCTCCAAATGTTGCAGATTGTTCAAAATAGAGTAAAATACAGCGTGTTGCAAGAACATGTACATTGTGTGGAACGTTATTTACATTAAATTACTGTCATGAGGTTAGCAAGATCCTCCCGTCTGCTGCTGGAATACATCAATGGTGTCTTCGTCTTCCATTTCCAACTGCAGAATGGTTGGGGAGGAGATTAGAAAATATAAAGATTATTTTCTTATCCAAACGGCTCAATAGAACAAATAAATCAACATTTAAGTGGCTCTTAACATTGTAGGTGCTCAAAATAACCCATCTTCTACATCCACCCACATCCCATAACCAGTCACTTTATTACGACAATTTTCTGCCCCACTCTGACCTGTTTACCTTGAATTTGCAACAATGAAACTCCCATGCCAGCTCAAAGATTCCAACATATCTCTCTATCATGCATCGTACTGCACACTGGCTTCATTTTTTGTTTTAAAAAATATAATTTTTATTGGAATTTTTTACAGAAAATATAAAACATAACGACAAACAATGAAATGCAACAAAATAACCCATAATAACTGTAACACCCCCAGACCGTATCGACGCATGTATCACATCCCCCCAACCCCAATGAACAACAAAAGAACTTAAAAATAAATTAAAATTAAATAAACAAACATAGTCATCTGACACACCTGACTTCACCCTCAAAGAACCTACTCATCCTCGTCCCAGTCATGTGGGCCCGGTGCAGCACCTTGAATTGGATGAGGCTAAGCCGCGCACACGAGGAGGAAGAATTAACCCTCTCCAGGGCATCAGCCCATGTCCCGTCTTCGATCTGTTCCCCCAGTTCCCCCTCCCACTTAGCTTTCAGCTCCTCTACTGACGCCTCCTCCGCCTCCTGCATAGCCTTGTAGATATCAGATATCTTCCCCTCTCCGACCCAGACCCCCGAAAGCACCGTCACTCACCCCCTCGCGGGAAGCGAAGGGAATCCCTCCACCTGCCGCCTATCAAATGCCTTTACCTGCAGATACCTGAACATGTTCCCCGGGGGGAGCCCAAATTTCTCCTCCCAACTCCCCCAGGCTCTCAAACCTCCCATCAATAAACAGGTCCCTCAGCTGTCTGATGCCCGCTCTATGCCAACCCTGAAATCCCCCATCAATGTTCCCCGGGACGAACCTATGGTTCCCCCTTAACGGAGCCTCCATCGAGTCCCCCACCTCTCCCCTATGTCGCCTCCGCTGCCCCCAAATCTTGAGGGTAGCCACCACCACCGGACTCGTGGTATACCTCGTAGGAGGGAGCGGCCACGGCGCCGTTACCAGGGCCCCCAGGCTTATACCTCCACAGGACGCCCTCTCCATCCGTTTCCATGCTGCCCCCTCCATTACCCACTTGCGCACCATCGACACATTGGCCGCCCAATAATACCCCGAGAGATTGGGTAACGCCAGCCCCCCCCCCCCCCCCCCCCCATCTCTACCCCGCTCCAAGAAGACCCTCTTCACCCTCGGGGTCCCATGCGCCCAAACAAAGCTCATGATGCTGCTAGTCACCCTTCTAAA
This sequence comes from Scyliorhinus canicula, assembly GCF_902713615.1. Taxonomy (NCBI): domain Eukaryota; kingdom Metazoa; phylum Chordata; class Chondrichthyes; order Carcharhiniformes; family Scyliorhinidae; genus Scyliorhinus; species Scyliorhinus canicula. Next base: position 8,159,817 of record NC_052160.1, on the reverse strand, counting down.
AAAGGCCCTGGGGATAAAGATGGGCAAACACTGAAAAGGAACAAGAACCTTGGGAGAACCGTCATTTTGACGGACTGCACTCTACCCGCCAACGATAGCGGCACCATGTCCCACCTTTTAAATTCCTCCTCCATCTGCTCCACCAGCCTGGTAAAATTAAGCTTATGGAGAGTACCCCAACTCCTGGCCACCTGCACCCCAGGTATCTGAAACTCTTCACTGCCCTCTTAAATGGGAGTCTCCCAATTCCCTCCTCCTGATCACCCGGGTGTACTACAAATACCTCACTCTTTGCCTGAATTTAACTTAGGCCCGAGAAGCCCCCAAATTCGCTAACAGCTCCATCACGTCCGGCATTCCCCTTCTGGATCCGCCACATACAACAGCAGGTCGTCTGCATGCAGCGACACACGATGTTCCTCCCCACCCCGCACCAGACCCCTCCCATCTCCCTGACTCTCTCCACGCCATAGCCAAAGGTTCAATCGCCAGTGCAAAGAGCAGGGGGACAGGGGCACCCCTGCCTGGTCCCACGGTAGAGCCTAAAGTACTCCGATCTCCTTCCATTGGTAACTACACTTGCCATCGGAGCCGCGTAGAGCAGCCTCACCCATTTGATGAATCCCTCCCCGAATCCGAACAGCTCCAGCACCTCCCACAGGTACCCCCACTCAACTCTATCAAACGCTTTCTCCGCATCCAGCGCCACTACTATCTCCGCCTTCCCCTCCACTGCCGGCATCATAATAACATTTAGCAGTCTCCGCACATTCGTGTTGAGCTGCCGTCCCTTGACAAATCCTGTCTGATCCTCGTGTATTACCCCTGGCACACAGTCCTCTATCCTGGTGGCCAGGATCTTCGCCAGCAACTTAGCATCAACATTGAGGAGCGAGATAGGCCTGTATGATCCACACTGCAAGGGGTCCTTATCCCGCTTCAGGATCAGAGAGATCAGTGCCCCCTCCCATGCCTCATTGAAGGCTCGCACCAACAGGGGGCCCACCAGATCCGCATACGTTTTATAAAATTCCACCGGGAAACCTGTCCGGCCCCGGCGCCTTACCTGACTGCATTTGTCCAATCCCCTGACTAGCTCCTCCAACTCTATCGGCGCCCCCAGCCCCTCTTACCAGCTCCTCTTGAACCCTTGGGAAACATAGCCTGCTCATGAAGCTCTCCATCCCCCCTCTCCCCATCGGAGGTTCTGACCGGTACAGTTCCTCGCAGAAGTCCCTAAAGACCCCATTTACTTCTGTCCCCTTCTGCACTACATTCCCACCCCCATCCGTCACTCCACCAATTTCCCTAGCCGCATCTCGCCTGCGGAGCTGATGCGCCAACATCCTGCTCGCCTTCTCCCCATACTCATGTACCGCGCCCTGCGACCTCCTCCACTGTGTCTCCGCCTTTCTGGTGGTCAACAAGTCAAATTTGGCCTGCAAACTACGCCGTTCCCCCAGCAACCCCTCCTCCGGTGCCTCCGCGTATCTCCTGTCCACATCCAGGAGCTCCCCCACCAGTCTCTCCCTCTCTTTCCTCTCCCGCCTTTCCCTATGGGCCCGGATGGAGATCAGCTCCCACCGGATCACTGCTTTCAGAGCCTCCCAAACCATCCCCACCTGGACCTCCCCCGTGTCGTTGGTATCAAGATACCCCTCAATACTTCCCCGGACCCTCCTACACACCTCCTCATCAGCCAGCATCCCCACATCCAGGCGCCAGAGCGGGCGCTGGTCCCACGCCTCCCCCATCTCCAGATCAACCCAGTGCGGAGTATGGTCTGAAATCGCTATGGCCGAATACTCTGCATCCTGCACCTTCGGGGTCAATCCCCTGCTCAGGACGAAAAAAATCTATTCGGGAATAGACCCTATGGACATGGGAGAAAAAGGAATACTCCGCGCTCTCGGCCTCCCAAACCTCCAGGGATCCACCCCTCCCATCTGGTTCATAAACCCCCTCAGCACTTTGGCCACCGCCGGTCTCCTACCCGTCCTTGAACTGGACCGGTCCAGTGGGGGATCCAGCACTGTGTTAAAGTCTCCCCCATGATCAGGCCCCCCGCCTCCAGGTCCGGAATGCGGCCCAACAAGCGCCTCATGAAGCCGGCATCATCCCAATTCGGGGCATATACATTAACCAGCACCACCTTCTCTCCCTGCAGCCTACCCTTCACCATAATATATCTGCCCTCCTTGTCCGACACCACCTCAGCCGCCTCGAACGCCACCCTCTTCCCCACCAGAATCGCCACCCCCCCCGGTTCTTCGCGTCCAATCCTGAGTGAAAAACCTGCCCCACCCACCCTTTCCTCAGACGAACCTGGTCCGCCACCTTCAAATGGGTCTCCTGGAGCATAGCCACGTCCGCCTTCAGCCCCTTCAGATGAGAAAATACCCTAGTTCTCTTAACCGGCCCATTCAGCCCCCTCACGTTCCAGGTAATCAGCCGGATCAGAGGCAACCCGCCCCCCTCCCCCACCGGCTAGCCATAGCTTATTGACCACACTGGCTTCATTAATGGCATCACAAACCTCAACGGCAGCTGCCACATTATCTATGGCTGGCAATCTGGAAGTAGTGTGCCAGTTTTCCCAGGAAATTGATACATTCAAGGCTGACACACATGTCTTAACTACAGGAGAGTCAAGACGTACGGGAACAGACAAGAAAAGGGAGTCGAGGCCATGATCATGAGCAGCTATGATCCGGCTGAATGGTGAAGCAGACTCGAGCGACCATATTCTCTTCTCATTCTCTTATGAATATTTAGGTGGGTGGGAATCGATCAAAACACACGTTGGTGAGCGAGACAGGAGAGTTTAGACTGTCAGCATTTCACTAAAGACAGGAGTTACAAGTTTATTACTGACGTTCGAGAATTAAATCTGAATGACCCTCCATCACCTGGTGCACTGCTGTTTCCAATCCGCGGAGAGTTACTCACCATAGCCGGTGTATCAGTTTCATTAATTGGCTGCCCATCGAAACGAAACCTTATCTGTCTGATCTGCAACCCCTGCAGGCAGAAAGATATTCAGGATGAGAAATTACAATAGGCAGGCATTTCTGTCATTGTAAATTGGCAACAAGGTATTGTCCTTTCATTTTATAACCTGGGTCTGAGCCACCTCAGATCGATGGCATGAAACTTTCCCCTCTATGAAAGCAGTAGAGGTCTGTGTGGAGTTTGCACATCCCCCCCATATCTGTGTGGGTCTCACCCCCACAACCTAAAGATGTGCAGGGTAGGTGGATTGGCCATGCTAAATTGCCCCTTCATTGGAAAATAGAATTGGATATTTAATTTTTTTTTTTAAACCTTTCTCTTGAGCTAGGTCAAAACAATTAGTAACTGGGCATCTTGTGTCAGATCCTAAAAGGAGGCGCATGCGAGAGAGACGGGCAGCATGTGTGTGCGGGAGAGTGAGAGAGAGAAAAGAGAGGGAGGGTGCGAGCCAGCTGGAGGTGGGCATGCACGTGCGAGAGAGAGACGGGCACGCACCAGGGAGAGAGTAACAGGCATGTTAATGTGAGTTGAGAATCCAGCTCTCCCGCTATTTCTTACTTCTTTTACAAACGATAAAGTATTTTGTATTCGCAGCCTTCACTCTTCCAATTTTCTCTTTTCCTCCAAGTACTTTTGGTGTTATAATACTGATAAATGTCATATAACTATGCTCACCTTCAGAACCATTTTGCACCTCAAGGTATATATATATATGGAGTGCCATGTACATTCCTAATGTTCAGCCTTTTGCCTCTTCCTATGATTCATCCGAATTTCAATTTTCTTTCATCCACTGCTTGGGTGTTTAGTTCAATAGTGTCTTAGATGTATATTCATCCAAGATTCAATATATTTTAAACCATTTAATCGCTCTTAAACTGAAGGAATAGTTGCATTTAATACTTTGTCCATTCCTTTGTCATTTGTTTACTGATTTATTATCTCGAGACTGAATCAACTTTGGTGACTAATTCCCATCTACCCAATCATTAAATTCTGTTATGAATCAGATGAAGGTGCGTTTGCAAAGACACCATGCGTGATCAGAATAGCAATCACATATTGCATTGGCTAACTGCTTTTAAGTATCACAGTTTATGTTACGACCTTAAGAAATAAGAACAGGAGTAGTCTGTTCAGCCCCTCGATCCTGCCCCACCATTCAATAGGATCATGGTTAATCCGACATTCTTCGTGTTCACTTTCCTGCCCTTTCCTCGTAACCCTCGATTTCTTTACTGAGCAAGAATCTGTCTCAACCGTAACAAGGTCTCTGCCCCAACAGCTCTCGGTGACAAGGAGTTCTAAAGATTCGCAACTCTCAATGAAGAAATTCCTCCTCATCTCAGTCTTAAACTGGCACCCCTTTATTCTGAGATTATGCCCTCTGGTCCTAGACTCCCCCACGAGGGGAAACATCCTCTCAGCATTTACCCTGTGAAGCCCCTGAAGAATCCTGTTTGTTTCAATGAGATCACCTTATTCTTCCAAATTCCAATGAGTAGAGTCCCAACCTGTTTACCTTTGCTCATAAAACAATCGCTCCATATCGGTGATCATCCTAGTGAACTTTCTCTGAACCGCCTCCAATTAAATAATATCTTTCCTTAAATAAGGGGACCAAAACTGCTCACAATGCAGTGTGTACGGTTGCAGCAAGACTTCCCGACCCTTATACACCAACCCCATTGAAATAAGGACCAATATTTCATTAGCCTTCCTCATTACCTGCTGCACCTGTGTGCTAGCTTTCTGTGTTTCGTGCACAAGTCCCAAGTCCCTTTCTGTTTCAGCTTTTCTCCATTTCAATAACATTGTTATTTTGTTCTCCCTTCCAAAATCAACATAACACTTTCCCACATTATACTCCATCCACCAACTTTCTGCCCACTTAACCTCTCAATATCTCTTGCAAACTGTTTGTATCCGTTTCGCAACTTGCCATTCCACCTTTTTATGTCTTCTGCAAATTTGGCTACAATATATTTGCTTCCTTCCTCCAAGTTATTAAAATATATTGTAAACAGTTGCAGTCCCAGCACTGGTCCCCATGGAGCCTGACTGGTCGCAAGTCACCAACGCAAAAAAGAATCCCTTCTCCCCACTCGTTTCCTGCCCATTAGCCAATTCTCTATCCATGCCAATATACTACCTCCAACACCATAGGCTCTTATCTTATGGCTTAAGCTTTTGGGAGGTACCTTGTCAAACACCTTCTGGAAATCCAAATACAATACATCTACTAGTTCCTCTATCCAATCTGGTTGAGGCTGCCTCGAAAAACTCTAATAAATTAGTCAGACACGATTTCCCTTCCATGAAGCCATTCTGACTACTTGACTAATTATGATTTTCCAAATGTGCTGCTATTACTTCCTTAATAATTGATTCCAACATTTTTCCAACAATAGATATTAGGCTAATTAGCCTATAGTTGTCTGATTTTTGACTCCCTCCCTTTTTGAAAAGAGGTGGCACATTGGCAGTTTTCCACTCCTTTAGTACTTCGAGAATCCATGGATGTTTGTAAAATTACAACCAACGACGGCACGGTGACACAGTGGTTAGCACTGCTACTTCGCAGCTCCAGGGTCCCGGGTTCAATTCCGGCCTCGGGTGACTGTGTATGGAGTTTCCACTTTCTTTTTTTAAAATTAGTTTTTATTAAAGCTTTCTCAAACAGAATTTTTACATAACAGAAAAATAAACGAAAAATATTTAACAAAACTAGGTGTCTGTTATCATTATACAAAAGAAAATATACATTAAATAGTCAGTTCCCCCACCCGAGCCCCCCCCCCCCCCCCCCCCCCCCCCCCCCCCCCCCCCCCCATTGCTGCTGCTGCTGGCATTTTACCGCACACCTAGAAAGTCAAGGAATGGTTGCCACGGCCGGGAGAACCCCAGCAAGGACCCTCTCAAGGCAAACTTTATTCGCCCCATGCTGAGGAACCCAGCCACATCACAAACCCAGGTCTCCACACTCGGGGGTTTCGAGTCTCTCCACATTAAGTTAGGATGGCCGAGTGGTCTAAGGCGCCAGACTCAAGGAGTGTGTTTCTTTGCCTCGTTTAAGCCTGGGGATTTCTGGTCCCTTTCTAGGGGCATGGGTTCAAATCCCACTCTTGACATTGCCCTTTTAGGTTTAGCACAGTGGGCTTATAATGCAGAATAAGACCTGCAGCGCGGGTTCAATTCACATAACGGCCCCCACGAACAGGCGCTGGAATGTGGCGACTAGGGGCTTTTCACAGTAACTTCATTGAAGCCTTCTTGTGACAATACGTGATTATTATTATCCATCTTCGGGCTACCAGGGAGGCAAACGCCAACACCTCGGCCTTTTTCGTTTCCTGCACTCCCGGATCCATTGACATCCCAAAGATCGCTATTGTTGGACTCGACTTCACCTGCGTGTCCAAAATCCTGGACATAGCCCTCGCAAAGCCCTGCCAGAATTCTTTAAGCGCCGGGCATACCCAGAACATACGGACATGGTTCGTCGGACTCCTTGAACACCTCGCACAGCTGTCCTCCACCCCAAAGAACTTGCTTATTCTCGCCGTCGTCATGTGAGCCTGGTGTACCACCTTAAACTGAATTCAGCTGAGCCTGGCACATGATGAGAAGAATTCACCTTGCCCAGGGCATCCGTCCACAGGCCCTTATCTAGCTCCTCCGCCCACTTGCCCTTCAGCTCCTCCACTGAGGCTTCCTCCGCCTCCTGCAGCTCTTGGTAGATGTCTGACACCTTCCCCTCTCCTACCCAGATGCCAGACACCAACCTGTCCTTCATCCTTCAAGAGGGTAGCAACGGAAATGTCCCGATCTGTATTTTGAGCAAGTCACGGACTTGGAGGTATCTGAAGGCATTTCCCGGGGGCAGGACGAACTTCTCCTCTAGAGCCTTCAAGCTAGGGAAAGTCCCATCTATAAACAGGTCTCCCATCCTTCTAATGCCTGCCCTATGCCAGCCTTGAAAACCACCGTCTATCCTGCCCGGGGCAAATCTATGGTTGTTCTGTATCGGGGTCCAAACGGAGGCACCCTCCTCCTTCCTGTGCCTTCTCCAGTGACCCCAGACCCTCAGTGGCGCCGTCACCACCGGAAACGAACAGGAATCTGGGGAGGATCGTCATTTTCACGGTTTGCACCCTTCCCGCCAGGGAAAGCGGGAGCATGTCCCACCTTTTAAAGTCTCCCTCCATCTGCTCTACAAGCCAAGACAGATTGAGCCTGTGTAGGGCATCCCAGTTCCTAGCCACCTGTATACCTAGGTAACAAAAACTTCTCTCCACCATTTTGAGTGGGAGCTCCCCCAGTCTCGCCTCCTGGCCCCTAGCGTGGATTACAAACAGCTCACTTTTCCCCACGTTCAACTTGCATCTCGAGAAGCTCCCAAAGTCCCTTCGGATCCGCATGACCCCCCCCCATCCCCTCTATCGGTTCCGCAATATACAATAGCAGGTCGTCTGCGAAGAGGGAAACCCGGTGCTCTCCCCCCCCCCCCCCCCCCCGACCAACCCCCTCCAGTTCCTTGAAGTCCTCAGTGCTATGGCCAACGACTCAATGCCAGGGCAAATAGTAGCAGGGATAGAGGGCACCCCTGCCTCATCTCTCGATACAGTCCAAAATACTCTGACCTCAGCCGGTTCGTGGATACACATGCTATGGGGGCCTGATACAGTAGTTTGACCCACCTTATGAATCCCTCACCAAATCCAAACCTACCTAACACTTCCCACAGGTACTCCCATTCCACCTGGTCAAAGCCTTTCTCTGCATCCATTGCAGCCACTACTTCTGCGTCCCCTCCTTCTGAGGGCATCATGATAATATTCAGGAGCCTCCTCACATTTGTGTTCAATTGCCTGCCCTTGACAAAACCCGTCTGGTCTTCCTCAATCACTCCCGGGGCGCAGTCCTCTATTCTGGTAGCCAAAATTTTTTTATTTAAAAGAAATTTTTTTTTAGAGTACCCAATTCATTTTTTCCAATTATGGGGCAATTTAGCGTGGCCAATCCACATAGCTGGCACATTTTTGGGTTGTGGGGGCGAAACCCACGCAAACACGGGGAGAACGTGCAAACTCCACACGGACAGGTAGCCAAAATTTTAGCCAGCAGTTTGGCATCCACGTTCAGGAGCGATATTGGCCTGTAGGATCCACAGTGAAGCGGACCCTCTGCCCTCTTCAAAATCAGTGAGATCAATGCCTGTGACATCGTTGGGGGGAGGGTTCCTCTCTCCTTTGCCTCGTTAAAGATTCTTACCAGGAGTGGGCTCAGTAGCTCCGAGAACTTCTTATAAAATTCTACAGGGAAGCCGTCCGGACCCGGGGCCTTGCCCGACTGTATACTTGCTAGGCCCTTAACTATCTCCTCCTACTCAATCGGGGCCCCCAGTCCCTCCACCAGATCTTCATCCACCCTTGGGAACCGCAGTTGATCCATAAATTGCTTCATCCCTTCCCCTCCCCTCGGGGGCTCTGACTCGTACAGTTTACAATAAAACTCCTTGAAGACTTTATTGATCCTCTCTGGGCCCAAGACCGTGTTACCTGCCTTATCCCTCACTCACGCAATCTCCCTGGCTGCCTCTCTCCTTTTCATGTTTAATAAATGTCCACGCCTGGTCCGGCGTATCAAAAGTAGTGGCGCCTGTCCTGGTACGTTACCCAGAGCCTCGCCAGATGCAGGAGCCCGAATTTCACCCCTTAGCAGTGGAGGACCGCCTTTGCCCGGTTGAATCCCGCACGTCTCTTCGCCAGTTCAGCTCCCAAGTACTGGTATATGCGAATCTTGCTGTTCTCCCACTTACTGCTCCGCTCCTTCTTTGCCCAATGCTAGACATGCTCCCTGTCTGTGAAGCGGTGGAACCTTATCACCATCGCCCTCGGTGGTTTGTTCGCCCTAGGCTTCCTCGCGAGGACTCTGTGCGCCCCGTCCAGCTCCAACGGCCGCGGGAGGGCCCCGCGCCCATCAGTGTCCCCAGCATTGTAGTCACAGACGTGCTCGTGTCCATCCCTCCCGCACCTTCAGGGAGGCCCAGAATCCGCAGGTTGCGACTCCTGGACCTATACTCAAGGTCATCCAGTCTCTCCTGCCATCTCTTGTGTAGGGCCTCGTGCGCCTCCACTCTGACCGCCAGGCCGAGGATCTCATCCTCATTATCAGATACCTTCCTCTCCACCTCTTTAATCTCCTTCTCCTGGACCGTCTGAGTCCCATCATCTTTTCCATGGAGGCCTTCATAGGGGCCAGCATCTCCATCTTCAGCTCTGCGAAGCTGCTTCTCAAAAACTCTTGCTGCTCTCTCAACCACTGGGCTCACGCTGCTGGGTCCGCATCGGCCGCCATTTTGTCCTCCCGGACCCGCTCCGCTCTCTTCCCCGCAATCGCTCTTTTAACGGCCCCACTCCTGGCTCCCTCCATGCATAAGTGGGGCAACCGCTCCTGCGTCCTTTGCCACGCCGGGAATCACCGCCGAAGTGCCGTTGCCACTCAGTTTAAAGGCCCGCAACTCCGATCCCGGAGGGAGCAGCCGTGTGCGCAACCTATTTGGACATGGCCGCTCCCCGAAGTCCCGAGTTTCCACTTTCTCATCGTGTCTGTGTGGGTTTCCTCCGGGTGCTCCGGTTTCTCCCACAGTCCAAAGATGTGGTTAGGTGGATTGGCCATGATAAATTGCCCCTTAGTGTCCAAAAGGTTTAATGTGGTTACTGGGTTACAGGAATAGAATGGAGGTGTGGGATACTCTTAAGTAGGGTGTTCTCTCCAAGGGCCAATAGGGCTTGATGGGCTGAATGGCCTCCTTCTGCACTGTAGGGATTCTATTCCATCTCTGTAGCTATTTTTTTTTAAAAACAAGAATGTTGGGAGTTGATTGAAGCCACCCAGGATTATTTCACCACTATTAACATTACCCCTCTTATTTAATTAAACCTTTATTAAATCTTGTTGGCCTGTAATTGATCACCAGGGTAAACCCAATTCTATGCATGCTCTATAGTGCAATTTTAGATCCCAGGATATCAATCCAGGTCTCCTTGCTTCTAAGATATTAACATTTTTATATTTTCTAGTATCCTGCATTATACTTGTTATATTCATATTTGAAGTCAACTAAACTCTAGTGACATGAGCAGTATTCAGACTCAAGCACCCATTTTGAATGCTTCAAGCATTCAGGCACAGATGTCAGCTTGGCCCTACTGGTAACTTCAGCCTCTAGCGGTTTTAGGTGCTAAGCTTTGCCAGGAGTTGAGCATATAACTTAGGCCCATATAGAAGCAGTGCTACACAAGAGGTCCTGCTTTTCAAATGTGATATGAACCAAGTTAACAATATACTCGTGTCATGTGAGAGTGCCTTTAAGAATTGGATGTTTAAGAAATGTACCTTTAAGAAATTACGCTGATCATATCACTGAAGTGATGTCACGGGGGGTGGGGGGGGGGGAGCTGAGCTCACTTCTGCTTTTTGGGAGTTTTAGTTTCAGTTTGAAGAAAGCTTGGGTGTGGCTGTGAGCTGCATTGCTGGTGATCTCTGCCATGAAGGACTATCTCTTAATCCTTTGGTGAAATCGGAATTGTAAAAAGGTCTCAGTATTGAATATAAATCTAACGTGTTTCTGTTTAATGGATTTGTTAAGTCTTTTGGATGTGTAAAGGAACAGTTTGCAGGATTGGGAGTGTTGTATTATTTTCGGGGTTATCTTTGAAGTAAGGGGTGTTAAGAGATCCAATGTTTATTTAGAAGGTTAATTTGAGTTCATGGAATAAACATTGTTTTGTTTTAAAAACCACGTGTCCATAATTGTAATACTACACCTGGGGAACAAGCCGTGTGCTTCAAAAGCAACAGTCCATTAAAGGTGGGGGTTGGTTGAACTCCATGATATATTTTAGGGTTCTGAAAACACCTCTCCCATAACACTCGTTCAATGGCCATTAAAGATCCTCTAAGAGAGGGTTTTCCCAGAACTCGTCAACCAAAAAAAACCCAATTACATGGATATTTAACTTGTTCAGAGTTTAAATCAGTGTTTTTCAAACTTTTTTCCAGGGACCCATTTTAACCAACCAGCCAACCTTCGAGACCCACGCCGGCTGACCTTCGCGACCCACGCCGGCCGACCTGCGCGACCCACCATTTTCTTTTACTTTGTTTGTTACTGACAAAAATGGAGGAAATGGTTTGGGGTCCCTTTGGCCCCAATGGTCCCTTTGGCCCCCTGAACTTGAAAAAAAAGGCTGCGACCATATAAAAACAAATGCGGCCGCACTGCGCACGTACCCGATCATCAGTGCGGATTTGCGCGATCGGGAGCGCCACGACAGATGGCTCCACAACCCTCCCGACACCCGCCCGCGAACCACCTGCATGTCGCGCCCCGTGTTTGATGGTGCAGTGATTAGCACTGCTGCCTCACGGCGCCGAGGTCCCAGGTTCGATCCCGGCTCTGGGTCACTGTCCGTGTGGAGTTTGCACATTCTCCCCATGTTTGCGTGGGTTTCACCCCCACAACCCAAAGATGTGCAGGCTAGGTGGATTGGCCAAGCTAAATTGCCCCTTAATTGGAAAATATGAATTAGATACTCTTAATTTATTTTTAAAACAAGATTTCTCTTGGGGAGAGTCCTTTGGTCTGGTACATTCAACGCGGAGTGATACTACAGATGGAAAATCAGTTTGGGTCACTATGTGGCTATAGGCACAGACTAATGTCTCAACCTTACCATATAGACCAACACAGCATGCTCTTCACTGCTGGCCTGCACTCTTAGCATTGTCCAAGATGGCATCAGACTGGCAGAGATAGGAGCTTTTTGAAAAAACCCAGAGCACAAAAAAATATATGACGGCATTTGGTAACACACCAGAATTTCAATAGGTAAATATACCATTCAGTATGGTCCAGAGCCTTACAGGAACACAATCAACCCAAAAGTTAACTTACTGATGCATACATTTATCAGACCTCAGCTTGGACCATGCCTATTCATAGTTAGTACAACAGTCACATTTAAGTCAGATGTATGAGGAGAGATTGAGTCGATTAGGTTTATATTCGCTGAAGTTTAAAAGAATGAGGTGGAATCTAATAGAAACCTACAAATTTCTAACAGGACGAGTCAGGATAGATGCAGGAAGGATGTTCCAGGTGGTGGGGGAGTCCAGAACCAGGGGTCACAGTCTGAGGATTCAGGGTAGGCCATTTAGAACGGAGATGAGGAGAAATTTCTTCACTTAGAAAGCAGTGAGCCTGTGGAATTCATTACCACAGAAAGCAGTTGAGACCAAAACGTATGTTTTCAAGGAGTTAGATATGGCTCTTGGGGCTTATGGGATCAAAGGATATGGGAGGGGGGGGGGGGGGGGGGGGGGGGGGGGAAGAGAGAGAGAGAGAGAGAGAGAGAGAGAGAGAGAGAGAAAGCAGCAGGGACAGGTTACTGAGTTGGGCATAATGAGTGGTTGAGCACCCTCAAAAGGTCCAAATTGCATACTCCTGCTCCCAATTTCTATCTTTTTTTTACCACTTGCAAAGCCATCTAAGATTAAAAGCTATTGTGTAAATATTCAGTTACTGCTATTTACCTTATCTAATGCCATTTAAATTTGTTTGGCAGTTGAAACCCAAGTCATAGTGCTATTCTGCCACCATAAATTTTCTTATTCAGGCAAGTGAGAACATTCTGGAACATGGAATTAGAACATGCCAACAATATGTTGAAACCAAAACACATCTGGATTTTAAAAAACCATACAGTTTCCATCATGCCAAAGTCAACTCTAAAACAATCCTATGTTTTGAAGCTGCCCGTAAAAGCAGAACTAGGGGGCATAGCCTCAAAATAAGGGGAAGTAGATTTAGGACTGAGTTTAGGAGGAACTTCTTCACCCAAAGGGTTGTGAATCTATGGAATTCCTTGCCCAGTGAAGCAGTTGAGGCTCCTTCATTAAATGCTTTTAAGATAGAGATAGATAGTTTTTTGAAGAATAAAGGGATTAAGGGTTATGGTGTTTGGGCCGGAAAGTGGAGCTGAGTCCACAACAGCCATGATCTCATTGAATGGTGGAGCAGGCTCGAGGGGCCAGATGGCCTACTCCCGCTCCTAGTTCTTATATATTTGAATGGAAAATTGATTTGCATTGGAGTCCAAAATGTAAACAGACAGACAGTCCCCTCCCCCTCCAAAGGGAAGCACACAATTTATGTTGAACACTTATATTGCCGACTTCTTGCAGGCTGCGAGCAAACTTAATGAATAGAAAAATGACCTCAAATCACTACTTTTAACAATATGGTTTAAATGAACTCATGCCTTGGATGACTGTCATTGTGAGCGCTGAAGCTGATAAGCACCCACTCTCAGGGGAGTAGGGCAGAAAGAAAGAGGAAACACGTTACTTTAGCCTTAAATGAAAACAGAAAAGGCTGGAAATATTCAGCATTGAATGGAGGGATGAATTAATGGTTCAGGGTTGATGATCTTTCGTGTTTGAATTGTTCAGCAGTTTGGATGAAAGGTCAGTGGCCTCAAACAAATTCTGTTTCCATCTCAAAAAAGCGCTGCTGGACTTCCGGTTGGTGATGCAGGGGAAGATCACGACGCGTTTCTCCTGACAATCCTTTTTACAAGTTCTTTCTTATTTATCCCGTATATTATTTGCCACCGCAAAAATTATTTTAAACACTCAAGAACAAGCTTTTTAAAAAAATGTGCGCCCAAGAATTTAAAACATACAGGCTGCAAAATATTAAATGATAAAAAGATGTCCCTTTCGAGACAGCTACAGCTAAGGTGGCGACCGACTTCCCCACGCTTCTAACAACCGAAACTCAGCAACATTCTGGTCACTGAGCTCAACAATCGTTGAGCACAGAAGCACTGCGTACCATGGCCACTCATGAATCAGGATCTATCGAGACATGGGTGCAGACCTGACAAGGATGCATGCAGCATTCAACAACATCAGGTTCATGCTGTACAAGACGTCTCCGTATCACATTTAACGGACAGGATCAGTTCTTTGACACATCAGACACGGTAGATCCTTTCCTTCTTGGAACAAGCAACTTTCCACTGGCACATTATATAACATAGCCCATATGTGGGGAGTATACTCCATTAACAAGGCTGGTTAGTCAACGGATTTCATACAAGACGCAATAGCTGCTGCTCGTTCTTGATTATAATGGCAAACTTAGGATTTGAGTCACGGTTTTACTGAATTGAAGGTTTATCACTGTTTGGTTTTTGTTCCTAGTGGTCTGGGAGTGTGATGATTGTTCTGGGGATGTGGGAGAGATTTCCTGCATTGACAATATTAAAAGACCGTTTTGTATTTGGCCGTTTTCATCATGTAATGGACCCTCTTGGCTTTCCTTTATGTTGTATAGTGTTTTCACATCTCAAGGGCTTAACTCTGATGTTGCATTCCTTCAAGAAACACATCTTGGTGTTGGAGATTATCTAAAGCATGGGTTGGCCCTGCAACATTAATGGCAGAGCTAGGGGGATGGCAATTTTGAATAACAAAAGGGATATACTTCCCCCTCTTAAATCCTGGTGAACGTTATACAATAGTTAGTGGCATACTTTTGCAAACCCTTTGGTGAATATCTATGCTTCTACTTGATACGGTGCACAATTTATCACATCGCTTCTATCTTCCCTTCCTAACAGACACCCACCATCTTATCTTCAGAGGGGATCTAAACTATGTTTTTGGATCGCTCAGGTCCAAACACTGTTGTCCTCTCCGACGTTTCCAAGGCACTTTCTACATTTATGACTAAATTGGGTTGTTTGGACCCTTGCCGTTTCCTCCACCTGGTCATAAGGGGCTTTTCCTACTTCGCTCATGTCCACCCCGTTTACTCATACATTGACTATTTTTTTTGGACAGAGCTCTTCTCCCCCCCCCCCCCCCCCCCCCCCCTGTTAAAACTGCCGAGTATTCTGTCATCGTTGTATCACTCTATGTAACCCACTGCACTGACCTGACTAATGTTCAAAGCTAATGGTCAGCCTCCATGGAGATTTGACACAAGCCTAATATCTGGCAAGGATTTATGTAAATCTATATCTAAAAGTATAGATGTTTTTATTAAAACAAACAAATCTGAATCCATCACCCGATCAGTATTATGGGAGACCCTCAAAATGGTTCTCCAGAGAAATGTAATTTCTTACAATTTTCAAAGACAATTGAAACAAGAATTGGCGGTTCAATTTTAGATGTAGACGGTCAATATTCCATTTTTACTACCCGAGTTATATTCACAGGTTAAAGCTCCAGACTCAACTTGACCAACTTTCCACAAATAAAGCTGTGCACAGTACAACATTACAATGTTCAAGGGGGACTTTAGAACATAGAACAGTACAGCACAGAACAGGCCCTTCGGCTCTCGATGTTGTGCCGAGCCATGATCACCCTACCCCCCTTAACCTTACTTTTTAGGACACTACGGGCAATTTAGCATGGCCAATCCACCTAGCCCGCACATCTTTGGACTGTGGGAGGAAACCGGAGCACCCGGAGGAAACCCACGCACACACGGGGAGGAAGTGCAGACTCCACACAGACAGTGACCCAGCCGGGAATCGAACCTGGGACCCTGGAGCTGTGAAGCATTTATGCTAACCACCATGCTACCGTGCTGCCATTTATATGAATATGGGGACAAATCTGGCCTCCTACTTGCCCACCAGCTCAAGCGCTAGTCTGCTTCTGTTTACCTACCAGATCTACAACTCCTCCCATAATCTTACTACTGACCCCTCTGATGTTAATTTGACCTTCGCTTCCTTTTATCGTAACCTCTATAAATCTGATCTCCTGACTGAGAGCATGGCAACTGCTGACTTCCTAAATAATTTGAACATCCCATCTGTAGATGTAGACAGGAACAGAGACTTAGATGACCCTTTGTGCCTGGAAGAAATAACAAACTGCATTATGCTGATGCAGTGGTAAGGTCCCAGGCCCTGACGGTTTCCCTATTGACTTTTACAAAAGGTTCTCCACTCAACTTGCACCCTTATTGCTAGATATGATGTGGAGATGCCGGTGTTGGACTGGGGTGGGCACAAACACAGGTACCCTGAAGAATGTGGCTCATATCGGCCTATCTCTCTTTTAAACCCAGACGTAAAGCTGTTAGCTAAGGTGCAGCTTGGAGCCACGTCTCCTGATAAAACATCTGATGATCAAACTGGCTTTGTAAAGGGACGCTAACTATCCTCAAACGTACATAGACTTCTTGACATTATACTTTCCCCAACTGCCTACTGTCCCTGAAGTTGTTGTATCGCTGGATGCGGAAAAGACTTTTGACTGGATGGAGTGGAATTATCTGTTTGCAATTTTGGGTAAATTTGGTTTTGGTCCAAAATTTACTTCATGAATTTGTCTTCTTTATACCTCCCCTACCACAGGTGAACACGCTAACTCCCCGCCTTCAGAGTACTTCCCCATGCCCAGTGGAACCTGCCCTCTGTCCCAGTTGCTCTTTGCCCGAGTGATAAAATTGTCAATAGCTGGCCACACTATTAAAGGGTATCTTTCCAGCTGCTGTGGAGCACTGTGACCGTATATGCTGCTGAACATTCTGCCCAGTTTCTTTTCCGGTCTCCCTATTTTGTTATGGTAATTATTTTTTTGTTATGGTCAACAAGCAGAAAACAACATTTATCTGGGCAGGCAGGCCTCCTTGAGTTCATAGAGTGATAATTCAAACAGGGAGATAGGTTGGTGGGCTGGCACTCCCAGTAACCATCCAAGCTTAAACTGGTGTTTTATGGAAGCCCACTCCCGTTGCTTATCCTCTCTTCCTGCCTTAATGTGTGCCCCAGTACTCTCTCCCCTTCTAAATACACGTCAAATTCTGTTATGCTTTCGACTTTAGAAAATGTGGAAACAATTTTGTCAGCATTTTAAACTTTCCACTCTGTTGCTATTTGGTCTTACTTGTTATAACCACTTATTCTTGCCCTCCATGCTTGACACAGCATTTGCCTTGTGAAGGGGAAGGGACTCAAATGCTTTACTGACCTGTTTGCGGAAGGTAATGTTGTCAGCTTTAGCGAGCATGTAGTCAAACCTATTTTACCCGAATCTAGTTTTTACCGCTACTTTCAAGCCCGTGTTTTATTTTAGCTCGCACTGTCCATCCTTCCCTCAACGTTCACTGTTGGAAGAGATTTTGGCATTGCCTCAAACCATAGTGGTTCTTTTTTTTAAAATTAGAACAGTACAGCACAGAACAGGCCCTTCGGCCCTCAATGTTGTGCCGAGCAATGATCACCCTACTCAAGCCCACGTATCCACCCTATACCAGTAACCCAACAACCCCCATTAACATTATTTTTTTTTTTAGGACACTAAGGGCAATTTAGCCTGGCCAATCCACCTAACCCGCACATCTTTGGACTGTGGGAGGAAACCGGAGCACCCGGAGGAAACCCAGGCACACACGGGGAGGACGTGCAGACTCCGCACAGACAGTGACCCAGCCGGGAATCGAACCTGGGACCCTGGAGCTGTGAAGCATTGATGCTAACCACCATGCTACCGTGCTGCCCATGGTTCTGTTTCAAGGTTGTACAATCTCATGATATCCTCTGGACCCTCCCCTTTCCATAAGGTAAGAAATGGTTGGGAAGCAGAACTTGGGCTCGACTGGTGGGAGAAGGCCCTTTTTAGGATCAACTCCACATCCTCCTGTGATCGGTTAAGATTAATTCAGTTTAAAGTTCTGCACAGAATTCACTTTACCAAGGCCAGAATTAGTACAATTTTCTCCAACTCAAGCAACATATGTGACAGGGGCTCACTCACCCCTGCAGACCAGGGGTCCTGCCTGAAGCATATTCTGGTCCTGCCTGAAGCTGGCCAGTTTTTGGTCATCCTTCTTTGACACTCTTTCCAATGTTCTAGATATTGACCCACAGCCTTGTCCTTTGATAGCCATAATCGAAGCATCATCTGCACTGGTCAGTTTCACCAAGATTAAGGCAGATGTAATTTCACCTGCTTCATTAATAGCCTGCAGGCAGATTTTTATTAACCTGCAAGTACCCAAGTGCCTCACCCTGGTTGGTAGACTTCATGTCTTTAATATATTTGGAGGAAGATCAGACTATGCCAAAAGAGGATCCACTGAGAAATTATTTTGTAGATGGCAACCATTTGTCTCTTTCGTTAAAGAGCTAATTCCTGTCGACTGTAAATGTTTCTGTATTTTTGTTTGTTTGTTGGTTTATTGGGGCGAGGGTTGTTTGGGGGGGGGGGGGGGGAGAGAGAGAAAAATTGCTTTGTGGTGCTGTATTGTATTTTGTTTACCTGGAGCTTTCCTCTTTTGGAAATCAAGAAAAAGACTTGGCAATAACAGATGTTGGTTGACATGATTTCCAGGATTTTCTATTTTTATTTATTTCTTTAATTTAGTGTACCAATTCATTTTTTATCCAATTAAGGGGCAATTTAGCGTGGGAAATCCATCTATCCTGCACATCTTTGGATTGTGGTGCGAAACCTGCGCAAACATGGGGAGAATGTGCAAACTCCACACGGACAGTGACCCAGAGCCGGGATCGAACCTGGGACCTCGGCAACGTGAGGCAGCAGTGCTAACCACTGCACAACTGTGCTGCCCAGATTTTCTATTTTTATGTCAAATTTTCAGCATCTCCAACGTCACTTTGGTCTTTGTTTCAAAACAGCCAATCCATATTTCTGTACAATACTTGAAGTTACTATTTTGGATAAATATTGACAAGCTATAAGTACTAGCTGAGATGCTGCAGCAACCGTAGATTATTCCAAATATATACCGACTTACTTTCACTTATTTCAATATATCAACACTAACCTGTCGCTCACAGTATGCTTTCATCAGTTTGCTGAGCGGTGTTTGCTTCTTTATCTTGAACTGTACGACTGAACCATCTTGTCCAGCCACTTTCAGGTTAATGTGGTCATTCCTGTGGTCATTCCCTTCACTTTTAACGTTTTCCTAAAATCAGGATAAAGAACACATTAAAGTCAGTACCCAGGACTACAAAAGACAAGCCACTCGACAAACTGCTCAAATACTAGCCATATATCAATATGTGGGAAAAGTCAAGTTTTCAAAAAGAAACATGGAACTATACGCTGGCCTTTGGACAAGTTCCTGTTCAATTTAAGTTTGATGCATTGCTTTAAATGTAATCTACCAATTGCCAGGTAGCTACTATCCAATTTCAGCAAAGCTGAAAAATAAAATTGGATCCTACATCACACCAGTTCCATACAGCAACTCAAAAGTCCAGAAAGGAACTCAGGCACATGGTGCACTTTTCCTAATGCACTTTGACCATTCACAATATCCAGACCTCAACAGAAAGAGTAGATTTAATTTCCAAAGTAATTAAGTGGGCAATTGATCCAATTTCATAAGTCATTGTTCTGGTTAAGAAAACGCATGCTATGTCTAGTCGCCTTTAACGATTCTGAAGGCTTGAACTGCTTGCACTCACAATACTTGTATCATGCAGCAGCTTTAGTGCAGCAAAACATGCCAAAGTGTTTCATAGGAGTATGGATCATACAATATTTGACCCGGAGCCACATAAGGGGATATTGGGACAGAAGACCAAAAACTTGGGTCAAAGAGGTAGATCTCAAGGAGCATCTTAAAGCAAGGTTAAGTAAAGCAGATGTTTAGGGAGGAGATTGCAGAGTTTAGGGCAGGCACAGTCACCAATAGTGGAAAGATTAAAATTGGGCTACACAAGAGACAAATTAGAGAAGTGCAGATAGGTCAGATGCTGTATGGCTGGAAGAGGTCACAAAGATTCAGAATTAGGCCATAGAGGGGCCTGAAAAACCAAGGTTCATGATTTTAAAATTTGCTGAATTGCTCAACCAAGAGCCACCGGAGGGCAGCGACCACAAAGGTGATGGATGAAAAAGATGATGCTAGCTAGGAAATGGGAGTTTGGGATGAGCTTAATTTTATACAGGGAGTAAGATGAGAGGCTGATAGGGAGTGTGCTGGATTAGTCATGACCAGAGGTAACATGGACGAGGGTTTTAGCAGATGAGCTGAGGCAGGAGTGGCGTTGGGCAATGTCACAACAATAGAAACTGGCAGTCTTAATGATGGGATAACTAAGTAGTCGGAATCTCATCTTGGACTCAAATACATTTGCAAACAGTATGGTTCAGCCTCGGATAGTTAGCAGGGAGAGATACGGCAATTAGACACAGTGAGTGAGGGGTCGAGAAGTGTTGGTGAGGTAGAGCTGGCTTGATGTCATTGACTGCCAGTGTGCAGATGAGAAACTGGGAGGTGGAGTCAAGAATAGACACTTGGCAGAAACCAGATGTAATGGTGCAGGACTGCTGTAGAAGACCCCATATAACAAGATTAAAATTACTGAGACCTCTGGAACCATATTGCTCCAAAAGTGCACATCGATAAACAAAGATGCAGATCTTCAATATCCTTTCTTTCCTTCTGAAGATCCACATGGAAAGATCCACACGGGATGCGCAGAAGTGTCAATAATGGATAAAAGTTTCAACCTGCAGAATCTGGGTGGAGAACAAAGTACACAATTCCATTTCTCATAAAACGAAAATACTGCAGATGCCCGGCTTTCTGAGTACTTCCAGCATTTTGAGTTTTAGTTTAATTTCTCATTACTAGCCTTCTGTTCCTTTTCATTGTTAGTTCCAGGGATATATCTTGTATATCACAGAAGCTCAAGCCTCAGTTTGGTAGCATTGCCAGTTTGTGCCCCCACCTTACCCCAACACTTATTTTCACCAGATTCGGGGGTCACTTATTCCAATTCGCTGCACCTCCAAAGCTCCACTGCCCACTTCTAGTCTCAAGTCCCCACAGTCATTATCTGCTACTGCTCTGGTTGTGTTGGCAACACGGACACATCTGTATTCTGCCAACATTCTTACAAGTGAAACCACAGACCAGCGAATCTGTTTTTCTGATGTTGATTGAGGGGTAGGTATTGGCCAGGACACTGCGTTTAACATCCCTGCTCTTCTTCAAAAACAATGCCGCGGGCTCTTTTACATCATCCACCCAAGCAGGCCGATGGGACCTCAGCTGAAAGTCTCAACTGACGGTCAGTACCTCCAACAGTACAGTGCTCCCCCCCCACTGTTGATTTGGTTAGGCGTGGCCTTGATGTCGAATAATAAATTTTCAACATGTTCAAAGCTCCAGACTTGTCCCATGCTATCTCTACAACCTCCTCAGGCCCCAGATCTGCAAATGGATTTTTTTACATTCCTCGTCCACTCCCCCACCGCCAACACTCCACTACTGGTTGCAGAGCCTTCAGACCTTCCACTTGGAAGTTTCTCCTCAAATGTCATCATGATATCCAAGACCAACCGTTATACTAAAATCTTTTCTGCTCAGTGGCCTTGGATTATTATTTTCTCTATACTGTAGGCACCATATAAATGCAAGTTCTGTTTTTGACAGGGTTTGGAATATTACCCAATTTAACTGCTCCCCTTTTGGCAATTGTCAAGTACATATGAAAGGCGATCTTAGCTGCTGTTGCTGCCAAGCAGCTTTGATTTGGAATCTCAGCAGAATCAGTACCTTTTCCTCCATTTGCCTGCATACAGAAACAAAGTCTGACACCATTACTCATGCAAGTGAAAACATTTCCATTCCCCAATGGAACACAAAATGGTTTTACTTTTGCTTTCTTAGAGGGGGAAATAAAAGTACAGAGGTCTATTTTAAATAGAACTTTGAAGGAATGCACTCAGGCCCAGTGCCACAAAACAAAAAAACAGCACAAGTGCCCCTTTAAGATCATAACACCATAAGACATAGGAGCAGAATTAGGCCATTCAACCCATTGAGTCTGCTCCACCATTCAATCATGGCTGATATGTTTCACATCCCCATTCTCCTGCATTCTCACCATAATTCCTGATCCCCTATTAATCAAGAACCTATCTATCTCTGTCTTAAAGACACTCAGTGATTTGACCTCCACATCCTTCTGCAGCAATGAATTCCACAGATTCACCATCCTCGGTCTGAAGAAATTCCTCCTCATCTCTGTTTTAAATGATCGGCCCTTCAGTCTGAGGCTGTGTCCTCGGCTTCTAGCTTCTCCTACTGGTGGAAACATCCTCTCCACGTCCACTATCAAGGCCTCTCAGTATATGTTTCAATAAGATCCCTCATTATCCTTCTAAACTTCATTGAGTAAAGACCCAGAGTCCTCAACCGCTCCTTATATTACAAGTCCTTCATTCCAGGGATCATTCTCCTCTAGACTCTTTCCAAGGCCAGCACATCTTTCCTTAGATACAGGGCCCAAAACTGCTCACAATATACTAAATAGGAATTGACCAGAGCCTGATACAGCCTCTCAACAGTACATCCTTGCTCTTGTATTCTAGCCCTCTTGAAAAGAATGCTAACATTGCATGTGCCTTCCTAACTGCCAACTAAACCTCCATGTTAACCTTAAAAGAACCCTGGAGAGAATCCTGAACTAGGACTTTTTGGACGAGAGAAAATTCTTACCAACAGCTGAAGTCAGGCTAACTGGCCTATAAATCCCAGTCTTCTCTGCCTTCCTTTCTTAAACAGGGATGTGATATTAGCCATTTCCAGTCCTCTGGTATGCTCCCTGACTCCGGTGGTTCCTGAAAGATCACCACCAATGCCTCCATAATCTCCTCAGCTATCTCCTTCAGAACCCTGGGGTGTAGTCCATCCGGTCTGGGCGATTAATCTACTTAAGACCTTTCAGTTTCCCCAGCACCTCCTCCTTAGTGATGGCCACTACAGTCACCAGTCACCTCTAATCCCTGACTCTCTTGAAGTTCTGGTGTGCCACTGGTGTCTTCCACCATGAAGACTGATGCAAATAACCATTCAGTTCCTCTGCCATTTCTTTGTTACCTATTACTACGTCTGCAGCCTCATTTTCCAGTGATCAATTATCCATGCTTGCCCCTCTCACTTTTATATATTGAAAAAATCTTTTGCAATCTTCTTTTAAATTACGAGTTAGCTTTCATTGATATTTCATCTTCGACCCCCTATTTGCTTTTTTAGTTGTCCTCTGCTTGCTTTTAAAGGCTTCCCAACAATCCTCACCACACTGTATGCCTTTTCTTTTGCTTTATGCTGTCCTTGACTTCCCTCGTCAGCCATGGTTGCTTTGTCTTCCCCACAGCATGTTTCCTCCTCCTTGGGATAAATTTCTGTTGTGCCTCCCAAATAACCTCAAAACCCTCCCATCATTGCTGTTCCATTGTCTTCCCTGCTAGGCTCCCCTTCCAATCAACTCAGTCAGCTCCTCGCTCATATCTTTGTAGTAACTTTTATTCAATTGTAAAACCGTTACATCGGATTCCAGCTTCTCCCTCTCAAACAGCAGGGTGAATTCTATCATATTGTGGTCACTGTTCCCTAAGGGTTCCTTCACCTTAAGTCTCCTATCAGATCTGCCTCATTACACATCAAATCCAGAATTGCCTGTTCCTTAGTGGACTCTACCACCACAAGCTGCTCCAATAAAACTATTGCATAGACATTTCACACATTATTTCCGTAGAATTTACGGTGGAGGCCATTCGGCCCATTGAATTTGCACCGGCCCTTGGAAAGAGCACCCGCCTAATCCCACACCTCCACCCTATCCCTGTAACCCCATCTATCCTTTTGGGACACTAAGGATAATTTAGCATGGCCAATCTACCTAACCTGCACATCTTAGGACTGTGGGAGGAAACCGGAGCACCCGGAGAAACCCACGCAGACATGGGGAGAATGTGCAGACTCAGTAGTGACCCAAGCCGGGAATCAAACTTGGGACCCTGGAGCTGTGAAGCAACTGTGCTAACCACTGGGCGACCATGCTCCCAACCTGATTTTCCCAGTCCACCTGAATAGTGAAGACCCCCATGATTACTGTTATATAACCAAACTAATAAAGCAACAAGAACACAGAGGTAACGTGGTCAATTAAATGGCAGGTGCCTGGATGACAATGTCATGCTATAGAAGGATTATTTTATAAAACAGGGCTTTAAATCTAGTTGAAACAATGTAATGGCATCTGTAAGAATTACCATTCAGGCCAACAATCTCAAAAAGGTAGAAATATCCACAAGTGCATGATGATTGAGGGAATTAAAATTCACATTTGGAGTCCACTGTAAAATGCTTCAATAACCATGTTGATGAAGATTATGAGCAGCTCACTAAAAGAGCTTCAGTATAATGCAATAGATTAAGCACCAGGCCTATACTTTTGGCAGCAATTTATGATAATTTATGCTGAAATCATATGCTTTGAGGCAAAATAAGGAATCTAGGCTGCAGTATTTGTACAACAACCCCCTGCTGCATGATACAATTCACACCGTCCAGCATAAACTATGCTGAAGTTTTATGCTTTGAGGCAAAAAAAAATAGGAATCTAGACTGTTGAATTTGTACAATTCTATCCAACCACCCCCTCCGGCCAACGGTAACACTAGACACTGTTGGCCTGTATTATGGACAAGCAGAACTTAAACGTTGGAACAAACAACAGTGTTGTATTTTGGATGGTTTAAGAGATGCAGAATCAAGGCCAGATATATTGAAAATATGAATGGTGGCAACACTGTGGTGCAGTGATTAGCACTGCTGCCTCACGGCATCGACACCCCAGGTTTAATCCCAGCTCTGGATCACTGTCTGTGTGGAGTTTTCACATTCTCTCCGTGTTTGCGTGGGTTTCGCTCCCACAACCCAAAGATGTGCAGGGTGGATTGGCACACTAAATTGCCCCTTAATTGGAAAAAATGAATTGGGTACTCTAAATTTTAAAAAACGAAAATACGAACAGGTGTTTCAAAAGCAATATTGCAGAGGTAAAACAATGAGTTTTAAAAAAATATAATCTTTATCTTTACATCAATACTGCAATGAAGCTACTGTGAAATGCCTCTAGTCACTACATTCCGGCGCCTGTTCGGGGACACTGAGGGAGAATTCAGAATGTCCAAATGACCTCATAGCATGCCTTTTTGGTACTTGTGGGAGGAAACCAGAGCACCTGGAGGAAACCCACGCAGACACAAACTTCACACACACGCAACAAAGTCCGGAATTGAACCCATTTCCCTGGTACTGTTCTATTCAAGAATGTTTTGGGAGATCTATATTTGACACACATGCAGGACAAGTGATCCTAGATTTCTTAAATTCAAAAAGATTGAATGCTGGATATCCAATGTAACAAAATGCTGGCAGAACGTAGCAGGCCAGGTGGCATGTGAAGAACAAAACAATATTTCAGGTCAATGCGCCCTTTTCTGGATAATCACTGTCCACCAGAACTCTGTTGCTTGCTCCACAGATGCTCCTAGACCTACTGAGTGCTTCCAGCAAGTTTATGTTTATCCTAAGTGCTCTTCAAACACTTGTTCTGTCATTAAGTCTGGAACTTTTAGTGCAGCATAGTGGTTAACACCATGGCTTCACAGCACCAGGATCCTGGGTTCGATTCTCAGCGTGCTTCACCATCTGTGCGGAGTCTGCACGGTCTGCGTGGGTTTCCTCCAGGTGCTCTGGTTTCCTCCCACAAGTACCAAAAGGCGTGCTATGAGGTCATTTGGACATTCTGAATTCTCCGTGTCCCCGAACAGGCGCCAGAATGTAGTGACTAGGGGCTTTTCACAGTAGCTTCATTGCAGTGTTAATGTAAAGATAAAGATTATATTGGTGCTGCAGTTTCCTTCCACAGTCCAAAGATATGCAGATTAGGTGGACTGGCCATGATCAATGTGTGCAGGGTTGAGGGGATAGGGTGGTGGTGGGGCTTAGGTAATAATAATCACTTATTGTCACAAGTAAGCTTCAATGAAATTACTGCGAAAAGCTCCTAGTCGCCACATTCCGGCACCTGTTCAGGGAGGCTCTTTTGGAGGGTTGGCACAGAATTGACAGGCCGAAAGACCCTTCTGTATTGCAGGGATTCTATGAAAGTAATTTCAAAAACCAGCTAACTACAGTATCAGACTAATTCGAACATTATCCACCATGCACAATTTTTAAAATCATCACCGGAATGCAGGAAAGGATGTGTTGATGGTGAAGAATGTGAAAACATTACAAATGTGGGCTGTGACAGGAGAGGCATAAAGTTACACTCAAATCATTTAAAATCCATAAAAGGGCATTTAATCCAGGTGAAAAAATCCCATTTAAAAAAAACTACCTTCTGCATAACAAAGCTGTTCTTAAAAAAATAAGGAATCATGTATGCACGCCTCCCCACAAACAATACGTTGGACTGTCTAGATACAAGGATTTAAAGGTAGCTGCGATTTATTTAATGCAGATTTCACACAGTAAAACAGTTCGTTCTTCCAGGTGAGGATGAGCCTTGGACTATGACAAAAACATAGAGAATGGTGGACAGCGGGTCTGACAGCTTCTGAGGAGGGAGTCATCCAGGGTCTGGGTGACCCTTGGGCAGAGAAAGGACATGTTTATTGTGCATTGAGCAGCCGGCCTTCCATCGCCAACCTGGAGCAGGAATTAAATCTGCTCCCATTAGGCTCTTGTTCTGAGGGGGAAACAACTGCATCTTGGCGGCGAATAACAGCTTTCTCAATCGTAGTGAAATCCAGATCGCAAACCCAGACGGAAGCTAAAACCAGGCAGGAATGTGCGCAACAAAGATTAGACATTCCGCAGAGGTATTATCAGCGAGCGGGCAGCTTTACCCCCCAGCGGGGCAGCCCTCTCAGCGGGCGGGCCGCAACTCGAGGCCGGGGACTGAGCCGCGCTGCTCGGGCCTTGGCGGCGGATTTTACTGCAGCGACTTCAGGAGACCACCCCCGCCCCGGGCATTGCAGAGCAGTTAAGCCCCGCTCCTCCCCCCCCCTTCAACAACCCGGGGCCGGGCCGGGGGGGTGATCCGAGGCCTCAGGATGCGCCCGACCCCCGGGTGTAGGCCTCGGATTCCCCGAGCGGCTCTGGCCCGGGGGGGGGGGGGGAGGAGGGTGACCCGCGAGCTCTCCAACCCCCGCCGCCAGATACACCCCGCGGCCGGCGCTCACCCCCTTGGCTTTATCCTCGGCCATTTCGCGGCTGCGGTCGGACTCCGGGCTTTTCAATGGCGGCCTGGCCTCTTCGCTTCCGCTCCTTGTCTCGCGGCCTCCCCTCGTGTCCGCCGCGCGCGCGCGCGCTCCCGGCCGAGCTCGCCCATTGGCCCTCCGCCCCGTCACGTGCTTGACAACCCCACAAAGGATCACGTGGCCGGCGTGGCCGCGTTCGTCCCGCCCCCTGCGCGCCGAGGGGGGGGGGCGGGGCCACGTGCTCCCAGCCGCCCGCTCGCCCCGCCCCACAGCCTCCGATCACGTGCTCCGGTCCTCTTCTCTCTGTCCCCCCCGTAACCCAGGACCAGGTGATTCTCAGGTTGCCAACCCTCCAGGATTGCCCTGGAGTCTCCAGCAATTGGAGGTCAATCACAAATGGGGAATAAATGTTTTTTTTTACCTTTCACTAGATATAGAAATATTGAGAAATTAATTATAATAATCTTTATTATTGACACAAGTAGGCTTTACACTTTGATGTTTATTGTCACATGTACCGAAGTACAGTGAAAAGTATTTTTCTGCGGCCGAGGGAATATACAGTTTAATGAAGTCACACGATGACAACCCAAGGAATACATTTAACTGAAGTTGGCAACCTGCCCTGACTCCCATATCAGCTCCAGCCCGGGGTTACGTGTTTCCAGGCACCCTCATCACATGCCCATTCTTTGATGCTTCACGCTATCTTGGGACAGATTCCCCTGTTGGGGGGGGGGGGGGGGGGGGGGAGACTGAGTTTTCCCAGTCTCACCAGATGGGAGCAAAAAAAGCCCCATGGCAAGTTTCTGGGCCCACATGCTTAAAACAATAATAAAGAATAGTAACATTAATATAGTGATGTGGAGATGCCGGCGTTGGACTGGGGTGAGCACAGTAAGAAGTCTTACAACACCAGGTTAAAGTCCAACAGGTTTGTTTCGAACCACTTGCTTTCGGAGCACTGCTCCTTCCTCAGGTGAATGAAGAGGTGGGTTCCAGAAACAGGGCAGCACGGTAGTACAGTGGTTAGCATAGTTGCTTCACAGCTCCAGGGTCCCAGGTTCGATTCCCGGCTTGGGTCACTGTCTGTGTGGAGTCTGCACATTCTCCCCGTGTCTGCGTGGGTTTCCTCCGGGTGCTCCGGTTTCCTCCCACAAGTCCCGAAAGACATGCGGTTACATGAATTGGCTATGCTAAATTGCCCTTAGTGTCCAAAAAAGGTTCGGTGGGGTTACGGGGATAGGTTGGAGGTGTAGGGCTAGAGTGGGGATGTGGGCTTAGGTAGGGTGCTCTTTCCAAGGGCCGGTGCAGACTTGATGGGCTGAATGGCCTACTTCTGCACTGCAAATTCTATGATTATATATAGACAAAGTCAAAGATGCAATACAATACTTTGAATGCAAGCCTTTGCAGGTAATTAAGTCTACAGGTCCAGACGGAGCAACTGGAGAGAGGGATAATCATAGGTTAAAGAGGTGTGAATTGTCTCAAGCTAGGACAGTTGGTAGGATTTTGCCCGCCCATGCCAGATGGTGGGGGGTGAATGTAATGCGACATGAATCCAAGGTCCCAGTTGAGGCTGTACTCATGTGTGCGGAACTTGGCTATAAGGTTCTGGTCGGCAACAAACCTGTTGGACTTTAACCTGGTGTTGCAAGACTTCTTATTATGTATGGTGCACAGTGACATACTTACATAATAATTACATTGTTCTTGAATATTGCTAAAAAGAGACATGTTGCTCAAGCTTTTCTTTTTGCACTCATCAGAAAAAATCGAAGAATGTCAAATTTCAAACAACCACAATTTATACAGTAAGAAGTCTTACAACACCAGGTTAAAGTCCAACTGGTTTGTTTCAAATCACTAGCTTTCAGAGCGTAGCTCCTTCCTCAGTTGAGGAAGGCTGAGGAAGGAGCAGTGCTCCGAAAGCTTGTGTTTGAAACAAACCTGTTGGACTTTAACCTGGTGTTGTAAGACGTCTTACTGTGCTCACCCCAGTCCAACGGGAGCATCTCCACATCACAATTTATACTGCAAGACAAAAGGTTTTGGCAACAAGCCTCTTTTTTCAGCAATACATCATTTTTGTGCATTCTCCGAGGTGAAAGTGTCAATCAAGTGGTGTGTTTGGGACGGACAGGCTCCGGTGAGTATGTAGGTGATTACTAAGGCTGATCACAGCCAGAAGGTTTTGCTGTCAACAGGACAGGATGCCACAGACAATTGCGTCTTCCATGAGTCGCTGGCTTGGGATTTCCTCTTGCAATGTTCCCTCTGCCTCTTGACATGCACCTCCTTTCAAAGGAGAGCACATCATTTTTAATTTGGTTGCAGCAGCGATCGCAGATGAGCGTCTGCCTGGACTGAGGGTTGATATCAAAATCTCCAAACAACGCCTTCATAGTTTCCTTGTAGTGTTTCCTTTATCCACCGTGACAGCACAGCCCTTCTCAAACTCTCCCTGGAAGATCTACTTTGGTTAGTGAGCATCGGGTTCTGGCTACATGACTGGCTTAACTCAGCTGTGACTGTCTTAATATGGTCTGGATGCTTGGCATGCCTGCTCGAATGAGCACCTCAGTGTCTGGTATTTTGGCCTCCTATCTGATCTTCGGGAGCATCCAAAGGCAGTTCAAATTAAAGTGAAACCATTCTATGATTCTATGAATTTACTCATGGAATTAAATCAATATAAACAACTTTTGTTCTCCCAAGCCACTGATATGTAGGTTGGACCTGTCAGTAAATTTGAATCCTCCCACAAACATACAGCATATAAGTGGTTTAGGCGGTGCATATTTGTTTTGCCGATATAAATGTACACAATCAAGTCTCCTTTGTATCCCTGTCCTGCTTTTCCCAAGTCCAGTGGCTAATGTGCTGGACGGGGCCTGTACTTCATCTCTGGATTCAAGCATTGCTCCAGAAACATGACCTGAAATATACCAGCATTACGTGCGAGGGAATGGGGAGCGAGCATGGGGGAGGGGTGTCTTAGTGGGGGGAGAGGGAAGGGCACCTTTGCAATGGGGGAAGTGGAATAGATTACCAGTCTGGCTAAATTGTAACGGGTGGAGAATGGCAGGTTGAATTGACGAGAGATACAAAGTGAGTGTGAATTGGGAGGTTGGAAGGGAGTGTCTAAAACAGTGGGCTGTGGGTGTCGCTGACGAGGCCAACATTTGTTGCCCATCCCTATTTCCCCTTGAACTGAGTGGCTTGTGAGGCCATTTCAGGAGCCGTTTAGAGTCAACTGTAAATATGCTGCGTTGCAGATCACAGACCACAAGGACGGGAAAGGAGAGCAGTTTATCCTGCAGCTTGGCAGCTGCTTCAGTACTAGTGCTCTGTCCACACGCCCGGGGATAACTGACTCGCACGCTCCCAACACGTGACCTCTTATGTGGCTGCGTCATCACGTGACCACGTGGTCTACATCCAGTGGCGGACTGGCCAGGGTGTCAGCTTGCCCGATGGCAAGTGGGCCCCTGATGAAGTGGGACCCCTATATCAAATAAAAATGCAATAAAGAAACAAACACAGACAACTGTTTTAGTAATAAAAAGGAATAAGATAAAAAAGAGAACAGGACACAAATAAGCAGTGCATGAAAAGGAACGAAGCAGGGGAGGTAGTGGAAGGATGTGGAATAGGGGGGCCCGGTTCGAGCATAATTAAGGAAATTCCATGTTTTCAGCAAGAGTGTGTGAATTTAAAGATAAAGTTACAATTCGTGATTTGAGATGGTCGGCAACTTCAAAGGATATCAAGCAGTAGTCTTAGAACATAGAACATAGAACAGCACAGCACAGAACAGGCCCTTCGGCCCTCGATGTTGTGCCGAGCAATGATCACCCTACTTAACCCACGTAACCGGTATACCCGTAACCCAACAATCCCCCCATTAACCTTACACTACGGGCAATTTAGCACAGCCAATCCACCTAACCCGCACATCTTTGGACTGTGGGAGGAAACCGGAGCACCCGGAGGAAACCCACGCGCACACGGGGAGGACGTGCAGACTCCGCACAGACAGTGACCCAGCCGGGAATCGAACCTGGGACCCTGGAGCTGTGAAGCATTGATGCTAACCACCATGCTACCGTGAGGCCCCAATTAAAGTTCAGCCGGTACATCGGTCCAGGGCCCGGGGAGCCAAGAAGGGGCCCGTGAATCTCTGAAGGGCCCTTAAAAATTATAATTAATCAGATAAATAAATCTCCAACTTTGTATTCTAAGTTAATAAAATATAATTGTTTTTAAAAAGAGCAATACCAAATAAAAATGCAATAAAGAAACAAACAAATAATCACTCAGTGTATGAAGGAACGAAGCAGTGTTAAACGGATGTGAAAAGGAGTGGAGTGGGGGGGGGGAGCTGGTTCACCCGGGTCGGACATAGTTGGAAATCCACATTTTCAGCAAGAGTGTGTGAATTTAAAGATAAAGTTACAGTTCGTGATTTGAGATGGTCGGCAACTTGAAAGGATATCAAGCAGTACATAGGGTCGTGAGGTCACCGAAAAGGAGAAGCGGTACCTTTGACCGTGAATTATGAGGTCAAAGATATTGAAATGATAAGCCATGATCGGTAAACTCAAAGGGTTGCGACTTGTAACACTACACTGGTATCAAATTGGACATGTTAACTTTGGTCGTGGGACCATTCTTAGTGTCTTACTATAGTCAGACCAAACTTCTAAGTTTCAATAGTTGTCTCAGTTGCTTGCTGGTGTGAACACTGGACAGTGGATTGTCTCCTCTTCTGAAGCTGCATAGGCCACAGTAGTATTGACTAATGAACATAGCCTATTGAAGTGTAAGTAAGTTATTTTATATTTTTTATCAAGTAGGGGTTTATCTGGCATTCCTTCAAGTTATTCTTGCAATCATCAATATTCATTTTTCCCAATGTGGGCTATTTTTAATTAAGTTTTTATTTCAGGAATATTACCCCTACCAGCATGGAAAAGAAAAAGCATAAATCTGGGTCACTAAAACGCAAAGAACAAAAAGAAGCAAAACGGAAGGAATCAGCCAAGCGATGCAGGCATATTACAGAGTTTATAATACCACAAGCACAATCCACATCAATATCCAGTTCTGCAACAAATAATCAAGAAGCAAGAAACAATGCTCATGGTGATGATGCAATGACATGCGAGTTACAAGAACAGAGAAGAGCTACTTTGAATGTAGAGACAAATACAAGTGCATCCATTACTAATCAACCCAGGCCCAATATTTCTCCTGGCTTCCTTGTTCCGGTATCTGTACTGCCTGTAGTTGCAACATCTGAACACATAGCTTCAACTAGTGACAGGGAATCAGATATTCCTTCAAGCATAGAATTTGTCATAGAATTTACAGTGCAGAAGGAGGCCATTCGGCCCATCGAGTCTGCACCGGCTCTTGGAAAGAGCACCCTACCCAAGGTCAACACCTCCACCCTATCCCCATAACCCAGTAACCCCACCCAACACTAAGGGCAATTTTGGACTCTAAGGACAATTTAGCTGGCCAATCCACCTAACCTGCACATCTTTGGACTGTGGGAGGAAACCGGAGCACCCGGAGGAAACCCACGCAGATACGGGGAGGATGTGCAGACTCCGCACAGACAGTGACCCAAGTCAGAATCGAACCTGGGACCCTGGAGCTGTGAAGCATTTGTGCTATCCACAATGCTACCATGCTGCCCCCAAGCATAAATGACTTGGTTTCTGAAGCACATCCTGTAAATGAACCTACGCAAGAAAATGAAAGATTAATTACTGGAATCTTCCAATATCCATCACGAGCAAAGCTAAAACAGTTTTTTGCTGAACATCCACTTCAGCCACTTGATGATCTGCCATTTGATGCTTGTTTGTATGAGAGGAAAATTATGAATGACTCAGTCCCAAGAAAATGGCTAACATATAACAAAGAAAATAGATGCTTATATTGTTCATACTGCTTAGCCTTTGAGTTTCCCAACACTTGTAATCTATCACCCTTTGTACGTGGCTTTAGTGACTACAGGCGTATTAGCCAGAGCTTGACATTACATGAATCGACAACAACACATGTCAGAAATGCTCAGCAATATATCAGTGTGGTTAATGATGGTACCTTAGATAATTTTTTTGCAGCATCACTAATTAAAAGGAAAGAAGTATTGAAGCAGAGAAGTATTGTCATGAGGATTATAGACATCATAAAGATGTTAGGCAAGCAAGCACTTCCTTTTCGAGGTCACAGAAATGAATCGGCCTACACCCTAGATAATGAGGTTCTGAATCATGGCAATTTTTAGCTACAGTGCAGTTGATGGCAAAATATGACCCCATTATGGCAGCTCACGTTTCGGCAGTGCAAAACAAGTCTAAACAAAGAATCAAACGATTAGAGCAACAAGGAAAGGCTCAAAGTAAAGGCCGTGGTGGACTTGTTACATACCTGAGTAAAACAACTATAAACATGTTAATCAAAATTATGAAGAATATGATACAAGAAAGAATTAGTCATGAAGTTTCTCAAGCAAAATATTATTCTATTCAGGTTGATTCAACACAAGATAATTCATCCATCGATCAGTTTAGCATTATTATTCGGTATGTGCTTAAAGGTATTATCTGTGAGCGACTACTTTCAGTTGTGCCAAGTAATGATGGTACAGGACAGGGACTTTTTGATCTATTGATTGAAACATTACAGCATCTTAAAATTGACCCCCAAAAATGTTTATCTGGGGGCAGCACGGTGGCCTAGTGGTTAGCACAACCGCCTCACGGCGCTGAGGTCACAGGTTCAATCCCGGTTCTGGGTCACTGTCCGTGTGGAGTTTTCACATTCTCCCCGTGTCTGCGTGGGTCTCGCCCCCACAACCCAAAAAATGTGCAGAGTAGGTGGATTGGTCACGCTAAATTGCCCCTTAATTGGAAACAATAATTGGGTAATCTAAATTTTTTTTTTTTTTTTAATGTTTATCTGATAGGACAGATGGCGCTGCAAGCTACCATGGCCAGTATAATGGTTTACAAAGTAAAATTGCTGATGTGGCTGATCAACATGTTCATATATGGTGCTATGCCCATGTCTTGAATTTGGTGATAACTGAAACAACAAAATGTTGTGTGCCTGCAGTTTCTTTTTTCAATTTGCTCCAGAATATAGCAACTTTTGTGAAAGCATCATACAAGAGAATGGCTGTATGGATAGAAGTTGTTGGAAAACATCTAGGACAAGAAAAAATGAAACGATTAAAGCTAATTGGTGAGACCTGATGGTCAGGAAAATCCAATGCAGCAACAACTATATTTGGACTTTTTGATGATGCCGCTGCCAGTACTTTCGTAAATCTAATGACATGCTTATCAATGATACAAGATTCAGAAAAGTTTGATGTAAAAACAAAACATGAAGCAAATGTTTTACTTCAAAGTCTTCTAAAGTTTGAAACCATATTGACAGCATTTACTTACTTGTATATATTTGAAACTACAACCCCGTTATCAAGTTATCTACAGACAAGTGGTTTAGATATGTTTACTGCATGGAGTTTGGTAGATTCAGCTACAACAAAGTTGAAGGAACAGACAAGAACATTTGATAACGTTCACAGCAAGGCTTTGGAATTTGTAAATAAATGTAATGACAGGATTTCACAGATGAATATGGATGAAAATCAAACATTGGAAATTGATGCGTTGGAAACAGCATTGCCAGTTAAGAGGCAGAGGAAGAAGAAAATAATGGCAGATGAGCTTATTGATGATGAAAGAAATTCCTCAGATTCTCTAGCTGATTTTCGAGTAAATGTGTTTAACCTGGGGCAGCACGGTGGCCTAGTGGTTAGCACAACCGCCTCACGGCGCTGAGGTCACAGGTTCGATCCCGGCTCTGGGTCACTGTCCGTGTGGAGTTTGCACATTCTCCCCGTGTCTGCGTGGGTTTCGCCCCCACAACCCAAAAATGTGCAGAGTAGGTGGATTGGCCAAGCTAAATTGCCCCCTTTATTGGAAAAAATAATTGGATAATCTAAACTTAAAAAAAAAAAATGTGTTTAACCTAATAATGGATCGCATTGTCCAGTCACTAGAATCACGCTTTGTACAACATAAACAGTTGTATAAAGATTTGTCCTGCTTGGACCCAGCAAAGTTTAAAACTATTGCAGAGAAGGGCCTTGAAGATGAAGCATTGGAAGGTATTATTAAGCTGTTTCCACAAATCAGCAAAGATCAAGTAATATTGGAATTGTTTTCTTTTGCTTCAAACTTTGATGTATTAAAGCTATTGCTTAATGGTGGTGAGAATATGGATTCCAGTTGCAACAATTGTAAAATTTGCAGAACTTGCCCATCGTGTGTACTAAAAATTCTGGCATCCAACAGACTTCATGACAAGGCATATGATAACCTTTATGAACTTTATAAAGTCATCTGCACACTATCAGTTACTCAAGTCCAATGTGAGAGGACATTTTCAAAGCTAAAGATCATAAAGACAAGGTTAAGAAATTTGCTGTCTGAGGAGAATTTGGAATCATACATGTTGCTATCCATTGAAAAGGAATTGTTAGATGAATTGGATGCAGAAGCAATTATTGGCAGATTCGCACAATCATCTAGCGAACACAAACGATTGCTCTTAATATAGTGGACTGCATGCAATGCTCTATTGTGCTTTTGAACTATCTGTTAATGTGTAAATTGTGCAGTAAACTATTTAAAAATATCAACCAATTACTTAAAATAAAAAAATAAAAATTCAATTATAACATTCTGTACTTACATTTGGTATCTACTGCCAGTAATATGTACAGTACATGTACACTGTAATTACTAAGAAATACACATTTTTTCCACAAAAATTTTAATTGTACCCTTTTTTCCATATGTATTTTTTGAAAATGTTATTGATTCGTTATGAAAATTAAATGATAGCATTGTAGTTGTGGGTGGGCCCCCTTTGTCTCCTGGCAACCAATAATTTTAGACCCAGTCCGCCACTGTCTACATCTGCCCCATTTAGTTGGTCCATATGGTGGCATGAGACCTAACAGTGTGCGCCACGGGAAACTACGTACAGATCGTTCTGCAACATACAAGTTGAACAAACCAGCAACACATAACTATTTACATATGCAGTGAGGCACGTATTACGCTGTTGCAACTGGTGAATAACTCATTGCATCTCCTTCCCTCACCCCAGCTTTTCATTTTAGAAATATGAGATTTGAAAGCCAGTTTCAGGCCAGATGAGTGGCCAGCGCCCTGAAGCCGCAGAGGATAAAAAAACAATAAAAATGGGGAAATAAGAATATTGGTCCGAACTGGTCTTGTGTACCTTAAAATGGAACACCAGTAAAAATTGGGAAGTAAGATACTGGTCTGAACTGTTTTTTTTCCTTTTGGGTTGTGTTCGGTTTGTTCAGGTGATTGAGTTACACCGGTTGGTGGTGTAATAGTCTTTCTCTCGCCGGTGTCCTTAGTGTGGATGACCCGGAACGTTCCGTCAGTGTGTTCTGTGGGTGCCAGGCTCACTGCGCTGGCCTGTGTAGGAGGCTGCATGTTCACTGGTGTTGAGGGCCTGTGCCATAGGCTGGACACCATCGTCTGTTGGCGCTGGTTCCAAGACTGGTAGGAGGTGACGGAGGTGGTGTGCATAGTGGGCACCATCTGAGGCAACCACGTAACTGTTTGGTTGCCGGTCATTATTGCGTACCATCGCCAACTCGTCATGGCCACCTGCGGCCTGAATCCTGACCCTTTGACCAGGTGTTAGAGGACTGAGGCTGTGGGCATCTCAACCTCAGCGTGTTTTGTTACTCAATCGGCGATTCATGAGGGCATCTTTCACGTTGGTCTTGAGTGGGCTGCAGCAGAGCCTCAGAAGTAGGAACAGTGGTTATACGCCTGGAAAAGAGTCATTGTGCTTACAAGGGCAGGCCCTGTCATGATAGATTTCACAGGCTGAGGAGTGCAGCATAAATCTGTGCGATACGGGCACATTTCTCTCAAAGATGCTCGATCACAGTCATCATCATTGTGATGATGTCTATGTCTTCCTCATGATCCGCCTGGTCTGTGGTGGGTAAGAAGGTAAGAGGGTATCAGCTAAGCACAGCTCCTAACCACGTTTGTAGATGACACTGCAATTGTAATGTTGCAGTTTTAACATCATGCGTCGCCACCATGCAGACACAGTGTGAAGAGTTCTTTTTAAGATACAGTTGCAGCACAATCACATATGAAGCCATTAAACTTTTGACAGGCGAAGACTAAAGTCAGGAATTTTCTCCCGATCCGTACATAACGAATCTCAGTGTCAGTGAGGGATCTTAAATCAATATTAGTCTTCCATTCCGGGTGTAGACTGTGCCAGGTCAGTGCTGGGAGATGTCTGCTGATATAAATAGTAGTGCTCGAACATCAAAGTACAGCAGCACTGGGGTTGTGAGGGCCTGTTTGAGTCCCTCGAAGACGCTGCATGGAGCTCTTGCCGGCACTATTTGATGTCCCGGTGGAGAAGTTGACAAACAGGTCCAGTGACCTCAGTGTAACACAGAATTAACTTTGAAAGATAATTTCCCAGACCAAGAAAAGGCTGTAACGTGTGCGTGTCCACAGTGACCCTGGGTCAGTGTGCAGTCAATTCCAGCCGCGTAGTCACGGTTGAAATTAACTACTGTTTTTTAAGTACCTGAGGTCTTCAGCTACCCAAACCTACAGTCACCGATGCGATTGGTTAACTACTATCTAATCTCTAACCCCTCCTTTTAACACGCCCCACCGTCTTCACACATACACACAGACAAACAAACACAGAGGGGAAAGAGGGGCGTAAAATAATGATAAAAGTCAAAGTAAGTCTTAGTTTCCGATGGACGTCTAGGCTTTCAGGCGGATGTGATCTTTTCTTTCAGCTTGTAATGGTTTTCATTGTAGACTCACAGAAATAGCAGGCAGCCAGAATTTGAGAGAGAGAGAAAGAGAGAGGGAGAGAGGTAGAGACAGCTTCTTTCAGGATCTAGAAGCTTCTGCCTTCAGGCAGTAAGCAGCAGAGAGAGAGAGAGATCTGCTTCCACCTTGAGTGTCCGGTGGCTTCTCCTGGGTTCTCTCCGGAAACCCCCGACAGACAGGAAACAATCGCTGTCAGTTGCCAGGCAGAATACTGTCCCTGGCCAATAAACTGACCACTAGCCAACTAATCGGAACAAACCCCTCAAATCTCTTGGGTGCCGGGCGACACATGGCACAGTGGTTAGCACTGAGACTATGGTGCTGAGGACCTGGGTTCGAATCCCGGCCCTGGGTCACTGTCCATGTGGAGTTTGCACATTTGGGGCCGGTTTAGCACAGTGTGCTAAACAGCTGGCTTGTAATGCAGCAGCGTGGCTTCAATTCCCATACCAGCCTCCCCAAACAGGCGACGGACTGTGGTGACTAGGGGCTTTTCACAGATCGAAGCCTACTTGTGACAATAAGCGATTATTATTATTACTACTATTATTATTCTCCCCGTATCTGCGTGGGTTTCACCCCTTCAACCCAAAGATGTGCAGGTTAGGTGGACTGGCCACGCTAAATTGCCCCTTTATTGGAAAAAGCAATAATTGGGTACTCAAAATTTAAAAAAAAAATCTCTTGGGCGCCATAAAGCCTTCTGTCCAAAATACAAAACTTTATAATGGAATTAACTATTTTGACACTTTGAGTTCCTTACTTCCGCTACTCGACGTAAAGGTGTGGCTCCATCAACAATCCATGGACCAGGGGCAGCAAGGTGGCACAGTGGGTTAGCCCTGCTGCCTCACGGCGCCAGGTTCGATCCCGGCTCTGGGTCACTGGGAGTTTGCACATTCTCCCCGTGTCTCTGTGGGTTTCGCCCCCACAAACCAAAAGATGTGCAGGATAGGTGGATTGGCCACTCTAAATTGCCCCTTAATTGGAAAAAAATGAATTGGGTACTCTAAATTAAAAAAATAAATTTAACAATCCATGGACCAAAAACGATAAAGTCAAAATAAAAGAAAGAGGAGCTAAGGAAATCAACAGGAAGGGTCTTTACAACAGGAATAGCCATCTGTCGTATAGCCATTGTCTTGCTAGGATCAGGCTTTACACCATCGGCTATGAGTAAATGGCCCACATAAGGAACCTGGTTGACCCTGATTCTCCATTGTGCTCCAGCTTCAGCTGTACGGTCCTGATACTGTCGAGGATGAGACAATGATGTGTATCATGTTCTTGTAGAGTATGGCCCCAGACCACGATGCCATCGCTGAGTAGGAAAGACGGCTAACATTGTGCCTTGAGGCATGATGGTAAAAGAGGCCAACAGGTTTGTGTGTGTGTGTGTGGGGGGAGAGGGGGGGGGGGGGGGGGGGGGAGTGCAGCTTAAGCAGAATGGAATTCATGAGAACAGACAGAACAGCCGCTTGCAACTGGACACCTCACTGATAATATTTTGTTTCGGAACATCAAGAACAAGGCTCTCTCAAAGCTTAATGATGCCCATCCACGACAGGATTGTTTATCTTAAACCTCATAAAAAGCAGCCACTTTGATATTTGAGCGGGCAATAATTCTGGGATCAACATTCGCAAGAGAGACCCGAGTATCAAAGCTCACAAGTGCAGAGCCTCCAGAGTGAGCCTGGCCAAGTTCTCTCTAGCAGGTAGTATTTGTGTTCACGTTGTGAGCCTTGAAATATATGTAACAGTTTCAATAAACACATAACTGAAGTCTTGAAATATTAAAAGTCTTATAAATCTAACTGGCTGTATTGTCAGTTGCTGCCAGGAAAGGGCAGCAACATCTTGGCACCCCAGATGGGACATGTCTAGCTTTAGAAGTATTTGGTCCGGTCCAGAGTTAAGCATCGCACTCGCCAAGCTTCAGTATGAATTAAGAGTGTAGTTGCCCCACGTGATGGCCAGGATTAAGGAAGGGAGTGAAGAGAGTATAAAACAAAGGACTAGGTAGCCGATTGGTGCTGAGGGTGTGTTCGAACTACTGATGTTGTAGACAAATTATTTGCGTAAAAGATCAGATTGACTAACAGTTAGTAGGAAAAGTTAGCTCCAGTGGAGAGTGTGGAGAGACAGGAAGGGAAGTTAGCAACAAAGATATCTGCGAAGGAGTTTAAAAGGATTAAGGCGAGACTCTCATCCTCTCCGCCAAGAATAGTGCCAGACCCCAAAAATCGTCAATTGTTATGTTGATTAACTGAATTCTGAGAAATGGCTGATTCGCGGCCAGAATAGGAAAGGGCGCTCTGGACAGCAAGCAGCATGGGGAAGTTCACTCTGGACAGCGAGCAGCATGGGAAACGGCGCTCTGGACAGCAAGCAGCATGGGAAAGGTCACTCTGGACAGCGAGCAGCATGGGAAAGGTCACTCTGGACAGCGAGCAGCATGGGAAAGAGTGCTCTGGACAGCAAGCAGCATGGGAAAGGTCACTCTGGACAGCGAGCAGCATGGGAAACGGCATGCTGGACAGCAAGCAGCATGGGAAAGGTCACTCTGGTCAGTGAGCAGCATGGGGAAGTTCACTCTTGACAGCGAGCAGCATGGGAAAGGTCACTCTGGACAGCGAGCAGCATGGAAAGAGCGCTCTGGACAGCAAGCAGCATGGGAAAGGTCACTCTGGACAGCGAGCAGCATGGGAAACGGCATGCTGGACAGCGAGCAGCATGGGAAAGGTCACTCTGGTCAGTGAGCAGCATGGGAAACGGCACGCTGGACAGCGACCAGCATGGGAAAGGACACTGGACAACGAGCAGATTGGGAAAGGGCGCTCTGAACAGCGGGCAGCATGGGAAAGGGCGCTCTGGACAGCAAGCAGCATGGGAAAGGGCGCTCTGGACAGCGAGCAGCTTGGGAAAGGGCGCTCTGGACAGCGAGCAGCAGAGGAAAGGGCGCTCTGGACAGCGAGCAGCTTGGGAAAGGGCACTCTGGACAGCAAGCAGCATGGGAAAGGTCACTCTGGACAGCGAGCAACATGGGAAAGCGTGTTCTGGAAAGCGAGCAGCATGGGAAAGGACACTCTGGACAGCGAGCAGCATGGGAAAGGGCACTCTGGACAGCGAGAAGCATGGGAAAGTGTGCTCTAGACAGCGAGCAGCATGGGAAAGGTCGCTCTGGACAGTTCATAGCACGGGAAAGGTCGCTCTGGACAGCGAGCAGCATGGGAAAGGGCACACTGAACAGCGAGCAGTATGGAAAAGGGCACTGGACAGCGGGCAGCATGGGAAAGGGCAATCTGGACAGTTCGCAGCATGGGAAAGGACACTCTGGACAGCGAGCAGCATAGGAAAGGGCGCTCTGGACAGCGAGCAGCATGGGAAAGGGCGCTCTGGACAGCGAGCAGCATGGGAAAGGGCACTCTGGACAGCGAGCAGCATGGGAAAGGGCGCACTGGACAGCGAGCAGCATGGGTAAGGGTGCTCTGGACAGCGAGCAGCATGGGAAAGATCACTCTGGACAGAAAGGACACTCTGGACAGCGAGCAGCATAGGAAAGGGCGCTCTGGACAGCGGGCAGCATGGGTAAGGGCGCTCTGGTCAGCGAGCAGCATGGGAAAGGTCACTCTGGACAGCGAGCAGCATGGGAAACGACACGCTGGACAGCGAGCAGCATGGGAAAGGGCGCTCTGGACAGCGAGAAGCATGGGAAAGGTCACTCTGGACAGCAAGCAGCATGGGAAAGGGCGCTCTGGACAGCGAGAAGCATGGGAAAGGTCGCTCTGGACAGCGAGCAGCACGGGAAAGGTCGCTCTGGGCAGCGAGCAGCATGGGAAAGGTCACTCCGGTCAGCGAGCAGCATGGGAAAGGGAGCTCTGGACAGCGAGCAGCATGGGAAAGGTCACTCTGGTCAGCGAGCAGCATGAGAAAGGGAGCTCTGGACAGCGAGCAGCATGGGAAAGGTCACTCTGGACAGCGAGCAGCATGGGAAAGGGCACTCTGGACAGCGAGCAGCATGGGAAAGATCACTCTGGTCAGTGAGCAGCACGGGAAAGGGCGCTCTGGTCAGTGAGCAGCACGGGAAAGGGCGCTCTGGACAGCGAGCAGCATGGGAAAGGGCGCTCTGGACAGCGAGCAGCATGGGAAAGGGTGCTCTGGACAGCGAGCAGCATGAGAAAGGGCGCTCTGGACAGCGAGCAGCATGGGAAAGGGCGCTCTGGACAGCGAGCAGTATGGGAAAGGGTGCTCTGGACAGCGAGCAGCATGAGAAAGGGCGCTCTGGACAGCGAGCAGCATGGGAAAGGTCACTCTGGACAGCGAGCAGCATGAGAAAGGGCGCTCTGGACAGCGAGCAGCATGGGAAAGGGCGCTCTGGACAGCGAGCAGCATGAGAAAGGGCGCTCTGGACAGCGGGCAGCATGGGAAAGGGTGCTCTGGACAGCGAGCAGCATGAGAAAGGGCGCTCTGGTCAGTGAGCAGCATGGGAAAGGTCACTCTGGTCAGCGAGCAGCATGGGAAAGGGAGCTCTGGACAGCGAGCAGCATGGGAATGGTCACTCTGGTCAGTGAGCAGCATGAGAAAGGTCGCTCTGGACAGCGAGCAGCATGGGAAAGGTCACTCTGGTCAGTGAGCAGCATGAGAAAGGGAGCTCTGGTCAGCGAACAGCATGAGAAAGGGAGCTCTGGACAGCGAGCAGCATGGGAAAGGACACTGGACAACGAGCAGATTGGGAAAGGGCGCTCTG
Source organism: Scyliorhinus canicula (assembly GCF_902713615.1). NCBI lineage: Eukaryota > Metazoa > Chordata > Chondrichthyes > Carcharhiniformes > Scyliorhinidae > Scyliorhinus > Scyliorhinus canicula. The sequence goes on along the minus strand of NC_052160.1, from coordinate 8,116,957 downwards.
AACAGCGGGCAGCATGGGAAAGGTCACTCTGGTCAGCGAGCAACATGAGAAAGGGAGCTCTGGACAGCGAGCAGCATGGGAAAGGGCGCTCTGGACAGCGAGCAGCATGGGAAAGGGCACTCTGGACAGCGAGCAGCATGGGAAAGGGCACTCTCGACAGCGAGCAGCATGGGAAAGGTCACTCTGGACAGCGAGCAGCATGGGAAACGACACGCTGGACAGCGAGCAGCATGGGAAAGGTCACTCTGGACAGCAAGCAGCATGGGAAAGGGCGCTCTGGACAGCGAGAAGCATGGGAAAGGTCGCTCTGGACAGCGAGCAGCACGGGAAAGGTCGCTCTGGACAGCGAGCAGCAAGGGAAAGGTCACTCCGGTCAGCGAGCAGCATGGGAAAGGGAGCTCTGGACAGCGAGCAGCATGGAAAAGGTCACTCTGGTCAGTGAGCAGCATGAGAAAGGGAGCTCTGGACAGCGAACAGCATGAGAAAGGGAGCTCTGGACAGCGAGCAGCATGGGAAAGGACACTGGACAACGAGCAGATTGGGAAAGGGCGCTCTGAACAGCGGGCGGCATGGGAAAGGTCACTCTGGTCAGCGGGCAGCATGGGAAAGGGCGCTCTGGACAGCGAGCAGCATGGGAAAGGGCGCTCTGGACAGCGAGCAGCATGGGAAAGGGCACTCTGGACAGCGAGCAGCATGGGAAAGGGCACTCTCGACAGCGAGCAGCATGGGAAAGGTCACTCAGGTCAGTGAGCAGTCCAGGGTCAAGCCAGGAATGGGACTCGCGATTTTTGGGGTGGGGGTGGAGCCGGGAGTGCAGGAGGCGAAAGAGGCGGTGTGCTGGCCTTTGCGTCCCTAGTAGCCCGGAGAAGGATCTTGCTACAATGGAAGGATGCGAGGCCCCCCAAGCGTGGAGACCTGGATCAATGACATGGCGGGTTTCATTAAGCTAGAGGTGGTCAAATTCACGCTGAGAGGATTGGTACAAGGGTTCTTTAGGCGGTGGCAACCTTTCCTCGACTTTCTGGCTCAACGATAGGGTACAGGGACAGTAGCAGCAGCAACCCGGGGGGAAGGGGGACGAAGACTATGTTTGTTTATTTAATTTTAATTTATTCTTAAGTTCTCTTGTTGTTTATTGGGGTTGGGGGGGGGGGGGGTGGGGGGATGTGATACATGCGTTGATACGTCTGGGGGGTGTTACAGTTATTATGGGTTATTTTGTTGCATTTCATTGTTTGTCGTTATATTTTATATTTTTTGTAAATAATTCCAATAAAAATTATTTTTTAAAAAACAGGACAGCGAGCAGCATGGGGAAGGTCACTCTGGACGGCGAGCAGCATGGGGAAGGTCACTCTGGACAGCGAGCAGCATGGGAAAGGGCACTCTGGGCAGCGAGCAGCATGGGAAAGAGCGATCTGGGCAGCGAGCAGCATGGGGAAGGTCACTCTGGACAGCGAGCAGCATGGGAAAGGTCGCTCTGGACAGCGAACAGCATGGGAAAGAGCGCTCTGGACAGCGAGCAGCATGGGAAAGGGCGCTCTGGGCAGCGAGCAGCATGGGGAAGGTCACTCTGGTCAGTGAGCAGCACGGGAAAGGTCACTCTGGTCAGTGAGCAGCACGGGAAAGGGCGCTCTGGTCAGTGAGCAGCACGGGAAAGGTCACTCTGGTCAGTGACCAGCATGGGAAAGGGCACTCTGGACAGCGAGCAGCATGGGGAAGGTCACTCTGGACAGCGAACAGCATGGGAAAGGGCACTCTGGTCAGTGAGCAGCTTGGGAAAGGGCGCTCTGGACAGCGAGCAGCATGGGAAAGGGCACTCTGGACAGCGAGCAGCATGGGAAAGGTCACTCTGGACAGCGAGCAGCAGGTAAAGGTCACTCTGGACAACGAGCAGCATGGGAAAGAGCACTCTGGACAACGAGCAGCATGGGAAAGGGCACTCTGGACAGTGAGCAGCATGGGTAAGGGTGTTCTGGACAGCAAACAGCATGGGAAAGGGCACTCTGGACAACGAGCAGCATGGGAAAGGGCACTCTGGACAGTGAGCAGCATGGGTAAGGGTGTTCTGGACAGCAAACAGCATGGGAAAGGGCACTCTGGACAGCGAGCAGCATAGGAAAGGGCGCTCTGGACAGCGAGAAGCACGGGAAAGAGCGCTCTGGACAGCGAGCAGCATGGGAAAGGGCACTCTGGACAGCGAGTAGCATGGGAAAGGGCACTCTGGACAGCGAGCAGCATGGGAAAGGGCACTCTGGACAGCGAGCAGCATGGGAAAGGGCACTCTGGACAGCGAGCAGCATGGGAAAGGTCACTCTGGTCAGTGAGCAGCACGGGAAAGGGCACTCTGGACAGCGAGCAGCATGGGAAAGGTTACTCTGGTCAGCGAGCAGCATGGGAAAGAGCACTCTGGACAGTGGGCAGCATGGGAAAGGGCACTCTGGACAGCGGGCAGCATGGGAAAGGTCGCTCTGGACAGCGAGCAGCATGGGAAAGGGCGCTCTGGACAGCGAGCAGCATGGGAAAGGGCACTCTGGACAGCAAGCAGCATGGGAAAGGGCACTCTGGACAGCGAGCAGCATGGGAAAGGGCACTCTGGATAGCGAGCAGCATGGGAAAGGGCGCTGTGGACAGCGAGCAGCATGGGAAAGGGCGCTCTGGACAGCGGGCAGCATGGGAAAGGGCACTCCGGACAGCGAGCATCATGGGAAAGGTCACTCTGGACAGCGAGCAGCATGGGAAAGGTCACTCTGGACAGCGAGCAGCACGGGGAAGGTCACTCTGGACAGCGAGCAGCATGGGAAAGGGCGCTCTGGACAACGAGCAGCATGGGAAAGGGCACTCTGGACAGCGGGCAGCATGGGTAAGGGTGCTCTGGACAGCGAGCAGCATGGGAAAGGGCGCTCTGGGCAGCGGGCAGCATGGGAAAGGGCGCTCTGGACAGCGGGCAGCATGGGTAAGGGTGCTCTGGACAGCGAGCAGCATGGGAAAGGGCGCTCCGGCAAGCGGGCAGCATGTAAACCAGTTGATAAAGTCCGTGCAATTTCAAAAATAAACTGCGCAGTCAGTGCGAGTGTCATTAGGAAAAGAAGAAGAGAGTACCATGAACTTGGATTGTGAAGCCGAGAGCTCCATGGTAAGGTTTATAGCAGAAAACACCCCAGGTCATGGAGTTGTAAAACTCAAGTGTAATTATTGCTTTGTCATATGTCTGAATGCAACTGATAGACAGTTTAACAGCAGAAACAAGAGCAAAGGGTGCTCTGGGAGCTGTAGAGGAATGTGACGGAGATTACAAGTGTATGCTTGATAGGTTTTTAAAAACATTTTGAGTGCCCAATTCTCTTTTTTTCCCTAATTACAGAATTTAGCATGACCAATTCACCTAACCTGCACATTTTTGGGTTGTGGGGGTGAAACCCACGCAGACACGGGGAGAACGTACAAACTCCACACGGACAGTGGCATGGGGACGGGATTGAACCTGGGACCTCGGCGCCGTGAGGCAACAGTGCTAACCACTGCACTACCCACTTGATAGGTTTTCTAAAGAGCTTCAGAAAGGAAAGAGTGAGTCGGAGAAAGTCCGGAATAAGTTAGTCTGCAGCGCACATCTGTGCCTTACAATTGAGTGAAATGTGCAAAGAGTTAAAGGAACTGGCAGATAAGGTGCAGAATGGAACGGATTGCTTGCAGGAGAGCACGCCTCCTGAACAGTCATTGGGAACAGGAGGCACATGATAGGCTGCGTGGTGCTGAAACAAAAACTACTGCTGTTAGACCAAAGATTGGAACAAGATATTGTTTTACTGCCAGAAGATGCCAGACCAAGTGAGGAGTTAGAAGTTGCAGGGGGGATTTTGAGGAAGTTAATCCAGCCACAAAATGCCACCTCGTGTGAAGCAGACCACTCCCCGTGTTTAGTTCAACTTAAACACCCTGAGTCACAAATCAGTCATCAGCAAGCAGTACTAGTCGTTATCTCCAAAACCAGGACAGTTGAAAGCACTCCACCCTCTTCTCCGCCTCTCCTAAGGGAATGCTGGCGTGTGAGGTTCGCCACAACTTCTGCACCGCTATGATCCATGACCCTTACTGATGATCTCTCAGCTTTTTGCGACAGCGACAACTTGCAATAGAGCATTGTTGGAGGTTCTATAATTTTGGCTAAGTTCCGGTTCATTCACCTGACGGACGCTCCGACCTGTGGAGGACCGACCAGCTGCCATGTTGCTGATGGCAGAGGAGGGTATCTGTGGTTTGGAATGCGCCACTCCTTTTCGTACTTTCTGCAATATTTTCATCAAAGATGAGTGGATCAATGTGGTGAAGTCCTTGTGCCACACTGCCAACTCCTGACACCATGTAAATAAGCTGGGTTCCAAATCATAGACCACAAAGATAATAATCGTTATTGTCACAAGTAGGCTTACATTAACACTGCAATGAAGTTACTGTGAAAATCCCCTAGTCGCCACACTCTGGCGCCTGTTCGGATACACAGAGGGAGAATTCAGAACGTCTACATTACCTAACAGCACGTCCTTTGGGACTTGTGGGAGGAAACCCAAGTAGACACGGGGAGAACGTGCAGACTCCACAGACAGTGACCCAAGCCGGGAAGCGAATCTGGAACTCTGGCGCTGTGAAGCTATAGTGCTAACCACTGTGCTGCTGTGTAACAAAGAGTCGTTGATTCTGTACCTTACCAGCTGCTTCAACACTTGTTCTGCACGCGCTCCCGGGGCTAACTGACTCCCACGCTCCTGACACATGACCTATGTAGCTGAGTCATCATGTAGTCATGTGACCACTTGATCTACATCTTTCCCGTTCAGTTGGAACACCCCAGTGGCAGAAGATGTAACAGGGAGCGCAACAGGAAACTATGCACAGACTATAATGTCATTTTCAAGTTGAACAAATTAGCTGCATGTAACTATTTCCATAGTTTTGTAGTTTGCAGATCATTCAACACACTAACTCCCTTTGTGGGGTTAGTGTGCTTGTAGATTCAATCCCTCCTCCACCCCTTTTTTCCTGTTAAATAATAATTTTTTAGATACAATTTAATGAAAGTTGGACATCTGTGACAGGGTAATTTTCTTTCTTTTTATTGTTATTATTCTCGATGTTGAATGAGCGAGCAGTGAACCTGAAATTAATTTCTCTCTAGCAAATAAAGTGAAACGGAATGAATTGAATTGAAATGGTTTTAATTAAAACCCCATTTATCTGTCAGCATAATGAAAGGCAACACACTTCCAGATTTTCTCTCATAGTTGGAACTGTCCTTTTTCTATTTTACCTCTGTATCTTTTCACCTGTTACAGGCTCACAATAAAATGAAAATCGCTTATTGTCACGAGTAGGCTTCAATGAAGTTACTGTGAAAAGCCCCTAGTCGCCACATTCCGGCGCCTGTTCGGGGAGGCTGGTACGGGAATCGAACCGTGCTGCTGGGCTGCCTTGGTCTGCTTTAAAAGCCAGTGATTTAGCCCAGTGTGCTAAACCAGCCCCAATCAGAGCTCTTGTACGTTGTCAACTTTATGTGGATCGTGGCCGTCTTTCTAAAGCCATTGCTCAGCTTTTGATGGTTCTATTAGGGGTGATTTGTGTGAATTATAAATTAATTTATAAAAATCCATGAATTGCTATTATCGTGCCTTGAATTGCTGCCTAAAACCTTTAAGGGTTCCGATTTCGAACTCTGTGCAAGTGAATGGGCTTGAGTGAATTAATAGAGTGGACATTCAGAGACTATTTCGTTTGAGCGGATGTAGCTGTTACAAGAGGACATAACTATAAGATTCAGGGTAGGAGATATAGGAGGGATGTCCGAGGTAGGTTCTTTACTCAGAGAGTGGTTAGGGTGTGGAATGGAGTGCCTGCTGTGATAGTGGAGTCGGACACTTTAGGAACTTTTAAGTGGTTATTGGATAGGCACATGGAGCACACCACAATGACAGGGGGGTGGGATAGCTTGATCTTCGTTTTGGATAATGCTCAGCCCAACATCGAGGGCCGAAGGGCCTGTTCTGTACTGTTCTATGTATTCAGTCCTCATATTTCTCCTCTTAATTCACTGAGTGTAACTCCCAGTTAGTGAATGAAATGCAACAACAGTGGATATAGGAGCAAGATCCACCATAAAAAACATTCCCCACTGACAAGGATTCTATTGGCGTATTATAGTTCCCTGGTGAATTCTCCATGGCAACACCATGACCAATTATGCAGACACATCGGGCAGCATGGTGGCACAGTGGTTAGCATTGCTGCCTACGGCACTGAGGACCCGGGTTCGAATCTCGGCTATGGGTCACTGTCCGTGTCTAGTTTGCACATTCTCCCCGTGTCTGCGTGGGTTTCACCCCCACAACCCAAAGATGTGCAGGTTAGGTGGATTGGCCACGTTAAAATTGCCCCTTAATTGGAAAAAAAATGAACTGGGTACACTAAATTTAAAAAAAAAAATTATGCAGATCCAGGGAGAAAGTGCAAACTCCACACAGACAGCCACCCAAGGCCGGAATTGAACCCGGGTCTTGGAGCTGTGAGGCAGCAGTGCCACAGAGCATGGCGACTCTCTGCGAGCTCTCTCAACCAAACCCTTTTCTTTTATGTCTTATCACCATTCAATGTATTCTGTCGATTATTCTTTTGTCTACTATGTATGCACTGTGTACGTCTTTTGGCTGCAGAAAAATAATTTTCACTGTACTTCAGTACGTGACAATAAATATCAATCAATCAATCAGCCACTGTGCCACCGTTCGATCACATACATTCAGTCATTTAATAAAAAGCGCCTGATATCCAGATGCACCTACGTTGTGTAAAGAAGTTTGGGAAGTGCCGTCCACGTCGAGCCTGAGCATACACAAGCTAAGGGAATATAAATCAGCTTTGGTGTCACCTTAGGTCATCTTAATTTGTTTGAGAATAGATCAGCACGCTGACACAACTCTGGAGCCCACTGAATTGTTCACAGAAGAATGGTGTGTAGAATCTCGGAGTCATTGAATCGTTATGGTGCAGAAGGCCATTCGGGCCATCGTGTCCGCACCAGCTCTTCAGATGAGCATTATGACTTAATGCCACCTGCTTCCTTCCCCCCGCATCCTTGCACATGGTTTCTATCCAAATAATCATCTAATAGCTTATTGAATGCAGTGATGGAACTGAAATGGTAAAGAACATTACATTTATTAATTAAAAAAATTAAATGTAATGTTTACAAGTTTACAATTCCATTTTTCATTATTCAAATGACACCGTATATATATAAAAATGTTCACGAACTAAAACTGCAAGATAATTTAATTGTAATTAATGCAATTGTAAAGATTCTCTTCTCCCCCCCCCCCCCCCCCCCCCCCCCCCCCCACACATCAGCTATGTGGGAAGATTGTGCGGAGTTTTGAAGCTAACCTTGCGGTACAATTGTTTCAGAATCAAACAAACTCTTGTACAGAAAGTGTTTGAAAACACTCTTAAAGTCTATTGTGTCCCTGACGCACAATCAATGGACACAAAACGTAGGTGAAGTCCAAAACGAAAGGCTTTAATCAGCAAGAAGTGAGCTCGGCAGCAGATGTACAGAAATGGTCTGGCTGCTGGGGAACATGGGTTCTTATACCCCGCCTCGCAGGCGGAGCTACCTCCCTCTTAGCCAATAGGAATACGGAGAACACAATATCTGGGCCAACGGGCAGCGAGCCCTCTGCACCAATGGCAGCTCACACTCCCAGGTACCGTAATACCCTGAGTCATACTACCACAGTCCCTATACCAAGCGAAAGAGATAAAGTTAAAGTCTTGTAACATTCCCAGGTATAGGACATTGACACGCCGGGGGGGGCATGAAATCACGTGACCACAGTCAGCTGATATTACCACAGAATGTAGCAAGTTAGTGACACAAGTGCGTATTCGCTGCTGGGAATAGCTGATTAATTTTTTGCAATATGACTCGGGGAGCAGAAAGAGACGAGAGTTGGAGAGGCAGCTTGGAAACACGGAGCACTTTTAAGGGTGTTCGCTTTTGTTGCTAATTTTAAAGATTGGGGAGAGGATGGGAACCGGCGTGGTTGGGGGGGGGGGGGAAGAGGGGGTGGGGCTGGTGTGTGGGAAAATACCAGCAAAGTTGGGTTGAATGAGTGTCATGACGTGGAGATGCCGGCGTTGGACTGGGGTGAGCACAGTGAGAAGTCTTACAACACCAGGTTAAAATCCAACAGGTTTGTTTCAAACACGAGCTTTCGGAACGCAGCTCCTTCACCTGAGGAAGGAGCAGTGCTCCGAAAGCTTGTGCTTGAAACAAAACTGTTGGGACTTTAACCTGGTGTTGTAAGACTTCTCACTTGAATTAGTGTGACTGTGGTCTACAGTCCGCACCCAAGTGCTCCTCCAATTTGTCTAAAGATAGAACTGGGATATGACTGGATTGAGACAATGTTCGTTTTGAATTGCAAACTGCTCTGTAACGTTGAATACACTCAACGTGAAATTGATGAAAACAGAAAATGCTGGATGAACTCAGCAGGTCTGGCAGCATCTATGGAGAGAGAAACACGGTTAATGTTTCGAGTCCGGATGAGTCTGCAGAAGGGTCATGGAGACTTGAAATGTTAATTCTTTTACAGCTCAATTGGCTGGACAGCTGGTTCGTGAGGCAGAGAGGCCAGCAGCCATAATTCCCGTAACAGCTGAGGTTATTCATGAAGGCCCCGCCTTCTCAACCTTGCCCCTCGACTGAGGTGTGGTGACCCTCAGGTTAAATCACCGCCAGTCAGTTCTGGTGCTCGAGGTTTTATTTTGGTATGGGGAGAAGGCCAGCCGTCATTTAGCCCCCCCCCCCATCTGAGGCGACAGGCGGCTTCCCGAGAGATTATACAAATTAAAAACTTGGGCAGCAGTTTGGTTACCACTCTGAGTGAAGTCAATGTGTTTATTTTTCTTTTTTAAAAATAAATTTAGAGTATCCAATTTTTAAAAATTCAATTAAGGGGTAATTCGGGAGGGGGGTGACCGGCCCTGGATAAAGTGAACGGGGTATTTTGGACCTTTTATGAGAGGCTTTACAGGTCGCTGAAACCAGAGGAAGAGTTGGAGATGACAGAGCTGGGGGAGGAAATGCAGGAAGGACTGAAGGTGCAGTTGGGTCCGGAGGAAGTCCAAACAGCGATGGGACGGATGCAAACAGGGAAGGCACTGAACCTGACGGGTTCCCAGTGGAATTTTACAAGAAGTTCACAGAGTAGTTGGTTCGGACAGGTAGTCATAGAATTATAGAACACCCACAGTGCAGAATGAGGCCACCCGGCCTGTCAAGTCTGTACTGACCCTCTGAAAGAGCACCCCACCCATGACCACGGTAGCACCTTGCCACTCCATCAGCAGGATGCCTCCCAGATCACTGGTGTTATCTACGACACCTCACTAGTGCTACTTCCTAGAGCTGGATTCTCCATTGTGAGTACCCTCTGGTTTGTCCCACCTCAGGAGTTCATGATCACTCGACTGGTGAGATACCCTGGTTAAAGGTGTTTAACCACCCCAGTATAGATAGAAATAGATCTGGGTGGAGCTTGGTGTGACTTTGTTAAGGAGCCATGATGTGGAGATGCTGGCGTTGGACTGGGGTGAGCACAGTAAGAAGTCTTACAACACCAGGTTTAAAGTCCAACAGGTTTGTTTCACCTGAAGAAGGAGCCGTGCTCCGAAAGCTCGTGTTTGAAACAAACCTGTTGGACTTTAAACCTGGTGTTGTAAGACTTCTTACTTTGTTAAGGAGGGCCTTTGGCTCAGTCCTATCTCTAGGCAAAAAGCTCTGGGTTCACTTCACGGAATGAATGTTCACAGCGTGGGCGACAGGTTGAGTATCAGCAAGCAAATCCGTCAAATACATCTGATGGCAGGCGGTAAGAATTGGTGAGGTTTCTCGTTAGCCATAACGCAGAAGTCAACAACAAACCACTGCAGTACTTTGCCAAGTGTGAGCATGGCGCAAACCCATGCAAGTTCACAGTACCTAAAGGAGGAGGATGTTTCGGTAAAACGGGAATGAATGAATCATACAGAATCATGGAATCATGGGGCAGCAGGGTAGCATGGTGGTTAGCATAAATGCTTCACAGCTCCAGGGTCCCAGGTTCGATTCCCGGCTGGGTCACTGTCTGTGTGGAGTCTGCACGTCCTCCCCGTGTGCGTGGGTTTCCTCCAGGTGCTCCGGTTTCCTCCCACAGTCCAAAGATGTGCGGGTTAGGTGGATTGGCCATGCTAAATTGCCCGTAGTGTCCTAATAAAAGTAAGGTTAAGGGGGGGGGGGGGTTGTTGGGTTACGGGTATAGGTGGATACGTGGGTTTGAGTAGGGTGATCATGGCTCGGCACAACATTGAGGGCCGAAGGGCCTGTTCTGTGCTGTACTGTTCTATGTTCTATTAATAATAATAATCGCTTGTCTCATGTAGGTTTCAATGAAGTTACTGTGAAAAGCCCTAGTCGCCACATTCCGGCACCTGCTCTGGGAAGCCCGTATGAGAATTTCCAGTGCAGGAGGCCATTCGGCACATCGAGTCTGCACTGGCTCTTGTAGCGCAGCCTACTTAAGCTCACGCCACCAATCTATCCCCATTACCCAGCCTAACCCGTTGGACACTAAGGGACAATTGATCACGGCCAATCCACCTAACCTGCACTTCGTTGGACTGTGGGAGGAAATCGGAGCACTTGGAGGAAACCCACGCACACACGGGGAGAAGGTGCAAACTCCACACTGAGTCAGCAGAGGCCGGAATTGATCCTGTGTCCCTGAAGCTGTGAGGCAGCAGCAGTACTAACCACTGTGCTACCATGCCGCCCCAATTGTGGACTACTATAGTTTCAGAAGCCTGAATCGCACTCCATCGGTGATGTGGACGCGTCTCACATTAAAATATTACCATGGTTATTTATGGTGTTGGAGGAAATAATCTGACAGGATAGTTTAAGAATATTTTATTTTTCACACAGATTTGTACGAATAGATTTTACAGTGGGCTGCGGATGGACACTTACTGACCTAAAACAAAATTGCAACTGAAATGAAAGAACATAATGAACTGTGTGAAAAGCATTTGGTAAGGATGGCACGGCAGTGCAGTGGTTAGCACTGCTGCCTCACGGCGCCGAGGTCCCAAGTTCAATCCAGGCCCTGGGTCACTGTCCGTGTGGAGTTTGCACATTCTCCGTGTCTGCGTGGGTCTCACCTCCACAACCCAAAAGGTGTGCAGGGTAGATGGATTGGCCGCGCACAATTGCCCCTTAATTGGGAAATTAATAATTGGATACTTTAAATTTATTTTTAAAATGGTTGCATTTGGCAGTTCTGGGGTTGGCCAACAGATGGAGGACTCTGCTTAAAAAAGTTTGTATGGGGGGAAAAGACATCAGTACTGGTCTTGTTCGGCAGACGCACGCATTCTTTTGGATCTATCCATCATTTTAGCGTCATATTACCCAAATTAAGTTGCATTCTCCCAACTGCACAGAAGTCGCCAACTTCATCCAACTTCCTTGTATCTGTGACCACTCACGTCCATCTTCCTAACATAGAGCAGTATAGCACAGAACAGCCCCTTCGGCCCTCGATGTTGCCCCAAGCTATCCCACTCCCTGCCATTCTGGTGTGCTCCATGTGCCTACCCAATAACCGCTTGAAATTTCCTACTATCACAGCAGGCAGTCCATTCCACACCCTAACCACGCTCTGAGTAAAGAACCTACCTCGGACATCCCTCCTTTATCTCCCACCCTGAATCTTATAGTTATGCCCCCTTGTAACAGCTACATCCATCTGAGGAAATTGTCCCCTTCCATCATCTTATAAACCTCTATTAAGTCGCCTCTCATCCTCCTCCGCTCCAAAGAAAAAAGCCCTAGCTCCCTCAACCTTTCCTCACAAGACCTATCCTGCAAACCAGGCAGCATCCTGGTAAATCTCCTTTGCACCCTTTCCAATGCTTCCACATCCTTCCTATAGTGAGGTGACCAGAATTGCACACAATACTCCAAATGTGGTTTCACCGGGGTCATGTGCAGTTGCAGCATAACCCCGCGGCTCTTAAACTCAAACTCTTAAACTAACCTATTGCCTTTTGCATCTACTGATGGAACAGACATTTTATTCAGGTTGTTTGTAACGGTGCTTTCAAGCTGGGAGGTGTCGGCCCTTTTGACCATCCATTCACCAACAGCTGTAAAGCTGCGCAAAATGATCTGCTGCGATTTTCCAGAATTTTCTATTTTAGTTTCAGATTCCAGCATCTGCAGTAATTTGCTCGTTTTAGCTCAAAATCTCTCTCTTCCCCCCCCCCCCCCAACATTTGATGCCCTCGTGTCCACCAAGCCTTTCCTCTCTTGCTCCCACCCTGGTTGTTCTCTCGACTATGACACTCCATCATCACTCAGAGTTCCACGGGGGGGGGGGGGGGGGGGGAGAACTTAAATATATCTTGTGCACAGCTGATGGTTTCGGTCTGGGTCTGGCTACAGAACAATCTATTTACTAGTTGCAACTAGTCATGTGCTTGTGCTGTTCCTTGCGTCTTAAGAAAGCTCATAGTCTCAAAGTTGGAATAGATGCTTTATTGCGAGTTAGTTCTGTCTTCAGTTCGGGGCCTCACGGTAGCATGGTGGTTAGCATCAATGCTTCACAGCTCCAGGGTCCCAGGTTTGATTCCCGGCTGGGTCACTGTCTGTGTGGAGTCTGCACGTCCTCCCCCTGTGTGCGTGGGTTTCCTCCGGGTGCTCCGGTTTCCTCCCACAGTCCAAAGATCTGCGGGTTAGGTGGATTGGCCATGCTAAATTACCCGTAGTGTAAGGTTAATGGGGGGATTGTTGGGTTACGGGTATACGGGTTACGTGGGTTTAAAGTAGGGTGATCATTGCTCAGCACAACATCGAGGGCCAAAGGGCCTGTTCTGTGCTGTACTGTTCTATGTTCTAACTTACAGCTACCTCAATGCTGCCTGCCTGTGTCTTGCTACCAGTTCTCCCTTCTATGAAGTGTGTCCTCACTTCCTGTTCCTCTGTATTTATAGCTCTCCCGTGCTCCTCTAGAGCTCGCTCAGTTGTACACTGATATGCTTTCAGGAAAAAAAAAAGTATCAGCATTGATGGATAATACAGGCAATTGTAAAAGTTTACAAATCAAGGAGGGATAGAGTGTCTTAGTTTCTAAAAGATTGATTTCGTGCATTAGTTCAGCCATCTTGTCATACAATCTGACCGTTGGCACTCCACCAGCTAGCACACGTTTTGACCAGTGTGAAGTTATCTTATTGATTCCATTCCCTCCCCTCCCCCCCCGAGTTGTGTAGGTCTGAGTGTGATACCTGTCAAGGTATGTGCTCTGTTGACCCTCCCAGCTTTGCAATGCTGGCATTCAACTTTGTAACAATATGGTTAAAATATCTCGATTAAGGCGTTTCCCATGAGGTCTCGACAATAACCTCTATATTATTAACCCCCCTTGTGTAAATTATGAGAATTCTTTGACGATTTATTTTCCCAAGAGCAGGAAGTTTGGGGTTGACAAGAGAGCACTCCGCACACGTCACTTCCATGTCTCATAAGTAGAAAGGATGAACAAAGTAGTCTCCATAGTCCCAGATAACCATAGGCTACTTTCCCCTTTTGAGGGAGAGAGCTGACTGGTGGTGGTTTAATCTGAGGGTCACCACACCTCAGGCAAGGGGAAAGGTTGATGGGGGGGGGGGGTCGTCGTGAATAGCCTCAAGTCAGTACAGGAATTGAACCCACACTGCTGTCCTCACTCTCCATCACTGTTATGACCCAACCCCCGCGGAGGTCACGAGGTGTGGACCACCCAGTTCCCCGTGATGTCTACAGGGTACAAACTTTCCCGGTAATGGTGCTGAGCTTCCCCTTTAACAAGGGGAGCCCACAGACTATAAAAACCCCGGCCTGAGTCATGGTGGGAGACCCTTCGGGGAGTGGAGTGGTTATTTTTGCAACCTACCTTTCACTCCATGTGCTCAGTCTGTGTGGTTTCTATAATCACAATTGAGCTAAACCAGCCCCCAAAGAGGTCAATGGAAGACAACCGATAGTGGGGGTCGGTAATGTTAGTCTGCCCAAAAGTTACTTCAGTCCAAGTTTGAGATGTTTCACATTTGTCAATCTCTCCTGCCATTTTTGACAAGCCGTTGAGCATGTACATCCTGCCTGGTCCCAGCCATGGGTCTCTGGGGCATTGAACATCACTGCAGGAGTTCCTGAGGGTAGTGTCCTAGGCCCAGCCATCTCTTCATCAATGATCTCCCTTCCATCATAATGTCAGAAGTGGGGATGTTTGCTGATGACTGGACAATGTTCAGCATCATTCGCGACTCCTCAAACTGAAGCAATCCATATCCAAATGCAGCAAGATCTGGACAATATCCACCACCCCTTGACATTCAATGGCATTACCATTGCAGAATCCACAATCAACATTCTGGGGATTACCATTGATCAGAAACTGAACTGGACTAGCCACATTAATACTGTGGCTACCAGGGCAGGTCAAAGGTTAGGAATCCTACAGCAAGTAAATCACCTCCTGACTCCCCAAAGCCTGTCCACCATCTGAAAGGCACAAGTCAGGAGTGCAATGGAATACTCTCCACTTGCCTGGATGAGTGAAGCTCCAACACTAAAGCTCAACACCATCCAGGACAAAGCAGCCCACTTGATTGTTCTCCCTTCCACAACATTTAAACCTTCCACCATCGACACACAATGGCAGTTATGTGTACCATCTACAAGATGCACTGCAGTAACTCACCAAGGTTCCTTAGACAGCATCTTCCAAACCTACGACCACTAACATCTAGAAGGACAAGAGCAGCAGATACCTAGGAACCTCACCACCTAGGAGGTTCCCTTCCACGTCACTCACCACCGTGACTTGGAAATATATCGCCGCTCCTTCACTGTCACTGGGGCAACATCCTGGAACTCCCTCCTTAACAGCACTGTGGCTGTACTTGCACCACAAGGATTGCAGTGGTTCACAAAGGCAACTCACCACCTTCTGAAGGGCAACTAGGGATGGGCAATAAGTGCTGGCCTAACCAGCGACGCCCACATCTCAAATGAATTTTTAAAAATCTGCAGTCAGCTTTGCATGTTGTGGAAACCCAGTTTGGACATGTATCGAGATTATCTGCATCCAGCACTCCCAAATAGTAATCCCTTCCTCCTTCCAACAATTCATGTTGGATTGGGGATGATTTAGCAGTGGGCTAAACAGCTGGCTTGTAGAACAAGGCAGCAACACGGGTTCTATTCCTGTACCAGCCTCCCCGAACAGGTGCCGGAATGTGGCGACTAGGGGCTTTTCATTGAAGCCTACTTGTGACAATAAGCGATTATTATTATATTATGTGGCAAAATTAGTTAACACTCGCAACACAAAGCAGACCAATTGGAAATCTGTTTCACACCAATGATTTTAAGGGGGAAGAACTTCCAAGTTCCTGGCAGTGTAAAAACAGGCTGCCAATTCACGGAGGAGCTTTTGGTATTGGTCCAGGAAAGCTATTGCTTCAAATGTGGTTATCGGAGGGAGTTTAAACTTTGAATTGTTAATTACCAATCAGAAATCTTGGTTCCACACTATTTCTAAACAGACACCCACTTATGGCATTTTCTGTACTGAAGTAAAAGGACCCATTTCCAATCAAACACTACTATCCTATTAACTATTGATAATGGTCACTACCACATCACACAAGACTGGGAGAAAACAAGTCTGGCCCTGCTGCTTTTTATACTTTCGACCTTCAAGTGAAAATAGCATTTAACCTCGCTTGGGTCATTTTTGATTATTAAATACAGACAGAAGTCCAGCTTTAAGATGTTAAGCAGCGCAAATCATTAAGATGCAGGTCCATTAAAATTTCTGCAAACATTTGCCATATAATTTGGACTTACAATCCAAGTATAGAAATATTACTACTTAATACTAAGCAACATAATACTAAGCAGCATGCTGCCGTGGGCAGCACGGTAGCATTGTGGATAGCACAATCGCTTCACAGCTCCAAGGTCCCAGGTTCGATTCCGGCTTGGGTCACTGTCTGTGCGGAGTCTGCACATCCTCCCCGTGTGCGTGTGGGTTTCCTCCGGGTGCTCCGGTTTCCTCCCACAGTCCAAAGATGTGGTTAGGTGGATTGGCCATGATAAATTGCCCTTAGTGTCCAAAATTGCCCTTAGTGTTGGGTGGGGTTACTGGGTTATGGGGATAGGGTGAAGGTGTTAACGTTGGGTAGGGTGCTCTTTCCAAGAGCCGGGGCAGACTCGATGTGCCGAATGGCCTCCTTCTGCACTGTAAATTCTATAATCTATTATCTAATCACAACATTTTAAACTTTGGTTAGGGCCATTTCATTTCAGTACTGTGAACAGAAACCCAATTAGAGTTTGCGAGTTGAAAAACAGACGTATTTGGCGAGCAACTCATTCAGAAATCTAGAGCAGAAAGGGAGACCGATGTTGGGAGCATTCGTTAGCAAGACTGCAAAATCATCTTTATAGGTCTGTTAGGTAACACTACGTCCACTTTACCAGCCATCAACCTGGCAGCTATTTAGGCAGCAGTACATTCGTTCGGGAGTCAGGTGTACATAGCTTTGTTATCTGTATATTGATTTCGTTTCAAGCTTGCCTATTAAATTTCCTTTCATTTTTGGCTGGTATTTTAGTTCCTTCCTCTTAACCCCTGGCACACGCTAATTCAAAATTTCTGTGGTTTCATAAAGGCAAACACTATTGCTCTGTATAGTAATTTACCGTCAGAATGTAAACTCATGTCATTTCTCCAATTCAATTTACATTCGCCGTAGAAACTTGCTTATGCCCAAACTAGAAGCGTATGCATCAATTTGGATAACACTCCCAAAACAATATTTTCACGTTCTAGTCATGCACAACTATTAGTATGATTTTTAGCACAGCTTTTCTGATACAGCTCTCGTTCCTCGCCCAACATCGAGCACCTCGCATTTTGTAGAAGCAGTTGGTTTGTCAACTGAGGGCAGATGGTACAAAACGATGTAGCAGGACAGGTTGTGTTCAGGAAGCAGGAGGCTGCAGAAGGACTGGGACAGTTGGCAAAGAAGTGGCAGGTGGAATACAATGTGGAAAAGTGTGAGGTGAGGTTATGCACATTGGTAGGAAGAAGAGGCAGAGACTATTTTCTAAATGGGAAAAGGCTTCTGAAATCTGAAGCACAAAGGGACATAGGAGTCCTAGTTCAGGGTTCTCTCGAGGTTAACACAGAGGTTCAGTTTGCAGTTGGGAAGGCAAATGCAATGTTAGCATTCAAATCAAGAGGGCTAGAATACAAGAGCAGGGATCTACTGTTGAGGCTGTACTAGGCTCTGGTCAGACCCCATCATAAGTATTGTGAGCAGTTTTGGGCCCCTATCCAAGGAAGGAGGCGCTGGCCTTGGAAAGGGTCCAGGGGAGGTTCACAAGAATGATCGCTGGAATGAAGAGCCGTTGAGGACTCTGGGTCTGTACTCGGAGTTTAGAAGGATGAGGGAGATCTGATTGAATTTTACAGGATATCGAGAGGCTGAGATCGTGGACGTGGAGAGGATGTTTCCACTAGTAGGAAAAAAACTAGATCTCGGGGCACGCCTCAGACTGAAGGGACAATCCTAAACAGAGATGAGGAATTTCTTCAGCCAGAGGGTGCTGAATCTGTGGAACTCTTTCCTGCAGAAGGCTGTGGAGGCCAAATCACAGTGTCTTTAAGACAGAGATAGATAGGTTCTTGATTAATAAGGGGATCAGGGGGTTACAGGGAAGAGGAGAAGAATGGGGATGAGAAATATATCAGCCATGATTGAATATTAAATCCAGCTTCTCAGTTTCTGGAATAACTAGTAAATTAATAGAATTAATTAGTAAAACATGACCTGCCTTTTATGAATCCATGCTGCATCAATGGGACAATTTCTATCCAGATGTCTCGCTATTTCTTCCTTAATGATAGATTAGAGCATTTTCCCCACGATAGAAGTTAAGCTGACCGGCCTATAGTTACCCACCTGTTTTTGCTTGTGGCTTTTATTATTGGATATTGTGGTAGGAATGGTCGGTCCATGCTGTGATAACACGGACTTCTCCAACTGCCACCTCTTCTGTTTAATCACCTGCTTTTATGCAGCAGCATGACACTAAAGTAAAACCAGAATGTCCAGTTCCATGCCCCCAAGTAATTGTATTTACGCATCAACCACCCGTCATTGCACCTGTAATCTTATCAGAATCTTCAATTAAAAACCAAATTCAATTTCTCCATGTTTAAACATATTCCAAAAAAGTTTTGTTTCGTGCATGCTGAATATTTCACTGCTTATTAGTGAAAACGGTTTCCAGGCTCACCTACACATTGTTAGTCAGATCAGGACAAGTGGAAAGTGCCAACTCTGGGAGGTATGCACCAAATAAAATAAATGCTACCACGATTATTATCTAAAAAACAGTTAACATTTCAGATCAACAATTGCTTTGGAATATTTATGGTAGCATATCATGCTAATGGAGGAAATATAGAATAATTCACACGAGTTAGACATCAGCTCAGACTGAAGCTGAAAGCAGCACCACAAAGTCAATTTTAGATCAAAAACAAAATACTGTAGATGCTAAAAAAAAGTAGTTTTCCCAGCACACTTTTAAATATACATTCTTGTTTAAATTTAAGTGCAAGAGCTATCTGGTTAAAGCACATCCGATCTTACCAATCAGACATGGACTACAAAACAGAAATTGTAAATACCAGTCAGGCATTGACTAGAAAATAGAAGTTTTATTTTTGGCTACTACCATCCAGTTATCTGCATCCAAACAAGATGGCTGCATAAAGGCACAGAAAAAAAATCTTCTCACTGGCCATAACTAACATACTTGCATCCTGACTTCCAGTACATCCCTTAATCTAAAATATAAAAAGGGGGTGTCAGTGAGGATATGGAGTTAAGTTCCTTGAATACTTCTGCAGAAGCTAGAATCCATGGCAACCAATGTACACGGAGCAGAAAATTGAGTATTGGATAGAATTATGCTTCAAAAGTACATTTAGCAATGTTGTACCATTAAATTGCATATAGAAAGTGATTGAGGATCTAAGAGGATCAAATACAGCAATCTTTCAGTACATTAAACCATTTGTATGGATTTGATAAAGTCATTGTATTACAGTCCTATGCCTGCCTAATTAAATCATTAGCAAAATTAAAACTTGGTGAATTGTATAGGCTTGTAAAGTTAAAATGGAATAAATCTTCAATGGAACCCTGTTGGAATGATTTCCTTTGCAGAATAGCAGAGATCAGAAACCAGTTTTAAAAAAAAATGTTTTTGACCAAACCTACACAAGGAAACCTTTGTCGAATGTTTCAGAAAATAAATATTCTAAACTAATCATCTGTTTCATGTTACCATTGTAACAATGTTCAATATTGTATTCCAGCTCACAGCAGGTCAAAGCAAGGACACCCGAGGATTCTGAATTGTCCATAATGTGTATGCTACAATCATGCCAAGGAATTCTGCGATTATATTTGCTGATTTTGCTCAACTTTACATTCTTTGTCAACTAAGGCAACAGTTATATGATTGGACACAATTCTGGTCAAACTCAGTCCATCAAGTATAAAAAAAATTCTGTAATCTATTTTAGCCCCTGACATTTTGATCCCAGCTCACACTTCCACATGGTGCAGACAGCCAAAGTCAGACATGAATAGCAGCAGAGGAAACAAAACAATTAAAGTGATATTCTAATACCTATACTCTAGCATTTGGTCAAACTCATTCCCATTTATTTTACAATGCAACTTTTATACCATATTTAATATTTATATTATCTATTATAATAATGATTTAAGCTGTAGAATACTTCCAGCAAATCCTGATTGAAATGAAAAGCTGCATTTAAAATGAATGTTCTTTGAAGGTTCATCTGCAAAATGGACAAAAATATATATTTTAAATACAGTTAACCTGCTGTTCCACGCAGAACGTTTGGGAGAAAAAAAAAGACTGGAGTCAAGTAGAGAACCTCCTCAGAACAAGGAGAAAGTTGATCTGCCACCAGGAGGTTGGGTAACTTTGTTATGGGATCGTGGGCGTGGACCTAGGTGAGGTTCATGGTCATCCACTGTGGGCTCCTTTGGTTTTTCTTCATCTTTCTTCTCTTCACGCTCTTGTTTTTCATGCTCTTCAATTAGAAAATATTAATATTAACATGTTAATCACAACTAATTAATTGCACTAATTCCTTCTCAAAAGCTGCATAGCATTTACGTCCAATTTCTAATATTTCACCATGCCATTTAAAGTGACGGCATTATGTTTTTTTCATGCCCAAGAATATATTGTTCCGAATGCCTGGTCAGCCCTCAACAATGGCTAAGATACTGGACCAGATACGTAGTTTTTAAAGTTTTGAGATTTGTGCAGAAATATCAATTCGTTCCGGGAGAAATAGGGCGTAGTTATTTTATAAACAAACTTCACTAAAACAAAAGAAAACAATAGTAAACTTTAACTCAGATTACATGTAGTTTATAATAAATAATCTTTATTATTGTCACAAATAGGCTTACATTAACACAGCAATGAAGTTACTGTGAAAAGCCCCTAGTTGCCACATTCCGGCACCTGTTCGGGTACACAGAGGAAGAATTCAGAATGTCCAGTTAACCTAACAAGCACGTCTTTCGGGACTTGTGGGAGGAAACCCATGCAGACACTGGGAGAATGTGCAGACACCGCAGGAATCGAACCTGGGACCCTGGCGCTGTGAAGCAACAGTGCTAACCACAGTGCTACCATTATTAAACTAGTTCCCATCAAACAACTTTTCATGAAAATACAGCTCCCATTCCACTTACATAGTCAAGGCGACACAAGCATTGTGATCTTTCTTTTGTTTTTTTTATAAATTTAGATTACCCAATTATTTTTTCTATTAAGGGGCAATTTAGAGTGGCCAATCCACCTACTCTGCACATTTTTGGGTTGTGGGGGCAAAACCCACGCAGACACGGGGAGAATGTGCAAACTCCACACGGACAGTGACCCAGAGCCGGGATCGAACCTGGGACCTCAGCGCCGTGAGGCGGTTGTGCTAACCACTAGGCCACCGTGCTGCCCTAGATCTTTCTTTTGTTAGGGACATTCGTTCAGAACCTTTTTCTAAAGCCTTCGATCTGCAAATTTATTAATGATCTCTTTGATGGTTACTTACATCCTTTTTCTCTTTGCCCGTTCCCATAGAGATTCTATGATTCTAAATCAATTCTCTCTCTCTCTTAAGCTCCGTCCAGCCATTTAAATCAAAAAAGGTCCTCTTCTGGGATACCCAGACGGGAACTTCAATTGTAATTTGGGCTGCCTGATGGCTCACTCCAGTTTACACAAAAGACGAAAGCTATGCCATTCATATACAACTAACTTTCCATTGACAGACTCTAATGTGATAATGGCTTTTCCGGAATGTTAATGGATCTCGAGTAGGTCACCCTGGCTGAACTGGGACACCCTTTTAATGAGGTTAAGTCTGAATGAGACACGGTAACGAGGCTGTGGGCGTAACCCTCAGTCTGCTGCCAGCAATCTTTTCTTTCAGTCTGTTTAACCTTAAATTGCCTGCTAAATTTTGGACCCTATTTCTGGACCCAAGTTCCTAATATCTCCCTGTCATGACAATATTTACAGTTTTATGCCCATCACATGCCAATTGTATCAATATATTCTGTAACAGTCTCACCTTTCAAGTCCTCATTTGCCTCACTTGAGAATATGTCTGCATCCTGTTTTTAAAAAAAAGTTTAAAAAGAGTTAATTACTGCAAAGCAACTGGATTAATTCTACAACATAAATTAAACCCATTAAGACAGCACTATTTTA
Organism: Scyliorhinus canicula; assembly: GCF_902713615.1. NCBI lineage: Eukaryota > Metazoa > Chordata > Chondrichthyes > Carcharhiniformes > Scyliorhinidae > Scyliorhinus > Scyliorhinus canicula. The sequence goes on along the minus strand of NC_052160.1, from coordinate 8,094,978 downwards.
TTTTCTTTCCTGGGATGTGGGCTTTGCTGGCAAGGCCAGCTTTAGTTGCCCCATGCCCAATTATCCTTTAACCGAGTGACTTGCTGAGCCACTTTAGACGGTGATTGAGTCAACAATATTGCAGTGGGTTTGGAGCCCCATGTCGGCCTGACAGGCACAGACGACAGATTTCCTTCCTTAAAAAGGACATTAGGCCTTTTGTGACAATTGATGATACTGTAATTGTCATGGTCACCATTACTCAGGCTGGCTTTATATTCTAGGGAGATCTGATTAATTCAAATTCAATTCCAGTAACCAGTTTCATGGGTGGAGGTAGCCAAATACCCACATCTCATGAATGAAGATTTCAGAAATTACAATCAATTACTTGATTAACACTTTATATAAAATATGTAACAAACTGAGCTACCATGGATGCAAGTTATCTTGCTTTAAGTCAGTGGGCGACCACGGATTCCGTTCTGGTGCAACATCAATTTTGTTTATAGGATTGGCAGTCAATGTGTTTCTCTCCACAATCTCGAGATGCAACATAGCCTAGAAACAACTATTTTTAGGCCATTAAATTGCTCGATGTAAAATGAATCTCTTTCCCTATCTCTACAGTACACCGTCTCTACAGTACACTAATACAAGAACTTGGATTAAATCTCCACAACATCTGATGTTATTAGTAAGTGTAGAGGTAATCATGATGCAAATGTTAATAGCCCGATAGGCCAGTGCTTCCCAAACTTTATCTGCTTCACTTTTGGAACTCGCCCTACTGCAACTCAACACCATGTTTAGAATCTGTACCTTTGGTTTGTTTGGATTCACTCGAACTACCGTTGGAGCAACTGGCTCTCCAGAGTGGTCATTATTCTGTGTATCAACTGAAACAGCAGGTAATTGTAAAGGAATAGGCTCTGGCTCTGATTCACTGAAAATCCCACTGCTTTTTCCACCTAGATAAATGGTTACAAAGAATACAGTTTGGTTAATGTTATATAAATGGAGCAAGTTTATGATTTTGAATGCACAGTGGCAGATAACTTAAGGGAATTGATAAATTAAAAGGGGAAAATTTATAGAGCCACAGTAATAGGCCAAAAGGCTGCCTTCTGCACTGCAACATCCCATGATGGCTTTGAATGGATGGGGGACAAGGCTAAATCATTCAAACTATTTTAGTACCAGACAGAAACACTATTACAGTAATCAAAAGGTAAAGTGGAGGAAACTTAGCACCCTGGGAATTAGCAACCAATTGTAAACAGAGGTAGAAAGTAGGAAAAATACTTCCACTCAACATTTGACATCGCTGATTTGCATTTAGTCTTCTCAGATCAGCCAAGGAGACTCAAGTTTGCCATAATGAAATCAGAAAATACAAGAAATGCTTAAGCAGGTCAGATAATATCTGTAGTTAACCTTTCAGCACACAATGACCCTTCATGTTAGCAATACCAATAAGAGCTCACAACAGTATTGACTCTGGCTGTCCATTCAGCCACTAATGATACCTGCAGGCTATAGCAGGTTGCATCATGCAGACACCTACAGACTGATGCTATATACATTTATACAATCTGTGCATCCAATACCAGCAGACATCCATGAAAGATGCAGCTTGAAGGTTTTAGTTCCATTTGACCTCCTTACCTGGAGGATTAGATCTCTTTGGGAATGACGTTTCTTCTGGAGGTCCAAAGATATTGGATGCCATCTTATGGGGTTTGATAGATGGTACATCAGGAACACCAAATATGTTACTGGAACCACCACCAGGTGGTTTGAGTACTCTGCTAATGGAGGAACAAAGAATCAAGATTTATCACATTAGTGCTCCATTTTATCAGATGTCATCTTCTCTATCCCTCCCAGTCAAGTACAATATTTGAAAGTGTAGAGAATCTCATTTACTAACTTGCGAAGGACTTGCAAACATTACTCAAAAATCCATTCAGCACCAATTACTACGTGGCAGTTATCTTGATATATTTCAGTTATTAGTGTCAATACTTTGTTAGAAGATAGAGTATCAACCCACTGGAACAAGGAGAATGTTTTTTGTCCCCCATATCAAGGTGGAGAGATAGTGGCATGGTGGTAACTCAGGGGGCCCAGGCTAATGACCTGGTTATCCAGATTCAAATTAAATTAATAAAAAACTGAAAGCTAAACTTAAAAAATTCCTCGTGGTTCACTAATATCCCTGGCAATGTCCTGTCCTACTGCAGAACCGACCCAGCAAATAGCACAATAGTACAGTTAGGAGTGTGGTGCCCTAGGAGTCAACATTGACTCTCGACCCCACAAATCTCATTGCACAGGCAAGGAAACCCACTGACTACCACATACCACCCTCCTTCCGTTGATAATTCAGTATTCAGGTTGAACACAACCTGCAAGTGCCCCTCCTGACTTTGAATGATCACAGTTCCTTTGCTGGATCAGAACCCTGGAACTCCTTGTCTGACAACAATTCAAGGGTTCAAGAAGGCACACGAGCAAGCAGGGAGAGGCAACACTGACCTCATCAGTAATGTCCACATGTCGTGAAAAAAAAAAAGAGAACCGTCTAAAATCCAGGGTTTGTATAACAGATTAACTCGAGGGTGTATGGTAGCACAAGTTGCTCACCCTAAATTAACCAGATTGATCAATATGGTTTGATATCTAACTCAGATTGTTAAATTGTGACAGCTCACTCTCTGGAAAGATTTTTGCGGCAAGGATGTTTCCTCTTATAGAAGAATCTAGAAATAGTTATCCATTTAAGACGGATGAGAAGACATTTTTTCGGAGGATCGTGTCTTTTTGGAGCTCAATATTTTAAAGGCAGAACTAGATAGAATATTGAGGGGTGCAAGCGGGTGAAAGGTTATTGGGGGTAGGATGTGGAGTTGAGATTATAAATCAGATCAACTATGATCTCATTGGCTCGAGTGGTTGAGTGGCTTACTCCATATTCGTATGTTTCCATGTGGTTTGGTAGCAGGAACATTTGCACAATAGGACACACACTACACTACAGAAATAAAAGTTAACATTTTACAGTAAACAGAAACATGGAATGCAGTGAACTCACTCATAGGTTGAACAACAAACTATTAAAGTTGGATATTATGCATACGAAAACTATGTAAACCAATACAAAAACACTCAATAAACAAGTTCAGCCTCCGCTCAAGTAGAAGCAGAAAAATAATCCTGCAACCCTAAATAGTATTGTGCAGGGCAAGTGCTCTTGGCGTTATCTATCAATTTCAACACAATACCATAAAAACGTCAAATGATGTCAACCTGAAACAATGAAAGTCCATTGTCCACAGAAAAAAAACATGATAAAAGCCTGACTACTTTTACCCCAGATGATTAGATACACCCAGTTACCACTTAATACATTGATATTTAATTCATTCATCTGAGTTTTAACTAATTGAGGCACATCTAGTCATTATAACTAGTGTAGTACAGGCCTTGGAATACAAATTGACTAACAAAACCAGAGCATTAAATATTCATTCAAAAGGCCCAGAATGAAACACAGAATTTACAGTGCAGAAAGATGCCATTTTGCCCATCGAGTCTGTACTGGCCCATGGAGAGAGTACCCCACCTACGCCCACACCTCCACCCAATCCCAGTAACCCCATCTAACCTTTTTGGACACTAAGGGGCAATTTAGCATGGCCAATCCACCTAACATGCATGGAGGAAACCCACACAGGCATGGAGAGAAAGTGCAAACTCCACAGTCACTCACGATTGGAATTGAACGGGTCGTGGAGCTGTGAGGCAGAAGTGCTAACCACTGTGTCATCCACAGGTCCAAGAGATTCAGAAATCACGCTCTTCACATGAGACATAAAATGAACTTGACCAATTATCAGCTGTAAATGTTAATGCCAAGCATAACATGTTTGTTGTACCAAGTAGGGCAAATATCTTGCAGCCATTATAGCAATGGCACACAAGCAGTAATAGTATGATATTAGTTTCTAGGATTGTTTGAAAATAAATATGGGCAGGATGGTATACAAGAACTCTGCTTAATATCGTTTGAATATCCACTTGGATAAGTGGCATTTCAACTGAAGGAAACCAACTGGACATAGAGCATCCAATGCACTCCTGCACATGGCCATTATCCTAGTACGTGTTGAAGTTCAAATCTATGACAAATTTCAGAAGCCAAACAAATTACAAACAAGACATCAAAACTGTTGGCATTTCCAATAACTGACTTAATTAGTACGGTTTGGAATTATACTCCACATGGTTCACAGGGAAGAGCACTAGAAAGAGGATTGGGGTGGTGGTGGGGGGACGTGCATAAATACCTTCCGTATATAAAAATATACCATTCAGACCAAGTGAAGCATGAACCAGCAATAGACATGTGCCTCTTCCCATTCTACTAAACATTTATAGCCAAACTAGATGTTAACAAAATCTAAAGTATGTTTGGGTTTAATCATGTAGCAACAAAAATCAGAAGTCGAATTCTCTGCTAAAATAAAGTGGGCTGCCTTAGTGGGTTGATTGAAACAAAAAGAACCAAACGCTGGCCGTTAGCTTTCAGATGTTCATGTTGCCTTTCTCTTCATTCCAATTAAATAAGGCAGTTTCCGCATGAACAGATGGCCATTTGAGACAGAATAATGCATTGCTCAATATCCTGTCTAACGAATGAGGATGAGCATATCCTCAATTGAACTGCAAATTCAGCTTTAAAAAATGCCACTCCAAAATCCTGAGAAAAGCTCCATAAAGCAATTCAAATGTATACCTTTGTTTGACTTTACAAAGCAAATACTTTTCTTCATTCCATGCTGGGTCAGAGATCCAAATACATTCAACATAAACAATTTGCACATATCCCACCTAGTGTGGCTACAAATTGGCCATCTTCACAATGAATGCACCTGGTAAATTAAAAGCTACCAACTAATAATCCAGCTGCTTAATTCTGGACTGCAAATTTTTGTTTCAAGTGGTTTCATTTTAAGTATGTCCAGTTTCCTCAATTTTTAAGCCACAACTTAAAGTTATTTTTAAAAATTGTTTAAATTTTTTAAATTCATTTTTCACTTGATACAAGAGTAAACACAGTTACAGAGTAAATCCAAAAACACAAAATAACCCCTCACAAAACCTACCCCCTCAACAACTAACAGTGACCAATTCCTTGAAATAAACAATAAAAGGCTGTCATCTTCGATAGAACCCTTCAATTGCTCCCCTCATGGTGTACTCCGACTTTCTTGAAGTATAGCATCAGGTTCCCTCAGCCACACCGAAGCATTGGGTAGAGATGGAGAACTTCACCCCAGCAGTACTCACCACGATGCAGTCAGCAAGGCAAAGGCCAGGATATGCCCCCGCCCTCCTGCAGATCCATTGAATCTGACACCTCAAATATGGCCACTATCACCCTAAATATGGCTACTATAGGACAGGGCTCTAGCTCAATCTTCAGAATCATCATCATGATACCAAAGAGGGAGACACAAAAACCCACGAGCTTGGGAGAAAACCAGGACGTGTGCATGGTTAACTGGAACAGTGCTCGCTGTCCTCCACCCCTGAAAGAAACATTTTGCAGTTGGCCAGGTGCACCCTAATAATCACCTGAAGTTGGATCAAACCAAGCTTCGCACATGAGGAGATAGAGTTCACTCTACAAAGGGCCTCACTCCATAATGATCAACATGGTAGCAGAGGTTAGCACTGTTGCTTCTCAGCATCAGGGACAAGGATTTGATTCTTGGCTTGGATCACAGTCTGTGTGGAATCTGCACGATCTCCCCTTGGCTACGTGGGTCCCTCTGGGTGATCCGGTTTCCTCCCACAAGTCCCAAAGACGTGATTGTTAGGTGAACTGGACATTCTGAATTCTCCCTCAGTGCTAACCATTGTGCTACCGTGCCACCCCTCTCCACTTACCTGAATCCCTCAAAGTGATGGCCAACAGGTCCATCATCAATGCAAACAGGATTGCATTGTAGGGGGTGGGGGTCATAAAAACAAAACAAAGTCAGGAGATATAGACTTGCAATGTTTCATTGTGAATAAACCTATCCCAAGGAAAGACGAGCTCTGGCTCTTTCCTTCAACTGGCTAGCATTTGTCAAGCCTCCCACCCCACCTCGTCAAGTTCTTAAAATTAACTTCCTTACCTTCTCCACCCTCCTTTAAGACACTTTTTAAACCTGCCTCTGACCATCAACCTCAACATCTACTTAGGGCTGTCATTTTGCTTTCTAATGTTGTCAAAGGCTTTGGGATGTTTCATTATATTAAAGACGCTATACAAATGAATGTGGCACTAACTCAACGCTGGTACTTCCAAGCCGTAAAAGAGAGAAGTTAGATACAAATGCTGTGAAGACATTGTTACGGTCATCTAGTCAGCTCTCTAGAGACTGAACCAGAGCCATAACTTCAAGCTTTTAAAACAGTATATTCCAGGAGTGGTAATAAGGGCATAGCTATTTTACAAACAAACTTTATTAAAAAAGAAAACAATATTTAAACATCAACTCGCAAACACTAACAGTTCCCATTAAACAGGCACCCCAAGGCCGGAACCATGCTGCAGATGAGAGAACAACGCTGCAAAGATTAATACAAGTGGCATGAAAGCTGCATGTTCTGGTATTTACCAGTACATGCAGTATTGCCACCTGCACTGCAAGGCAAAATGCAATACTTGCATTTAGGAAACAATATTTCTTCTGTTAGGGACTCTCGTTCAGAACCCTCTTCCAAACTCTCGTTCAGAACCCTTTTCCAAAAAGTGCCTCGGTGGCAACTTTCATTACCTCTCTCAGTCAATTTCCAAAGCCTTCTGCTCTATAACTGTTCAGAATAGCATTCTCTCTCTCTAAGCTCCGCCCAACCCCTCAAACAACAGTTCTCTGCCAGGCTTGAATCAGCGTCATCTTGGCTGGATGTTTGCCCGCTTTGTTTATACAAAAGAACAGGGCCATGCTATTGATAGGCAACTAACCTCCCACTGATGAAGAAAGAGGCCATCAGACTCTGTAATGGGCTAACAGCTGGCCAGACAGGAATGTCCTGAAGAACAATAGCTCTGGGGTATCCCACTAACGAGTTCAAGTCTGACTGGGACAATGTAACTCGGCCAGGAGTGAGCATATCCCTCTGACTGTTAGCAGATTCTACACCCCCCGCTCAAGTTTATTTAACCCCTAAATCGCCTGCTACATTGGGGTCTCACTTCTGGATCCAATTTCCTAATATATCCCACGCGTAACAACATTCGAGTGTTACCTCTGACCCATCAGCATGCCTCCGGACAAATGTGAGGCAATGCATTTTGGAAGGTCTAATGCAGGTAGGGAATATACAGTGAATGGTAGAACCCTCAAGAGTATTGACAGTCAGAGAGATCTAGGTGTACAGGTCCACATGTCCCTGAAAGGGGCAACACAGGCAGAGAAGATAGTCAAGAAGGCATTCGGCATGCTTGACTTCATTGGCCAGGGCATAGAGTATAGAAATTGGCAAGTCACGTTGCAGCTGTATAGAACCTTAATTAGGCCACACTTAAGTACAGTGCCAATTCTGGTCGCCACACTACCAGAAGGAATTGGAGGCTTTAGAGAGGGTGCAGAAGAGATTTACCAGGATGAAATGAAAATCGCTTATTGTCATGAGTAGACTTCAATGAAGTTACTGTGAAAAGCCCCTAATCGCCTGTCCGGGGAGGCTGGTACGGGAATCGAACCGCGCTGCTGGCTTGCTTGAAAAGCCAACGATTTAGCCCAGTGAGCTAAACCAGTCCCTGTTGCCTGGTATGGAGGGTATTGGCTATGAAGAGCGGTTGAATAAACTGTTTGTTCTCACTGGAACGACGGAGGTTGAGGGGCGACCTGATAGAGGTCTATAAAATTATAAAGGGCTTAGACTGAGGCTATAGTCAGAGGCTTTTCCCCAGGGTAGAGGGGTCAATTACTAGGGGGCATAGGTTAACGGTGCGAGGGGCAAGGTTTAGAGATGTACGAGGCAATTTTTTTTTTTAAAACACAGGGTAGTGGGTGCCTGGAACTCGTTGCCGGAGGAAGTGGTGGAAGCAGGGACGATAGTGACATTTAAGGGGCATCTTGACAAATACATGAATAGGATGGGAATATAGGGATATGGACCCAGGAAGCGTAGAAGATTGTAGTTTAGCCGGGCAGCATGGTCCACACGGGATTGGAGGGTTGTTCCTGTGCTGTACTTTTCTTTATTCTATAACAGGCAGCACGGTAGTGCAGCAGTTAGCACTACTGTCTGCAGCACCAAGGACCCGGGTTCAATCCTGGCCCAGAGTCACTGTCTGGGTGGAGTTTGCACATTCTCGCCTTGTCTGTGTGGGTTTGACGCCCACAAACAAAAGACGTGCAGGTTAGGTAGATTGGCCCTCAATTGGAAAACATTTTGAAAAGAACATGCCTATAACAATATACTTAGCAAGGGTTGAGTAGAAATGGAGCAGAGTAAAGGGCTAATACTGATTATAACATGCGTTATACTCAATGGATAAGTCATTGTGGTTAGCACCGCTGCCTCACAGCACAGGGACCCGGGTTCCATTCTGGCCTTGGGTGACTGTGTGGGTTCCTCCGGGCGCTCCGGTGTCCTCCCAGTCCAAAGATGTGCAAATTAGGTGGGGGCGAGAGCCGGGGGGCCCCGGGGCGGAGAGAGAGAGCCGGGGGGGGGGGGGGGGGCCGGGCCGGAGAGAGAGAGCCGGGGGGGGGGGGGGCCGGGCCGGAGAGAGAGAGCCGGGGGGCCCCGGGGCGGAGAGAGAGAGCCGGGGGGGGGGGGGGGGGGGCCGGGGCGGAGAGAGGGGGGGGGGGGCCGGGGCGGAGAGAGGGGGCCGGGGCGGAGAGAGGGGGGGGGGGCCCGGGGCGGAGAGAGAGAGCCGGGGGGGGGGGAGAGCCGGGGGGGGGGGGGGGGGGGAGAGCCGGGGGGGGGGGGGGGAGAGCCCGGGGGGGGGGGGGGGGGGCCGGGGCGGAGAGAGGGGGGGGGGGGCCCGGGGCGGAGAGAGAGAGCCGGGGGGCCCCGGGGCGGAGAGAGAGAGCCGGGGGGGCCCGGGGCGGAGAGAGAGAGAGCCGGGGGGCCCCGGGGCGGAGAGAGAGAGCCGGGGGGGCCCGGGGCGGAGAGAGAGAGCCGGGGGGGCCCGGGGCGGAGAGAGAGAGCCGGGGGGCCCCGGGGCGGAGAGAGAGAGCCGGGGGGGCCCGGGGCGGAGAGAGAGAGCCGGGGGGCCCCGGGGCGGAGAGAGAGAGCCGGGGGGGCCCGGGGCGGAGAGAGAGAGCCGGGGGGGCCCGGGGCGGAGAGAGAGAGCCGGGGCCGAGAGAAAGCCGGGGACGGAGAGAAGGCCGGGACGGAGAGCCGGGGCCCGGGGCGGAGTTTCTCTGGAGAAAGTTTCTCGTCAGGCGGTTGGGGTCCCTCGCTCCCGGGGCTCAGTGTGGGGGGGGGGGGGGGGGTTTGCTCGGTGGGCCGCCCGCAGCCTCTCACCTGGAGTTGGGTTTATCCTTCAGGCCCTGGAAGGTGCTGGTGGACGACATGGCGCTCGAGCGGACTCTCCCTAACGGCTGGCCGCCCGTCACTCAACATTTAAACCAACCACCCCCTCCTCCCATTGGTCCACCCCCTCCTCCCATTGGTCCACCACCTCCTCCCATTGGTCCACCACCACGTCCTTCACGCATCTTCTCCCGTCCTCACCAATCAGCCGACCCACCACCTCCTCCCATTGGCCCAACTCCACGTCCATCACGCACCTCATCCCGCCTCCAGCCAATCCTCGTTAAACTGAGCGGGCGTTACCACCTCCTCCTATTGGTCCAATGCCACGGCTATGAACTACTCATCCCGCCACAAGCTGCGCTCACAAGCTCAACCCCACGGCCATTGGACCGAGCCCCCGTCAATCAGCCCGGACCGCTAGCCAATCCGAACGTGTGACTGGCGTTAACCCCGCCCCCAGAACAAGACCCATTCTGATTGGGTAAATTCGAATCAGGTTGCGACGTTCAAGGAACAAAAACCCGGAAGTAATGTCAGACGCGCCTGAATCGCTGAGATGGGAGGATTTCTCTGCTCCTATATAACCTCAATATTAAAGCGCTCAGACTCCTTTTCTATCACAATAGTAATTTACACTTTTTGAGGAAGTTCTTGATGAAGGAATTGTGCTTCAAAAGCTAGTGATTCGAAACAAAGCTTTTGGATGTTAACCTAATGTGTTGTAAGACTTCTTACTGTGCCCACCCCAGTCCAACGCTGGTATCCCCACGTTTAAAAAACGTGGTCCTTTCACAAGACACAATAACGGCTCACGTGCTCTTAAATCATGCCAAAATGCACAAATATCAAAATCACAGAACCGCCACAGTGCAGGGGCAGACCATTCGACCCATCAATTCCCCAGCAATCCTCGAAGAGCATGGTACCCAGGTCCACTCCCCCCACCCCACCCTCCATAACCTCGTAACTTAACCTGTGTGTCCCTGAATATCAAGAGACAACTTAGCATAGCCAATCCAGGTAACCTGCCCATCTTTGGACTGTGGGTGGAAGGTACAAATTCCACACGGGTACATAAAGCCGGAATCGAACCCACATCTCTGGTGCTGTGTAGCGGCAGTTCCACCCACTCTGCCGCCCAATAAAATCAAAGTGGAGAAAATTCACAGCAAGTCTTACAATATTACCTGTACTTGTAGTTTTTAAGCCAGTATTTTACTTTGACCGCTGACAAAAGCACTTAAATAAATAATATTCTCTATTTCCCTTTTGTGCTGAGAATCAATGAGCCATTTCTTGAGAACAGGGTCAAAGTCCACCAAAGTAAATATAAAGATTATTAAACCAACACTAGCATGTTGGTATTTGTCTGAGTGATTCTTGTAGTTACAAGGAACCAGAATTTTAATCAACATGGTTAGAGGCCAGAACAATGGGAGTAGAAACTTGGAGACTGTTGCTATATCCCACATCAGGTGCGAGTATTGGGTTTTTGGCCAGAACAATGGAAACACCTGAGCAGTATCATAGTTTTTTGAAATTGTAGAACATTTTGTTCCTTTTGCAACATTAACTGCTTTATAGTTAAACCATCAATATGGCCCTTATGTCAAGTCTGGTGGTTGGGTAAGAAGAAACTTGCTTCAAATACATTTCTGGGTATCATGTGATATAACTCAAAGACAGGGTACACAAAATATCAGGGAACAGTCCTCCAAGGTCAGAAGTCAACATCTACGATCAGAACTCAACATCTACAGAGACCAAGTTTGATCAGCTTGGCTTGGCTCTACAAGAAACCAGATTGAATGAATCTATTGTACAACCATATGTTATACTCGTGGTGTCGGAGTAATAAACTTGCATTTGAGCCGGAATCGGGAGGAATTATTTAACCGGTCCGGGAGGAATTATTTAACCGGTGTTTAAAAGAATTCCTAACATAATATCAGAATAATATATGCAAGAATACCGTATGTGAAAATAGATGAAGAAGGGGGATATTCCCAGCCTGAGAACACATTATTAAACTGGGAGGAGGCTTGCATGTAGCTTTGACACCTTTTGTTATAGGTTCTATACATGAAATTAAGAACACAATGAGTTCACATGATTTTTTCTGATACATATGGCAAATTCCTAATTTGTTTACATTAATAGTATTTGATATATATGACTTTAAAACAATCCCACTGAATACCTAAAAAGGTGGAGAGACTTTGACCCTGTTCTTAATAAAAAAAGCAAAACAGATAATGTAATTTCCTTCAATAGTACTTTTATAAGATGTCAGCTATGTTATTTTTGATTTTGTTCAGTTGGTGCCTGCCTGTGCTGAGTCAGAAGGTTCTGGGTTCACAAGATGCTTATAGGGGAAGGAAGTAATTTAGTCCATCTTAGTTCATCTATCCAGAAACAACAGCTTGGATACCAAGCCAGAGAGCAGCTATTAGGAAGGTAGGTCAGTTTTGGTTGTGAAGAAGAGCGTTGAAGGAGGCCAAGGTGCTCAGGGTGACAATTTCACGTATCTGGGGTGGGCATAGTGGGCTGCATGGAACAGGTTACCTAAAAAAAAAAGTGAGAGTAGTTATGGAGGATAAAACACAGATTGTGGGGCGGCACAGTGGTTAGCACTGCTGCCTATGTCGCTGAGGACCTGGGTTCAATCCCAGCCCTGGGTCACTGTCTGTGTGGAGTTTGCACATTCCCCCCGTGTTTGTGTGGGTTTCACCCCCCACAACCCAAAGATGTGAAGGGTAGGTGAATTGGCCATACTAAATTGCCCCTCAATTGGAAAAAAAATGATTGAGTACTTTAAATTGAAAACAAAACAGTGTACAGGAAATCAAAAAGAAATAGAGGTTAAGCTGTTGAAAAGCGCACAAGTAAAAGTGCATTACAAAACTGGTTTAGGAGATACTATTTTATCTGAAACAATTTGAAAGTTGAGACTGTGTGGGGTAGGATTTGGACATGTTGGGTGCCAGCAAGGAAGTTACTGCAGAAATCAAATCTGGAGGTGACAGAAGTGCGGACAAGTGATTTGTTGCCAGGCAACATTGTGCAGATAAGTCGACTTGACAACAGGTAGCATTACAGGATTTGGGGTTTAATTCCGGATGAAATAGGAGACCCGGGATTTCATACACTCCAGTCTAGCCCTGGAGTGTCTGGAGTTGGGGATGCAGTGAATGACAAAGCAGAAAATTTTATGACTGGAACTAGAACTTTTGCTCAAGTCTTCTTAGTTCCCAGTTGCAGGAGGAAGGTAAAACACTAAAAAAGTTTCACAAAATAAAAGATAATTACAAACAAAGACTTGATCTTTGCCTAATTGACTGGAATTACTCAGAAGTTACATCCAATGTTTTAGAACAGAAAAGATTTTGTTGTCATATATTTAACAAAGTATTACTAAGTAATTGATGCAGACTGAAGGTCAATCATGACCAAATTGACCATGATAAGGATAAAATCTAAGAGTTGGAACAATGTTAAAACACCAGAACAAATTAACAGAATGCTTTGTTTAGTTGCAGGAATAAAAAACAGAAAAATTATAATGAAACAAGTATGTCTCAACAGAAGTGAGAAATTACTTTAATTCTTCAGAGACATAGTTCACAGTAACAGGTCTAGATATACTTTACATGATCCTCATCCTACCCTTCTTCATCCAACAAGTGAGGATAGCCTTCTATTCCTTTCATGTGGTTGTCTTGCTTCTCCATAAAAGCAGCAATTGTTTGCCTCAACTATTCCTTGTGGTAGTAAGTTCCATCATTCTTACCACTCCAGGGACCCGGGTTCAATTCCGACCTTGGGTGACTGTCTGTGTGGAGTTTGCACGTTCTCCCAGTGTCTGCGTGGGTTTCCTCCGCTCCGGGTGCTCCGGTTTCCTCCCACAGTCCAAAGATATGCAGGTTAGGTGGATTGACCATGATAAATTGCCCCTCAGTGTCCAAAGATTAGGTGGGGTTACGGGAATAGGGTGGGGGAGTGGGCCTGGGTAGGGTGTTCTTTCAGTCTCAGTGCAGGCTCGATGGGCCAAATGGCCTCCTTCTGCACTGTCGGGTTTCTACAGTTCTGTGGGTAAAGGCGTTTCACCTGAATTCGCTATTGAATTGATTGGCAACAGTCGAGTTTTTAAAACAGGATTCAGACTTTTTTTGCGAAAAAATTATTTTTTGTGATTCCTTAATGCTACTATGGAGTTTTAATTTTTGCGACCTTCTTCCTTAAGGTTCTACTTGGGTTCTGAATTTTTAATCACACTCAAAGGTATATTCCCTATGATTTCCAAGTGTCCTCATTGGTCGTGATATTAAGCCAAGCATTCGGTCAGAAGGAAGAACAGAAAAAACTTTTCCAATATTTCTACCTAACTCTGATAAACAAAATAAATGGATTGCACCTCAAAATGCAGTCTGCTCCTGAGAATTGCCACTTTTGAGATAACAATTGAATTGCCCAATAACTTTAAACAACACAAATGGGACTTGGTGTTTAAAAAGGAATTCAAAAAAGTACACAATTGAATTAGCCTTTTGTAAAAAAACATTTGATCAGTTTTATGTTACATCTGAAAAATAACAGCTCTGACACTACAGCATTCTGGTGTCGATCTAGATTATATTCAGTTTTGGAGCCCTTGGTATGTTGAAGGGTGAGGTTCCTGCTGGGAAATGGACACAAATGGATATCAATGTAAGGACAGGATTGGCATTCACTAAGGTGCTTGCGAGGATTGAATCACCTGCTGATATTCACTGACTAGACTCCCATATAAATAAAGCCACTTGGTTGAAATACCAAAGTGTGACTGGCACCTGTACAACTGCACACTAGCAACGAGCTAATGGACACAATCTTCACAAAAGGGAACAAAGTCCCCCAGTGAGCGCGTTTAGCCGCGTGTTTCCTGGCACTCGCAGTGCTGAGAAACAAGTGGCTATTCAACGGTACTTGCGTTGAATAAGGGGCCTGAACGGGGAACGCGGGTCCGAGGCCGCACATAGCGCCCTGTTTTTTTTACAACGGGGAGTTCTGCTTGCTGGAACTCCCCATTGTAGCGCGAGATCGGGATGCCGTTATTAAATGGCGTCCCCATCTCTGAGGTCCACAAAAAAAATCCCCATCTCCCCCCAGCCCGAACGCAAGATGGGAGGGTCCCCCGCAGCCCCAGTGGGTAACCCCGGCCCAATCGTGCACGTGCAAAATTGCCATTTTGGCACCTTGGCAGTGCACTGCCAGCACCCAGGTGGCACTGTCAGAGCACCCAGGCGGCACTGTCAGAGCACCCAGGCGGCACTGTCAGAGCACCCAGATGGCACTGTCAGAGCACCCAGGTGGCACTGTCAGAGCACCCAGGTGGCACTGTCAGAGCACCCAGGTGGCACTGTCAGAGCACCCAGGTGGCACTGTCAGAGCACCCAGGTGGCACTGTCAGAGCACCCCGGTGGCACTGTCAGAGCGCCCAGGTGGCACTGTCAGAGCACCCAGATGGCACTGTCAGAGTACCCACATGGCACTGTCAGAGTACCCACATGGCACTGTCAGAGCACCCAGGTGGCACTGTCAGAGCACCCCGGTGGCACTGTCAGAGCACCCAGGTGGCACTGTCAGAGCACCCAGGTGGCACTGTCAGAGCACCCACATGGCACTGTCAGAGTACCCACATGGCACTGTCAGAGCACCCAGGTGGCACTGTCAGAGCACCCAGATGGCACTGTCAGAGCACCCAGGCGGCACTGTCAGAGTACCCACGTGGCACTGTCAGAGCACCCAGGTGGCACTGTCAGAGCACCCAGATGGCACTGTCAGAGTACCCACATGGCACTGTCAGAGCACCCAGGTGGCACTGTCAGAGCACCCAGGTGGCACTGTCAGAGCACCCCGGTGGCACTGTCAGAGTACCCACATGGCACTGTCAGAGCACCCAGGTGGCACCAGCAGTGCTAGGGCATCACTCTGCCCAATGAGTGGCGTTCTATCTGGTCCCCGTTTGTGGGGACCAGAGGCGAAGTGATTGAATCCCAAAGCCTCAGGTACCTCGGAAATCTGTACATCAGAGTAAGTCTCACTGTCTCGCTCTAAGATGCAGATTTTCCAAAAATTGATCCCGCCCATTGTGGGCGGGATCCACCCAGCTCGCATCACCTCGCGAGGTTCAGTGCAATCTCGTGAGGCGATGCGAGCCAGGTGGATCCTGGGAGCGGGGTTTCATGGGTTTCACCGGCCTTGCTACGCCGCGGCAAAATGCTTTTCTGGCACAGTGTGGATGGAAGATCACGCCGTATATATTTGGCAGGGGAGAAAGAAGCGAAAAGAGGAGGGTGCTTTGCAGGAAAAGAATTAGACAGACATAGCAACACCAATCATTTATTTGAAACAGCCTTGTTTCTGCCCACATTTCCCAATTATCAACCAGCAATTATTTTACAGCACAAATACAGTAATGATGCATTCGTAGTTCTTTAATTTTGTATATATATTGGAACCAAATTTTCCGAAGTATCATGAACTTTCTGGGCAATGACAAATTCAATCAGTAGCTCTTACCAACAGTAACCCAAAGAAAAATCTTATCCTGAAAAATAACAGAAACATATGCTTGAGAAAGTTTCAATGTATTTCAATGTAATGTAATTCTCCAATTCAGTTTACATATATTGTTTATATTCGCTTTGGGGGTACTATTTTATTGATGATGGGTGTGTGAATAGTATATTCATTTAAATAAATGATATTAGATCATCTAGTTCCAGTATAAGGAAATCCTCGGTCACGAATATCAGTTTGATACAAAAGCAAATCTCCCTCTTCTCAACAATTTACCTAACCCTCTACGCTGGAAGAATACACTATATTACAAAGTATGTACATTTTAAATTTACTATATTAGCTATTTTGTCCTAGCCTGATTCAGCAATTAGAATTAGTTTTATGTACTAAGAGCCTATACTCAGTGCAACTGGATTGAGGTCAAAGTCATTTAAAAAAATAATCTTTATTATTGTCACAAGTTGGCTTACATTAATACTGGAATGAAGTTACTGTGAAAATCCCCTGGTCGCCACACTCTGGCGCCTGTTTGGGTACATGGAGAGAGAATTCAGAATGTCCAATTCACCTAACAAGCACGTCTTTCGGGACTTGTGGGAGGAAACCCACACAGACATAGGGAGAACGTGCAGACTCTGCACAGACAGTGACCCAAGGCAGGAATTCAACCCGGGACCCTTGCATTGTGAAGCAACAGTGCTAACCACTGTGGTACCATGCGGACATAGGGTTCAACCCATGCACCTTACATGAAAGAAAGGTTGTGACGAACCTGTACCATAAAGTTTCCCTACCCTTTTTAAGACTATAGCTGAGGAACTTATTGCTTACTTTAAATGGGACTAAAGTAACATTTTACTCTTTTAAAAAAGGTAACAAACTAGAATCAGCACACATTAAATTTATCCAGGATAATAGGATAAAGGTCTCTCCTCTCTGAGTGTCAGGGTCCTAGTGAAATCTATTGAGGAAGCTTCAATCCAGTTGCTAAGTGTTATATGCCAATAATTGCCCATCTTATTCAGAAATGGCTCATTTGAAGATGAAAATTTCACATGGTGGAGTAGATTACTTTTCGTACTTTTAAAACTCAGGTAAATTTGGGGAAAAGCTAGATTTGCATTTATATCGTGATTTTAGTGCCTTTGAGCTATTTTTGAAGGGTAGTCACTGTTGTGATTCAGAAAACACGACAGCCAATTTTGTGCACTGCAAACTCACACAAACAGCAACGTGATAATAACCAGATAAGCTGAGGGATAAATATTGGTCAGGACACCAGAGGATCCCTCCGCTGCTGCTCTTCAAAATAGTGCCCTGGGATCTTTTACGCCCACGAGACCAGGCAGGCAGAGCCTTGGTTTAACCTCACCCAAAAGATGGCACTGCCCATAGTGCAGCACTGCACATCCTCAGAGCCACACAGACGGTCAACCTTGATTTCTGTGCTCAAGATCTGGAGGAGGACTTGAAACCCAGAATCTTGTAATTGAAAGGGATACAGCGAAGGTTCTTTACAGCTCATTGTGTTGGATCTGACCTGGGGGAGTGGTTGATCTGGACAATGGGCACCTGAACGGGAAAAGGTTTCACCACCATCAGCACAAAGACAAGACAAACCGTTTATGTAAATGTTAAAAGTGACATAAAGTAAATGTAAACATATATGAAGCAACAGAAGAGGATGTGAAGGCTTACTGAGCATGACAAACGTTAGATTGGAATATCAGCAGCTTTTCATTCGTTATACAACATAAAAGATTGCCATTATAATTCCACATGTTCCATCAGGCTGGCTCTTTCAAGATGCTCAACATTCACCAGTAAAACACATCTTTCCCAATAAAAATCTAAATCTCAATTCTCTGAAGCTGGCCTTCTGGAAGGCAACTTGAACAACTTTCACAAAAAAAGAAAAAAAATACAAAGATCAGGATTACGTCCATCTAATACAATGTTTCCTTTATAGAAGCATGCACAAAGGAAAACTCAGAACACAGGGAAAAAAATCCAAAGGTTTTGGCAGTTCAACATTTTGAAAGCTCTCCGAACCACAGAGTGTACAACGCAGGCTTGGAGAATCCTCTTTAACAAAGTCTTGATAGCCAAGAAGTGTTCCAGCTAATGCAGGCTGATTTCCTGAAGTAAATAATTTCAAAACATGCAATTAAAAGTAGAGAATATGTGATGCTTGGGGAAGATTTAAAAAAATTAACCGATGAGATAATTAAGAATGACTATCTGAAAAATTGTTTTATTATTAATAATAATAATAATAATCTTTATACATTAACACTGCAATGAAGTTACTGCGAAAAGCCCCTAGTCCTCACATTCCGCCGCCTGTTCTGGTACACAGAGGGAGAATTCGGAATGTCCAAATGATCTAACAGCGCGTCTTTCGGGAATTGTAGGAGGAAACTGGAGCACCCGGAGGAAACCCACGCAGACGGGGGGGGGGGGGGGGGGGGGGGGGGGGGGGGGGGGGGGACGTGCGGATTCTGCACAGACAGTGACCCAAGCCGGGAATCGAACCTGCGACCCTGGCGCTGTGAAGCAACAGTGATAACCACTGTGCTACAGTGCCACCCATTTGACAGAAAGTCACCGGAACCGCAAAACCTCTCCAGTATATTTCAAGTCTTACAGCTTACAACTTTTCCCCCTTCTCCCTGAGAGAATGTTGGGTACAGTTCCACCTCGCCCATTGAACCACCTTACACGTGAACCTGGACAACAAATAACGGCCAGCAATTTGACAAGTGGACAGAATCAAAACCAAGCCTGATCCTGTTCTCAGCTAAGCAGATTTTTTACCAGCGGTCACTAGACAGTAATTGGTGACTGTAACTCGAGCTAATATGCACTCCAGAACCGTGACATATTGGGATGAAATGTGGCACTCCTAAAGGTATTCAGGCAGAGATCAACTGACTCAGCATAAAGTAGGAAGGGGACCCGATGTCACACGTTGGCCAGACAAGGCATACTTCCTTCCTGGAAGAGCATTTAGTGAACCAGGTGGGTTTCTCCAACAATTAATGAACAATTAACTGCACCATTTGCCATGGTGGGATTTGAACCCATGTCCTCAGAACATTCACCTGCATCTCTGGAGAGCTAGACCAGCAACAGTACCACTACGTCGTCACAGGAGTGATATATCTCTTTCAGCAGAAAGATCGTACTTCTCACACTGCAATCTAAACAGAGCATGATCATAGTACCAGACTTTTCCAGGTACATATTACCTGACAGCGGAATGATGCAAAGCTCTCTTCAGAGGATATAATTTCCTTAGTGCAAGAATGTAAAATAGTATGACATCTCTCATAACCTCACAACATCACAAACTGCTTCACAGTCAATGAGGTGTAAAATAAAAACAGAAAATGCTGGCAGCTGATCCGGCAGCATTTATCAGCAATCCTTCTCAGAGCGACCGCACCCATCTGAAACGTCAACTCTTGTTTCTTGGGGCAACACGGTGGCGCAGTGGGTTAACCCTGCTGCTTTACGGCACCGAGGTCCCAGGTTCGATCCCGGCTCTGGGTCACTGTCCGTGTGGAGTTTGCACATTCTCCCAGTGTCTGCGTGGGTTTCGCCCCCACAACCCAAAGATGTGCAGGGTAGGTGGATTGGCCACGCTAAATTGCCCCTTAATTGGAAATCACGAATTGGGTACTCTACATTTATAAAAAAAAACTCTTGCTTCTTGCTTCACAGGTGCTGCCAGACCTGCTGAGTATTTCTATCATTTTCTGCATTTACTTCAGAATTTCAGCACCTGCAGCACTTTACATCTGCATTTTTGAAGTGCAGTGAGCTTGAACGCAGGAAATGTGACACTGAATTTGTGCGATGTCCCATTCATCTGTTTTCGACATTGATTGAGGGCCGAATGTTTGAACAGTGCTGCGGAATCTTTTATGGGGCAGGGTTGCAGTTTAACATGTCATCAAAAAGAGAGCGCCTCCAACAATGGATAAAAGCAAATTAATGCGGATACTGGAATCTGCAACAAAAGAGAAAATGCTGGAAAATCTCAGCAGGAAAATGCTGCCAGACCTGCTGAGATTTTCCAGCATTTTCTCTTTCGCGCCTCCAACAATGCAGCATTCCCTCAGTAATGCGCTGAAGTGTTTGTCTAGATAATATGCCTGACTCAGAGGCAAGAGTGCTGTCACTCAGCTAAAGCTGACACTATCCTGGATTTGATGGTGGCAGTGACAGTGAAACTGTTCACATTAACAAGTGATTCTTCCACTGATACTGACACCAACTTTGGGAGTTTACGCCTGCACAGAGTTACAGAAATCCAGAAGTTGCTGCCAGTGATCTATCCTGCTCCAGAGGGTGCCCTATGGAGGTTTCCCCCGGAGTACAATCATTGGCAAGAACTTCCACTCATATCCTGTTAAGTCTTGCTGTAAAAACCCTTGAAAACACTTTGCTGAATGAGGTGTAACTGCAGCAAGTAGAGGGGTCTGGGTGTCCTCATACATGAAACGCAAAGTTAACATGCAGGTAGAGCAAGGAATTAGGAAGGCCAATGGATAGTTGACCTTTATTGCAGGGGATAGAATGTAAAAACAGGGAATTCTTCTTCCAATTGTACAGGATGTTGGTGTGGTGAGAACACACCTAGAGTACTGTGTACAGAGGGATATAATTACACTGGAGACAGTTCAGAGAAAGTTCACTCGGTTGTTTCTGGGTTCTACGACGAAAGATTGAACATGTTGGGTCAATCTTCATTGGATTTTATGAGAAATAGAGGTGATTTAATTGAAACAGGTAAGATTAGCAGGGGCTTGATACAGCAGATTCTGAGAGGATGTTTCCCCCATGGGGGAAATCTAGAACTAGGGGCATATTTCAGAGAAAGAGATCTCCCAGTTAAGACGGAGATAAGGTGTTTATTTTCCGAGGGTTATGAAACTTTAGAATTCTCCACCACAGAGAGATATATCTGTAGGCGGAGACATTGAACATATTTAAAAGAGACAGATTTTTGAACTACAAGGGAGTTGAGGGTTACAGGGAACAGGCAGGTAAGTGGTGTTGGGGCCATAATCCCCTCAGCCATGATCTTGCTGAATGGTAGAGGAGGCTTGAGGAGCCATCTGGCCTACCCACGCTCCTATTTCTTACAAGAATCCAAGTCTATAATTACTGCTAAAACACCCACACTGACCCTGAAAAGCTAATTTTATATTTGTGGAATGTTGCATTTTTCCATTATGATTAGCATCCACATTTTTTTTATATTTACAGGGTTGTTTATAAATATTTTTGCTTCTATCTTGATCTAATCAGAATTATTGAATTCACTTTGTGAAAATTTAAATTGAAACTAGTCAGAGCTTTTAGCTTCCTTTGTTCGCTGTCTGTGATGATAATTTTAATGTGGCTGGCTGCTTACCCCACTGACATCACTAATGTTGGCTACCTGGAGATCCACTTGACTTTTCACCAGCTTTAAACTGCTATTGGGAATGTTCCCAGTCCACGCTAAATTGTCTTAAGCTGCTTTCTTTGAGGTCAAAGGCTGTTGCTTTGCCACTGACAAAAAATTCCAGTCTCTTGTCCATCTTACGGCCTGGTTTCAAATACAGGTGTATAATCCAACATTTCCCCCCACAGTAAAATATACCCGATTGCATGAAGTGTGAAAAGGTCACAGTCGCCATGGCAAAAACTACTGATTGCAAACCAAAAACGGCTTCCAATCTTGTGTTTATGCCGAAATAATTGTCCTTTGGCTGATGCATTCTATAATTCTTTGTTGATGCTGTTTATGTTTAGCCAGTGCTGTGTGGGTGCCCTTGGTGAAAATATAATCTTTTTCCAAAGCTTTGCACCAAAAGTATTTTCCTTCTCTTCCCCGCCCCACACTGAAAGTCTCTTTTAAATGTTTACCTATCTCAAACGGTGAGGGTTACAGCTTTTTGTTCATTATCGTCAGCCATGATAAACGATGGAGTCCTCCGGCCATGCGCGCAGAAGGGCCCAATGCTACAGATGAAGAGCTCAGAGGTAGGTGAAATTTACTCTGCCCAGCTGATGCAGCAGATAACACAGGTGAGACCGGGACAGACACCTCCTGGACATTGCTGAATAAAGACACCGTAGCAGGCTGAATGGGTTCTTTTTGCAGGGTCTCAGAAGTGCAGCGGGAGACTATTGAGGAAACAAAAAGAGTATTTGATTAATTAACGTGCTCTATAATCCAGCCAGCATGGAGAAGTATCTCTACGTTTTGTTGAGTGCATCCTTGTTCAAGCCAAACTGTGATGTGCTCAGTGACACAGTGGGTTGATTTGCATGGTTTACCCAAACTTTATATTCTATTAAAACAGAGTGATTCAATTATCGTGACCTTTCGCTTTATTGATTTAATTTTCAGATTATTTGGGAGCAGTTTTGCATTTTTGTCTAAACTTTTAACAAATTATTCTCTCTCTACTTTTAGCCATTCCTTCTTTCTCCAAACGCACCCCGTGTAATTTCTGTTGGCCAGGAAGGACAGTTCTGGGTAGAGAATATATCACATCCCCCCCCCCCCCCCCCCCCCCCCCCCCGGATTGGTGCAAGGGACCATTTCCGAGTATTTCCCCCCCATTTTCCCAAAACAATTAAGGTCTCAAACTTGCAATTAAGGGAAAGCCAAAGTCTTGATGACTACTGAGACTAGGTTTGATCAAACACAAGATTTTTTTAAAATTTCACTGTTGTGTCCACATTTATTATAATCACAGACTTATAATAACTTAGTTGCTTAAGAAAAGTGTCAATGAGTGAAGCACAATAGACTGGACTGTTAACAGGAAAGCTAGCCTTCCTTCCCCTAAAATGAAGACATCTTCACTGTGGGGTCAGAGATTCACTGAAACCTGTTGAGAAGTGCTGTGATCCGTAAGATTTTTCCTTTATCTTTGTACCTGTGCAACTCAGAAAATCATGGCGGCTCAGCATTATACACCGATCTGCATGAACATGATAATGTTGATGTTATTGGTTCACACTTTCCATGTAAATGTGAGCAATGACCACCACATTTAGTGTGTGCTGATTAACTACTGCTTTCTCTGCTGAGATGTAGTAACTAGCACCCTTGAATGAAAACATACACACTTCTTTCATGGATGGAATTATATACAAACATGCAAATCAGAGTAATTACAAAATAATTATGAATAAGGAAGGCCATTTGGCTCAGTTTAACCATCCATTCAAAATGACTCTGAAGCTTCTCCAATGTCACACCTTAATGATTCTTAAATGATTTCAAGATTTTTCACCTGGATCATTCTATCCAGGGGCCCAGTGTGTGTGCCAGTCGTGAGAAAAACTTCCTGATATCAATTCCACATGTGCCTTTTGAACCTGTGGCAGTCAGTTTCTGTTTCTACAATTTAATTTGAAGTAACTTTCAAAATTCATCCTTACTGTTTAGAACCTTCGAGATCTCGATAAAATCCTCCCCCCTTTTAAAAAAAAATGCATTTTATTCAAACTCATATCGAAGTAGGTTACAGGAAATAAACACCCAGGAAACATTCTTCCCAACAATCAACTATATAGTTTGTACAGATTCCCCCCCCACTGCGATGAACAGCTCCTCAAACTCCCCTGCTGAGCACCTTAACTCATACTTTATCTTCTCTAACTGCAGGAAGTCGTACAGGTCACCCAACCATGCTGCTACCCCCGGTGGCGATCCCGACCGCCACGCTAGCAAAATTCGTCGCCGTGCAATCAGAGAGGCGAAGGCCAAGACATCGGCCGTCCTCCTCTCCATCAGCTCCGGCTTCTCTGAAACCCCAAATATCGCCACCAAAGGGTCCGGGTCCACTCCCTCCCCCACTATCCTGGCTAAGACCGCGAACCCTCCCGCCCAGAATCTTCCCAATTTTTCACAACCCCAAAACATGTGCGTATGATTCGCTGGCCCCCGCCCACACCTCTCACACTCATCTGCTACCCCATGAAAGAACCCACTCATTCTCGCCCGAGTCATATGCACCCTGTTCACCACCTTAAAACTGTATCAGGCTCATCCTTGCACAAGAGGAGGTCCCGTTTACCCCTCACAGTGCCTCACTCCATACTCCCCAATTGATCTCCATTCCCAACTCCGCTTCCCATTTACCCTTGATCCTCACCACCCGCCCGCCTCCCTGCTCCCCCAGCCGACGATACATATCCCCAATTCTTCCCTCCCCTTCCACATCCGGAAGCAGCAGTCGCTCCAGCAGGGTGTATCCCAGCAATCTAGGGAACCCCTTCCAGACCTTTCGTGCAAAGTCCCAACCTGCAGATACCTGAATTCACTACCCCTCGGCAGCTCTACCCTCTCCCTTAGCTCCTCCAGACTGGCAAACTCTTCCTCCAAATACAAATCCCTCACCTTGACCAGCCCCACTTCCCTCCACCTCCTGTGGACACTATCCATCCACCCCGCTCAAACCCATGATTCTTGCAAAGTGGCGTTAGTACTAACATCCCTTCCACCCTAAAATGCCTCCTCAGCTGATCCCATATCTTCACTGTGGACTGCACCACTCAGCTCCCTAAATTCCTACTCGGAGCCATTGGTAATGCTGCCGTCACCATAGCCCTCAAACTAGACCCCTTACAAGATTCCTCCTCCATCCTCACGCACTCTACCCCTTCTCCTTCCCACCACCGCCGCACCTTGTCCACATTCGCCGCCCAATAATAATGAAGATGCTTGGCAACGCCAACCTCCTCCTGCTGCCTCTGCCTCTGTAGCAGGGTCCTCCCCACCCTCGGCACCTTCCCCGCCCATACAAAGTCAGAGATGATTGTGTCCACTTTCCGAAAAAAGGCCTTTGGCATAAAGATCGGGAGAACCTTACAAGATAGGCAGCACAGTAGCATGGTGGTTAGCATAAATGCTTCACAGCTCCAGGGTCCCAGGTTCGATTCCCGGCTGGGTCACTGTCTGTGCGGAGTCTGCACGTCCTCCCCGTGTGTGCGTGGGTTTCCTCCGGGTGCTCTGGTTTCCTCCCACAGTCCAAAGATGTGTGGGTTAGGTGGATTGGCCATGCAAAATTGCCCGTAGTGTCCTAAAAAGTAATGTTAAGGGGGGGGTTGTTGGGTTACGGGTATAGGGTGGATACGTGGGTTTGAGTAGGGTGATCATTGTTCGGCACAACATCGAGGGCCGAAGGGTCTGTTCTGTGCTGTACTGTTCTATGTTCTAACCTGAAAGATAAACAATAACCTTGGCAGAAATTCATTTTCACCACTTGGACCCTCCCTGCCAACGTTAAGTGCAGTGTATCCCACCTCTTAAGATCCTCCCTGGCCTCCTCCACCAGCTTCGTTAAGTTCCACTTATGGAGCCCTGTCCATTCCCTCGCTACCTGAATTCCCAAGCACCTAAACCTATCCCTCGCCACCGTAAATGGCATCCCCCCTGAATTAGCCCGCTGTGCCAGCTCATTCACCGGGACTACCTCGCTTTTCCCTACATTCAGCTTGTATCCTGAGGACCCTCCAAACCTCCCCAACAGGCCAATAATCCTTCCCATACTCTCCAACGGATCCGTAACATAAACCCGATGCTCCCTCTGTCCCCTCATTATCCCCTGCCACTCTGCTGACCCCGTGAGAGCCATCGCCAATGGTTCTATGGCCAGCGCAAACAGCAGCGGCGACAGCGGGCACCCCTGCCTCGTACCCCTGTGTAAGTCAAAGCTTCGTGAGCTCATATCATTCATTCTCACCCTTGCTCTTGGTGCCACATGCAGCAACCGTACCCATGCCACAAATCCCGGCCCAAACCCAAACCTTCCCAAAACTTCGAACAAGTACCGCCACTCCACCCGATCAAATGCTTTCTCCGCGTCCATGGATACCTCCGGCACCAGAACCCTCGACAGATTCATCACCACATTCAACAGCTGTCTTATATTCCTTGCAAGCTGCCTGCCCTACACGAAGCCTGTTTGATCTTCTGCAACCACCCCCAGGACACAATCCTCCATCCACTCCGCCAACAACTTCGCCAATACTTTCACATCCGTGTTCAATAATGATATGGGCCGATACGACCCACATTCCACCGGATCCTTCTCTTTTTTTGGGGATTAGTGTGATTACTGCCTGCTTCATCGTCTCCGGCAACTCCCCCTTCTCCAGTGCTTCATTAAACGCCCCCAACAGGTGTGGTGTCAGGTCCACCGCAAATTCCTTATAAAATTTTGCCGGGTACCCATCCGGCCCAGGGGCCTTCCCCGACTTCAGACCCCTCATCCTATATTGCACCTCCCTCAGCCCCAGAGGCTCCTCCAACCCCTGTTCTTTGCTTCATCCACCTGGGGAAATTCCAGCTCGTCCAGAAACCACCCCATGTCCCCCTCCTCTCCTCCTGGATCTGCCTCATAAAGCCCCTGGTAATACTCTCTAAATGCCTCATTTATCTTCCCTGCCTGCCACCACATCCCCAGCCCGGATCTTCAATATTTCAATATCTACGCAGTTGCCCTACCGCCCTCCCCATTGTCAGCCTGTCAAATTGATCCTCCCCAGCTCCCTTGCCATTCGTACCCTACCCACCGACCTGGGGCTCAATCTATCCACCCTCGGCTCCAGGACACAGTTAAAATCTCCTCCCAAAAAGACAAACCCCGCTTTCAAGCTCCTGAGGTGCGCGAACACCTGCGACCTTTTAACCGGCCCATTCAGTCCCCGGACGTTCCACGTTACCAACCTTACCGGAGGCTTGCGCCTCCAATCCCCTCCATCGTCCGTCATCTTCCCCACTTAACTCCTGCCCCTTTAATATAAAATCCCCCTTTAGCTTCTTTTCTTATAACTCAGATCATCAAGACTTCATGGGAATGCCCCTTTGAGAAACGTGTGCCTTATCAAATGGCTTCAGTGATGTCATTGTGTGGGTGGAGCTGGGCTGTGGCTCTGAGTTTTACTTTCATTTTGAGATGAGAGCTGGGCTGCGGCACTGAGTTTTACTTTCATTTTGAGATGAGAGCTGGGCTGTGGCTCTGGTTTTTACTTTCGTTTACACAGTTGGAAGCTAGATTCAAACAAAGAAGGCTTCTCCTAGGGCAGCATGGTGGCGCAGTGGGGTAGCCCTGCTGCCTTACGGCACCGAGGTCCCAGGTTCGATCCTGGCTCTGGGCCATTGTCCGTGTGGAGTTTGCACATTCTCCCCGTGGCTGCGTGGGTTTTGCCCCCACAACCCAAAGATGTGCAGGGTAGATGGATTGGTCACGCTAAATTGTCCCTTAATTGGAAAAAAATGAATTGGGTACTCTAAATTTTTTTTTTCAAAAAGGCTTCTCCTTTCTCCTCTCTCTATGTTAAAAGGTGTCCAGATCACTTGATAATTTAAAAGTGATAACTGTTTTCTGGAAAGAGAGAGAGAGCGAACTGTAACTGTGTGGGGTATTTTGTTTGTAGCTGATAAAATGCTTCCTGGGTGTGTTTATAAAAATGTTAACTGAATTCGTAGAATAAACTTTGTTTTTGATTTAAAGTGCTTCAGGCCTCTGTTGAATAACACCTAAAAGGCAGGTCCTTGTGCTCATCGTAACAAAAATCAATAAACAGTTGTGGGTCAGGTGAACTCCATGATATACTTTGGTGTTCTCTAAACCCTGGCTCACAACACTGGACATTAATGTGGCTCCTATTTGTACTGTAAACTGGCTGTCTCTCACACTCTGTGTCCGCCACTAAATCTGGTACTCGGAATAACCCTCTTATCAAAGCTTTACATACAGTAAAGACCTTGATTTTGGTTGACTTGTATTCCACTGTTTTTACAATATGGCTCAATGGTTGACTGGCTTTGACTTTTGCTGCTTTGGCTGCTCATGATAGGCATCAGGTTTTGCATTCCTCGGTTGTTTTCCAACTTCATCCTTCCAGCATTATTGAGGTGTTTTCTCATTAGCAAAATGTTTGAGGCCACATTAACGGTCCATAAGATGTTAACATCTTCGAACCATTCCAGTGTGGCCAATGTTTCCTTTCTGCGCACATATTTTACATATCTTTTAATCTTAAATTATTGTTTCTTCCCCCCCCCCTCCAATTACATCTGCTCAATTAAGAGGATGGAGCTAAAACTCACACAATCTTCTCTTATTTCACAAACGTCTTACCAAGTGTTTTAGAGAGCCTATTTCTATCCATTTAAAAAAATGAAGTAAATGAACAAACATTTAGTCACACGTGAAGAATCAATAAGATAATTAATTATCTTGCGTTTAAAAAAAGCAGTACCAGAGAGCCAGAAGCCTCGAAAATGAATGATTTAATAATAAATTTGAAATATAAATTATGTTTATATACATTACTATCTCAACCAAATTTAGACATAAATGAGCTTAAGTATTTATAATGCACAGCCAGTCCTTTTAGAAGTGTGTGTAAATTGTGATAGACAAGATAGAATCTACATTTGAGCAATGACAACCACAAGGCTTAGGCATCTTTATTAGGCTATAATCCACATACTACACGCAAATATCTTGAGCAATACCTCATGGGCAGCAATTTACCTGTCTCAACCTGAGCGCCAGCTATCTTTGCGGAGAGGTTTGGTTAAGGTGTATGGTTTACACCAAGTAGTAGCTTCACATTGTGTGGCTGAGTAGTAATGTGTACGAACAAGAGTGCCATTTTAAAACGGCTCACGTCACGATGTACGCAGTATCTGGAGCACCAATACACTTTAGTGCCGCAGCAGAGGGTGGGCGCTCATTATGTCAGCCTGGCTCACTTGGTTATCAGCAGCCTAAAGAACACCATGACCTCCAGCTCTCGCATTTGCCCATCAAGCAACTTGTCCAAGGGCAGGGCTGCGTGGGTCAGAAAGTACTTTCAGCCAAAGAGAAGGCGAACCACAGGGGAATTCGATGGAATCATTTAATCCATAGTGAAAGTGCAGTTAAACAAACCAGTGCGTCCAACATTTCTAATGCTTACCTTCCTTGGTATCGGTTTTAACAGCGGGCTGAACCTTCTCGGGATTGAAAGCTTCCCCCAAGATATCTGTATTCAATAACAAATGCATTATTACTTTAAGCTGTTAAAATGCAGCAAAAATTCAAACGCAAACGTTTTGTAAATTTAAAAAGCATTCTAATTTGCATACAAAAGTTGGCTACAAGACGAATCTTCCAGTGTTTTCCATCCTTTTGTATACATATGAACATATGAATTAGAAGCAGGGGTAGCCCATTCGGTCCTTCGAGTCTTTACAGATCCAGAGAAAGGGTAAAGATTTAATTACCTGCAAAAGCTATTGTCTTGCATCTTTGACTTTGTCTATGTTTCTGGAACCTATCTCTTCATTCACCTGAGGAAGGAGCAGTGCTCCGAAAGCTAGTGATTCGAAACAAACCTGTTGGACTTTAACCTGGTGCAAGACGTCTTACTGTGCTCACCCCAGTCCAACGCCGGCATCTCCACATCACTTGATAAGATCACAGCTGATATGATTGTAGCCACTCAATCTTCACTTTCCTGTCTACCCTAGATGTTCCTTTTGACCCCCTCCTTGTCGATCAAGAGTCTATCCAACTCAGGGACTTCCTGTGGCTTAATGTAGGGGGAAGACACACATTAAGTGGCTCACACAAGAGTACTGTACCTTTTGCCCCTTTTTCTTAATATCAGGGGGTGTTTTCTTTTGAAAACTCAAATAGTTAATGGAATAAGGATCCTGCATGACTGAAATGCCCAGAAAAGGCAGGGGAAAGAAGATGGACAGCGAATGTTTATCGGCGGAGTCGGACGCCTCTCAGAGTTCGTCGGCAGGTAAAATGGTAGAGTCAGTCTCTGAGGCCATGGCCACTCTACTAATGGCTGAGGTGCTTTGCAGTACCGTGGCCAAGGAATTTGAAAAATCGTTGATGGATTGTGCCGGAGGACCTCCGGAAATCAATGGAAGAGGCCTTGGCCCCCATCCAAACGGCTCTGGAGAACAGTGGAAGCCCATGGAGCCATGATAAAAGCCACAGAGATCGTGTTGCCTCACTGGAATCAGAGCTATCTTTGGTGGCCTAAGCGAACAAGTCTTTGAAGGCCAATGTGGATGATTTGGAGAATCTGTCCACGAGATTAAACATTTGAATTGTGGGGTTGCCAGAGGGGCTGGAAGACCCAATGCCCACGGAGCACTTTGCGGATATGTTTGGTGAAATGGTGGGGGAGGGTGGACTCACATCCCTTCCTGACTTGGACCGAGCCCACTGTACACTCTGGCAAAGGCCCCATCCTGAGGATTCACCTTGTGCGGTAATAGCGAGGTTCCATACCTTCAGGTGAAAGAACGGGTTCCAAGATGGGCGAAGGAGCATTGGGACTTTAAATGGAAAGGCCACATCATCTGGTTTTACCAAGACCTAGGAGCGGCGCTGGCGAAGAAGCGTTCAATAGACCCAAGGCTGCCCCTGTATAAAAGTGGAGTCTGGCTCGGTGTCATCTAGCGTGCTTGGCTGAGAGTAACTTTTGATGGAAGGACTATTTATTCGATGCGGAGGGGGAGGGGGGGGGGGGGGGGATGTGAGACCCTCGGTTTGTTTGGTCACCTGCAACATTAGGGGGTTGAATGGCCCAGTCAAAAGTTTGAGAGTATTTGCTCCCCTTAAGAGTTTAAACTCTGATGTTTTTGCAAGATAACAGTAATCATTATTATTGTCACAAGTAGGCTTACATTAATAATGCAGTGAAGTTTCTGTGAAAATCCCCTTGTCGCCTCATTCCGGCGCCTGTTCGGGTCACAGAGGGAGAATTCAGAATGTCCAATTCACCTAACAGCATGTCTTTCGGGACTTGTGGGAGGAAACCGGAACACCCGGAGGAAACCCACGCAGACACAGGAAGAACGTGCAGACCCCACACAGGGAGTGACCCAAGCCCGGAAATTGAGCCCGGGTCTCTGGCGCTGTGAAACAACAGTGCTAACCACTGTGCTACCGTGCCGCTCCGAGACCCATTTGTGGGTTAGGGACCAGGCAAGACTGCAAGGGGGCGAGTACGACACATTTTTCACTCAGTTTAGATGGTGGGACCAGGGGTGCGGCAATATTAATTACTAAAAGGATTCCATTTTCTGCCTTTCAGCTTTTGCCCGACCCCAATGGCAGACAAGTCATTGTCTGTGGATCCCTGGTGGGCAAAACTGGGACGATACAAACTTTATTAATACTCTGCCAGCCTCCCTCCCCCGATTTAGACTCGTATCAGCTTATTTTGGGTGGGGATCTAAACTGTATTCTGGATCCTAACTGGACCGTTCCTTGGGGGTGGGTGTGTGTGTTCAGTGGTGGCAGTCGAGCACTCAGCGATTGAGATTTCGGACCATGCCCCGCATTTTGTTGATTTGGCATAGGATCAGGCCACTCCCAACGTCCGCCATGGAGGTTAGACACTTTGCGAGCGGATAAGAAATGTTGTGAGCACATGTCCAGAGCCATTGAGGACTATATAAAATTAAATAAAACTGAGTCAATCTCATGCAATTCCACGGTGTGGGAGGCCCTGAAGGTGGTCCTCATAGGGGGTAAATTGTCTCCTATAAAGCGCATTTGATGAAGACAATGAGAGTGGAACTGCAAAAGATGGTGGACTCCATCCTTGAGGTGGGTCACCAGTACTCAATGAACCCTAACCCCGGAGTTGTTGACAAGTAGGTAAAAGCTGCAGAACACAATTCGAGCTATTGTCGACAGGCAGATCAGTGGGCTAGCTGCAACGCTCATGTTTTATAAATACTGGGAGAAGGGCAGTTGTCTTTGGGCTCACGAACTTAAATGACAGGCAGCCTCCCAGGAAATTAGACAAATAAGTAACCTGGTTTTCGCCCCTCCTCAGGTTAATCAGGCTTATGAATCGTTCTATTGTGAACTTCATAGATCGGAGCCTCTGGCGGAGGGATCGGTCATGTCTGACCTTTCGGGCAGCCTATCCATCCCAGCTGTGGAGGCGGAGAAGGAGTTGGAACCCCTATTAAACCCAGATGAAATGATAAAAAAACATTGGTTTGATGCAGACTGGGAAAGCCCTGGTCTGGAGGGCTTTCTGATATAATTTTATCAGAAGTTCCTGGAGCAGCTGGTGTCTTTAATTCCAGACATGTTTAAATGATTCCTTAAGATGTCATGATAAGGAGATATTAGAACGTGGGTCCAGAAATGGGGTCCAATGCGGCACAGAGGTGGTTTAAACCACGTCGGCGGGAGAGGCCTGACTGCGGCGGGACTTCGGCCCATCGTGGGCCGGAGAATCGCCGCGGGGGGCCCGCCGACCAGTGTGAAGGTTAAGAAACTACATGTAATCTGTTAGTATTAGTTTGAAGTTTAAAAGTATAACTATTGTTTTATTTTGTTTTAATAAAGTTTGTTCATAAAATAACAACACTCTATTGGATTCAAACTTCACCATCTGCAGTGGTGGCATTTGAACCTGGGACCCCAGAGCATTACTCTAGGTCTCTGGATTACAGGTGCCGTGACAATACAACTATGCCATTGCCTCCCCTGTTCCCGAAGGTGGAAGGGTCCAGAACTAGGGGGTCAATGTTTGAGGATAAGGGGTGAAGCTTTTAGGACTGAGGTGAGGAGAAATTTCTTTACACAGTGAGTGGAGAATCTGTGGAATTCACTCCCACAAAAAGTAGTTGAGGCGAAAACATTGTGTAATTTCAAGAAGGAAACAGATATAGCTCTTGGGGCTAAAGGGATACGAGGGCAAGGTGGGATCAGGGTGTTGAACTTGATGATCAGCCATGATCATAATGGATGGCAAGCGGACTCGAAGGGCCGAATGGCCTCCTCCTGCATCTAGTTTCCATGTATTTCAAGTAGGATGGCGACATAAAATTTTAAAAGTGCTATTTCTAAAATATGATAATTTTCCCCCCAGAAATAATTTTATTTTGCCAATCTTTCGTTTTATCTAAGATCATAATTGAGCATTATTCCACTGTCACTAGGTCCAACGCAAGTGGCCTCACCTGAATGTGAACACCACAGCTAAGGCTGATCTTATCCAACCAACATTTACATGCACATATACTTTTCAATGCGTCCTTGTATAGTGGACTGAATAGGATCCAGGATGAATTTTACCCTCCAGTTCAATGATATACAATCAAGGTCTAATTACTGCTATTGCCATTCCAGCCAGGTAACTCAACAGGAGATGAGAAGCTAAACTTACTTTCCAGTGTGTATAGGTTCAGCTCTATACTACCAGCAAAGCAAAACCTTCTCCAAAGATTTAGTAACTTTGACTGTTCTTTATTTAATTCTGGTCTGGTGTGAACTGTTGGGAGTATTTAACTTGGGAGAGTTACAAAGTCCACCGCGAAGAATTTGCAAGTACATTATAAACAAATTATACGATTGCAGAGCATCCAGCAGTGATGATTTTATCTTGATGTTCAGTTATCTTGCTCACATTTTTGCACTCAGTTATCATTCCACTCCGCTCCTTCAAATCATGCAGTTAGTGTTAAAACAAAAATGTTGTTTGAAATTCTAAAAGTAAAAACTCCTGTATCCTACATTGCTCAAAATGTCCAATTCTCCAATTTTAATAGTAGACGGCTATACTCACCAGGCTGGTCATTCCCACTTGGAATCTCTGCTCTGCATGGTTCCACAGAATGCTTGGTATCAATTATTGAGATATAGAACTCATCTTGTGATTTTAACATTGCCTCTGAATTTTGGAGGTGATTCACAGAGTTCAATGATTCACAACATCGATTCTGCTATAATTATATATGCAGTTAATAAAAAGGAACAGACACAAGATAACCTGCTGAAAAAGTGATCGAAAGTTAAGGTAAACTAATTCAACCAGTGTCTAAAAATGTTTGGTATTACAATAAATATTTTGCATTATCCCCACTTTCTGTGCAGAAATCATTCTTCAATCTAAAATATATGGCATAAGAAACGCAAAGGGTCATCTGAACTTCAAGAATTTGTAACTCAAAGCCAAATAACCTCTTGTCTTCCAAGTCTGTCCAATATTTGCATCTCAACTGTATCCAAACAACCAGGTGATTGAGGGACTTCTGCATGATAAATACACAGGAAGTACAAACCTCTCCTTAAACCCTACAGTGCAAAAGTAGCCTATTTTATCCACTGACTCCGATTTGGTGGTTGAACAGGCTGTGGTTTGGGAAAAAGGAATCTGGGGGGGGGGGGGGGAATTGGAGGGTAGGGTGAATGTCGGGCTCAGCATTTCCTGTCTAGCCAGAAGTGGGAGCAGAAACATTAAAAAAAAATTTTTAAGAGTGCCCAATTAATGTTTTCCAATCAAGGGGCAATTTACCGTGGCCAATCCACCTGCACATCTTTGGGTTGTGGGGGCGAAACCCACGCAAACCCGGGGAGAATGTGCAAAATCCACACGGACAGTGACCCAGAGCCGGGATCGAACTTGGGACCTCTGCGCCGTGAGGCGGAGCAGCAGGAAACTTGATGGGAGCAGCACAGACAGAGCAGCCAGTAAAGTGTAAAATGAAACCTGGAAACTAGTGAAAGATTGTCTCCACTGAGAGAAAAGCCTCTTAGATAGGCTTCCAACTTTACAAGCTATCTACATCAATTGCAAAGACTCTTCAGTTACGGAATCTGGATTTTAATTTCTGGTAAAGCTGGTACCAGTCATCCCTGTTTGTTGATAACACATACTTGCTTTTCCTCTCCCACAACCTCGAGCGCTGGGAGCTCATATTGAATTTCTTCAGATGCTTCCAGTGTAGACATCTTCGAAGATTTACAATTGTCTTCAACTGAAGTAACCGAGCAAAACGGATATGGTTCCAAATATGGTAAATCAAACGTTACTGGTTCAAAATTCTGTAAAAGAATTGGTATGTCTTGACATGTTGTTAGTGATATATAGAATCCAAATTAATTACAATAGGCTGTAATTGAATGTATAGTAATAAGATCCTGGAGTGGAGTGGCCACATTAGTAAAACTGGCGAGGAACGATGGATATATTAGCTCCATATAAACATCATTTAGGATGGCAAGAATTAGGAGTTAGTTCTATTTGTGATGAGGATGGGAATGATTGGTTTATCTCTAGGTCTGAAGGAGCATCTCCTGAAATGCTCCTCCACACAAATCACAAAGCTAGGTGATAACAAACACTGCAACGGTGCACCGACTACTGGTAAAGGCAGCAACTTCCGGAGAGTCACCAGATAATGGTAAAACTGAATAATCAATGGTACCAAAACTGTAAGTGAGAATAATCTTCACCCAACAGCTACAGTCTCAATAAACACATCTGTAACCGAGAATTAAATGGAAAACGTAATTAAACAGCCTCTGACCACAGATTAAATACCAGCCTAGCACTAAGTTTGCTGGACAACCCCTCCAAATCTCAGCTACTGTAACTTAACATCCTGGCTTAAACAGAAATTGTTCTTTCGATCATTATTCTAGGCAACCACTTGCTCGCCTTGAAACAGCACATTCCTCTTCTGATTCAAACCCAAAAGCAAGATTCCCACCTGCTTCTCACCAAAGCCCATCAGAGATGGAATTGGTCTCTGCACAGTATAGGTTCCCTTCCCACTGAAGAATCTTGGCCCTGATAGTGCCAACCAACCTTTTCCTATGCACCATTATTCCCCTCCCCTTCATACCTTCTCTATCCTGTTCCTTTTGCCATCCCATTTCCTCATTCGTCCCACCGTAAAGAAATGGCTCCTAGTCATGCATTTTAGTATTAGCTTCTCACCGTATCTACTCCTCCTGTCCTCATCCTCTATCACCTCCAGGATCAAAAGCATTCTTTCTCTATTGATCTCGCCTCTCCTTACCTAGGTCCAGTTCCCCCATCGACTTTTAAATTGAATATTAGAGATAGTCTTGACTTGGCTTGTGTAACAACACAGGAAACTGATAGTTATTTCAAAAAACACAAAACCAAACTTAAGATTACCATAATGCACCATTCCACAGTTTAGACAATGAAGATCAGCTCACCCGTTTATTCTGCTCTGCCTGTGCTGGAAGGTCTGATTGTTTGTCCTTCTCTGCTGTGGAGGGTTTGGGTTTTCTGTCAAGTGGGGTTGTTGGAGACTCATTTATTTTTGATGGCACCTCCTTCACAGAAATTAGTTTTGATTTCAAATACAGGGCAGCAGGATTAAACAGCCCAAATCCCTACAGCCAAAACCAGAAAGAAGTTATAATGAAAGCTCAGAAAAAGGCTTCCTGTCATACTGGAGTCCAACCAACAAACACCAACAAGGACTCTTTTGCTCCTCTCTCTTTATTCATTTTAAAATGAGTACAAAAACCTTGAACAGCAAGTGGATTTGTTGTCTCCAACCATCTGTTTTCCACGTCAGCAATGCCGAGGCAAAGGTACCGCGGAAGCCAGAATGCTGTCACATTCTACACTGTTTGGTGAAATCTCCCAGCTTCAGGCTGAGAAGCAGCATTTGGACAAAGATTCAACAGGTACCTGCTCACCATTTTGGACAAGGAATGGTGTGCGGGTCAGTGGAATTAAAGGGGGTATTTCGAACACATGGAATAGTTGAAGAAAATCCAATTCCAAAATACATTTGAAAAATTTGTTCATGAGACGTGGCCATCGCTGGCTGGGCCAGCATTTATTGCCCATCCGGGAGAGCAATTAAAGGACAACTACAGACCAGGTAAAGGTGGCAGGTTTCCTGCCCTGCGGGCAGCATGGTAGCGCAGTGGTTAGCATTGCTGCCTCATGGCGCCAAGGTCCCAGGTTCGATCCTGGCTCTGGGTCACTGTCCGTGTGGAGTTTGCTCATTCTCCCCGTGTTTGCATGAGTTTCAGCCCCACAACCCAAAGATGTGCAGGTTAGGTGGATTGGCCACGCTAAATTGCCCCTTAATTGAGAAAAATGAATTGGGTACGCTAAATTTATATTAAAAAAGATTTCCTTCCCTAAAGGACATCAGTGAATCAGGTGGATTTTTATGACAATTAATAATGGTTACATGGACATCATTAGACTTCCTAATTACAGATTTCTACTGGATTCAGATTTCATCATCCGTGGTGGGATTCAAATGCAGATCCCAAGAGCAGCACACTGGGACTCTGGATTACTAGCCCAGTGATATTAACACCAACACCGCAGCCTCCCCTTAGGGTGCAATGGCAAGCTGCTACACTGGCACGCACTGACTGTACCTTAGCAGCATTGTTTGTAAGGCTGGGCACTGCATGGCCTGCTTTCTTCAGGACATCATTAATGTAGACATCTTCGTCTGTCGAGGTATCACAGAGGAACAAGTGCAACACATCGTCGAGGTAGCCACAAATCAGGGCCACCAGTGGTTGCTTGCCACAGAATCTCAGAAACTGATTTTTAGCAGCAATGCTCCAGTCATCCTGTTGAAGGAAAATTAAATCTCTATGATGAAATGCTGCAGCTGGAATGACATTGCATTTCCCAGGCATCAAGTCTGTTGGGCAGTGTCCAGCCAGTGGTTGAACCGAGGACTTCAATTTGTTCAATTATCAAATATTTGAACGGACCAAAATTAATAAGCAGCAGAAAACTGAGAAACAAAGTCTGTTTTTGAATACAAAACTACACCATGTGTTTCATGCCAGACAAAATATTTGCTATGAATAAAATATTAATCTGTCCACGCTTTGATTATAAATTCCTACTGCCACATTTCTAATGAAAATGACTGATGTAAACTTACTAAACTGCAATTGCACCCTCAAGTTTTTCATCTGCATTTTCCTAATTGCTGCAAGTAACTATAAATAATAACAAAACGGAGCCGTGGAAAAATGAAGTCTCAAATGACTGATGTTAAAAAGGGGATGCGTTCTGCTGGAATTACACTTGACCTTTGACCCTGCTTCACTTGAACAGATTTAGGCTTCAGTCCCTATGGGAATACCTCATTATCTACAAATGACCTTTCACTTGGGAAACTTGCCTTTAAGGACAGCCCACAACCAAAAGCAGTTGCAGTGGGTTTCAATTTTAAAACATCCTCAAAGTTGGTTCAAACCACATTTTCCTTCTGCCCTACCTCAGTTGGTTGTAGCCACATAAGCGTTGATGGAATTCCTTGAGCGGGAAGCTTTGAATGGCAACATCTAAGGAAGACAATAGAACCAATGTTAGGATTCATTGTTCATCTAAGTTTACAGGTTATGATTTTAAGGATGGGGAGCGATTGGCAAGCGAAGGAAGGCAGTCCTGCCCGTGAGAGCTGTCGGTCAATCTGATTGCCGGATAGCTCTTCAACCACTCAACCAGGCCAGGCACAGTGCTCTGCCTGGAACAATCAACCAGGCCAGGCACAGTGTTCTGCCTGGAACAGTATCTGCCCCGAACAATCAATCAGGCCAGGCGCAGTGCTCTGCTTGGATCAGAGTCCCAGGGATGGGAGTGTAGGGAATGGCAGGAGCTCTGCCCAGAACAATCAAGCAGGCCAGGCACAGTGCTCTGCCCCGAACAATCAATCAGGCCAGGCAGTGTTCTCCCCAGAATAAACAATCAGGCCAGGCACAGTGCTCTGCCTGGATCAGAGTCCCAGGGATGGGAGTGTAGGGAATGGCAGGAGCTCTGCCCCGAACAATCAATCAGGCCAGGCGCAGTGCTCTGCTTGGATCAGAGTCCCAGGGATGGGAGTGTAGGGAATGGCAGGAGCTCTGCCCAGAACAATCAATCAGGCCAGGCACAGTGCTCTGCCCCGAACAATCAATCAGGCCAGGCAGTGTTCTCCCCAGAATAAACAATCAGGCCAGGCACAGTGCTCTGCCTGGAACAATCAATCAGGCCAGGCACAGTGCTCTGCCTGGAACAATCAATCAGGCCAGGCGCAGTGCTCTGCCTGGATCAGAGTCCCAGGGGTGGGGGGTTAGGGAATGGCAGGAGTCCTGGAGGTCCAATGTCCGGTTTTGGGGCAGGGGTCACGTGTGATGACGACTCAGAGAGAATACTGTTTGAATACAAAAAGTGATTGCTGGGACCCATTTTCAAAATATATATTTTTATTAGATTTATTCCATCTTTGCGATAAACAGAACAAACCCTCAGAACTGGTACAGTACATCATGAATACCTCGGTGTACATGAATACAGAAAAAGACAGGATTAAAACTTGGTGTCTCTCTTTACAGCAAGACCAATGTTTGATGGATAAACTGGCGAATGAAGGAGTTGATGATAAAGCCATTAAAACATGGTGAATTGGTGCACATCATACAACGAAAGAAAATATAGGATAAGATTTTCTCCCCGTTTGGGCAAGCACCAAAACATACCTTCCTCAATTCCAATTATCATCTTTTTCTTCCCTTCTTGTGTAGTCCCGGAGGATGACACGCTTCCACTCTGGGGAGGTGGGTTCTGCGGTGTCCAAATAGTCCAATCCTGGATCCGCAGACCCTGCCACAGGCTTGGCAGGTGGGTGTTTGATGCGGTGGGTGGGTGAGTCACTTTGGATTCTGCGCTCTCTTTCTGCTGTTTATGCTTGGCCTCTGCGTGCTCCACCCTGTGACGCTCAAGGTGATTTGTGCTTTCGCAGATGCCTTTTCTCCAGTTTGTGCGTTCTAAGGCAGCCATTCCCACGTGTCGTTGGGGGTGTTCCATTTATTTAGGGAGTGTCCTTGTAGCGTTTCCTCTGCCCTCCCAATGACCCCTTGCCATTGCGGAGCTCGGAGTGAAGCACTTGTTTCGGGAGTCTCGTGTCGGCCATGCGGACAATGTGGCCCGCCCATCACAGCTGGTCGAGTGTGACCAGTGCCTCGATACTGGGGATACTGGCCCTGGGAGAGAACGCTCACGTTGGCACACCCATTCTGCCAGTGGATTTGCAGGATTTTGCGGCAAGAGTGGGCTGGCAGAGAACCTTTGTTTTCCGGATGTTTAGTCTGAAGCCCATTCTCTCATATGCCTGGGTGAATGCATTGACGATGATTTGTAGCTCGGTCTCCAAGTGTGCGCACACACAGGCATCGTCTGCGTACTGCAGCTCGATGACAGAGGCTGGAGTGGCCTTGGTTCTGGCCTGGAGGTGTCGGAGGTTGAACTGCTTCCCACTTTGTTAGGTTAGCTCCACTCCAGTGGGGAGCTTCAGGGTGACAGAGTGGAGTGTCACTGCGAGGAAGACGGAGAGAGCGTTGGTGCGATGACGCAGTCTGTTTGACCCCAGTCTGCACACGTGTTGTGTCTGTGGTGGTTCCATTGGGGAGGATCACAGCTGCATGTCATCGTGGAGCAGGCAGAGAATGGTGAAGAATTTCTGCGGGCAGCCGAATTGGAGGAGGATGTTCCATAATCCCTCACAGCTGACAGAGTAAAAGGTCTTTGTGAGATCGAAGACGGCCATGTGCAGAGGTTGATGCTGCTCCCTGCACTTTTCCTGGATTTGTCCCTCGCTGAAGATCGTGTCCATGGAGCCTCTTGATGGGCGGAAGCTGCACTGAGACTCGGGGAGGAGCTCTTCCGCTTCTGGGAGGAGGCGGTTCCAAAGGATTCTTGCAATGACCTTTCCTGTGGTGGAAAGTAGATAATCCCGCGGTAATTTCCACAGTCGGGCCGATCTCCTTTCTTGAAGATGATCACAATTAAGGCATCTCTGAGATCATCCAGCATGGTCTCCTCCTTCAAGACAAGGTTGATGAGGTTGTGGATTCTTGTCAAGAGTGCATCTCCGTCGCATTTTAGTATTTCTGCGGGGATTCCGTCTGCACCAGAGGCCTTGTTTGCACAGAGGGTAGTGGGTGCCTGCAACTCGCTGCCGGAGGAGGTGGTGGAAGCAGGGACGATAGTGACATTTAAGGGGCATCTTGACAAATACATGAATAGGTTGGGAATAGAGGGATATGGACCCCGGAAGTGTAGAAGATTTTAGTTTAGACGGGCAGCATGATCGGCACAGGCTTGGAGGGCCGAAGGGCCTGTTCCTGTGCTGTACTATCCTTTGTTCTTTGTTGTTCTTCAGCTGACGGACGGCTTCCTCAACCTCACGACGAACTGGGGTTGCGCTGAGATTGTGGCGGGTAGCGTGTCGCGGGTAGCGCGTTGCGAGATGGTGGCGGGGAGCGCGTTGCGAGATGGTGGCAGGTAGCGTGTTGTGGGATGGTGGCGGGTAGCGTGTTGCGAGATGGTGGCAGGTAGCGTGTTGCGAGATGGTGGCGAGTAGTGTGTTACGTGTTGGTGGTGGGTAGCATGTTGCGGGATGATGGCAGGTAGCGTGTTGCGGGTTGGTGGCGGGTAGCGTGTTGCGAGATGGTGGCAGGTAGCGTGTTGCGAGATGGTGGCAGGTAGCGTGTTGCGAGATGGTGGCGAGTAGCGTGTTGCGAGATGGTGGCAGGTAGCGTGTTGCGGGATGGTGGCGGGTAGCGTGTTGCGGGATGGTGGCGGGTAGCGTGTTGCGAGATGGTGGCAGGTAGCGTGTTGCAAGATGGTGGCGAGTAGCGTGTTGCGGGTTGGTGGTGGGTAGCGTGTTGCGGGATGGTGGCAGGTAGCGTGTTGCGGGATGGTGGCGGGTAGCGTGTTGCGGGATGGTGGCGGGTAGCGTGTTGCGGGATGGTGGCGGGTAGCTTGTTGCGGGATGGTGGCGTGTTGCGAGAAGATGGCAGGTAGCGTGTTGCGGGATGGTGGCGGGTAGTGTGTTGCGGGATGGTGGCGGTAGCGTGATGGTGGCGGGTAGCGTGTTGTGGAATGTTGGCGGGTAGCGTGTTGCGGGTTGGTGGCGGGTAGCGTATTGCGGGTTGGTGGCGGGTAGCGTGTTGCGGGATGGTGGCGGGTAGCGTGTTGCGGGATGGTGGCGGGTAGCGTGTTGCGGGATGGTGGCATGTTGCGGGATGGTGGCATGTTGCGGGATGGTGGCGGGTAGCGTGTTGCGGGATGGTGGCGGGTAGCGTGTTGCGGGATAGTGTCGAAGATGCTTGTATCGAAGGATGTGTCTTGGTTGAGGAGGTCCTCGAAGTTCTCTCTCCAGGGAACATTGACTGCCTCTCTGTCTTTGAAGAGCGCCTCTCCGTTTCTGGCTCTCGGTTGGGTGGGTCCCTGGGTACACAGACCGGAGATGGTTTGATTGTGCTGAAGAAGCTGCACACATCATGGTTGTTGGTGAGTTGCTGAGTCTCTTGCGCTCTTTCCACCCACCATCTGTTCTTTAAGTCGCAAGTTCTTGGTTGCCCTCAGTTGCCTGTAGGCTCGTTTCCTCTCACTCGAGATTTGGTGGAGCTGCCAATTTAGGAACGCCTTGCGTTTGCCTTCAAGGAGATACTGAATCTTCCAATTGGTCTAGTCGAACTAGTCTTGCTGTTTCCTGGTTGCAAGCCGGAGCGTCTCCTCGCAGGCGCGGACTATGGTGGGTTTTAAGGTGGACCAGGCGCTGTGGGCGTCGTTGGGCTCTGACTCGATGGTCGTCACCGGGTTAACTGTGAGGTGCAGACTGGGCAGCTCTTTCTTCTCAGGGTCTCTGAGTCCAGCCACATTGAGTCTCCTGCGGGCGAGATTTTTCTGCCTGTGCGGTTTGGGGCCAGTGTCATGGAGACGGTGGAGCGGATTAGTGAGCGGTCAGTCCAGCAGAGGCTGGGTGATTCGGACGTTGTATTGCGGTCCCTTGCCCGGATGATGATGATAGTCTATTAGGTGCCAGTGCTTGGAGCAGGAGTCTTCTGCTCGTCTCTCTGGCAGAACAGGGTGTTTGTGATTTAAGGGGCATGTTCTTAAAAAATTTTTTGTCAGGAGGAGGACTCCATTGGCGTTTGTTTTTCTCACGTCCTCCCTGCCTTTCCGACGGTCTACGTCCTTCCTGACTCTAGCATTGAAGTCACCGAGGAGAATCAGCTCCTCTCCCTTTGGGATGCGGGGCAGCGATTGGTTGAG
This sequence comes from Scyliorhinus canicula, assembly GCF_902713615.1. NCBI lineage: Eukaryota > Metazoa > Chordata > Chondrichthyes > Carcharhiniformes > Scyliorhinidae > Scyliorhinus > Scyliorhinus canicula. The sequence continues at coordinate 8,051,976 of NC_052160.1, read as the reverse complement.
GCTGGAGTAGAATGCCTCATTTTTCTCGTCTGTTGTATTTAAGGCTGGGGCGTGGGCACTCACGGCTGTAGTGTATTGTTTCTGGGCTAGGGCGAGCTGTGAGATCAGGAGTCGTTTGCTCACCCCGTGACGTCTGACCAATTTGTTTTTTTACGGCGAAGCCGGCTCCGTAGAGACGCCGTTCTTCTCCTTGGGCTGGTTTAGCGATTTTCATTTCATTTCTCCTGGTTTGCCTTTCCAGAGGAAGGTATATCCGCCACCTTGTTCTTTAAGCTGACCTCCTGCCAGTCATGTCTCACTCAGGGCGGTGTTGTCAATGTTCTGGCGTTGGAGTTCCCGGGCTATGATGGCAGTGCGACGTTCAGCTCTGTTGCTGTTGGAGTTGTCCATGAGGGCCCTGACGTTCCAGGACCCAAAATTCACTTGGGTGGGTGGGGTGGAAGATGCCTCTGCATGGATTCTTTTAACGTGGGGTGCTCATTGCACACCAACCACCACACCATCCCAGCGGAGCGAGGTCTTGGCCCAGTGGCAGGGAAATCCAAGGCAGCTGGAGTCACGGCTTTGCTGTAGGTCGGGTACTAACACACACTCATTCCAATTATACCAGAGGCACCAGCGATACTTTAGAAATGTCTTTTACTCGGATAAGAGACCTGTGTGTACTTTTGCAGGATCCAGTCAACAATTCTTTTACCCCAAAATAAGGAAAAAAAGAAATATAGAAATAATTCACCACGACCTTTGTTCTAAAGGGATATCCTACGTACAACCATCAGATGCAAAAAAAAAAACCAAAGTCTAGTATAGTAGAGTGATCATTATTGATCATTTCTGGTGTACGCCATAAATTAACCAAGGATTCATACACCATGCCAAGACACGCAACACACTGACTCACTCCTCCCCATCCAAATCAGAGGCACCGTTCAGGCCCTGCCAACACTGGAAAATCTAAACCACTCTCCACCAAGGAAGCCCAGTCGACGAGAGAATAGTCAAGACACCCATCAACTGGATATCCCGGAGGGCGATACAACCCTCCTCCTCTCGACAAGATAAGGGAGACCTTTCTGAAAAATCTGAGCCCATTTCAGCACCTCTCCCGTCCTGATAAAGAAAGGAAACCCCTGAAAGAGAGGAACACCAGGATTAGCCAATTGACGTCCAATATGGTCTGGCAATGTACACTTTCACAGAAAGGGTACCAGGAACAGAACAGCATAACCTCATAAGAAACAGGATACTGCCTCTCCCAGAGGAACCCAAGCCTCAAGGAGGAGGACAGTCCTGGAAGACCCCATATAAGATCACTTGGAGGAGGGCAACTTACTCCTCCATCCAACCTAATCTCCAACTGAAGAAAGATTCTAAATGCTAAACCGGAACACTCAGACCCAAACTCAGGTCCCACAGCCAACAGGATACTACATCCCCAGTAGAGCCAAATCTCAAGGTCAATCAAGAAGTCCTCAAAAGGGGACATCTCGGGGGAGGGTGGCCTCTCCCTCGCTCAACGTAACCTCCACCTGACCCAGATTAGTTACTACTTTTATGGGAGCGGCGTTTTCAGAACCCCAAAATGTATCATGGAGTTCAACCAACCTCTCCCTTTAACGTATTGTTGCTTTTGAAGCACACGGCTTGGTCTCCAGGTGTGGTATTACAATTATGGACACGTGGGTTTTTAAATACAAAACAATGTTTATTCCATGAATTCAACTTAACCTTTTAAAATAAACATTGGATCACTTACCACCCCTTACTTCAAAGATAACCCCGAAAATAATACAATACTAAATAATCCCTCAAAATGTTCCTTCAAACCTTCAAAAGACTTAACACCTTTAAACAGAAACACATCAGGTTAAAGACATTACTATCATTAGTTTAAATCACTCAAATGATTCAGAGTCTTTGCTGGCAGATATCACCGCAGCTCCAGCTCACTGCAAACACAGACACACCTAAGCTCTTTTTCTTCATGCAGCTCTCAGCAAACCAGCCAGGCACTTTTCAGCTGCTCTCTCAAACTGAAACTAAAAGCACAAGTGAGCTCAACTCAGCTACCCCCACCCTCTGACATCACTTCAGTAATATGAGCTGCTCCATTTCTTAAAGGTACACTGCTTAAACATCCATTTCTTAAAGGTACTCTCACATGACATTACTACCCTGACTTATTCAATTGAGCTAAAATTAAGATTGACAACATATTAGAATAGGGGATGAAAGGCCAAGGATACTCGCATCACTCTTGTAACCACCATTGGTACGGGGCATGTACCAATACATATTTCTCTCTATTCCAACAACACCAGAAACAAAAACGAAGGAAGCCAGTCTTCTCTAGGATACATGGTCGGTCTGTACCTCCATAGGAGACAAGCAAAGATTTCCGAGTCCCAAAACAACAGAAGTACAAAAAAAAACCGGCAACACCAATAGATGAGATGACCCATACCCAATTTGAAATGATGCATGTCATTTGCTTCCTAATGAAAAACAAGAGTTCTCAAATGACCAAGATGAATGTAATCTCAAACAACGGGAGGTAAGCAGAGCCAAAACAGATTCAGGACAGAAGTAACCCATGTAAAATAAGTTGTCCTTACTTGAGGAACCTTAGTCTAGACCTTTCCACAGAAGAAATATCTCCAAAGTCAACGTAGTACACCTCCACTAGTTTTTCATCTAGCACTCGATGGATAATGACACGGTACCACCACACATCATCAGGGTTCCGCACGCAACACACTTGTCCTGGTTTGATAAATGAATCTGGCATCACATAACGCTCCGAGACCTCTTGATAAGAATAGCACCGTCTGAAAAGAAAAGCAATATTAACACTTAGCTCAATGATGTCCATTCAGAGTGACCATCTGGAACTGCCAGCGCTTTGTCCTGTTGTGCTTTATTTGTAAATGCATCTACAAATTTAAGGTTTATTCACCAAATGACATTTTGCTATTCTGCTATGATTAGAATACAGCCGTGCTCCCTCTGCCACAATCACTGTCGGCAAAAATAGCTCACTTAGCTAAACCGCTGGCTTTTAAAGCAGACCAAGCAGGCCAACAGCACGGTTCGATTCCCGTACCAGCCTCCCCGGACAGGCCCCGGAATGTGGCGACTAGGGGCTTTTCACAGTCACTTCATTGAAGCCTACTCGTGACAATAAGCGATTTTCATTTCATTCATTTCATAGAAGGAATTGCTCGTAAAACTGCTGCACGAAACGCAAAATAGCGCTCCATTAGGTTCACCCACCATCTGGCCCTCTCCCAAATGGAGTGGCTAACATGTCTTAGGATAGATCACTCAACTGTAAAACACATGTCTTTACAGATTAGGAATGGCAAACTCTTATTGTGATAGGACAGTTTGGGTCACCAATTCAGAGTTGTACACCGTCCACCATCTCAGCCTGTCACCATCCATCCGGTAATTAACTTCCTCAAAAGACAAAATGAAGCACTAGGAAAAATCTTGGATCTCGAGTTGGGTCCAGTGCTCTCTAAGCTGGGTCACCAAACATCACAGCAGTCACACAGGAACTACCAGAAGGCAACTAGATTTAGATTTGTCACGAGGTACAGTGAAAAGTAATGTTCTGTGAACATTCCAAGTTGATCGTTCCATAGATGAAAAAAACAGGACATACGATAAATACACAATGTAAATATGTAGATTTAGGACAGCACGGTAGCATGGTGGTTAGCATAAATGCTTCACAGCTCCAGGGTCCCAGGTTCAGTTCCCGGCTGGGTCACTGTCTATGCGGAGTCTGCACGTCCTCCCCATGTGTGCGTGGGTTTCCTCCGGGTGCTCCGGTTTCCTCCCACAGTCCAAAGATGTGTGGGTTAGGTGGATTGGCCATGCTAAATTGCCTGTAGTGTCCTAAAAGTAAGGTTAAGGGGTTGTTGGGTTATGGGTATAGGGTGGATACGTGGGTTTGAGTGGGGTGATCATTGCTCGGCACAACATCGAGGGCCGAAGGGCCTGTTCTGTGCTGTACTGTTCTATAACGGGTGAAGCAGACGGAGGATAATGCTAACAATACTAGAGAAGATGCGTAGAGAGATCAGTTCAGTACGTTTAAGAGGGTCATTAACGAGTCTGGTAACAGCGGGGAAGAAGCTGTTTTTGAATCTGTTAGTACGTGTTCTCAGGCTTTGGTATCTCCTGCCCAATGGAAGACGTTGGAAGTGAGAATAACCCGGGTGAGAGAGGCCTTTGATTATGCTGCCCGCTTTCCCATGGCAGCGGGAGGTGTAGACAGAGTTAATGGATGGGAGGCAGGTTTGTGTGATGGACTGGGCAGTGTTCACGACTCTCTGAAGTTTCTTGCGGCCTTGGGCCGAGCAGTCACCATACCAGACTGTGATGCAGCCCAGTGTACTACTCAACGTAGTACAACATTGCAGCAGCTCTGATGTAAAAAAACATTAAATTAGGGACTTCTTTTGCAAGTGTTGACAACATTCTTCAATGATACATGCAAGAACAAGATCAAAATCATCTACTCCCCACCTCAAATTGTCCCTGTTCATTACCCCTCGAAGTATAATAGTTGACTCTTGCATTTAATTGTAGTTCAGAAAGTCAAAGACAAACCTTTTTATTAAAATGGGAGTTAAGTGGATAATTTATGGTTACTCGGATTCTATTTTGGGTTAAAATTTTGGAACAACCACACGTTACATTTAAATGTTTTACTTGTTGGGAGAAGGAGACAATAACAGCCTGCATTTTCTCAGCCCTGCAATGGCAGACTGGGAGAGCCATGTCAGACTGGAGCGGGCAGCCAATTTAAACACGTTAAAACACCAATTAGCACTACTTTTGCAGCCATGCAGGAATTGTGCACCAGCAGAGCAGGTCGCCCAACAGCTCAATGGAGGTGGGCCTCCCTGTGGCCTGCTGCAGGGTCATCAGAGCAGGCGAGGCTATGCCTATGCTGCACGTATAGCCATCTGGGATGGCCACTTACAATAAGGAACAGGGAAGGTCGCAAAGCATAATGGGAAAAATGGACAATACGAGATTCAGGCAGGCTCAGAGCCTAAATGTATATTTGTGAGTGAGGAATCCAGATGGTATCGAAACCCCCAACCGATTAGCATTTGATAGCCCATCTCCACCAAAGGACTGATACTTGAGCGACCGATACAACCCCAGACATTTCGGCGCCACTCCCTGTACTTGGGAAGCGTAAACAACAGGGTCAATGACGGCTTAGGGCACACCCAGCCATCAAGGCACCCGCCCCTTTATTGGTTCAAATCGAACACAGTGGTCACAAATTACTCAATTAATGGGGTCCAAACTGAAGGACCGCCCAAAAGAGCACGAAATCCCCCAAGGATAAAGAGAGACACTGCCATATGTTCGGCCTTTCTTGGACCTGGCACTCCGGCAACGTCTACTTCCAAGTGCAGCACCACCACAAGCAAGGTCAAGTTCAACGCCTGCCACCAGACGGATGAGCCTAGCTGAGCAGCAGTTACTTCTCCAGACCCGAGAGATACAGATCCGAACAATGGATGGCCATTGTTCCTCTGACCAAAGCCGGGTCCCTGAAGTTAAGTACAGGTCGTCATAGTTGATAGGTGTAGTTTAACTAGTAGTGTTTATGTTGTATGATTAATTGTGTGTGTAAATAAAGTACCCTTGATCTTGAACTAACTAACTGGTGTTTGGCTCTTTGATCAATATCCGGTTGAACCTTGTGGTGGTATCATTTTATACCTGGTGACTCTGAGCAATAGAATATTGATATCCACAGAGAGGGCAACCTCATTGACTGCCATATTTACAGTAGGTAAAAAAGGCAACACAAGCATGATAGGTCACAACTGTGGCTGAACCTGCTCCAACGGAGGGGTTAGTTTTCCAGACACACGGCCTAGATCTTGTTTATTTTTGCACTACTGTTCAGCCCAGGGAGTTCCCTCGTGGTCCCAAACCCACATCTCCTGGTAGGGCTGCTAAGATGCCATCCTTCTGATTGGGGCTGCAACAGAGAGCTTCCCCACTACCCCTTTTAGGGTGACAACATGAAGTGGACATTTGGGGGGGCTGCCTTATGGAAGATTTCTGAGCTGGCCCTCACTGCGAGCAAGTACGAGCTTGAGGCTCCCATTTAGTCCCAAGGTCGTGGCCCTGAAGCCCGTAGCAAAATACAGCCCAATGTGTCAGCGTTAAAAGTCTGTACCTCATCTCAATCATCAGATCCTCGAGCATCATGGAGGTGCAATCCCCATAGAAACGAATATAAAACTGACTGGGCGAAGTCACGCTTTCTACAAACACACAGACAAAGGAGTTTTCCTCTAGCTCTGGTAGCTTGTAGAGATTTCCATCCTGTATGGCATCTGGTGGAATCTCAATGTCTGGTGAATACTGGGTCTTCTTTACCTGGATAATAGGACAACAAAACTGTAAAGCAAAGAACACATTTTGTGCATTTACCCCTACCTCGCCACCGCATTCATCTTCAACTGCAAATAATCTGCACAAATGCTGTTGCATGGTCTGACCAAAAGATTCCCCGAATGATACAAGGTGAGAACAAGGTGTGCCTATCCTTTCTCAGACAGTCAAGATTGGTAAACACTTTGAATGGCCTTATAGGAGAGCACTCCAAAGACTACTGACCTCTGATTCAGAGTTCACACTTTATCCTGATGACTTGAACCTATTGGCTGTATGACCACCCAATACCTCCATCACGACTGAGATCAGGTGGGGATTAAAACAATGGAACCAGAACAATATTGATGTCACAGCCTATAACCACTGGAATTACCATGAATCTAACTTGTTTGGATTACTAGAAACAGATTGTGATGAATGGCGGAATTTCAGATATATGGCATTATCTGTAGTTGGTGTGGTAAAGGTTAAAAAGCCTGGGTTAGTGTGTGTGGCTGCTGCAGCCATGTTTTTAAAACTCCTGGTTTGAAAGGCAGCAGGTTTTTTGGAGACAGGTGCAATTAAAGCATCTTAAACGTTGGGCTAATTGGATTTTGTTTATTTGAAATTCATTTACGGGATGTGGGCGTTGCTGGTTAGGCCAGCATTTATTGCCCATCCCCAGTTGCCCTTCAGAGATTGGTGGTGAGCTGCCTTCTTGAACCGTTGCAGTCCCCTGGGTGTAGGTACACCCACAGTGCTGTTAGGGAGGGAATAGCAGGATTTTGCCCGAACAACAGTGAAGGAACGGAAATATATTTCCAAGTCAGGGTGGTGAGTGACTTGGAGGGGAATCTCCAGGTGGTGGGGTTCCCAGATCTGCTGCTCTTGACCTGCTGGATGGTAGTGGTTGTGGGTTTAGAAGGTTTGTTTAAGGAACCTTGGTGAGTTACTGCAGTGCATTTTGTAGATGGTACACACGACTGCCACTATTCATCGGCGGGGGGGGGGGGGGGGGGGGGGGGGGGGTCAGAAGGTGAGTTGCTCACTGTAGGATTCCTAGCGTTTGATCTGGTAGCCACAGTATTAATATGGCTAGTCCAGGTGAGTTTATATAAAGAGGGTTCCCTGGGGAATCGATAATTAGAGACATTATTTTTATCTTAGTAAAATTATGCAGTTAATAGAGGGAGCCAGCGGCTGAAGCAGTCAGCTGTGGAGTTTTCAGTTTTGAAATTCAGTTTTAGATTGGGATGCGGACGGACACGCAGCTTCTCTGAAAACAGTGAGTTTTGATCTCTCTGTGAACAGGAGCAGTTTCTTAAAGGCTGACAGGTTGCACAATAGTTTGAGACAGGCAAGAATCTGTAAGCTGGTTCCTGAGGACATATTATTCTCAAAGTAGGGTATCCAAGACATCTCTATTAAGCAAGTATTCCTGAGTCTGCTAATTACTTAAAGTGGATTGTGACCTGAGATGGGTGTTGCTCGAGTGGAGATGGCGGAATTTCAGATATATGACATTATCTGTAGTTGGTGTGGTAAGGGTTAAAAGCCTGGGTTAGTGTGTGTGACTGCTGCAGCCATGTTTTTAAAACTCTTGGTTTGAAAGGCAGCAGGTTTATTGGAGACAGGTGCAATTAAAGCATCTTAAACGTTGGGCTAATTGGATTTTGTTTATTTGAAATTCATTTACGGGACGTGGGCGTTGCTGGTTAGGCCAGCATTTATTGCCCATCCCCAGTTGCCCTTCAGAGGTATTCGGAGTTATTGTTTCATTCTATTGTTGAGCATTGTTTAACTGGTAATTGTAAGCTACGTTCTTTACAATATTAAAGTTAGTAATAAAGTTTGTTTCAATATACCATATCCTGATTTGTGGAATCACTCCTGGAGCGAAGTATTCTTTCCTCACAGTCTTACAAATTAAATAAAATATTGGGGTTTCTGTCTGGTAAACCAGAAACTGCTGGGGTCTGGTTTGGGATTGTAATAAAATCCAATAATTTGAATTATTTATAAATCATAACACAATGTGTTATAAATGCAAGGTTTTTTAAGGTAGTTGTGTTTAAAGAGTCATGCGTTCTGCTACAAATTCTGCCCGATGACAGGCCTGTGTGACTTGGTTACCATGGAGGCTGGAGGCCCCAGTTGGAATACACTTGCCAGATTTTAACAACTGAAAACAAAGACAGAAGATGTTCAGGTTATTGCAGACTTTCTGTTTCATTGATTCTGAACAGAAAGAGAGGCAGAGGCAGAAAAACCACATAGCCCACGCAGCAAGGAAAAGGCTGTGTCAGCTACCAGGCAGAATGCTGATGGCAGCTTGTCCTCTGGTAGAGCAGAGGGAACAAGAATTTGGAAAGTTTGTCTGGGCGTGGCTAGGGGAAAGAATCATCAGTGTTAGCTGTGCTGCTGCAGGTAAATGTGGGATTTCACTCAAGACTGATGGAAAGGAGCCTCACAGTCACTGGGCGTTATGCCGAAGTGAAACAGGGACAACTAAACCCATTCGAAGCCGAGTGACTTTGGACTGCTTCCTTAAAAAAACATGGCGTGGGGTCATCAGTTCTGTTAAAACAATAATATAGGTATCTTTTCTGTAATTTAGTCATTAGTTGCCTACTAAGTAACATTGATTGATGCTAAGTTTAGTTTGTTGCAGCAAAAGTCCTAAAACCTGAAATCTCATCATGAGATTCCTTTTTAGATTGGTCACGAATTCCAGAACTGTTTTTTAAAAAATTGATTTTAACAGGATCATAATACACTGCTCCCACAGCCTAGAAAATGGAAATAATTTCAGGTTACCAAAGTTCAAGTCCCTTGGTTGTTGGTCAGAAATTGGTAATAGCATTCTGAAATAGTCTTGACGGAGATTTCACTGCAAACAAGCAGTTTCCACTGAATAAAGTAAACTAGATACAAGCTATTATAGTGGTCTTTCAGCTGTGTAGAACACTGATGGCTGAAATTACTTAATTCATTGTTCAGCTACTGGCTCTCCAATCTGGAAACAAATTATTGTGGGCCTGGAATTTCCTGCATAAAAAGTTGGAGTGCAAAGGAAATATGTGCATTGAGGTTTGTGCTCAAACCTCAATCTTTTCGAATCCTTGACCAATCTCTCTGACAGAATGCATGCCCTCTCTGATGGTCCTGTCCGAATTTAACACATTTTGCATGCTATTTTCCTGCTCAGAGGCTCTCTTTAAATTAAAACCAAACTTTCAGGCACCCAGTCAGCTTTTTTCTTTTAAATTTAGAGAACCCAATTATTTATTTTGTTCACAATTAAGGGGCAATTTAACATGGCCAATCCACCTAACCTGCACATCTTTGGGCTGGGGCGGCGAAATCCACGCAGACATAGGGAGAATGTGCAAACTCCACACGGACAGTTACTCGAACCCGGGTCCTCAGCGCCGTAGTCCCAGTGCTAACCACTGCGCCACATGCTGCCCCGGCACCCAGTCACCTTAAGTGGTGCAAGCCAACTGCTCCAGGAAGCACTGACGCTATTCACATCCGGTTAATGCAGTCAGGAAATTTCCAGCCCTATTGAGAAATAAAAAGGCTCTTTACCTCACTCTTCCCCTGCCTGCTAAAATTAAAAGAAGCACAAGAGACCTGGAGAGTGAAGCACCAAAGGAGGCAGCACCCCGCATGCATTTAATGAAGAGCGTATAGGATTTGACTGACACTCCTAATGGTGTCCGAGAAGTTACATTCTGAACTGCCCCTTGCAGCACACTGTATACAGGTGGTACGGTGCCTGCTGTTTGAAGGCCTGGGACTGGCTGGTGCTGTCATGCAGAGAGGTGGCAACCTCAGGCACAGGGAACATAGCAGCTTCCACTTCATCCTCAGCCCCACTATCAGACTGCTCACCGGCACAATGACAGTCGTTAGACCAGCATGGCCTAACTTAGAAACTGGAAGGCACGACTTGCCGTGCCTTCGGGTTTGTCACCAAAAACCTGAAGAGCTGAAATTCCACCAAGGTGGAATTCTAACTGCTCCTTAATCCTGCTGAGGAAACTTGTGCATATTCGGTGCTCAGCATTCCAACTCAGAGACCACATCTCCAAGAAGCTCCACTTTACTGCTGCAGGATGTCAGAATCCTCACGCCCTCGGACTTTCCACCACCAGTGCCTCCTCGGGCCTGCAGCCAGGTGGTCAGGTTCCAATGACACAGCAGTCTGACTACCTTTGCATTCCTCACCGTCTCCCCTTCCTTCCTCCTGGCAGCTTTCTCCTCCAAATAAATCTGCTGTGAGTAGGGAAACATTTATGTCAATGAAGACAGTCCACAGAACAATGTAAATGGTGCTAAAATAATTTTTGCCGTGAAGATGACGGTCCTTCCGAGATTCCGGTTTGTGTTTCAATGTCTCCCCATCTTTATTCCGCGGTCCTTTTTTAAACAAAGTGATCACTGGCTTCATTTGGGCACGTAAGGAAGGTAATGCTCGAGGGGAGAGGGCGGGTTGGCGCTGCCAAATTTTAATAACTATTACTGGGCGGCGAATATAGCCATGATCAGGAAGTGGGTGGTGGGGGAGGGGTCAGCATGGGAGCGTATGGAGGCGGCTTCAATCAAGGGCACCAGTCTGGGGGCGTTGGTAACTGCGACTCTGCCGTTCCCACCGGCATGGTATTCCACCAGCCCCGTGGTGGTGGCGGCCCTGAGAGTCTGGGGACAATGGAGGAAACATGTGGGAGCAGAGGGAGCATCGGTCTGGTCCCCAATCTGTAATAATCACCGGTTTGCCCCGGGAAGTATGGATGGGGGGTTCCGGATATGGCAGAGAGCAGGGATTGAGAGGATGGGGGATATGTTTATAGAGGGGAGCTTTCCAAGTGTGAGGGCATGGAGGAGAAGTTTGGGTTGGCGAGGGGAAACAAATTCAGGTATCTGCAGGTCAGGGACTTCCTACGTGAACAGGTGTCAACCTTCCCGCTCCGATCGCTAAGGGGCATTCAGGACAGGGTAGTTTCCAGAGGATGGGTAGAAGGGAGCATTTCTGACATTTACGAGGAACTTATGGGGTCAAAGGAGATGCAGACTGAGGAGCTGAAGTGCAAGTGGGAGGGGGAGCTGGGAGGTGAGATAGAGGATGGTCTATGGGCGAACGCGTTGAGTAGAGTCAACACGTCCACAACATGTGCCAGGCTCAGCCTGATACAATTTAAGGTCATTCACCGGGCTCACCTGACAGTGGCCCGAATGAGCAGATTCTTTGGGGTGGAAGACAAGTGCGCAAAATGTGCGGGAGGACCGGCGAACCATGTCCACATGTTCTGGGCATGTCCGAAGCTTAGGGGATTCTGGCAGGGGTTTGCAGATGTCATGTCCACAGTGTTAAAAACAAGGGTCGCACTGAGTCCAGAGGTGGCAATTTTCGGGGTGTCGGAAGACCCGGGAATCCAGGAGGAGAAAGAGGCAGACGTTCTGGCCTTTGCTTCCCTGGTAGCCCGGAGATGGATACTATTAGCTTGGAGGGACTCAATGCCCCTGAAGTCAGAGACCTGGCTATCAGACATGGCTAGCTTTCTCTGTTTGGAGAAAATCAAGTTCGCCCTGAGAGGGTCACTGTTAGGGTTCACCCGGAGGTGGCAACCGTTCGTCAACTTCTTCGTCAGTTTAGCTTAGAGCAGGGGGTTAATAAAGGTGGGACCTGTAAGGGAGGGTGACGGCTTTTGCACTATGTATAGTTTCATGTACATGTTTATTTTGTTGTTGTTACAATACCAAAAATACCTCAATAAAATGTTTATTTTTTTTTGCCAGGGAGTTGAGTGTTACTTGGCTTGTACACCCCAGCTTGCCTCTAGAAGGATATTTCCAACCACTTGCGCATTTGTAATGTCCTCCCCCCTCGAGGCCTCAATGCAATTATGTTCAAATCACATAATAACACCCATTTTATATTTGTCAATTTTATTAACATGCGCACAAGGTATTTATTGGAGCATGACTTGCCAATGCCAAAACAGCCACAAAAATGGGTATAATCCAGGTACAGATTCCAGGTTGCACCCCTGCAGGAAATTCCGGGCATTGGGCCAGTAACAGGACATGAGGCACTGAGGAATGATAATTATACTTGAGATAAAATTTAAATTGAAAAATATTTTAATCTTTACCATTTCCACCTTATTTTTTTCAAAACTGAAGTTCTTTTCAGGCTCCCTAATGTCTGCAATAGCTGCAATGTTCCGGTCTGCGGATGGTAATGAATTGATTTTATTGAGTTGCGATTCCACTTGCTCTAAAAAAGGAGAAGACATTTTTTAAAATGATGACACTGAAGTATTTGCATTGAGGAAAACTAGAAAAGATTTTCCATATTAAAAGATGTACCATAGGAGATTATTTCCTAAAATAGTGTAGCCCCACCTGGAGAACTGTACGCAGTGCTGGTCGCCATACTGTAGTGGGTACATCCTGGCAGTAAAACATACAAATTGAAAGTAAATTAACATCTTGAAATAGGTATCTTGATCTAATCTTGAATTAGGGGCTGGTTTAGCTCACCAGGCTAAATCGCTGGCTTTTAAAGCAGACCAAGCAGGCCAGCAGCACGGTTCGATTCCCGTACCAGCCTCCCTGGACAGGCGCCGGAATGTGGCGACTAGGGGCTTTTCACAGTAACTTCATTGAAGCCTACTCGTGACAATAAGTGATTTTCATTTTTTCATTTTCAGGTAGAGATTGAGGAGTAGTGCCACTAAGGATGTTTACACGGGGGGAAAGTAGCTCAGAGATGGCAGGCATATTCAAGCTTTGAGGGGTATTGATAAATTGTACCATATGTTTGATGATCACAAATTCTAGACAGTATTAAACAAATGTTCAAAAGAGGGAAGATCAACAGTTACAATTTAACTACAAAGGAAGCTGTGACTGTGTGAAGCAGACTGTCTGGGGACACAATGGCAATGAATACATTGGTAAATTCAGGAGAAAATGCGATGGATTTTTGGCAGAAAAGGGATTTATAGGATACAGTCAGTTAGAACCGTGAGATCAGCCTGACAAACTGCCATGATCTATTCTTGTCTTTTACAGTACATTATTTCCAAGCATTCACAATTGTGTACTTTAATCTGAATTTAAAGACAAGCACCAAATATTTCAATGAATTTTTCCTTCCCCACACATTGGAGCTTCGGTCTGAAATTCCTAATTCAGTATAACTATGTGCCACAGGCCCAGATCCACTCAGAACTAAATTGAGATTGCCCAGACTTGTGCTATTTTGGAGCCACATAGTTGGTACAAATCCTTTTATCAACATTGCAACTATAAGATGAAACAGGACAAAATAACAGGCATTTTCCACAGGCATGGCAGGGAAATCTTGTGGCTAGCCATGTTTTTCACAATCCTATTAACACCGACCTACAGAGTATATTATCTCTGAATGCTTCAAGGATATTTTCTAAAGGCGTAACTGAAAATTTAGAGAAGAATAAAAAGCAAGTTCATTTTTAAATTTAAAGAACATGACAAATCTGTCGATATCTAAAACATAATGACTGTGATCTCAGAAACTTGCTGAAAGGTGAACGTTTTACAACGAAACAGAAAACAGAAAACAAACAGAGTGTTCTTTATTATCCTTTTACTTTGAAGTGACTTGCAGTGTCGGATGTCAAAGACCAGCCAATCCTGGTTTACGGAGTCACGTTCCACACACAGGGTATCACTCAAGGCACCAACAAGTTCAGTCACACTATAGAAGCCCAAATCTTTTAAGGGAAGTTCCATTCCAAAAATATTCTGAAAGTCAAGAAAAGCACATTTTTCTGATTAAGCCATTCGCCGACTGTTATTTGGAAGCAGTTTGCTCGCTAGATATCCAACAGGAGTCAAACTACATTGTGGATCCTCAAGAAACACAATATTTGCCACCATAAATTTTCCTTATCCCTGCCCCTCCCTGACAAAAGGCCGGCACGGTAGTACAGTGGTTAGCACTGTTTCTTCACAGCTCCAGGGTCCCAGGTTCGATTCCGGCTTGGGTCACTGTCTGTGCGGAGACTGCACGTTCTCCCAGTGTCTGCGTGGGTTTCATCCCACAGTCCAAAGACGTGCAGGTTAGGTGGATTGGCCATGCTAAGTTGCCCCTTCCGTGTCTAATGATGTGCAGGTTAGGTTACGGGGATAGGGTGGGGTGGGGCTAGGTAGAGTACTCGTTCAGAGGGTCGTTGCAGACTCGATGGGCCAAATGGCCTCCTTCTGCACTGTACAGATTCTTTGATTTTAAAAAAGGCAGTATTCAACTTGTACATGTTCTGGATATGGGAAAAAGACTAAGACAGACTTTAGTGAAACATCAGCATCACACTTGATGATTTGCACAATAAACAGTTGTTTAAGATCAGATGGGACAAGAGGAGAAAAGTGTAATAAGCATCTGGCCTCACTTTTTACAAATTACATGGTAATTTTTGTAACTTCATCCAACCCAAGAGGTCTTTCTACACATACATTAATTAACACCGACTCTTGGAAAGGCCGACTTGATGGGCCGAATGGCCTCCTTCTGCACTGTAAATTCTATAATAACACTGGTATATTCCACTAAAAAAACATTTAAAGTGGCTCATCCCATGGGTGGGGTGCCCAGATATGTTTCAAATTGGTGACTGACTATCAGAAGACTTTCCTCCCTGCTATAAAACCACCAGAATAACAAGGCAATTCTATTCCACAGAAAGGAATGAAGAGAAAATTTTGAAAAATGTAGAGGCAAATCCTTTGAATTCTATTCAAAGGCAGTAAAATATAATGAATTGTATTTTGGGAGGATATTCAATATTACTCAACAGTGTTGAAATTCATTATAAAAATGCCAAGGTGGGAAAGTTGCTTAGAACACAGCTACTTGGCTAAAGGGACACATTCCAGAGATCATATTAGCTCATTTAAATGGTGACACAATTTAGAAAGTATACTTTAGTAAAATTTAGAGAATGTTAGTCATGTACAAGCAACCCTCTCAGCCAATTATCATTTAAAAAGTCATATTAGTATGCTTCAATGAATGAATAGACTAACCCACGGCCTTGCTCTTGTACATATGTGCAAAGATGTGTGTTTTGATATTTATAATTCCTGGAGTTACCTTGAATTCCGTAGGGAGTTTGGATGCCAATAACCCATTAGGTCGCTGCGCTACCGTCTAAATTAAAGATAGAATAGGCCAAATCAGAAATCACATGCAAGAATGAGATAACATACTTTGTTGCTAGCTTTCCATTCTCAAGTAATTTGATGTCAGTTAAGCTTACATTTCTATGTCTCTATATAATATTACACAGCATCCAGAATAAACCAATTTAAAATTTAAATTTAAACTTTGAATTTAAATTTGCTAAAGAAAGTGAGGGTTTTCAAAACTAATCAGTACCATAGAGCAGGAGAAAGAGACCAGGAACCACCTGAGCTCTTATCAGAAACTACTGCAAATCTTCCAGCACAGACTTTTTAAAAAGTCTCAACAGTGTGTGGCATATTGGAACCAACATTGATTGAATTACTTTAGGGGTAACGTAAATGGATTAACTTGCAACAAGCAATGGCACAACTGATGGAAAGTGCTGAAAGAGATATGCTGTCAAAGTTTTACGTCTTGCACCCCTCAGGACAGGCACAAGAATGCCAAATTTCAAAGGGAGCAACAATTTATACTGCATGGGAAAAGGTGCTGATTGCCTTGTCCAGACTCCATTTGCCAATCATTGTTATGGAGAATGCACCAGGGAGCTATTGTCCCCCTAGCTTTTGTTTAATTCAGGTAGAATGTCTGCAGCCAGCGCATATAGTTAGCTTCTAGCAAGCGCTAAATGAGCCATATTGCGAGCCCAACTGATAATCTTAAATTGGTCCTTTGTTTAATTCATAGCATAATCAGATTATTCAGCAAATGCTACCCAATCATGGAACATTATGTTCTAGAGTTTTGCAGATTGAGCTGGCTGAGTCAACTCAGTACTCTGCCTATTAGGAACATATGGGGAGGGATGCTCCGACCCCCTGCCGGGTCAGAGAATCGCCGGGGAGGGTGAATCCCGCCCCCGCTGGCTGCCGCATTCTCCGGCGCCGGGATTTTGGCTGCTGGCAGCGGCCCCCCCCGGCGATTCTCCAACCCGCAACGTGTCGAGTGGCCACCCGTTTTCGGTGGGTCCCGCCGGCATAAATCACAACAGGTCCTTACCGGCAGGACCTGGCTCCACGGGCAGCCTGCAGAGTCCTCAGGGGGCGTGGGGGGATCTGGCCCCAGGGGGTGCCCCCAGGGTGGCCCGACCCGCGGTCGCGGGCGGGCCTGTGCCATGGGGCACTCTTTCTCTCCTCACCGGCCGCTGGCAACCTCTGCCCTGGCCGGTGCGGAGAAGAACCCCCCAGCGCATGCGCTGGGATGATGCACCAACTCGCGCCGACCGACAGATGCCCTTCGCCGCCAGTTGGTGTGGCACCAAGCCCTTCCGCGCCGGCCCGATGCCGGAGTGGTTCACGTCACTCCTCAGCGCCGGAGTGGCCTGTCCCGCCAGTTCGCGGAGAATCCTGCCCATGAAATTTGGCCTAGGAAATTTAGTATTCTTGCATTTGTCTTGATGAGTGCAAGGCAAAAAGCTTCGACAGTACGTCTCTTTGTTTTAGCAATATTCAGGTTCTGTGCTACCAAGTGGCTAGCAATAATGGAAATGAACTATAAGAAACTCTGAAAATCATAGCCATTAGATCTGAAGTTTTTGCAAGTCCACTGTTCATTCAGCATTAATTTTGTCCAGTCAAATAATTTTTATTTTCATCTTCCAGTATTTCCCAGAAGCCATTCACAAGCATGTACACATATCTACTGCATGGCATCTTCCAGCAGTGAAAGTGTGTAAGCAGTCATTTAATTAACCCCCTTCAATTCCAGATGGTTTGCTCACTGCTACTTTCAGTGGCACCTATGAGTACATTGTAGTTATTTCTTGACCACTGCTATTCGGTAGCAGATGATTGAATACAGAACAAAGCATTGGCCAACTGTCCTCTCTGTTCTTAAGTTCAAAGTTAGAATTCACAGTCCACCCTTACAGGATTTGCTTGCCTACTCGCCAAATCACTGGCCAATTGTCTCAAAACTATTAATGTTCTCAAACTCAATCACTTCCCTCGGCTGCCCATTCCAAACATTAGTCGCCCAATGAAACAACTTTCTGACCCGTCCGTCTTCCTGGCTGTGAATCTCAGTTTTGGGCTATCAGGGTTCAATTAGCGATTACCCTCAAGGATCCTGAATACCTACTATTTATTTTTCTGGCAAGTAAACTCAGCTTCGGTAGTCTCTACCTGTACTTCGCTGTCTGATGTTAAGTATCATGAGTTTAAGTCCTTTCCTACCACCACACTGTCCGTCCTTTAATATGGTAATGACAATTAGAAATGCACAAAAGTCCGGAACCATCTGGAGTATTAAGATCCAATACAGGCTCAGTATCACAACCTGCGATCAGTGTTCGATCCCAATGTAATATTCCAACATTCATTAAGTGGGAATGGTATGTACTTGGTTCATTTTGAAAGTGGGAATATTTGCATTCAATTTTCCAATCCAGGACATTTTGGAAGTGTATTTTTTTTAACTCCTCCAAATGTAAATATTTGAATAATTAATTGAAATTAGGTTTTATTCCCAAGGCAATGCGGAGTTTCCATCCAATGCCATCCAACGACTTTGGAAAAATACCAAAGTCAGGTATTTGGCTTCCAAAAGCTTGGATGCTGTGTTCAAGGAGCCATTTATCCACTGATAAAGCTTTGATTCAGAATTTGGCCATTGTGACTCCAACATCATCTTGTCAATCCTCACTGACCGATATCAGCAGGTTTTCCTCAAATCTAAAGAAGTTGCTCAACTATACTTTTCCCCACAGACTGCGCCGGGGAATTTTAAATCCCAGGCGGCTTTTCAAAAATGGAAGAGGAAATAAATAAGCCGAAATCAATAAAAGAAAGTAAACTTATTTGATGAAAACTATTATATATTTCCAGGAGTCAAATGCCAGTGATAACAGCAGCAAGTGGCTCAAGGTACAGGGAAACAATAATACACAATTGTCAATAATCAACGCTTTATTTTGCAAAACATTGCTCTTCCATACTGCTAGTCAGCTCTCCCTGTCTCCCTTCAGATGAGCAGGAAATGACAGCCAGCCTATCACATCTGTTCAGTGAGCAGTCTCTGAAACTATATTGGATCCACAAACTTAATATATTGGGTTGTATATTTGACTGAATGTTTATTAATGATTTAATAAATGCAGGAGTGACTAATTGTGAATGTGTCCCTACTTATAAAACCTAGCTGAAGAAACCCAAATATAGTGTTTGCATGCTGATTATGTACTTTGTTTTTGATGGCACAAATGAAAAATACTAAGGATTATGTTCTCTGTAGCTTTAAAACTTCAGGATCAATAGCCTCCCAAATGCAATAACTTTTAAAATGTCTAAGCTTTGTGCTCATCACCACATAGCTTAATACAAATATACCCTCTGTGCTCTCCTTCCTCTCCCACAAAAACCTGGATGAAACAATATTCAACTTCTACTTACAAACCGAATCTTCTCCTTCACTTGTGAATCAATGGTTCCTTCGGCCCCTTTATCTACAAGTGCTGTCCTCAGGTCTTCTACAAGCTTGAACACCAAAAGGTACAGGTTGAATTTCAAAGCATCAATTAAAGAACAGAGGTGAAGACAGTGACAAAACAGCCATCAGTTTCTCGCCTGTGCACTGCCATATCCCAGTTAGACCAAGACGCGAATCAGAATATTGATGACAGGCAGCCCATGGCCGCTCATTTATGGTTGGCTATTGGTCAGCCTACTTTCCATAAAAGCAATTAAATCGTTCACTTGCCTCCAGTGATTTTGTTAAGATTATAAAGCTACCGGCACAGTGGCACCGTGGTTAGCATTACTGCCTCACCGTGCTGAGGACTGGGTTCGATCCCAGCCCCGAGTCACTGTCTATGTGGAGTTTGCACATTCTCCCCATGTCTGCGTGGGTCTCTCCCCGTGTCTGCGTGGATCTCACCCCCACAACCCAAAGATGTGCAGGATAGGTGGGTTACTCCTCAATTGGAATTTTTTTTTTTTTAAATGATAAAGTTATGATAATTCCTTCCACTTAGTTTGTTCCATATACCAAAAAAACTGGCCATAACTGAATGGGCATGGGGGGGGGGGGGAATCAACGACATAGTCAATACAAAAACATATATTCAAAGATATCAACATTCACTTGCATGCATGAATTATGTCCATTGCAGAGCTATAAAAAATGATCTTAAATTTTAAACTGCTAGATAACACTAGCTGGAAAACAGCCAGCAATGAATTTTTAAAAAATCGCTCAGTCTCGCATCCCCAGTCCATGCAAGTCAACGAGTAATGCTGGAATGGTGACATCTGTTATTCTTACTTGCTCCAGATGTGGCACGATAGCCACTCAACCCAGTGCATCAAACAAAACAATGCTGCAGATGCTGACCCAGGGCAGTCAGCGTCTCAAAAGAGAAAATACAGGACAATGATGCTTCAGGTAGGGTGGATAGGAAGGAACGTCCCCCCCCCCCCCCCCCCCCCCCATACCGAGTAGAAGGGTCAATAATCAGAGGGCATAGATTTAAGTTAAGGGGCAGGAGATTTAGAGACAAGTTGAGGAAAACCGTTTTCACCCAGAAGTGTGTATCTTTCATCAGAAAGGTTATGAGGGGGACACAGTCAAAATGGAGTAACAAATGCTGACTGCTATGTATTTCTGGCATTTCATTTTTTGCAACGTTTAAATCGCCGTAGCATGTTTCCCCCCCCCCCCCCCCATTTATCCGGTTTACCAAAATATGACATTTACTCACACAAGTTCTCTTGCAAGGTGCACACTTCCAGCTGTCACATTTCTTTATTTACCAATTTATAATTTTAATCGCGAGGCCATTCAGCCCTTTGATTCTGTCCCATCGTTCAGTAAGCTCATGGCTGATCTTCATATCCATTTACCGACCGTGGCTCCATATCCTTTGATGGCGTTACCTCATACTCAGAGTTTTACAGCACAGAAAGAGGCCCCTCGGCCCATCATGTATGCACCAGCCATTAAGAACCTATCTATTCTAATCCCATTTCCAGCCTATGGCATTTCAAGTGCTGATCTAAATGCTTCTATTTTTTAAAAAAATAAATAAATTTAGATTACCCAATTATTTTTTTCTAATCAAGGGGCAATTTAGCCTGGCCAATCCACCTAACCAGCACATCTTTGGGTTGGGGGCGAAATCCACACCGACACGGGGAGAATGTGCAAACTCCACACGGACAGTGACCCAGAGCCGGGATCAAACCTGGGACTTCGCCGCCGTGAGGCAGCAGTGCTAAACACTTGCGCCACCGTGCTGCCCCTAAATGCTTCTTAAATGTGAGGATTCCCACCTCCATCACCCTTTCAGACAGTGGGTTCCAAATTCCTACCACCCTCTGTGTGAAAAAGGTTTTCCTCACATCCCCTCTGAAACTCCTGCCCCTTCCCTTAAATCCATGCCCCCTGGTTGTTGACCCCTCTACTAAGGGGAAAAGCTCCTTCCTATCCACATCCCTCATGACTTTGTGCACCTCAATCAGGTCCCCCCCTCAAGCCTTCTCCGCTCCAAGGAAAACAACCCCAGCCTAGCCAGTCTCTCTTCATAGCTGAAAGCTCCAGCCCAGGCAACATCTTGGTGAATCTCCTCTGCACCCTGTCTAGTGCAATCACATCCTTCCTATAGTGTGGTGACCAGAACTGCACACAGTACTCTAGCCTAATGAGCTGCGGTAAAATGGCCAACGGTCTGAATCGTTGGACCGACACAGAATTGGGACACTTTAAATTCAGAACTGGACACTTTAAATTAAATTAAACCATAGTCAGAGACACAGACTGTCCTGATGGGAATTTAAACAGCCAAGTTTGAATACACTGGCCAACAGGAAAGCCAGGGCAAGTCTGGAATTGTCCTGGAAATAGGCGATCGGAGATAATCGGCTCTATTCAGACTGATTATTGTGTATTGCCCTGAAGCAGCCAGACTTTCTGGCACCTCGATTTCCCGCCATTACTTTATGTGGGATAAGGTTACGTGTGAACAATACACCAGAGGATGGACCCTGGGGGTAGTTCCTGGTGTCCTCCATTGGGTGTTGCGACTCCCGCCCAGTGACCTCATTGGCTGAGGGCCAGAGAAACTTGTGGAAAGGCGCGAAAAGGGGGATAAGAAGGGACACCCAAAGATCCTCCCCGGCGAAGTTTCAACACGGAGATGACAGAGAAGACTCAAAGGCAAACTAGAGAAAGGACGGAAGAGGCGTGCGAGACCCACCTCCGCAGACGAGGGACCTGAGACAACTTGGGGCTCAGAGGATTGGACCTGTAACTTGATCAAGTTCATCGGCAGATAATATTTGGGCTAATTTGGGAGAGTAACTATTTTATCATGTTTGTGAATAAATTTGGGTTGAATCGTGAACTTGTTTGTCCTTTGTTCATCTTGCAAATAAGGTCACCTGGGTAAAAGGTTTTACTAATGAACTGATCGAGTTGTTTGATAATTTCCAAACAAGTATTTTATACACTCCATCATAACCTCCGTGCATTCTATGCCTCAGATCATCTGTCTTCTTAACCAACTTATCTACCTGTCCCGCTGCCTTCAGGAATCTTTGGACATGCACTCCCAAGATGCCCTGGTCCTCTGTACTTCCTCGCGTCCTACCGTTCATTGTGCATTTCCTTGCCTTGTTAGTCCTGCCAAAATGCATCACCTCGCACGTTTCAGGGTTAAATTCCATTTGCCACTGTTCTGCCCGTAATCTGTGCCATGTCCCTCGTGGCTGCCTACTTTCTCAGCTGGTGAGCCAGCAGACAGCTGACTTTGCCTCCGTACTCATAGAAGGTCCCCTGTGTCTGCCGGAGCTGGTGCCTTCCTACTGCCTTCCTGGTGGAGAGCAGGTCAAAGTCCATTTGTAGCTTTTTCCTCTTCGCCAGAAGCTCCACGGCCAGGGCCTCGGAGTACAGCCGGTTCACCTCCAGTGCCGATTGATCAGTTGTAGCCAAGCCACATTCTCCTGCCTGTCTCTATGTGATTTATAGGTGATAATTTAATAATAATAATCTTTTATTGTCACAAGTATGAAGTTACTGTGAAAAGCCCTAGTCGCCACATTCCGACGCCTGTTCGGGTAAGCTGGTACAGGAATTGAACCCGCGCTGCAGGCCTTGTTCTGCATTACAAACCAGCTGTCTAGCCCACTGAGCTAACCCGGTCCTTAATTTCACCCCTCATCACAGTCTTCAGCACCTTCCAGAACGCGGAGGGCGAGACCTCCCCGTTCTGGTGGTTGGTAACATATCCGTCTGTGGCCTGTGACATTTTCTTGCAAATTGCCTTATTGGCCAGGAGGGCCGTGCCCAACCCCCATGGGCACGACCCATCTTCAACCTCACATCCATGTAGTGTGGAGCATGATCGGAGATCACACTCCTACTACCCCTGGAATTCCCACTTTCCCCACTACAAAGACGTCGAGGCCCGAGTATACTCGATCTCCCCATCAAAACGTGGGAGATGGGATTGGTGACGGAAGATAGTGCAGCGAATAATCAGTGGTCAACTGGGATATATGGTTTCAAAGATGGAAAAGTGTATTATCTGAGACACGGGGTCGAGATGGATAAAGCAAGACACATTCATTAAAAGATCAAAGGGGGAAAAAAAAAATTAAAATCGCTTATTGTCACGAGTAGGCTTCAATGAAGTTACTGTGAAAAGCCCCTAGTCGCCACATTCCGGCGCCTGTCCGGGGAGGCTGGTACGGGAATCGAACCGTGCTGCTGGCCTGCTTGGTCTGCTTTAAAAGCCAGCGATTTAGCCGAGTGAGCTAAACCAAGGCAGCAAACAAAAATCAACACAAAAATTCAGATGTAAGAGAGAAAATACTGTAAAGATAAAATCAAAGAAAATCAAACACCATAAAAGAAAGCTGTATAGCAGGTATGCAGCAGAAACGGGCAATTGCTTGATAGTAGAGTTGTCCCAAAAAGATCACCACCGGGGAAAAAAAAAGTCTGAGAAGTGCCAGAGAGGCACACCCAGATCATGACAGAAACAGAGGACATGGATGCAAATGAAAACTAATTATAATGTAGGGAAAAACATTCTCCAAACTCATCACAGAACAGAAAGGGACACTTTGAGAGCAAGGGAGAAATACTGGCAACAATTTGCATTTATATAGTGTCTTTAATGTAGTCAAACGGCCCAAGGTGCATCTGGGTGAGCTTTGTCATCTTTAAAACTGAACTATTACCTTCAAAAAAAATTGCACAGTACAACTCGATATTTTCATCCATCTTACTTTGCTTCTCTTCTTTGAAATGTTTTCAAGTTAAAAGATGATGAAGTGAGAATATTACTCGCAATTATGGTATGAAACTCAAAAAGGCAGTTTGGGATCATTCACGCAGGGCTTGATTTGCCTGTGCAGGAAAAACATCCCATCTTTGTTCTATAGCTGATAACCTTACAGGGTTCAACAGAGTAGGTGCAGGAAGGATGTTTCCCATGTCAAGGGTGTGTTCTAGAATCAAGGTCACAGTCTCGGAAGAGATAGGCTGTTGAGGACTGAGGTGAGGAGGAATTTCTTCAGTCAGATGGTGGTGAATATTTGAAATTCACTATCTCCGAGGGCTGTAGAGCAGGGGTGGGCAAACTACGGCCCGCGGGCCGCATGCGGCCCGCCAAAGGTCTTTATGCGGCCCACCAAGCCATTAAAAAAAAAAAAAAAAAATGTTTTTAATTTTTTATTATTTTTTTAAGGTTAATGGGGGGGGGGGGGCTGTTGGGTTACTTACTGGTATAGGGTGGATACGTTGACTTGAGTAGGGTGATCATTGCTCGGCACAACGTCGAGGGCCGAAGGGCCTGTTCTGTGCTGTACTGTTCTATGTCCTATATAAGGCGCCCAGAATCATAACCGGGTGAAGTAATTATTTTACTTAATATACTATGCGGCCCTTTAAAATTGTGAATTTCTGAATGTGGCCCTTGCACGGAAAAGTTTGCCCACCCCTGCTGTAGAGGGTCAGTCATTGAGTATATTCAAGATAGAGATTGATAGATTTCTAACATTAAAGATATCAAGAGATATGGGGCTAGCCCGGGATAATGGGGTTGAGGTCGAAGATCAGCCATGATGTAGTTGGATGGCGGAGCGGGCTGACCTGCTCCTATTTCCTGTGTAGCTATGTACCAAACACAAAAAACACTTTTGTGGGATAGCACACTACAGTTTGATGCAAAATATGAATGATACCACCCTATATTCTTAAGATAACCAAATAAATGCAGACCTTTTGCAAACCTCCATCAAAGTACTCTGGGTGTGGAGCAGGATCTGGTAAACCCTCCGGCCTCAAAGGTGTTTCAATTTGGCTCTGTGCGGGTGGATTGACAGGGCCCGGTAGCACTGTTATCACATTTGACTGGGCATGGTTGGTCTGAATAGGCTGCCTCAGCTGTTTACCTAAATCAGGACAAAAATATAACTGGATGTTGAAATTTGCATTAGCATCTAGAAGAGCAAACTATACACGCTTTCAAGCAATATGGCTGGGTGTCTAGATTCGGTCACAGATTCTGTTCGCTACTTTCTTTGGTAAGCTGCTTGATTTCAACAAGCTGAACTTGGAGAAAAGATCTGCCTTCTAAGCAGCACTCACGACAAACCACAATTTACTGCTGGTTTGGCAGGTCAGCTAAGGAGCAGCATCAGCATCTATCAACTTCATCATTTGTCTCCTGAATGCATGAACATTTGAAGGGGTGGCAATTAAAAACTCAGTTTGAAACAAAGCAAAATAAATCACACCAAGTTTATTAGTGGTTTTTAAAAAAAAAAAACCAACAAATTCCCAACCAAAAACCCACCTTGCTTCAGTGGAGCCTCTTTACTTTTGCGCCTCAGCAATAGCAGGGAACCCTGGCGTGTCTGTTGGATTTCAATGTCATCTCCAGTTGCTCTAAGAACTTCCTGTAAGGAGTAAAAGCCGTATCTCGTGTATTGAAAAGGCCGTCCGTACATTTTCATAAACGACTTGTCAAAATTGGAGAGCAGGACACCACCAGGAAAGGATGCCACCAGCTGCCTGAGTTCACATTTCACTAATGCTGGGAGAATCGGGGTGGTGCTGTAGCGCCTGGGCAGGAACGCTTGCTTCTGCATGAGCTCATACCTAGTTTTTCTCAAGTTACGTTTGGTCTTGGAGGAGACTTTTGCCTTTGCAACCAGCTCTTCAATTCCTTTAGTTGTTTCATTTCCAACCCCTGGAAAAAGTTACAAAAAAAAGACTAACCAAACGCCCAAATATTTCAATTTATCCTCTGTGCAAACATTCAGATGACTCGAAAAATAAAATATCTTACATTATTCCTACAAGATGACATCCCTACTACACAATGCATTATCTTCCCACACCATTAGCTATGGTTTAATGCCATCGGTCATCGAATGGTGATGGGTGAAACAGGTAATGTTGAGAACAGAGTTAATAAATCTCCCAAAAAAAAAACAAATGTGAATGTGTTCCAGGGTTACACTATAAAAATAAAAAGTTCTTTTCAGCTTCCGAGGATTTGGCTCCTTAGGCTCCATACAAACAAATGAAGACGGGTGACAAAAACCAATAAAGCCTATTCAAACACACGCACTGCCCTTCCAGCTGCTTAACAATGTTATCTACCACTTCCGCTTGTGACCATGGAGTGATTGGTCACATAAAGGGCTGTTCCTGTTCAAAGTGACAGAAAAGGGCTCTTTTTACACAGATTCGAATGAAATTTTGATGAAAAGGCGTAGGTGAATGTTAGAGGAATAGTTTACCCCTGGAATGCTATGTCTTCTGATCACCGGACCAGGCAGAAAACAGTGAGTGGTTTGGCTGGGAAGTTGAAACAGGCTTGTGCTTCACAGACAGTCTCTTCCAGCATGCAGGCGGGGGAGGGGCAAGCTGTAAGGCCCCAGGATAAAGGAACTGATGACTTATGGATCAGTTATGGAACTGATGATCAAGGAGGAATTCCATAAACAGAGGAAAGAAATGCATGAGGATCATGCAAAGGCCATTGCAGAAGCTGTGGCACCCCGTAATAGTACTTTGGAGCGGGTGGAGAGGTGTTCGGTGGTGCAGGGGTCACAGATTCGGGAGATTGAAGGAGTGATCTCGGACCACAGCAATCGTGTGGTGGCTCTGGAGGCAGAGGTGGGTCTCCTAGGAGACCTTTGTAAAACGCTGAGGGCAAAGGTTGAGGAGCAGGAGAATAACTCGAGAAGACAGAACCTGCGAATAGTGGGCCTGTCTGAAGGAGTGGAAGGTGTGAGTGCCACGAGGTACGTCTAGAGGATGCTGGCGGGATAGTGGCAGAAGGGGTGCTAGATAAGCCACTGAAGTGGACCGAGCGCATAGGTCTCTGAGGCAATAGCCTAGAGCTGGGGAGCCGCCGCGGGCGGTGATCGTGCGACTCCATAAATTTGTGGAGAAAGAGAAAATTCTACAGTGGAGACGCATAGCTGCGACTGGGAGGGAAATTACGTTCGGATTTATCAGGACATCGGAGCCGAGTTGGCAAAACGACGGGCAGGTTTCAATAAGGCCAAGGCGGTGCTGTACCGGTGGCAGATCAGGTTTGGGGTGCTCTACCCGGCAAAATTATGGGTGACGTTCGGAGGGCGGGAGTATTATTTCAAGACCCCAGACGCGGCCAAAGACTTCATTAAGGAGCATAAACTGGGGGAGAACTGAGCGGGGAATGCTTGGGAACCGGGTTGCTGGCACTATGTAATGGTCGGGAGCATGTTTAAAGTGGGTGTAGGGATTGTGGGATGGGGGGGGGGGGGGGGGGTTCGGTTCAAAGTTGAGATTGTCAGGAGTTGTAGTGGTGAAAGGTTTATGTGCGGATGGGTGTTCCCACCCCCCCCCCCCCCCCCCCCTCCTGTTTTATGGAACTATTTGTGTTTAACATCTCTTTATTTGCCTTTGGAGAAGGCTGCCTGGAGTTCAGAAGTCGTTGTTTGGGTGGGGGAGGGTAAGGCCAGCAGGAGGCCTTCTTCTTTGAGCTGAGGAGTGGGGGCGGGGGGAGGAGGTGGTGGGGAGCAGGTCATTAGGATGTGCCTTTGGGCAGGGGCAGCCGCGCTAGCAGGTTATGCTGGTGAACAGGTGAGGTGGTGGGGGAGAAGGCAGAGAGGAGTGGCCAGGGTGAGGAGGGGGAAAGGGGAAGTGGGGGGGGGGGGGAAGAAGGGGAAGGGAAAAAGCAGGGTGGGGGGGGGGGGGATTTCTGCAACGTGGCAGGGGGTGAGAGATGACATGGTCAAGGGCGAAGAAAGGGGCCGTCTAGTGAGATAGTGGAGGTGGACAGGGAATATTCGAGGGTGCCCACCGTGGAGGGATTGGCGAGGAGGAAAAAGTTGCAGGGGCAATTTGACAGGCTGACAACGGGGAGGGCGGTAGTGCAACTGCGTAGGGCAAGAGGGGTGCAATGTGAGTATGGGGAGAAGGTGAGCCGCATGCTGGCGCACAAGCTGCGGAGGCAGGCTGTGTCCAGGGAAATATTGACGATCCGGATTGGGGCTGGGGATGTGGTGTCAGAGCCAGGGAAGATAAATGAGGCATTTAGAGAGTATTACCAGGGGATTTGAGGCAGACCCAGGAGGAGGAGGGGGACATGGGGTGGTTTCTGGACCAGCTGGAATTTCCCCAGGTGGAGGAAGCAAAGAGGCAGGCATTGGAGGAGCTCCTGGGGCTGAGGGAGGTGCTGGATAGTATCAGGGTCTGAAGTTGGGGAAGGCCCCGGACCAGATGGGTACCCGGCAGAAATTTATAAGGAATTTGCGGCAGAACTGGCACCACATCTGTTGGGGGCGTTTAATGAAGCACTGGAGAAGGGGGAGGTGCCGGAGACGATGAAGCAGGCAGTCATCACAATAATTCCCAAAAAAAGGAAGGATTCGGTGGAATGTGGGTCATATAGACCCATATCACTATTGAACACGGATGTGAAAGTATTGGCGAAGTTGTTGGCGGGGAGGATGGAGGATTGTGTCCCGGGGATGGTTGCAGAAAATCAAACAGGCTTCGTGAAGGGCAGGCAGCTCGCGAGTAATATCAGACGGCTGTTGAATGTGGTGATGAATCCGTCGAGAGCTTTGGTACCTGAGGTGGTGGTGTCCATGGACACGGCAAAAGCATTTGATCGGGTGGAGTGGCGGTACTTGTTCGAAGTTTTGGGAAGGTTTGGGTTTGGGCTGAGATTTGCGGGATGGGTGCGGTTGCTGTTATGTGGCGCCAAGAGCAAGGGTGAGAATGAATGATATTAGCTCACAAAGCTTTGACTTACACAGGGGTATGAGGCAGGGGTGCCCGCTGTCGCCGCTGCTGTTTGCGCCGGCCATAGAGCCGTTGCCGATAGCTCTAAGGGGGTTGGCAGAGTGGCAGGGAATAATGAGGGTACAGAGGGAGCACCAGGTGTCGCTCTATGCCAGGGGTGGGCAAACTTTTCCGTGCAAGGGCCACATTCAGAAATTCACAATTTTAAAGGGCCGCATAGTATATTAATTAATAGTCCCGGTTGTAACCAATTAGCGTGCGGCATATACCTTAGCGCTTCCCCCGGCGGCATCCTGCCTTTAGCCCTCTTTTTCTCTACTTTTCAAAAATGGCGCTTCACGCGGTTATGATTCTGGGCGCCTCATATAGAACATAGAACAGTACAGCACAGAACAGGCCCTTCGGCCCTCGATGTTGTGCCGAGCAATGATCACCCTACTCAAGTCAACGTATCCACCCTATACCAGTAACCCAACAGCCCCCCCCATTAACCTTATAAAAAAAATATTAAAAATTTTTTTTTTTAAATTGATCTTGGTGGGCCGCATAAAGACCTTGGCCCGCGGGCCGTAGTTTGCCCACCCCTGCTCTAAGCTGATGACCTCTTGCTGTATGTTTCGGATCCGTTGGAGAGTATGGGAAGGATTCTGGACCTGTTGGGAGGTTTGGAGGGTTCTCAGGATACAAGCTGAATGTAGGGAAAAGCGAGGTATTCCCGGTGAATGAACTGGCACAGCGGGCTAATTCACGGGGGATGCCATTTACGGTAGCGAGGGATAGGTTTAGGTATTTGGGGATTCGTAGCGAGGGAATGGACGGGGCTCCATAAGTGGAACTTAACAAAGCTGGTGGAGGAGGCCAGGGAGGATCTTAAGAGGTGGGATACACGGCACTTAACGTTGGCAGGGAGGGTCCAAGTGGTGAAAATGAATATTCTGCCGAGGTTCTTGTTTATCTTTCAGGCTCTCCCGATCTTTATGCCAAAGGCCTTTTTTCGGAAAATGGACACAATCATCTCTGACTTTGTATGGGCGGGGAAGGTGCCGAGGGTGGGGAGGACCCTGCTACAGAGGCAGCAGGGAGGGCTGGCATTGCCAAACTTGCTTCATTATTATTGGGCGGCAAATGTGGACAAGGTGCGGCGGTGGTGGGAAGGAGAAGGGGTAGAGTGGGTGAGGATGGAGGAGGAATCTTGTAAGGGGTCTAGTTTGAGGTCGATGGTGACGGCAGCATTGCCGATGGCTTCGAGTAGGAATTCAGGGAGCCCAGTGGTGCAGTCCACGGTGAAAATATGGAATCAGCTGACGGGGCATTTTAGGGTGGAAGGGATGTCAGTGCTAACGACGCTGTGCGAGAATCATGGGTTTGAGCCGGGGGGGGGATGGATAGTGTATACAGGAGGTGGAGGGAAGTGGGGCTGTTCAAGGTGAGGGATTTGTATTTGGAGGAAGGATTCGCCAGTCTGGAGAAGCTAAGGGGGTAGAGCTGCCGAGGGGTAGCGAGTTCAGGTATCTACAGGTTGGGACTTTGCACGAAAGGTCTGGAAGGGGTTCCCTAGATTGCCGGGATACACCCTGCTGGAGTCACTGCTGCTTCCGGATGTGGAAGGGGAGGGAAGAATTGGGGATATATATAAGTGGCCGGGGGAGCAGGGAGGCAAGCGGGTGGTGAAGATCAAGGAGAAATGGGAATCAAAGTTGGGAATGGAGATCAACTGGGGAGCATGGAGTGAGGCACTGCGAGGGGTAAACGGGACCTCCTCTTGTGCAAGGATGAGCCTGATACAGTTTAAGGTGGTGCACAGGGTGCATATGACTCGGGCGAGAATGAGTGGGTTCTTTCAGGGGGTAGCAGATGAGTGTGAGAGGTGTGGGCGGGGGCCAGCGAATCATGCGCACATGTTTTGGGGTTGTGAAAAATTGGGAAGATTCTGGGCGGGATGTTTGTGATCTTAGCCAGGATAGTGGAGGAGGAATTGGATCCGGACCCTTTGGTGGCGATATTTGAGGTTTCCGAGGAGCCGGAGCTCATGGAGAGGAGGAAGGCCGATGTCTTGGCCTTCGCCTTTCTGATTGCACGGCGATGGATTTTGCTGGAGTGGCGGTCGGCATCGCCACCGGGAGTAGCAGCATGGTTGGGTGACCTGTATGACTTCCTGCGGTTAGAGAAGATAAAGTACGAGTTAAGGGGCTCAGCAGGGGAGTTTGAGAAAAGGTGGGAGATGTTTGTGACGGTGTTTGAGGAGAAAAATCTGTACAAACTGTATAGTTGATTGTTGGGAAGAATGTTTCCCAGGGTGTTTATTTGCTGTAACCTACTTTGATACAAGTTTAAATAAAATGCGTTTAAAATAAAAACAATGTTATCTACCGCGAGAGGCTAAAAAGGAAACAGAAAACCAGTAGCCAACTCAGGAAAAACCTTGCTAATTCCTCTCCAACTTCTGAAGGGAATCAAGCAAGCTCCAGGAGATTGTACCGGCCGTTGCTCCTGATGTTCACAATTAACTAGCAACATTCCCGCCATAGTTGGAAAGCTCTCTACTCAGGAACTAATGAGTGTCGCAATTTTTTAAACACACATTGGCAGGACGGCAACTCTGCAAAAAGAAATACGTCCCAGCTAATGTGTTGGGCCAGATGCTGCGAACCACGAAAGCACGACTGCTGGTTTTCCTGTCAGTGTCAAATACACAACCTCGCTAAACTATGTCAAGTTCCTCCATTATTTTAAAAACTTCAATCTTTGAAAATTTATTTAAACACATAAAGAAATAAGAGGAAACTCGTACTGAGAAACATGGGGAAACATGCTTAACAATCTGATGTGGCACATATAGTACAATATACAAACATAGGGAATAGGGGAAGTAGTAAGCTATTCAGCCCCTTAAGCCTGATCAGCCATTCATTATCATGGCTGATGTTTGTGTTTCTAATTCCACATTGTGATCTATCCCAAGTAACCATTGATTCCTTTGCCTAACAAGAATCTATCTACCTCTGCCTTAAAATATTCAGTGACCCCCCCCCCCCAACTTCCTGAGGCAGAGAGTTGTCGCACAACCTTCTGAGAGAAAACAATTTTCCTCGTCCCTGTCCAATAAGGGCGACCCCCCCCCCCCCCCCCCCCTGAACTTTCAATTTCAAAAGGAAAGAGATGCCTCCTTTAAAGGCAAGGTTAGAGAGAACATGGGACACCCAGCTATACAACAACTTTGATTAAGATTGAGCACATTTCCGGTCTAGCTTTTCAACCAGAGATGATGCCCAGCACAAAGTGAATCTGCAGGTTTGAGGGGGGAGAGAAAGAATTAAAAATTTCATAAAAATCAACTGGGGCAGAGAATCAGCTTTTTTGTGTACGAAGCAGAAGATTCCTGCTTACCTTTCAAAAGGATGCTCCCATCTTCACATGTGCAAACTTTGATAGTATCCGGTACATTGGAGGCAAGCTCCACAACAGACCTGTAACCTAATGCACACAGTGGCAGCCGCTTTCCCATCATGCTATGGTAATCTCTTTCCAGCTCACAGGGAGCCAGACTATTTTTGGCAGAAATCAGCAGAGAGCGTAGCTCTTTCTTCAAAACCTCCAGCAACTTCTCCTGATCTGACATGCTGGACACCAATCTGTTAGGATAAACAACGGTTGGTTTAAAGGAATTGTATTTGTATTTGTAAACATTAGAAATAAGGTATAGTTTTAAATATGTGTTTAATTTAGCCTGGAAGGGTAAAAATCTACAGTTAGATTCATGCTGTATGGTGTTTTGTTTATGTGAGAGTTGGTTTCAATCCCAACTGTGATTCTATTGTGCTTAGAGATGACTACGGGGTGAAGAATAAATAGTAGGTCATTGCTTGGCAACAGGAGGCTACTTTCCAGAGGGAAGAGCTTTCCTTTGTTCTCAGTTTTAACTGGCAGTAAACATCTTTTAATCCTGCTCGAAGACTAGACAGGGCAGGAGCTGCAAAGAGGTAGGCATCCTAAAGTACAAGCCACAATCCGGACAACCAGGAAATTGGGACAGAAGGAACATTTAAGACACCGCAAATTAATAGAACAAAGACTAAGGTATTGTTCAGAAGAATTCAAGAGTAAACAGTGTTCTGAATTAAAGAGAACTGCAGTTATCAGATTTTACGTGGTACAGCAGACTTGAGGTAGATGAAACATTTGATGTAACTTTCTACATTGTGGGAGTCGAGAGTCAAAATAATTGTGAGCAGTTTTCACAGCAGCCAAGACAAATTTTAATGGGAAACGAAAGAGAAAATGCTGTAAAATCTCAGCAGCTCTGGCAGCATCTGTAGGGAGTGAAAAGAGCCAACGTTTCGAGTCCGATGACTTTTTGTCAAAGCTGGAAATCTTAATGGGTTTGATGTAGAATCCTGGACTGGATTCACTGTTAAACGTGGAGTGGAAGCTTTGTTTAAAAGTGTCATTTGAAGAACCACCTGGATTTCGGAAAGCATTGTAATTACGGGAGAAGATTTAAACGGTGTGTTTTTGGGAGTCAAGTTTGGAAACTCTCACTTGGCAATTATCTGGGGGGATTCTGAGAAGAGAACCACATTCAATTGAGGTTCAGAATGAAGAGTGTATTTGCCCACAGTCATCTTGTGAACTTAAAGGGAGTTTGTGCTAATCTTAAAACCATTGTGCAATTGTTAAGCTGGGGGGGGGGGGGGGGGGGGGGGGGGGGAGTCAAGGCGTACTGTATCACAAATCAATTTTTTAATGTTTGATAAATAAATGTTTTTCCCTTGTTGTTAAAACTAATTAGCGGTCCTGTGACTCTGTTCCTCCCCATTTTATTTTTAAAACGTTACCGTCTTTTGAACCAGGGTTCCGTTCTGGGATCTTCCCGTTATAACATCAACTGGGATGGTAACAAATCATAAAAAGGTAAATAAAATCTTCCACGAAGCAGCCTCTCCCACTTCCCTTTAGTAAAAAAACTTCGACACTTAAAAACAACTATTTAGAAGAAAATAATTTGGCCAGGGTCAGGCTGAGGAAGTTTAATTCAAACATTGTTTTAAACAAATGGTCTTACATTTTATTTACCCACTAATGAATCATCCACGGTGAATTGGAGAAAATGGTGTATCTTTAACCAGGAGAAACATAAAAATAAAATACAATCTCCTTTTATTTTCTGTATCTGACAAAAAAGAATTAACCCCAATCTGACAGAATATTCTCCTGCCATAGAGGGAGCTCCACTAACTTTGCTGGTCATCCCAAAATCTCCACCCTCCTCTCAAAAATGTAAAGATTTGGAAATGGTTATCTAAAATACAATTCCATACAACAAAATATTAACTTAGGTGTAGTTTTATAAATATTTTCAAGGTTTTTACAGCCGTTAAATTGCCTAAAGGCCAGTGCACATTTGTCTAACAGAACAAAATGGTAACTAAAATCAAAACTAGATGTAATTAAATGAAAAGGAATACAGGAGCATAAGTCATAATGGTTCTTCGTGTATGAGCAGATTACATGTTTTACAACCAAGAAAATGCATTACCAAAATGCAGAGAAGGTGCAATAACACTATGGTATCCATATTTGTGGTCACGATCAATGAAGAGGGACATCATTTTAGCCTTTAAAACATCTTGAGCTGATATAATATCAGAACGGTTGTTGGCTATTTGGGCTACATACCCCACTTCAGACTGTCACTTAATCCCACCGCTGCCTTGAACAAGTGGTACTCTCACTCCCTCTTCAAACAAGAGGTCAAACAGCAGTAAATATATCCCAATCTACTTAGTGATTATTGAAAGCTGGAGTTTCTAATACTTAATTTGGTTACTTTTCTTTTTAATTAAATCTCAACCTTTATCTATACTTCCAACTCTTGCACTTAATGAAAAGTTAAAGTCACAAATAAAAAAGGAGAATGTCAAAAAGCAAATGCCACCCCCATGAATCAATCTTTTTGCTCCATTTACTCTGATCGCTCAAGGAGTCAGTGCAAAATCAGTGGTGACTCAGTCAAAGAAGGGATTATCTCTCTCCTTTTTTATTTCACTCTTAATGAACTATCTGATTATATTTCCGTGCACCCCCACTTCCGTAGTCCCCGCTTCCGTAGTACATTTATCAATTCCAGTAGCTAGGAACAGAAATCATCAACTTTGTCCATATACTGTAGTGGTTATAGCATTGACTCCCAAGTGTTGATGACACAGGACGCCCTTAATAACATTCCTCAATGCACTCCATTGGATGGCAAAAAAGGACTACCCAACATACACAAATGGGGAGATCAAGAGAGCCTGAAAAAGCGTTTTTAAACAACTTGCATTTATATAGGACCTTTGAACATAGCAAGACTTACCAGGGCACTTTGCAGGAGCATTATTAAACAATATTTATCACCAAGCCATGCAAGATATTAGAGCAGGTGACCAATTTGATTAAAGAGGTAGGTTTTTAGGACCACCTTAAAGGTGGTATGGGAGGTTTGCAGAGGGAGTTACAGACGTTAGGATTTTGCAGTTGAATGTAAGGCCACGAACGATGGAATGATTGAAATCAATGTTGCGGAAGAGGCCAGAATTGGAGGAGTGGTGGGACGAATGAGAGGGTCAGCAACAGATAAACTGAGGCAGCGGCAGAATCAGGAGAAGTTACAGAGGTACAAACAGGCACTTTATAACGATGCTGTCAGAAGCTCATCAAATGTGACATCAAGGTTGGAGTCTAGTTCAACCACAGAGTAGGAAAATTGCGTGGTCAACTGTGACAAAGCCAGCAGGCAATTCGACAAAGACCAGGAGGGCTAGTTTATTTTATAGTTAATTTAGAGCACCCAAATAATATTTGCCAATTAAGGGTGCATTTAGCGTGGCCAATCCACCTACCCCGCGCACCTTTTGAGTTATGGGGGCGAAACTCACGCAAACACGGGGGAGAATGTGCAAACTCCACATGGACAATGACCCAGAACCAGGATCGAACCTGGGACCTCCGGCGCAGTGAGGCAGCAGGACTAACCACGGCAGCACCCTGCTGCCCTGAATGCATCGTTGATAAGAGCAGTTTCGTAACTGTGACAGGGGCAGAGACCTGATGGCGGGATCTCTGGGAAAGACGGGGCAGGTATTTGGGACGCGATGGCACGTTCGTGGAAAGCAAGGTGGAAAATGGGGTGGTAGTGTGGACGGAAGGGAAAGAGGAAGAAAAGGGGGGGGGGGGGGAAAGAGGAAGAAAAGGGGGGGGGAAGAGGAAGAAAGGGGGGGGGGAGAGGAAGAAAGGGGGGGGAGAGGAAGAAAGGGGGGGGGAAGAGGAAGAAAGGGGGGGGGGAAGAGGAAGAAAGGGGGGGGGGGAAGAGGAAGAAAGGGGGGGGGGAGAGGAAGAAAGGGGGGGGGAGAGGAAGAAAGGGGGGGGAGAGGAAGAAAGGGGGGGGGGAAGGGGGGGGGGGGAAAGAGGAAGAAAGGGGGGGGGGGAAAGAGGAAGAAAGGGGGGGGGGGAAAGAGGAAGAAAGGGGGGGGGGGAAAGAGGAAGAAAGGGGGGGGGGGAAAGAGGAAGAAAGGGGGGGGGGGGAAAGAGGAAGAAAGGGGGGGGGGGGAAGAGGAAGAAAGGGGGGGGGGGGAAAGAGGAAGAAAGGGGGGGGGGGAAAGAGGAAGAAAGGGGGGGGGGGAAAGAGGAAGAAAGGGGGGGGGGAAGAGGAAGAAAGGGGGGGGGGAAAGAGGAAGAAAGGGGGGGGGGGAAAGAGGAAGAAAGGGGGGGGGGGAAAGAGGAAGAAAGGGGGGGGGGAAAGAGGAAGAAAGGGGGGGGGGAAAGAGGAAGAAAGGGGGGGGGAAGAGGAAGAAAGAAGGGGGGGGGGAAAGAGGAAGAAAGGGGGGGGGGAAAGAGGAAGAAAGGGGGGGGGAAAGAGGAAGAAAGGGGGGGGGGAAAGAGGAAGAAAGGGGGGGGGGGAAGAGGAAGGAAGGGGGGGGGGGAAGAGGAAGGAAGGGGGGGGGGGAAGAGGAAGGAAGGGGGGGGGGAAAGAGGAAGAAAGGGGGGGTGGGAAAGAGGAAGAAAGGGGGGGTGGGAAAGAGGAAGAAAGGGGGGGTGGGAAAGAGGAAGAAAGGGGGGGTGGGAAGAGGAAGAAAGGGGGGGTGGGAAAGAGGAAGAAAGGGGGGGTGGGAAAGAGGAAGAAAGGGGGGGTGGGAAAGAGGAAGAAAGGGGGGGTGGGAAAGAGGAAGAAAGGGGGGGTGGGAAAGAGGAAGAAAGGGGGGGTGGGAAAGAGGAAGAAAGGGGGGGTGGGAAAGAGGAAGAAAGGGGGGGGTGGGAAAGAGGAAGAAAGGGGGGGGTGGGAAAGAGGAAGAAAGGGGGGGTGGGAAAGAGGAAGAAAGGGGGGGTGGGAAAGAGGAAGAAAGGGGGGGTGGGAAAGAGGAAGAAAGGGGGGGGTGGGAAAGAGGAAGAAAGGGGGGGGTGGGAAAGAGGAAGAAAGGGGGGGGTGGGAAAGAGGAAGAAAGGGGGGGGTGGGAAAGAGGAAGAAAGGGGGGGGTGGGAAAGAGGAAGAAAGGGGGGGGTGGGAAAGAGGAAGAAAGGGGGGGGTGGGAAAGAGGAAGAAAGGGGGGGTGGGAAAGAGGAAGAAAGGGGGGGTGGGAAAGAGGAAGAAAGGGGGGGTGGGAAAGAGGAAGAAAGGGGGGGTGGGAAAGAGGAAGAAAGGGGGGGGTGGGAAAGAGGAAGAAAGGGGGGGGTGGGAAAGAGGAAGAAAGGGGGGGGTGGGAAAGAGGAAGAAAGGGGGGGGTGGGAAAGAGGAAGAAAGGGGGGTGGGAAAGAGGAAGAAAGGGGGGTGGGAAAGAGGAAGAAAGGGGGGTGGGAAAGAGGAAGAAAGGGGGGGAAAGAGGAAGAAGAAAGGGGGGGAGGGCAACATTTTTTTAATGAGGAAAGGGTCGATAAGGGCAGATCTGAGGGGGTGAGGGTGACACCTGAAGAGGGAGAACCGTTAATAGTACCCATCAGCATGGGAGCCAAGGGGGTAAAAGTAAATCACTCAGGTGAGCACAGTAAGAAGTCTTACAACACCAGGTTAAAGTCCAACATGTTTGTTTCAAACAGTAGCTTTCAGAGCACTCAAGGAGCAGTGCTCTGAAAGCTCATGTTGGACTTTAACCTGGTGCTGTAAGACTTCTTACTGTGCTCACCCCAGTCCAACTCTGGCATCTCCACATCATCACTCAGGTGAGGCAACATTAAGTTCATTTAAAACACACCCAACCTGGGTTAATTAGTGAAGTGCTCCAAACCTGGCCCTTTGAATGGAGACATGGCGATTTTACAGAGCATGATCCCAGCCACCTGACTCCCTCCGGCCTATTCAATGGCATCCAGTCAACCATTAGGGGCTAGGCCGCTGACACCGCCCCAGCGCCGGTAAGGATGGGGCAGCAGCAACACTCACCCTCAGGGGGCAGCTGTGATGTCGGAAAGGCCGCCGCTCCCGCTCTTGCTGCGGGTTTTTTACTGTCCTCGGAGTCTCCTCGCACCCCGCCCGGCTTCCCGCTCCTTTCCGCGGGTCCCACGTGTGACCTTCCCCCGGCCAGTGTCCCAGTAAACACCCTCCCTCTCCCCTGAACACACGTTCCGCTGCCCTACACAGTGGCTGTGGGGCTTTCAACGACAAGACAGGCAGGACCGTGTTGGCACCAAGCATTTTTCAAATTCCCAACAAACCACACTTTTTTTGAATGTGACGATGAAGGCTGGGATATTTTTGTTTAACATCTGAGAGGAGGACTTTTGGGGTGGGGTTGGAGTCCCTCTGCCCACTGTACAAGGCTCAGCACAACATCGAGGGCCGAAGGGCCTGTTCTGTTCTATGTACTTGAGCAATGGCTTTGCACGTCTGGTCTGCCAACGTTTGGTCATGATGGCAGGCACGTACCAGCTCAATAATCTCCACCTGTGCTGCTTTGAAGGTGCACCACAGCCTCAGGATTATTTCCCCTCACAACCTGGAATCGAAATGATGACTGTGAAACCATTGTCGATTGTCGCCAAAACCCACCTGGCTCATTAATGTCCTTTTAGGGAAGGAAATCTGCATCCTTACCCGGTTTGGCCTACATGTGACTCCAGATCCACAGCGATGTGGTTGACTCTTAAATGCCCTCAGGAATGGGCAATAAATGTTGGTCCAGCCAGTGACACCCACATCCAATGGGCAAATTAAAAAAAAAAATCTCTGCAGCACCTAAGGTGGAAGGATGGAAGGGGTGCCTGAGTCCAGATCTGGACACAGGGGAACACCAATAAGGTCCTTCAATGCTGCTCACATAAGGTACAAATTGACATGATTGGCAATATAAAAGTTGTAATTATTTGCAGCAGTTTTGTCGTCATGACGTGCAAAGTGATTGCAGTGAGACTGTGACCTTCTGTTGACTCCCCCATCTCACCACTTTCTATTTAGCTAAATTAGACATGTTGTTAACCTTTTCTTCGACAATTTCTCACTACTCATATCTCCCTTAAGACTTTTTTCTGTCTCCATCTCACCCCCTCCTCCCAGGACATTTACAACCAACTGCTCAGCCCTTTTCCCTGTTCACGTTTCCAGAGCACCAACCTGCTCCACCACGGCCTTACCTGAATCCACGATCCCCTTGTCCCAGTAAAATTCATATTCCCTTCAACCCTTAATTTTCCCCTTGGTATGACTTCTATTTTTGCTCCTTGAAGTCCAAAGACCGTTTATGGTGCACAACAGGTTAACTCATTCATCACTAGATCTGGCTGGACCACATCAAACAATATTGGATCATATTCTCCTGTCAAAATGATTCACTACTCCAGGATCATTAGGGAACATAATCCTACTTCCAAATGTCTCCTTATACCCCTTTCCCCTATTTCCAACTGCAAGGAGTTTGTGGACTTCTTTGATTATGACCATTTGTTCAGCTGCCGTTACTGTATCCCTTCTTCCCCTTTACCCTGAATGCATTTTCTCCAGTTTCATTACCTCCCATTTCCTCTAACCTCAGCACAAGACCCACCTCCTGCTCTCTCAACCCCATTCTATTGGGCTTCTCTCCACTATCATATTAGCTGATATAATAGCTTCCCCTCCTTCAACAATGTCCTACACCCTTTTAAATCTATCACACCCATTCTCAAAAAAAATATCCTTGAACTTGCTATCACCATACCTTCAACCTCCCTTTCCTCTCCAGCATTTTTGAATATGCTGTAGACTCTTGAATCTGTATTAAAATCTCCACATTTGAACCTCTCCAGTAAAGTTTCTGCTCCTGTTGCAGAACTAAAGTAGACCTAATCCAAGTCCCAAATGACATCCTCCATGTCAGTGGTATATTATCCTGTCGCAACCTATCTACAACCGTTGACAGGTTGAACACATCCTCCTCCTTCAATGCCTCATCTCCATCGTCCAGCTGAGGGACAATGCCCTGGACGTGTTCTGCTGTTAGTTACGGCAGCTGTAGTCCCCAACCCTCCAAAGAATCGCTCTTCAGCCAAGTGCTCCAGTTTCCTCCCACAGTCCAAAGACGTGCAGGTTAGGTGGATTGGCCATACCAATGCCCGTGTCCAAAAAAGGTTAGGTGGGGTTACTGGGATAGAGTGGACGTGTGGGGTTAAGTAGGGTGCTCTTTCCGAGGGCCAGTACACTCGATGGGCCGAATGGCCTCCGTCTGCACTGTAAATTCTATGAGCCCTGTTCTACTTCTTAGCTACATGTTGCCCCTCACATCTTCCAGATATATCAGGTTCCACATCCAGTTCTATTTCACCTCCTTCTGAGTTCTCTGCTGCCTGTATTGTCAGGCTGCTTGTCTGACATCCAGTCTTGGTTATGTTTCAAATAGACACTAGACTAGATCAAAGCCAATGGGCACAGAGGTTAGCACTACTGTCTCAGTGCCAGGGACTCGGGTTCAATTCCGACCTTGGGTGTCTGTCTGCATGTGTTTCATCCATTGATTAACAACTTTTACAGGTGCACCATAGAAAGCATCCTATCTGGCTGCATCACAGCCACTGCTTGGCCCTAGACCGCAAGAAACTAGTCGTCCATCACACAAACCCACCTCCCATCCATTGACTCAGTTTACACCTCCCGTTGCCTCGGGAAAAGGGGCAGCATAATCATTCTTCCAACTTCTTCCATCAGGCAGGAGATAAAAGTCTGAGAATACGCACTAAGATTCAAAAACAGCTTCTTCCCGAAGACCCCTAAACGACCCTCTTATGGACTGATCTCTTCACACATCTTCTCTACCTAGTACTACACTCCTGTATGCTTCACCTGATGGCGGTGTCTATGTATTTACATTGTGTATTTTCTGTTTGCACTATTATGTATTTTCTTTTCATGTACAAAATGATCTGTCTGAGCTGCACGCAGAACAATACTTTTCACTACTTCGGTACACGTGACAATAAACAAATCAAAATATGTTCAGGTTAGGTGGATTGGCTATGCTAAAATTGACCCTTAGTGTCCAAAAGGTGAGGTGGGGTTGCAGGGATAGAGCAGGGGCATGGTTCTTGGCCGGGTGCTCTTTCAGAGGGTTAGTGCAGACTCGGTCGGCCAAATGGTCTCCTTCTGGACGGTACAAATTCTGTGATTTCTATTAATGGTGGTCACGATTGACACACACAAATCAGAGTGAGGTCAGGTGTGACTCATCGCAAAAATGTAAAGGTTTCTGTTCAATATGTACCTCTGCCATTAGCCACGGAAACAACATCTTGCTTTCTGACTCACCATTTCAAATTCATCAAGCAACATTAAATTTCCACACATGCATGTTAGATACAAACTTTCTACAGGAAGTTAGAAGTCATCCACATCAGTCTATGGTGTACCCCTTCACCCCATCATCATTAGTAGCTGCCTAGCCCCAACACGCTACCTAAATCCCCATCGCTCCGTCAAAACCCTGCAGTTCCCACACTTCTAAGCAAGCTTTTAATCTTTCTTCCTCATAAACCCTCTATGTCCTTTCTTTAAAAATATTCTGTCCGTATAAAAAGTTTTTTGTTATACGTGTTACAGATATGCAAATTAGTGTTGTTTTACACTGTTCACACCCCCCCAAACACAAAAAGTCTGAATAAAAGTTACGTTACAAAACTCCAAATAAGATGGAACAAATGGGCCAGTTGCACAGTGTTTGAAAAAGGGCAAATATTGATCACTTACTTTTATTAAAGACTTGTACAAAAGATAAAAAATATGTAACGGTTCCAGTGGTATTGGAAATAAGTGAGGCTCTTGATTTAACTTGTGCAATGGAAATTTCCAAGTGGATTTTATATACCTTGACAGGTGGAATAGACGAACTGGAAATATTTATGATGCTTGCCACAAGGCCACAGCACATTTCAACACACCTGCACTAGTTTTAAAGTTAACACATTGATCTTTATGGTTTTTTATGTTATCTCACAAAACACCTAAAATATTATTTTGTGATATACCGACAAAAAATGAGAGCTGGGGTTCCAAGCAGTTTGTTGAACTCCAATGACACTGAATGAGGGATAGTCTGACTCTATCCTTAAAAAATAGCAACCAAAAAACGTGCCACTCTTTCTAAGGGGCAATGAGGCAGGAGTAACATGAATCCTCCCACTTGCTGCTGGTAACTCGTGCTTCCCACTCCTCAGGATTGTTCTCCACTTAAGGGATCACTTATGAATGTGGCTCACCAGATTTCTCCCACCTCAAGATTGTTGGGTTGCATATCAGCCTTGAAGTACTCGTAGCTTGCCAAAATTATTAGACGAGACCCAATCACTAAAATGGTTCGTGGCTCCTGCTGAAATGATCAGACAAGCAGCACAATCGTCTTCACCCGTCAAATGCTCACCCAACCCAAAAGATCAACTCCAGGATTTTTAGTTTCACTGACATGGTCCTAAGCGGAGTGAACAACCCTAGGATCTCAAAAGAAAACAGGCCCCCTTTTGTGGCAGTTTCCAGCTTAAGATTGAAGGATTCAAAAACCAGGACATAACTAATATATGTATGAAATATAAAATTAGCATTGAAAATAACTAACTCTGCAACTGGCACCGGCAGAAAGAAACTATCCATTTCACAGACACCATTCATCCAATGCACTGTATTGTGATAACTCATTCAATGTCCACTGAAGAAGATTGAGTGTCTTGTTGAAGTCTTTTTCACACAGGTAGATTCAGTGCTTTCACCTCATCTAAGCACTCATCGTAGGCCTCCTGATATTCTTCATGAGGTTTGATCATTATCACACATGTTGGCCGTTTGGATCCTGCAGCAGCTCCCAGATCCTTCATCAAAAAAGAAACAAGCATTACTATTCAAACTCTTTAGAATCCAGTCACATTTGTGCATACTGTCATGTGAGTATCTTTAAGAAATGGGTGTTTAAGAAATGTACCTTTAAGAAATGGGTGTTTATCAGTGATGTCAGAGTGTGGGTGGAGCTGGGCTGTCAACTTTTTACTTTTATTTTGAGCAGGCTGCAGGGTGTGTTTTAGTTTCGTTTTCAGTGTTGGAGCTGAAGCCAGGCAAAGCAGGTGTACTGCTGTTCTCTCTGCCATCAAAAGACTAACTCTTGATCATTTGTTGAAATCAGAATTATAAATGTTTTCAGTAGTGAATGTAAACCTGATGTGCTTCTGTTAAAAGGTGTTTCTTTTGTCTTCTGGATGTTGTTTGGGAAGTTATTAAGGATTACTTAGTGTTGTATTCTTTGGGGGTTGTATTTGAACATTGTTTGGCTTTAAAAAATACTTTTCCATTTCTGCTGTACCACACCTGTAGAGTGGGCCGTGCGCTCCCCATACCACAATCTATTAAAGGTTGTGGGTCAGGTGAACTCCATGATACACTTTGGGGTTCTCTAACCCCTGGCCCATAACTATACATAACTGTAAATTGGAGTCAGCCCACTGCGATAATCAGAATACCCAAACATGTTGACACAGCAGACTGAAGAAAAAAGCGATTCAAAAAATATTTTGTCAATTCAACACCTCCCTCAAATGTATAATTTAACTTCTTACAACTCACTGAGCCAATGTTCACTTGAGGTGAGAAAAATTTCCACAGCAATTTCTCCTAACATCGTCATCCAATCTATATAATTGTTTGAATTTTTTCCTTCTTTAGCTTATGTCTTTCTGGAACTGGGTTTACAATTCTATTGGCCAGACTGTCAGGGAAATTTTCAATAAAGCACCCTGCA
This sequence comes from Scyliorhinus canicula, assembly GCF_902713615.1. Classification (NCBI taxonomy): domain Eukaryota; kingdom Metazoa; phylum Chordata; class Chondrichthyes; order Carcharhiniformes; family Scyliorhinidae; genus Scyliorhinus; species Scyliorhinus canicula. The sequence goes on along the minus strand of NC_052160.1, from coordinate 8,007,858 downwards.
GAAACAAGTATCAGAACTTTTCTTTATAATATGAACAACCATTTGCATACCAAAAGCATACCATTTTGGAAGGGATAAAAGCATAAGGAAGGCTGTTATCTTCACACAGGACCGGGAGGTGGCTGTAAACGTCAATTGGCAGAGTATCACCGGCCAAGACGACAATCCTGCAACCAGAGAAACACAACGTCAGCACAACACCAAACTTTAAAGAGTATAAAGACCACGTTCTCCCAACATTACTGTTGCTTTCTGCTCCTTTGCTTAGGAGGCCTGCATCATTACTACAAATTCATCAAGTTGTCAGTGCATTTTCTGAGCCATCTGCTTTATAAAATTGATTCATAAGTAAGAGTACAAAGTGTACATCGTGTGTATAATTAAAGGAACACATGGAAGAGGGTTTTGCTTCATTCAAAAAACCCTGTTTAATCAATAATCCAGATGCGACACAAAGCAGGATACTGGGGATGGAAGAAATGGTAAGGGAGACAGGAAAGTACAATAAGGGAATTCAAGGTAAAGATAACAGGCAGGTCAAATATGGAAAATGGGAGGCTGGCCATGTGAAGAGATGGATTTTTGTGGCCAAGAGCATTACGAGTTCCATGTTCTTCAAATCATTTTTATTATTCTTTCATGGGATCTGAGCGTTTCAGAAAAACCCCCAATTAGGAAGGGAGTTCTAGGTTTTTCACCCAGCAACAATTAAAGAACAGTAATATATAGTATATATATAGTAATATAGGGGCTGGTTTAGCTCACTGGGCTAAATCGCTGGCTTTTAAAGCAGACCAAGCAGGCCAGCAGCACGGTTCGATTCCCGTACCAGCCTCCCCAGACAGGCGCCGGAATGTGGCGACTAGGGGCTTTTCACAGTAACTTAATTGAAGCCTACTCGTGACAATAAGCAAATTTTCATTTTCATTTTTTTCATATAGTTCCAAGGCGGTGTGGGGCTTTGCAGGAGAACCTTTAGGTGGTATCTCCATTCATCTGCTACCCTTGTCTTTCCAGGTGGCAGAAATTGCAGGTTGGAAGATTCCGTTGAAGAAGCCTTCAAAAATTTCTACAGTGCAACACTATCTCCACACGAAGCCTCCGAGTCTGTCGACGAAGTTCCATCCGCAGACTTCTTACCCAAGCACTTTTTCGGCATTTTTCTGAGACAGGCACCTTGTATCTTCAAGTAGATAGGTTTTTCCCACAGGAATTACACCAGAAACCAGGCAAAAAGGGCCAAAAAAGTCCTTGGCGGGAGCTCTCCCTTGTGTGCAACTTCACCCTACATGCCACCACCAAAGAAGTCCAAAGGTGGCTGAATCTTAACTGTGTCTGAAATCTCCTAGCAAGTTGTATTCAGTTATACCAGACCACAATAGCTTTATCATCCTCATGACTGGCAACGATGAAACAAATCTTTTCAATCTGCAGACCAAGTATTGCCTAGTTTTCCTTTACCTCACATAACCCAATGCTGTTACCCAGCCAAATGGCGGGTCAAAGAAAGTCTGAGGCCGAAGAAAAAGATATGCATTGACCAAACTGAATTTCTTACTCATTCCTTCTTGAGAAGTGGGCAGCCATCACAACACCAGCCCCGAAATAACATGGTTTCAGAGGGTAATTGAACCCACGGAGAATTATTGACACAATACCACACCTGCTACTTTGTAGGAGTGTGCGCTAGGGTTCTAACACACTGCATTTACTTTTTAATAAAATAATTTGTTTCAAGGAATTATAATTAAGTACTTATATCAATAACTTTTCTTTGTGCTTTATTGGAGAACAGGCACATCACTCACCCCTTCTCCCCCTTGTTGACAAATTTCTGAACTTCCTTCACTCCGCGACGTATCTGCTTCACTTTTGCAGCTGGAAATGAATGGAGCAAGCTTTGGTTAAATATTCTGAAGTCGCCAAGCAATTTACAACAATTGTACTCTCTCTAACACTCACTTTCGTTTGGAGCAAAGCTGCAAATACAAATCAGCAAAATCAGAAGCTGCCCCATTTGTGGTCATTGTTTCTGTGAAACCAGTTGAAGAAATTACTACACTAAAACACAAAATATGCTGGAAACACTCAGCAGGGTAGACAGCATCTGACGAGACAGAAAGAGTTAATGTTTCGGGTCTGTGACCTTTCATCAGAACTAGAAGTTAGAGATGCAACAGTTATTAAATTATTTTTAAAATAAATTTAGAGTACCCAATTCATTTTTGCCAATTAAGGGCCAATTTAGCGTGGCCAATCAACCTATGCTACACATCAGTGGGTTGTGGGGGCGAAACCCACGCAGACACGGAGAGTGTGCAAACTCCACACGGACAGAGACCCAGAGCCAGGATCGAACATGGGACCTCGGCAGCGCGAGGCAGCAGTGCTAACCTCTGCTCCATCTTGGTATTGCTTAAAAAAAAGTAATTTTGTCAAAAGTCAGTAGTCGCAAGAACCAATCCACGTGCCCGAACTCAGCACTCTCTTCTCATATAGTAGAACATAATAATCTTTATTGTCACAAGTAGGGTTACATTAACACGGCAATGAAGTTAGTGAAAAACCCCTAGTCGCCACATTCCGGCACCTGTTCAGGTACACTGAGGGAGAAAACCGGAGCACCCAGAGGAAATCCACGCAGACACGGGGAGAACATGCAGACTCCACAGACAGTGACACAAGCTGGGAATCGAACCTGGGACCCTGAGCTGTGAAGCAACAGTGCTAACCACTGTGATACCCAATGTTGCATTTGTGACATGCTGAGATAACAAACTGATTCAACCTGATCAGTAGATCTTCCTAGAATAATAAGAACCGATCACAAATTTAAAATTAAATTAAGTGCTTACAATGAAGCAAAAGCAAAGTTTTGCTAACCCTAGATATCAGAAATAAACTTAGCAACTCTGGTAGCAGCTGAGGAATGTGCATCACTTGAACTGAGTGGGGGGGGAACACTCTGGTTCACCAATGTGGGCACGGTTGCATAGTGGTTAGCATTGCTACCGCACAGCACCAGGGGTTACTGTAGGTGCGGAGTTTGTTCTTTCTCCCCGTGTCTGTGTTTCTCCTCCGGAAGCTCCGGTTTCCTCCCACAAGTCCAAAGATGTAGAGGAAAGGATGGCGAAGATGATTCTGGAAAAGAGCGAAAGTAACAGGGTAGTTGTTATGGGAGACTTTAACTTTCCAAATATATAGTTCGAGTACATTAGATGGGTCGTTCTTTGTACAATGTGTGCAGGAGGGTTTCCTGACACAATATGTTGACAGGCCAACAAGAGGCGAGGCCACATTGGATTTGGTTTTGGGTAATGAACCAGGCCAGGTGTTAGATCTGGAGGTAGGTGAGCACTTTGGAAACAGTGACCACAATTCGGTGACCTTTACGTTAGTGATGGAAAGGGATAAGTATACCTCGTAGGGCAAGAGTTATAGGTGGGGGAAGGGCAATTATGATGCCATTAGACATGACTTAGGATGTGTAGGTTGGAGAAGTAGGCTGCAAGGGTTGGGCACACTGGATATGTGGAGCTTGTTCAAGGAACAGCTATTGCATGTTCTTGATAAGTACGTACCAGTCAGGCAGGGAGGAAGGGGTCGAGCGAGGGAACCGTGGTTTACCAAAGAAGTGGAATCTCTTGTTAAGAGGAAGAAGGAGGCCTATGTGAAGATGAGACGTGAAGTTTCAGTTGGGGCGCTTGATAGTTACAAGGAAGCGAGGAAGGATCTAAAGAGAGAGCTGAGACGAGCAAGGAGGGGACATGAGAAGTCTTTGGCAGGTAGGATCAAGGAAAACCCAAAAGCTTTCTATAGGTATGTCAGGAATAAAAGAATGACTAGGGTAAGAGTAGGACCAGTCAAGGACAGTGGTGGGAAGTTGTGTGTGGAGGCTGAGGAGATAAGCGAGATACTAAATGAATACTTTTCGTCAGTATTCACTCAGGAAAAAGATAATGTTGTGGAGGAGAATGCTGAGACCCAGGCTATTAGAATAGATGGCATTGAGGTGCGTAGGGAAGAAGTGTTGGCAATTCTGGACAAGGATGAAAATAGATAAGTCCCCGGGGCCTGATGGGATTTATCCTAGGATTCTCTGGGAAGCCAGGGAAGAGATTGCTGAGCCTTTGGCTTTGATTTTTATGTCATCATTGGCTACAGGAATAGTGCCAGAGGACTGGAGGATAGCAAATGTGGTCCCTTTGTTCAAGAAGGGGAGTAGAGATAACCCCGGTAACTATAGGCCAGGTGAGCCTCACGTCTGTTGTGGGTAAAGTCTTGGAGAGGATTATAAGAGATACGATTTATAATCATCTAGATAGGAATAATATGATTAGGGATAGTCAGCATGGTTTTGTGAAGGGTAGGTCATGCCTCACAAACCTTATCGAGTTATTTGAGGTAGGTGACTGAACAGGTAGACGAGGGTAGAGCAGTTGATGTGGTGTATATGGATTTCAGTAAAGCGTTTGATAAGGTTCTCCACGGTCGTCTATTGCAGAAAATACGGAGGCTGCGGATTGAGGGTGATTTAGAGATGTGGATCAGAAATTGGCTAGTTGAAAGAAGACAGAGGGTGGTGGTTGATGGCAAATGTTCAGAATGGAGTTCAGTTACGAGTGGCATACCACAAGGATCTGTTCTGGGGCCAGTTGCTGTTTGTCATTTTTATAAATGACCTAGAGGAGGGCACAGAAGGTTGGGTGAGTAAATTTGCAGACGACACTAAAGTCGGTGGAGTTGTAGACAGTGTGGAAGGATGTTGCAGGTTACAGAGGAACATAGATAAGCTGCAGAGCTGGGCTGAGAGGTGGAAAATGGAGTTTAATGTAGAGAAGTGTGAGGTGATTCACTTTGGAAAGAATAACAGGAATGCGGAATATTTGGCTAATGGTAAAATTCTTAGCAGTGTGGATGAGCAGAGGGATCTCGGTGTCCATGTACATAGATCCCTGAAAGTTGCTACCCAGGTTGATAGGGTTGTGAAGAAGGCCTATGGTGTGTTGGCCTTTATTGGTAGAGGGATTGAGTTCCGGAGCCATGAGGTCATGTTGCAGCTGTACACAACTCTGGTACGGCCGCATTTGGAGTATTGCGTACAGTTCTGGTCGCCTCATTATAGGAAGGACGTGGAAGCTTTGGAACGGGTGCAGAGGAGATTTACCAGGATGTTGCCTGGTATGGAGGGAAAATCTTATGAGGAAAGGCTGATGGACTTGAGGTTGTTTTCGTTAGAGAGAAGAAGGTTAAGAGGTGACTTAATAGAGGCATAAAAAATGATCAGAGGGTTAGATAGGGTGGACAGTGAGAGCCTTCTCCCGCGGATGGAGGTGGCTAGCACGAGGGGACATAGCCTTAAATTGAGGGGTAATAGATATAGGACAGACGTCAGAGGTAGGTTTTTTACGCAAAGAGTGGTGAGGCCGTGGAATGCCCTACCTGCAACAGTAGTGAACTCGCCAACATTGAGGGCATTTAAAAGTTTATTGGATAAGCATATGGATGATAACGGCATAGTGTAGGTTAGATGGCCTTTAGTTTTTGACTTCCCATGTCGGTGCAACACCGTGGGCCGAAGGGCCTGTACTGCGCTGTATCGTTCTATGTGCAGGTTAGGTGGAATGGCCATGTTAAATTGCCCCCTTAGTGTCCAGGGATGGGCACGTTAGGTTATGGGATTATGGGGATAGTGAGGGGTGAACACTTGCGAGTGGGCAGAGTGCTTGTTCGCAGGGTCGGTGCAGACCTGATGGGCCAAATGGCCTCCTTCTGCACTGTAGGGATTCTATGGAAATGTCCCCAGGAATTCCTGGGCTGGCACCCAGGGGTATCCCACCCTCACCATCTTCACTCCAGGCTCCAGCAACAACCCTGGTTCACATCCATCTAGCTCACTGGAAGCCCCGGGCCTCGCCGCCCCGCCCCCCGTTGGAAGCCCCGGGCCTTGTCCCCGCTGGAAGCCCCGGGCCTTGTCCCCGCTGGAAGCCCCGGGCCTCGTCCCCGCTGGAAGCCCCGGGCCTTGTCCCCGCTGGAAGCCCCGGGCCTTGGCCCCCCCGCCGCTGGAAGCCCCGGGCTGACCTTTCTTCACGCACTTGTACAGCTTCTTGCTGAGCTTCCTGGCGGCCAGCGGCTGGGCAATCGCATTGACATTCGCCACCATCTCCTCGAAGGTTCTCCCCGTCTCCTCACCGCCGTCCGGCTTCTCCTTCTTCCCCTTGGGCGACTTCATGCTGTCCCTCCCGCGCTGTGCCGCACGGCCGTCCGCACATCCGGGCAACCGTCCGCCCGGCGTCACTTCCCGGAAGTGACGCAGCGCAGGCTGGAGCCCCACCCCCGGCTTCGCCCCGCCCCTCTCCAGGACACAGCTGTCTGTCTGTCTGTGTGTGTGTGTGTGTGTGCAGCCCTGGGGGAAACATTCCTCCCCACCCCTGGGTCCATGGAAAACAACAATTATCCTGCATGCTCTTCATTTTCTTTGCACGTTTTTTTCCCTCTTTGAACATTTCCCTCAATCAGACATTAAAGAATATTGAGAAAAACAAAGGAAATAAAAGGGCTGTTTAGCTGACTGTCAAACATCTTCCAACTGGGGAACAAGCCTGTTTGATTTGGGGAGATTGGGGAGATTGGGGGGGGGGGGGGGGGGTGTTGGCCGAATAATGGCTGGAGCACAAAACCTCCAGGAAGACATTTAATGAAGAAGTGGTTAGCACTGTTGCTTCACAGCTCCAGGGTCCCAGGTTCGATTCCCCGCTGGGTCACTGTCTGTGCGAAGTCTGCAGGTCCTCCCCGTGTGTGCATGGGTTTCCTCCGGGTGCTCCGGTTTCCTCCCACAGTCCGAAGATGTGCGGGTTAGGTGGATTGGCCGTGCTAAATTGCCCCTTAGTGTCCAAAAACATTAGGTGGGGTTGCTGGAATGGGGGGAGGGGGGACTGTGAGGGTGCTCTTGTGGAGGGTTGGTGCAGACGCAATGGTCTTCTGCACTGCAGGGATTCGATACTTAAAAAGTCATATGGACTCAAAACTCTTTCTCTTGACATTGATACTAGCTGACCTGATTTTCTCCAGCATTCTCTTTTTACTTCAGATGTCCAGCGTCTGCAGTATTTTGCTTTTATTAAACATTTAATCATAGTTGGCAACTCAGTGGAAATGTGTGGGTGGAGGGGATTCTAGTCGGGGTGACCAACATTTATTAAATACAATAATGACAGGCAGACCATAACATCTGGGGGGGGGGGCGCAGTTCAAAGTTTCCCCTGGTGGGCAACAGCCACAGTGGGCATACTCGTATTTATAAAAAGTAAAGGGCAAGAACACACTCCCACGGAAATAAGGGACAAAAGGCATCCTTGAAGGGAGATAGGACAAACTGTCAAAGTAAGAGACAGCACGGTGGCTCAGTGGTTAGCACTGCAGTCTCATAGCACCGAGGTCCCAGGTTCGATCCCAGCTCTGGGTCACTGTCTGTGTGGAGTTTGCACATTCTCCCCGTGTTTGCGTGGGTTTCGCCCCCACAACCCAAAGATGTGCAGGGTAGGTGAATTGGCCACGCTAAATTGTCCCTTAATTGGAAAAAATGAATTGGGTACTATAAATTTATTTTTAAAAATTCACCTGATGAAGGAGCAGTGCTCCGAAAGCTACTGTTTGTAACAAACCTGTTGGACTTTAATTTGGTGTTGTAAGACTTCTTACTATATAAAAAAAGTAAGAGACAGCGATTTAAAATATGGGACGGCTGATCACCCTGGTTCTGGTGTGAGTGGGAGGGGCTTTCAACATGAGAAGGGGCTGAGTGGAGGTCTTGAAACAGAGGAGAGGTGTTCAGATTAACTAAAGACTTAAAACTTATCTTGTAACATTATTGTAACAGTTGCTGGTTTAGCACAGTGGGCTAACCAGCTGGCTTGTAATGAAAACAAGGCCCGCAGCGTGGGTTCAAGTCCCATACCAGCCTCCCCGAACAGGCGCCGGAATGTGGCAACTTTTCACAGTAACGTCATTGGAGCCTACTTGTGACAATAAGCAATTGTTATTATCCCTCAGCTGAACGACTGACTTGCAATCCCGCTCAAATAACTCAAACACAGACTCCCAGGATCAGTGATCCACAGGCTGTCCAAGAAATAAAGAACAAACGGAGTCCCTGAAGGAACATGAGGCAAACAGGCAATGTACTCTCGGTGAACCTTCAGTCTTGCCCTCCCCCCACAATTAAGTTTCAAAAATGAATATTGTGCATTATGAATATAAAATACTGCATTTATAATTAGAAATTGATTTTAGGTGAAAAAGGATAATATTATGATCCTCCGCTTTTCACGGGACATATACGAGAAGAATGCAGATCATAATGTGTAATATGGCTCACATGATGTAATATTAACTTTTTGCAACAGGTGAGTTTATGCAGAAATTACACAATTTATAATAATTCCGATAGTGAGGGCTGGATTAAATTTCATTCTTTGATGCTTTTTACTGGTTTGCAGTTTTGGAATAATCATATAGTTGTAACATTTTATAAAACTTGCATAAAAAGAATGAGAAATGTATGAAATTTTGGAAAAGACTGTAAAATAAATACATAGAAATCTACATGTATGTCAGTATAAGCTGTCCAAGTAGATCTAAACCTTTCATTCCCACAGCTGAAGCCTGTTTGTTTACTTATATAGATAGCTTCATTATTAGTTCATTTTGTTTTTTGCCACCCCTCCAAATGTTGCCGTCCCATGCAGCCACCTCTCTTACCTAGTGGTTGCACTAACCCGGATACTGTCCAGATTGATTTACTGACAGCTGATAAATAAGATTTTAATTCCATTAGTGCGGCCTGAGTTTGAACCAACTGTGAGCAGTTTAGTGTCTAATCAATGCAACTCCAAATTAGGTTTCCTTAATGTTGACAGTAAGGGATCAAAGTAGATTGATAAAGATCAAAATAAATTACTTAGCACAGCAGCCTCGCACTCCATCAAAGCAATACTGTCTTTGCTGGCTACTCCCATCTTTGATGTCTTCATCCCTCGTTTCTTGTTGCAGGATGGCCGACACTCATTTCTGTAAACTAACTTTATTGCTGACACATTTTCAGAACATTAACCCGTTACCCGTGAGTTCCCTGTCCCTGCCAGTGGGGAATTAAATGGCAGCAATCCTCAATTTTATGGATACTTTGCCAGTGACGGCTCCTTGGGTTCGAACATGGACGCAGCGGGATCTTAAATTGGCAAAACTTCCACCACGGGCTTTTAAATGGCGGATCGCAGGGGACCCTCCCAATAGTCCAGAAAGGCTTGGAGCCAAGCGTGGCCGACGGCATGGGGAGCTTGCGTGGTCATTTCACTGGGTCAGGAGTTCCTCCTGAGGGATCTACACAGTGGTCACCCGGGCACCTGAAAGATGGAGATGCTGGCTCGGAGATATGTCTGGTAGCCTGGCATCGATGGAGACATGGAGCGGGTCATTCGCAGTTGTCCGTCATGTCAGGGGCACCAAATGTTCCCGCCAGCAGCCTCCCTTCATCCCTGGGAATGACCGGGATGTCCATGGGTGAGACTGCACGCAGACCTCACAGGGCCTTTCATGGGGTCCATGTTCCTCATTATCGTGGACGCCCACTTGAAATGGCTTGACGATTACAAAATGGCCTCGACTTTACACATTCTGGAAATAACCTGGAAAGTCAGCAATTATTTGTTTTCTCCATGAAAAAAAACCTCTTCAACCCCTTCTCGTGACTCCTCCTTTCACAATTCCAACACCGAGATGAGAGAAATCACCTAGTTCTTTGACTGTGAGGTCAAGACAGCTGTCTCAGTGCTCCCCCTCTCATACAACTAACACAACCACTCATTGACTCAGCAATCACCATTTTCTTTTCAACGCTAGCCCCCTCATCTTGCAAAAGACCAATCTCCTCCTTCCTTTCCCCCTTCATCTAACTACTTTCTTAAAAGATTCACATGCTCAGGTGCTGTTCATTCTTTAAAAAATATATTATCACCTCCCTCCTCAAAATCTGTATAGCCTCTCCGACTACCCCACTGCTTTGTTCTCTACAATGTATCGCTGGCTGGCTCTTTTCGAATCTCTTCAGTCTGGTTTCAGTGCTGTTTGAGGATGTCATATCAGTGTGGACATGATGCGTTAAGCTTCCTTGTCATCTTTGTGGCATTCAGTCCGGTTGACCATGTTCGCCCTCTGCCACCTCTTTGTGGGACTCTCCTTGTTTGGTTTAATACCAATCTGTCTCCACATAGCCAGTGCATCTTTAGCAAAGGCTTTGTCATCCTGTTCCTGCATAGTCACCTCTGGAGTTTCTTAAGGATCTATTATTGGCAGCCTCCTCTTCCTTCTCCTTGCCCTGCTTGGTGGTTGATGTTGAGTGCTGGGAGGTGGTTAATAACACCAATTCCAATATGGAACTGACATCTATGAGTAGCAGTAGCGCACCCTGATGCAGACTCTGGGAAAACATTCACTTGCATTCAATACCTCTCCATGTAGCATTTCGCCTCCTCCCATCCCACCAGCACTTGCACTCCGTTTTAGAACATAGAACATAGAACAGTACAGCACAGAACAGGCCCTTCGGCCCTCGATGTTGTGCCGAGCAATGATCACCCTACTCAAACCCACGTATCCACCCTATACCCGTAACCCAACAACCCCCCCCTTAACCTTACTTTTAGGACACTACGGGCAATTTAGCATGGCCAATCCACCTAACCCGCACATCTTTGGACTGTGGGAGGAAACCGGAGCACCCGGAGGAAACCCACGCACACAAGGGGAGGACGTGCAGACTCCGCACAGACAGTGACCCAGCCGGGAATCGAACCTGGGACCCTGGAGCTGTGAAGCATTTATGCTAACCACCATGCTGCCCCATGGTATTTTGTCTTTTATTTTGTCTTTTACATTTTATTTTGTTTTGTCTTTTACATTTGCTTCTTCGTTTTCTCCTATTCTGTTTTCCAACACGCTTTCCAGAAATTTCCTCAGACCAAAAGATTAGCTCCTACAAACAGATCCAGCAGCTTGTTTCAAACGGCTTGCTGCAACCTTGAAATAGTCTTGAAAACGTTTTGTATAAATACATCTGGACTCTGAACAGTGCAGTCTTAAGATTTGGTTTGGGATTTATTAAAGGTTTCACTTATTGTGTGTGTTTCGTGGATGTTTTAATAAAAACCTTATTTGTAGCTGTTTCTAACAGATTCAGGGAGAGAAACAACCTCTTGGTGTTGTAGAATGAGAATACAAAGGTAACTTCTGGCTTCTAATATTGAATCCAAAGGACTTCAAGGAAAAATATTGGAATTTCTTTACCACAACCAAGCTATTATTTTAAGAAGACAAGCTGGATACAGGGTGGGGCGTTGAAAGGGAATAAGAACACTGAAAATAACTTATATTTTGCGCAAAGTGGAATCATGCTATTAGATTTTATTGAAAAATTGTGACAATGAAGTTCAAACAACTGTGAGACGAGCAGTCAATAAACTTGAGTAAATTGAACTATAGGAACTACAAAAACTTTCATTGAATTGAGTCAAAGAGCCGCATTTTTCTTCCTGTTGTGAGGAATGTGCCCGTAGACTAACAAAAGTCTGAATTCCTGCAGCTCTCCTGCAACTTGTGATTACGGTCCCCTCTTCAATGTTATTTATCATTTAATGCAACACCATGTCCAATTAACACAGCGACAACTATTGTAACTCAATTCAAAAACACTGCATTAAAGCTGCAATGATAAACCAAAGACAAAAACATTAATTTTCACTCGTCGCTTCAAACGCCAGAAATACTGTAAAGAAAAAAAAAAGTAAAGTGAAGTTTATTTCAAGATACACTTGATCCAAAATACTGGCACATTATTCTGCTACAAATGGGATGTTTCTGGCAATACAGCTCTTCAACAATTGTGTTCCAACACTTTAGCAACACAATAATTTAGAGGTGCAAATTTTGAAAAATTTAAAAAGGGATGGGCAACAAGTGCTAGTCTCATCAATGACACCCACATCCCATAAACAAAACCACACTGGTCTGGGACTGAAGTCATGTATAGGTCACAGGATAAGTCTTCCTGAGAGAACACAGTGAATCATTTGAATCATTTTAATGACACCAGATTTATTTTCTTTAAACTGAATCCAAATTTAAGATACGATTGAACTCTTGGTTTTTGGATTATTAGTCCAGTAACGCTGCAGAAATGCACTACTGGACCTCATATATTGCTTCATATCCCCAGTCATTGTGGACTATAATAAAGGGCGAGTTAATTAATGAATCTATGCAAATGCCTCCAGATGTGCCAAGAAGGGGGGGGGGGGGGGGGGGGGGGGGGAGGAGGAGAAATGGGGAAACAAATAATAAAGTAATTGTTTTACATTAAAACTGGAGCCAAGTATCATCACCTTGATTTTCTGTTTGATGCCAGCCTTTAGCCCATGAGGGTCTTGTTAAAGTCACCCAACTCCACCGCTTCCAATATATCCTATGAAGGTAAAAGTTGCAAATTACTATTTCCGATAAATAAAATCAAGAGCTTCTTTACAATAACGGCATGTCAACACATGAAAACATTCAGAACTGCCCGAGGATCAGGCACAAGACTGACAGGAACGTAACACAAGTGTGGCACATTCTCGTCAGTTTAGTGCCCGACCACTAATTCAACATCTCTGCTCCAATTAATTTCCCCCTCTCCTTTTTTGTTCCATTCACCGTTCACTGCCAAGAACATAGGTAGCCATGTAAGTGACTCAGGTGAATCATTTAGCGATCTCTTCGCAAACTGTCTTCTGACAGCTGAGCTGCTTGTCCCCAAAACACAGCTGCTGTTTGAGGAGGATGGATGCATTTGGTTACAAAATACCACAAACATGGCTTTCTGTTCGTCGAGGATGAATTGGTACAGCGTGGAAATAGTTTCATCGTGGAAATTTCCACAGCAGAGAGTGTGAACAACTATGAGCGGTTAATATCGAGGAACAGCTGAAGAGGGAAAATGTGTTGGGAAAAGAGTAAAGTTAGAACAGAAACATATTATTTGTATGATTTATATCAGTGACGTTTTCTTTACCTACTGCAAAACACTGGTACATCAGGCAAGATTGATGCAGATTTTTTAAGGACAGTCCCCATGCCATCAGTAAGCAAGATAAAGATTATACATTCTCTGTTCTGGTAAGGAGGCACAATGGAGATTTTTCTGATCTATCTGAATGGGATTTGAGAGAATTAAATGGTACTAGGTGACCTCCTGTGATATCAGACCGAGGCAAGTGCCAAGTCAAGGTGGAGCACTGAAGTGAGAACAATCAATCCTTCTGAGCAAGATGTCTGCTGTTCTTTGGCAAATACGTTACTTCAGCACCATTCTGTGGTGAATGTTAAATACTGCAGTTACTTTTTTTTTAGAATCATAGAATTTACAGTGCAGAAGGAGGCTATTTGGCCCATCGAGTCTGCACCGGCCCTTGGAAAGAGCACCCCACCTCAGCCCACACCTCCACCCCATCCTCATAACCCAGTAACCCTACCCAACCTTTTTGGACACTAAGGGTAATTTAGCATGGTCAATTCACCTAACCTGCACATCTTTGGACTGTGGGAGGACACAGGAGCACCCGGAGGATACCCACAGAGACACGGGGAGGATGTGCAGACTCCACACAGACAGTGACCCAAGCCAGGAATCGAACCTGGGACCCTGGTGCTGTGAAGCAACAGTGCTACCGTGCCTCTCGTTACAATTGACAAACGATGTGAATTCAGTTGATCGACATCAAGTAATTTTACATGGGATAAAGCTACACTCACAGCACCACCTCAGGTAATAATAATACATAGAAACAGTGGTGGGTCACTTGAGGTCATGGTTAATCTATAACCTAAGTTCACCTGTTTTAGCTCCATATTCTTTGGCTAGCGAAAAATTATCCGTCTGAGATTTTAAATCATGAATTGATTCAACACCGCTGCTTTGTGGTGAGATTTATGTAATCTCTCTTCTAATTTATCCCTTGGTGCATTGTAAAATCCTGTTGAATCCAACTGCGTTCAAGCTCAAACATCCTTTACAAGGTACGTTGCCCAGAATTGTGCATGTTACTCCCGATATGATCTAACCAGCCCTTTGTGTAGCTTCTGCAAACCACCTCCCCTTTATATTTCAGATAAAAAGGCGAATATTTCACTTGACTTTTTGATTATTTTTTGAATTTACTAAATTTTATTTATCTGGACCCCTTAAACTCTTTGGACCTTCAATGTTCCTTGCTGTTCATCGTTTAAAAATGGCACTCCCAGTAAAACGTTGAAACCACTTGTAATAGTTGATATCTTAGAAAATAATATTGTCATTATACCTCTGGGACTTGATCTTGAATATAACCTGTCCATCTCTGCTTAGCAATATAGACTGTCTCAATCTTGCCGTGACACTGAATTGCCATTTTCACCAGAAGATACAATCATCACTGCAGTGTAAATGGAAATGCAACACTACTGAGAAAGGATAGACCTGATATATATTCAGATACATTCTGCTGTAGGATAATACATTTTAATATTGTTGATGTAAAGCTGAATCATTTCAGCCTGCGCCTAACCCTACTCAACATGGGGGTGTTTGATTTTGGACTAGTTTTTAAAAATAAATTTAGAGTACCCAATTCATTTTTTCCAATTAAGGGGCACACCTGCACACCTTTGGGTTGTGGGGGTGAAACCCACGCAAACACGGGGAGAATGTGCAAACTCCACACGGACAGTGACCCAGAGCGGGATCGAACCTGGGACCTCGGTGCCGTGAGGCAGCAGTGGTAACCATTGCGCCACCGTACTGCCCTCTGTCCACCGAATTAATGGCTTCTGACAGCGTAACCTTCTTAAATACAACGGGCAAAGTTGTCCTTCCAAGATGGCCGATCAGCATGACCTGAATTCTATTCTAATAGTAAACGTATTATACCTGGATCTGTTCCAAGATATCTCGCTGCATTTCCACAGTTTTGTGATAAACATCATGATCGGAGCTGTTGTACATCACAGCGTTCTGGAACATCAGCATAATATCCCGTTGGAATTCTGCTGTTGTGCGAATTAGCCCTTTTCTGATGTTTCTCTTGATATTGGACAAATCCATTGGTCTGCAATAAACAGATGGAATGATAATTGCTGCATGACAGATGATTGAAAGACACAGGTGATGTCTGAAATATAACAATTCTTGAAAGAAAGCACAATCTTGTGACAGTGTCCCAAGACTTCTTTGTGTTACTCGTCTGACTCTCTTCGTCTTTATTAACATGACCATAGTTGATTGTGGTAAAAACGCGTCTGGAACACTAATACCCTTCAAGGAAGGAAATCTGCCATTCTACATGTGACTCCAAACTCACCAATTGACTCTTGAATATCCTCTGATATGAGCTGGCAAACAATTGAGTGGTATCCCCACTGCAAAGAAGTCGATACGAATGTATACCTCGAGTACTTGTGAGAAGTATGAAAATTCATTCTCTCCCGGGTGCAGGAATCTCCAGGAATCTGCTCCATAAATGCTCCTAGTTCCCTAGCCATGCCAGGGATTTCCGCCATGGTCTTCTTTATGAATTCTGTGTCGTCCCAGTTAGGAGCGTACACATTTACCAGTACGACCAGTGCCCCTTCCAGGACACCGCTGACCATGACGTACCCTGAAGGTGGCAACGCAGTGGTCAAGAAGGCATACAGCATGCTTGCCTTCATCGGACGGGGTATTGAGTACAAGAGTTGGCAGGTCATGTTACAGTTGTATAGGACTTTGGTTCGGCCACATTTGGAATACTGCGTGCAGTTCTGGTCGCCATATTACCAGAAGGATGTGGATGCTTTAGAGAGGGTGCAGAGGAGGTTCACCAGGATGTTGCCTGGTATGGAGGGTGCTAGCTATGAAGAAAGGTTGAGTAGATTAGGATTGTTTTCGTTGGAAAGACGGAGGTTGAGGGAGGACCTGATTGACGTCTACAAAATTATGAGAGGTATAGACAGGGTGGATAGCAACAAGCTTTTTCCAAGAGTAGGGGTGTCAATTACAAGGGGGGTCACGATTTCAAGGTGAGAGGGGAAAAGTTTAAGGGAGATATGCGTGGAAAGTTTTTTTACGCAGAGGGTGGTGGGTGCCTGGAACGCTTTACCAGCGGAGGTGGTAGAGGCGGGCACGATAGCATCATTTAAGAGGCATCTAGACAGGTATATGAACGGGCGGGGAACAGAGGGAAGTAGACCTTGGAAAATAGGAGACAGGTTTAGATAAAGGATCTGGATCGGCGCAGCTGGGAGGGCCGAAGGGCCTGTTCCTGTGCTGTAATTTTCTTTGTTCTTTGTATTCCCCCATGGTCCGTAACTCTCTTCCTTGTTAGGACAATGGTCTCTATGCTGTTGCCATGGAGCTTGCCTTGTTCTTGGGTTACTTTATCTTGCAAATGTATTTGTCAGCTGCATAGGAATTCTGCTGTCCTGTGTTCTGTTTGCAGCTATGTTTTGCATGCTGAATATGTGTTTTGAAATGACCTGAGGTTATGAGTGAGTTTTAAATGGTATTTAATAGACTAGGGGCTTAATGCGTGCAGTTCTGGTCGCCATATTACCAGAAGGATGTGGATGCTTTGGAGAAGGACTTTTACCTATAGAAAATAGCTGGCTTCTACACTCTGTAAAATTATCTTTACTTTTAAAAATAACAAGGCTACCCCGACGAGCCATGAATCATACCATAGGAATTTCTCCTGTTCAGATAAACCAGTCGTCACATTATTTTTAATGGCACTAATGCCTCTCCTGGGCTTGCACAAAGCTTTTGTACATTTTTAAAGAAGAATTCTGGCCACCAGAGACGCTGTCCCCAAGGAAAAAGGCAACCGTTTGTGACTCACGATGTCCAATGTGGTGTTAATGACCTGACCGATACCTCCTTCCAAACACAACGGTTTCAACCCGGGACCTCGTTAGTCAACCTGAAACCACATCGTCACATGATCGCGACTTGAGCTGTCTGAGTTCCTTTAATTAACAAGCTGTTTCTTCAGTGTTTTGACCTCCAAGGAGAACAGGACTCCAGGCAAACGGCTTGTCGCTGCCCATCATCTTACCATCGAACAGGTAGCCGCAGAAGGAGCTCTGACCAGGTCCAATCTGACAAAGGGTCATCTGGACTCTAAACTTTAGCTCTTTTCTCTCCCTACAGATGCTGCCAGACCTGCTGAGCTTTTTCAGCATTTTCTCTTTGGTTTCAGATTCCAGCATCTGCAGTAATTTGCTTTTATCCAATCACCTGGTCCTCATCTACATTTTAGATTACTGGAACGATGGAACTAGTGCTTTTAAGACTAATTCAACTCTACCCTGCCTTCTCCCCTTGTGGAAGTCTCACTTCTGAAAAGGCAAATCATCGTGTGACAGTCAACCAAACCCACTCTCTGAAGAAAGACCCCACTCTCTGAAGAAAGACCCCACTCTCTGAAGAAAGACCCCACTCTCTGAAGAAAGACCCCACTCTCTGAAGAAAGACCCCACTCTCTGAAGAAAGACCCCACTCTCTGAAGAAAGACCCCACTCTCTGAAGAAAGACCCCACTCTCTGAAGAAAGACCCCACTCTCTGAAGAAAGACCCCACTCTCTGAAGAAAGACCCCACTCTCTGAAGAAAGACCCCACTCTCTGAAGAAACACACCATTAGGCTTGTTATTCTGGGTTCTGGACTCGGGTAAAGCCATAACTTGCACTTTTATTGTGGTCTGGGCATGTACCTCTTTTTTTCTCTTTATCCATCTTTTAAAAAAAAAACACATTTTATTCAAACTTGTATCAAATAGGTTACATCAAATAAACACCCCGGAAAACATTCTTCCCAACAATCAACTGTACAGTTTGTACAGATTTTTCTCCCTTTTCACCCCCCCCTCCCCCCCTCACCCTCAACCCCCTGCGACGAACAGCTCCTCAAACACGGTCACAAACATCCACAACCTTTTCTCAAACTCCCCTGCTGAGCCCCTTAACTCATACTTTATCTTCTCTGACCGCAGAAAGGCATACAGGTCACCCAACCATGCTGCTACCCCTGTTGGCGATGTCGACCGCCACTCCAGAAAAATCCGTCGCCGTGCAATCAGAGAGGCAAAGGCCAAGACATCGGCCTTCCTCCTCTCCATGAGCTCCGGCTTCTCTGAAACCCCAAATATTGCCACCAAAGGGTCCGGGTCCACTCCCTCATCCACTATCCTGGCTAAGACCGCAAACATTCCCGCCCAGAATCTTCCAATTTTCACAACCCCAAAACATGTGCGCATGATTCGCTGGCCCCCGCCCACACCTCTCACACTCATCTGCTACCCCCTGAAAGAACCCACTCATTCTCGCCCGAGTCATATGCACCCTGTGAACTACCTTAAACTGTATCAGGCTCATCCTTGCACAAGAGGTCGTCCCGTTTACCCTTCGCAGTGTCTCACTCCATACTCCCCAATTGATCTCCATTCCCAACTCCGCTTCCCATTTCTCCTTGATCTTCACCACCCGCTCGCCTCCCTGCTCCCCCAGCCACTTGTATCCCCAATTCTTCCCTCCCCCTCCACATCCGGAAACAGCAGTCGCTCCAGCAGGGTGTATCCCGGCAATCTAGGGAACCCCTTCCAGACCTTTCGTGCAAAGTCCCTAACCTGCAGATACCTGAACTCACTACCCCTCGGCAGCTCTACCCTCTCCCTTAGCTCCTCCAGACTGGCAAACTCTTCCTCCAAATACAAATCCCTCACCTTGACCAGCCCCACTTCCCTCCACCTCCTGTATACACTATCCATCCCCCCGGATCAAACCCATGATTCTCGCACAGTGGCGTTAGCACCGACATCCCTTCTACCCTAAAATGCCCCGTCAGCTGATTCCATATCTTCACCGTGGACTGCACCACCGGGCTCCCTGAATACCTACTCGGAGCCATTGGCAATGCTGCCGTCACCATAGCAGCACTAGACCCCTTACAAGATTCCTCCTCCATCCGAACCCACTCTACCCCTTCTCCTTCCCACCATCGCCGCACCTTGTCCACATTCGCTGCCCAATAATAATGAAGCAAGTTTAGCAACGCCAACGCCACCCCCCCCCCCCCCCCCCCCCCCCCGCTGCCTCTGTAGCTGGGTCCTTCCCACCCTCGACACCTTCCCCACCCATACAAAGTCAGAGATGATTGTGTCCACTTTCCGAAAAAAGGCCTTTGGTATAAAGAGCGGGAGAGCCTGATAGATAAACAAGAACCTCGGCAGAATATTAATTTTCACCACTTGGACCCTCCCCGCTAACGTTAAGTGCAGTGTATCCCACCTCTTAAGATCCTCCCTGGCCTCCTCCACCAGCTTTGTTAAGTTCTACTTATGGAGCCCCATCCATTCCCTCGCTACCTGAATCCCCAAGTACATAAACCTATCCCTCGCTACCATAAATGGAAGCCCCCCTAAATTAGCCCGCTGTGCCAGCTCATTCACCGGGACTACCTCGCTTTTCCCTACATTCAGCTTGTATCCCGAGAACCCTCCAAACCTCCCCAACAGGCCAATAATCCTTCCCATACTCTCCAGCGGATCCGAAACATACAGCAAGAGGTCATCAGCATAGAGTGACACCAGATGCTCCCTCTGTACCCTCATTATCCCCTGCCACTCTGCCAACCCCCTGAGAGTCATCGCCAATGGCTCTATGGCCAGCGCAAACAGCAGCGGCGACAGCGGGCACCCCTGCCTCGTACCCCTGTGTAAGTCAAAGCTTTGTGAGCTAATATCATTCATTCTCACCCTTGCTCTTGGCGCCACATAACAGCAACCGTACCCATCCCGCAAATCTCAGCCCAAACCCAAACCTTCCCAAAACTTCAAACAAGTACCGCCACTCCACCCGATCAAATGCTTTCTCCGCGTCCATGGACACCACCACCTCCGGTACCAGAGATCTCGATGGATTCATCACCACATTCAACAGCCGCTTTATATTACTCATGAGATGCCTGCCCTTCACAAAGCCGGTTTGATCTTCTGTAACCACCCCGGGACACAATCCTCCATCCTCCCCGCCAACAACTTAGACAATACTTTCACATCCGTGTTCAACAGTGATATGGGTCTATCGACCCACATTCCACCGGATCCTTCTCTTTTTTTGGGATTAGTCTGATTACTGCCTGCTTCATCGTCTCCGGCACCTCCCCCTTCTCCAGTGCTTCATTATACGTCCCCCAACAGATGTGGTGCCAGGTCCGCCGCAAATTCCTTATAAAATTCTGCCAGGTACCCATCTGGCCCAAGGGCCTTCCCCGACTTCATGCCCTTGATACTATCCAGCACCTCCCTGAGCCCCAGAGGCTCCTCCAATGCCTGCCTCTTTGCTTCCTCCACATGGGGAAATTCCAGCTGGTCCAGAAACTGCCCCATGTACCCCTCCTCTCCTCCTGGGTCTGACTCATAAAGTCCCTGGTAATACTCTCTAAATGCCTCATTTATCTTCCCTGGCTCTGTCACCACATTCCCAGCCTCAGTCCGGATCGTCAATATTTCCCTGGACACAGCCTGCCTCCGCAGCTGGTGCGCCAGCATGCGGCTCACCTTCTCCCTATACTCGTACTACACCCCTCTTGCCCTACGCAGTTACCCTACCGCCCTCCCCGTTGCCAGCCTGTCAAATTGCCCCTGCAAACTTTTCCCTCCTCGCCAATCCTTCCACGGTGGGCACCCTTGAATATTCCCTGTCCACCTCCACTATCTCGCTCACTAGATGGTCATGTTCCGCCCTCCTTTCCTTATTCGCACAAACTGTAAATGAGATAATTTCTCCCTGGACCACTGTCTTCAGTGCTTCCCAAAAAATGCCCGCCGACACCTCCTCATTCTGATTGAACTCCACATAATCCCTAATCGGCAACCGCACCTCATCATAAAAACCTCCATCCGCCAACAACCCTGAGTCAAACCTCCACCCCGGCCTCTGCTCTCGTCCCGTACTGAACGAATATCCAGCCAGTGGGGTGCATGGTCCGAGATAACTATCCCCAAATACTCCGCCCCCTCCACCCAAACCAAAATCTCCCAACTCACTACAAAGTAATCAATCCTCGAATACACCTTATAGACGTGTGAAAAGGAGGAATACTCCCTTCCCTCTGGGTTCTGAAAGTGCCATGGATCCACCATACCCATCCTCTCCATAACCCCCCCCCCCCCCCCCAGCTCCCATGCCATTCGTACCCTACCCATCGACCTGGGGCTCGATCTATCCACCTTCGGCTCCAGGACACAGTTAAAATCTCCTCCCATGATCAACTGGTACGTGGCCAAATCCAAGATTGCTGCCAGCAACACCCTCATAAAACCCACATTATCCCAATTTGGGGCATACACATTTACCAAAACTTCCGGGTGCCCCTTCCAATACCCCACTCACAATCACATATCTCCCACCTGGATCCCTCACCTCCTTCGCACTCACGAATCCCATTTTTTTGCTCATTAAAATCGCCACACCCCTCAATTTCAAATCAAATCCCGAGTGAAAAACCTGCCCGACCCACCCCTTCCTTAACCTCACCTGGTCCTTCACACGGAGATGAGTCTCCTGCAAAAAGACAACCCCCACTTTCAAGCTCCGGAGGTGCACGAACACCTGCGACCTTTTAACCGGCCCATTCTGTCCCCGGACGTTCCACGTTACCAACCTTACCGGAGGCTTGCGCCTCCAATCTCCTCTACCGTCCGTCATCTTCCCCACTTAACTCCTGCCCCTTTAATTCCACTCTGTACCTAGCCCATCCCAAATGGCCCCTTTCGTCACCCATGACCATGTCATCTGTCACCTCCTGCCACGTCGCAGAATCCCCCCCCCCCCTGCTTTTCCCCTTCCCCCCACACACTTCCCCTTTCGCCCCTCCCCCTCGGCCACCCTTCTTGGCCTTCTCCCCCACCACCTCACTTCCGTTCACCAGCATAACCTGCTAGTGCGGCTGCCGCTGCCCAAAGGCACATCCTAATGACCCCCCACCCCCAATGCTATATTTTTCTATGTTCTATGTTCAACCTCCCACTAGTTACTGGCCAGATCATCTTTTTTTCTAATGATGATTGAGGGATCAATATTGACCAAGAAACTCTTCTTTGAAATAAAGCCGTGGGATCTTGCACATCCACCCGTGCAGGAAAATGTCTCGTCCGACAGTGCAATGCTTCCCTCTGTATTGCACTGGAATGTCAGCCCCAACTTTTGGGCTCAAAGAGAACAAAGAAAATTACAGCACAGGAACAGGCCCTTCGGCCCTCCCAGCCTGCGCCGATCCAGATCCTTTAAGTCATGAAGCAGGACTTGAACCGGAAACCTTGCGATTCACAGGTAACATGTGTTCCCAGCTGAATCAAAACTCAGATAAATAGGTGGAATGTAGTCTATAAGAGGACAAATTATGAGCAGTCTGTGGAAGCAATAGTCGGAATGGACTAAATATAATTTCCTCATACGGAAATATCTGGATTGGAGAATTATTAAATGCAGCCAAAACGTTTTGGAATATATTATTCTGCGCCGTTGGGCTATGCAAATCTTCTTAATGGAAAGCAACGGACTAGCTTGATTAATGGGAGTTGGACAAATGGAAAGATTGACTTTCTTCGACTTCAAACTTTCCCTGGGTCTTTCAATAAATGGATGCAGGAAGCATAAGACGTTGTAGCAGGTCTGCCAAAGGGGCAAGGTTGCTGAACTAGGACAAGATTTTCCATTCTGTACACTTAACTTTCTTAATCTAGAGTTTAGCTGCGCATTCATGCATGTTCTCCTGTGTTCCCATCCCGTCACTCTTACCTGCGCACTCGGCTGTGATATCCAGGGACACGTTCTTCAGTTACTGGGTTCAAAAATAGACTAGCAAACCTGCAAATTCAGAGTCATCAGCACAGTGAATACATTGGCACAAAAATATTTGGTTTCCTATTCTTTAAACTAGGAGCCACCAGCAACAAAGTCCATTCAAGGGCTTGCGTTACTCGTGGAATCCTCATGAAATCAGAAAATACACAGCTTTATACGGTTAGGATTGTTACACCAAGAAACCCAGAATAAGTAACACAACTGATATGAACATATGAATTAAGAGTAGTCCCTTGAGCCTGCTCTATTGTTCAGTAGGATCACAGCTGATCTGAATGTAACTTCAACCCCACATTCCTGCCTATCTCCAATGTACACTTTTACTCATTCTCTCACTTCCCGTTGTCTCGGTGTCCTCTTTTCTGTCTGCCTCTCACTCATTTTTCTTTCTCTCCGAGTATCTTTCTCTCTATATAAAGACAATTTTCCAAATATAGACTTTGGGATGAGGTGACTCTCAGTTGTCTGGCCCAAGCCAGAGATTTGGCTGCATGATTTTCTGGCTTTTGAGTAAGATGTTTTGGAGTTTCCAATCTGTGTTCCTGGTGGCAAGGCACCTCCTAGGAGCACATGGTTGGAAAGTTAGTGCTTAAAGGTTTTTCATTCTCTGGTTCTTCCATTACTTCTCCCTTTTGTTCTTTTTTCTGTGTTTCATATCATCTCACCCTTTCTGCTCCCCCTGCCAAAGGTGACTTGGAGCCAGAATCTGGTCTTCAAATTGTCACACCTCTTGTTGGAATTGGAGTTTGGACAATGTGCCATCCAATCTTGTTAACACAAGGAAGCTCGGGGTCAGGTCTGGGTGGGGAAGGTACAGGCCGCAACCTACAGTTTAATGGTGAGGATATGAAGACAAACCCTGTGGATGGATTCCTCGATGTATTAATTAGTTTCTTTGTGCTGGTTGTCTACATGGTTGCTGAGCTACAGTTTTGGATATATATGATTACCTGTACAAAGCTAGTCATAAATGCATGAACTCACGGCCTCCAATTTCCCCAAAGCAGTTCATTTGATTAACTAGCATGATCTTCCATTGCAGTTTTGGCCCTGTGGCGGGAGTGAGCCCATTGGGGAATGTAGAAAACATGGCGAGCAGCTCAAATTTAAACGGATGGGCGCAGTTAATAGTAAGTGGCAACATGTAGGGGCAAATGCTGATGTAGACAAGGTGGGCTGAGTGGCCTCCTTTTCCACTGTTTTTTTTGTAATAATCTTTAGTGTCACAAGTAGGTTTACATTAACACTGCAATGATGTTACTGCAAAAATCCCCTAGTCGCCACATCCTGCTTGGGTACACAGAGGGGGAATTCAGAATGTCCAATTCACCTAACACGTACATCTTTCGGGACTTGTGGGAGGGAACCGGAGCTCCCGGAGGAAACCCACGCAGACACTGGAAGAACGTGCAGACTCCGCACAGACAGTGACCCAAGCTGGGATCCCTGGCGTGGTGAAGCTACAGTGCTAACCACTGTGCTACCATGCCGTAACAGCTCTGTGATTCTGTGAAATATTGCGGCAGCTTAAGGTTCAAAATGGATTAGGTATGTCAAGGACACAGTAAAACGGAAGTCCAAGTTGCAAGCTCGAAGCAGCCGGAAGGAAAGTGGCGAACTGGGGGAGCAGCTGACAAACACTGGCAATGTGAAAATCAGCTAGAATTCAGCTGCCTGAGCCCCGAGCTGTGGATATGGATTACAGTCTTTACCATCACGGGCATGAGGAAAACTCTGATTGATTGTTTTACTGTTTTGTCGCTGATTCTGACCTGTGGCTGGCTATTTCCTTCCACATGAGCAGCACTGTCCTTTTCCAATTCCTCTGAGCTGAAATCTGATCCTGGTCGGCACTTGTAGATCTGATGAACAGATTAGAATGCTAACTATGCTGTAAAAATTCAATACAATACGAGCGAACATACCTGGTATTAGGTGTTACTATCCTGTCTGGGAAGATCCCAGAACGGAACCCTGGCTCAAAAGACGGTAACTTTTATTTATTTTAAAGGAAATGTGGAGGAACGGAGTCACAGGACCGGCTAATTAGTTCACACAACATGAAATAATAATAATTAAACTCAAAAAGTTTGATTATAACACAATACTCCTTTACCCCCCCCCCCCCCAGCTTCACAAATGTACACCATTTTCAAAGATAATACCTTACCCTGAAACCAAATGGCCGATGCCACTTAACCGATCTTCCATGGATTTCTCTCTCAATTGCCCCAGATGATTGTCACATGAGAGTTTCCAAACTCCACTCCCATAAAGGCATGCGTTAAAAAAAATCTTCTTTCAAACAATGCTTTTCTTCAGATGGAAAGTCCATTCCTGGTTTTCCAAACTACTTTCCAAATCTTCTTTCAAGCAAAGCTTCTGCTCCATTTTTAACAAGGAATCCAGCGTCCAGGTTTTCCACCTCTCCTTTCAGGTTTCCTTGGTCTTAAAATGGTTTTACACAACCTCTGAGCTCCAGCCACTGATTTCCACAATTATTTCAATTCACTGTGTGGTAAAGTCTCACAAACTTTTAAATCAGCTCAGACATCTTTCAGACTTTTCCCTAGCCGACTTCTCAGCTAGGTCTGTCTTTACTGAACAGTCCTCTGTTTCACTACCTTTAACATCAGGCTTCTTGGAAACTTCTCTTCATTTCTCTCGTCTCCTTTACTAGCTGTCCTTTATAAGTTTCCAACATCTGTTCTCTTAACCACTACTCCATAGCATGGTTTTTCTTCCAGCAAAGCTCAGAGAGACGTTCCCTCTCTAGCCTTCGAAGCCAACTGCTTCTAGCAGAGCTGCGAGACCTGCCTCTCTCTCACTACCTATCTCTAATTGCTATATATCCAACTAAAACTTACCTCATCTAAAACTACCTGTTTTCCTGACTTATGTCTTACCTGAGTTGTTTCACCTTTTTCAATAGATGTTTCTCCCCAAAGTGCTTCATGTATCATTTCTATTTTTAAAAATATGCTTATTAAAATTTTTCCATACGAAACAAAACCACCGAAACAATCAAACATAAATACACTATAAAAGAGAGAAACAAAAAAAGGTAAAAACACATATTAACTGTAACACAAAACCTAAACTAAATCCCCTAACAGCTGACAGTGACTAACCCCCTAAAAAAAAGGAAATGAATGGCTGCCATCTCCAGTAGAAACCCTCCACCGATCCCGATGGTGTATTTGACCTTCTCCAGATGTAGAAAAGACATGAGGTCACCCAGTCAAGTAGAGACACTGTAGGCGATGTAGGAGACCCCCACCCAAGCAAAACTCGCCTCCAGGCGAGGGCGTCCGCCTTCACCCCCGAAAGAATCACCGCAAATCCGACAACCCAAATATGGCCACCAGCGGACATGGGTCCAAATCTACACCGAGTAACTCCGACATGGTGTTGAAGAAAGAGGCCCAGAAGCTTATCAACTTGGGACAGGACTAGAACATATGTGTATGCTTAGCCCGTTCCCAAGAGCAGCGCTCACACTTATCCTCCACTCCGGAGAAGAATCCGCTCATCCTACTCTGGTCAGGTGCATCCTGCGCAAGACCTTAAATTGGATCAAACTCAGCTGAACACATGAAAACATTGAGTCGACCCTGTGCAGGGCCTCATCATTAAGGATGGGACCCAATTTGCCCTCCAATTTGCTCTTCACTTCATCCAATAGGGCAAAATTCTTTGAAAGAATGTGGCCAAATATCTCCTAAATAGTCCCTTTCGTCTGGCCTAACCAAAGTCAAAATCGTCTCCAACAGGGAAGAGGGTGGCGCCAAAGGAAAGGAGGGGAAAGCCTCGTATTTATCTCCAAAAGGAGATAAGAAAAACGGTTACATACAAAAAAAATCCCATAAAACTTGTGCTCCGAAACGGAGCTATATATTATCATAACAAACAGAACCCACACAGAACTAAACCCCAAATCTAAACAAGAACCATTAAAATTCAACCCCAACAACAAGAAAATACAAGAATAAATATGAAACCCTAACAATGCAAAAATTCAACATGCCCTTCATGAGAATCAAATACTCAATTACACTGCGCCAAACTTATGCTTTTAACGAAAAGTCCGCCTCCCGCGGTGCATCCTTTCCTTCTAAAGTGACCCTAAACCGGGGAGGGTAGACCACACCGAACCAGACTCCACTTTTATACAGAATGATCTAGACTCTATTAAACGGAGTCCTCTTCTCCAGCTCTGCACCCACGTCTTGATAGAACCTGATGGTGTGGACTACCCACTTAAAGTCACCGTGTTCCTTTGCCCACCTTAGAACCTTCTCTTTTCTCCTTGGAGCTATGAAATCTCACTGTCACCCCACGTGGTGGATTCTCAGGATGAGTCCTCGGCCAGAGGGTATGATGGGCTCGGTCCAACTCAGGAGGGGCTGTAAATCCACATTTCTTCACCGTCAACTTTTTCCGGCTTTCTCTTGCCTGTGAATTCTTTCTGATCCGCATTTTTTCCATGTCTCCAACCAGTGACCCAATTTGTGGCTGGAAAGTTGCTACTGTGAAAGTCATTGACCCAAACCAAAGTGGCACTCTCCTTTATGTTTGCGTGTGGACATCGGCTCAAGTTATTTTGTTCCTTCCACTTTTGTCCATCTTCCCAGGGTATGCATCAACTGTGGCTAAGGTTGCAGGTGAGCAAATCATCTCTGCTCTTGAGCGAAGCATGAAATGATGCGTGGGAGCAGACTATTAATGCGTTTGCCTATGTAATCTGATTCTCCTCATCAGGAACCACTGATCTACAATCTGCATCTTCATAGGGCAGGGGAGTGGGCCGAGGTAGGGTGCTCTCTCAGAGGGTCAGTGCAGACTCGATGGGCCGAAGAGCACTGTAGGAATTCTGTGTTCCATCTCTTCTCTCATCTTGGTCAAGTCATCAAGTTAGCAAAACTGAGTCACAGGCATGAACACATGTCCTATTTAATGTGCCACCATTCTATTATCCTTTTTCTTTTCTTCATAACACACCTGAGTCCACACCTGAACGGTCAACTTGCCCATTCGCTCCTAACATTCTGCCTGACCTTCCGAGTGTTTCCGGCATCTTTTGCTTCAATATCAAAAAAATGAGCACAAGCTATTTGCATTATTGCTATGGTCCTGCTTGCAGGTGCACGATACAACATACCAACAACATTCCTGGTCAATAAGTTGGATTTGTCATTAGTTATATTTCTTTTTGCTCACTGTCCCACACATGCAAAATATCCCACTGTTGCTACCCACATCTAATCAAATTTATTCAATCTTGCACCCAGCACCAGCAAGAATAATTATTTAATAGAGAGGGGAATGAGAGTCTAATTTAAGTCTCAATATAGCATTCATAATCGTGGGTCATAAAATAAATCATTTGTTCTTGAGATGTGGGAGACACTGATAAGGCATTATTGTATGCTTTAAGGTTAAATATTACATGATTGGTTCTAAGACTCAGTATCGCATTGCTAATACAATTCCTTAGGTCACTTACAGCTGGGAGGATGTGTGACTGCTAGCTGCTGACTCATCCAAAACTAAGAATTGCTGGGAACTGAAGCTAACGTCACTCTCAGAGACAGACAGCTCTATGCCAAATTCTGAAAGGTCAACATCACAAAACTCTTCTTCACTAGTAGTATCCTCCTGAAACTCAAGTCAACAAGTTGCAGCAAATATTATAGCAGGGGCTTCTTACATCAGTGCCGAACTTCACAATGTTCTTTTGTTTAAAATGTATATTGTGATCGTACCTCCTGTAGTCTTTCTCTCATAGTGCTGTATTCTACTGTAGACAGTTCTGAAATAGGAACATAATAATGGATTTAACTAACTTTGTCAACAACCTTAAGTGCTAAAGATTCTGGTCCAAACACATTAAAAAGTAAATCACACTGCGTCCCTGACGGTCTCGTGCGTTAGCTCAGTTTCAATTCCCAATTGATGCTGAGTAGAGTAGGTAAGGTGTAATTAGCTAGTTCCCATGAGGGGTTAAAAAGAGAGTTCTCCTCCAGATGGCCTTACTGACTGATGATGGAAAGTGTAAGTATGCAGACATCTCAGGAGAACAGGATAAGACTGAGAGATGCCATCTATTATTGAAAACCTGCTGCGCTCACTGTCGAAACTCACAGTTAAAGATTGGCCAGTTAATGGAGGTATCCTGAATGATTATATCTCAGTGTTTTCAACAGAAGATGTTGCCTCTCTTGGAAAACAAAAGTCTTTAAAAATTGTAAACCTCTATCTAATCGGTACTCCTGTAACTCTGATAGTCCAATATTTGCTGCAAAATCAAATCCCCACGCTTTGTTCACCAGAAAAAAAAGCGAAAGGCAGATTTTGTCTTTATTGCGTCAAGGAATAACAATGTCAGAGTGTGTCAGAGGTGTAATACTTGTTAAGAATAAAGTTCTATTCACTGTGCTTTGGCTTAACCCAAAGGTCGCAAGAGAATTCTTGCAGTATGACTATGACATTTTATTTTTCTCATCTGTCATGTTTATTGCTACAGAGACGTACTGACGATTTTGTCCCAATTTAGGTCAAGTTCTGGGCATTCGTCTGTGTTACGTGAGCCCGACTTATTAGAAGCGGGATTGTGATTTCTCAAAAACATTTCATTCAGAACCTTTATAGCTGACCTCGCTAAGGACATTTTGAGAAACCATTGGAAATCTCAGTTACCCATGCTTCTTTTAAATTGACTGCTGAAATTAAATACAGGAAAGCGCACAACAAAAAACAGCCATTCAAGTTATAAAAGTGTGTTTCTTTCAACGATTGTGTACACTTTCTAACACTGTGAACTCCACTCTTGATAATTCATCATGGCATTAAAGTTCTAAAGTAACTGAGTGGTACTTCAATACTTCTACCCATCTCATTGTCATCTCTACTCAACTGTGGGTGACCGTTCACTAGACAACCACCTCTAACCACAATAACACAGAAAACTCAAGAATATTTCAACATCTTAGCTTATACTTGTCCCTGTCGTCTTTTATTCCGTTCTCACCCAAAAACTGTGTCATATTTATAGCACGATAACACAGTGGTTAGCACTGTTGCTTAATTGCACCAGGAACCCGGGTTCTTTTCCCGCTCGGGTCACTGTCTATGTGGAGTCTGCTTGTTCTCCCAGTGTCTGCGTGGGTTTCCTCTGGGTACTCTGGTTTCCTACCACAAGTCCTGATAGATGTGCCTGTTAGGTGAATTGGACATTCTGAATTCTCCCTCTGTGTACCCGAACAGGAGCCGGAATGTGGCAACCAGGGGCTTTTCCAGTAACTTCATTGCAGTCATAATGTAAGTCTACTTGTGACAATAATGATTATTATTATAATTGTCAAATGCTTTCGTAGGCTCAAAACACAGCTACATAGGTGATATGTTGCTTGAGAAACAGTTTCAGTTTTCAATTACTTTAGTAAATACATGAACATTTCATATGGATTGAAGAGCAAGTTCATATCACATAAAGGAACATATTTCGCTTTAAATAATGTTATTGATAAAAGGCAGCTTGTGCTATTAGGAGGCTAGATATCTGGACTGTGGCAAGGGTGAAGCCCAAAGTGTCAATATTAATTGTGATATTTAGATAATCATTTTTAAATTGAAGATATGGGGGGCTGATGGTAATACTGGAATTGAGCAACTTCTGCTGAGAATAGTAGGGGGTATGAAGGTCAAGGATTAGATAAAGATGGTGCATTAGAGTAATTCCTATTTTCAAAATGTGTATCACTGATACTGTAGAAAGTAACATGAAAACTGAAGAAAGGTACAAATCTACAGCAGTAACTCACCTAATTGTTCATTCTCCGTAATGCCATGCTGTGCTTCTACAAGTGGTTCAATCCTTGTACACAGCGAAAGATAACTGCAACCATTATCCAAGCACTATAGAAACACGGATTGGAATGTCATGGCATTAGTAAGCATAACATTGTTTGCTATACATAAATTGTTTTTGATCGCATAAAAATATAGTACTACTTTTTCCGTAACAAACCAAAATTAATTTCCGTTTGATCAGGCTGATGTCTGACATGTGCAGAAACCCAGCACCATGCTTAAGAGGGTCTTACAAACCAATATACTGAGAAATCTATTCAGGCAGAGTCTTGTTTGCCTGAAATGGGCTGCACACTTTCTGTTCCCAGGGAAACAGCCCACTTTGTTCAATTCAGAGAGTTTAAGCAGTTTAGCATCAGCTACAACAATGGCATCACTCTAACTAAATGGAAAATTGTCCAGTTACTTCATGGCAATGGAAAGCAGGACAAATCAAAATCTGCCATTTCCCGCTGCCCTAGACCATCAGTGATTGATGGGGTTATACTCTACTGGTTGGAGTCATACACCGAGCACAAAGGAAGATTGTTGGAAGCCAACCATCTCCGTCCTAATGCAAGAGTTCCAGGGTAGTGCCAAAACTGTGGCTACAAAAGTAGGTCAGTGGCTGCGAATTATGTGGTGATTAAACTCACCTCCCAACTCCACCCCCCCCCCCCCCCCCACCCCCCAACTCACCTGGATGAGTAAAGCTCAAACAGCACTCAAGAAGCTTGATCAACATTATCCTGGAAAAAAGCAGCCTACTTGATTAGCAGCTTATTCACCACCTTAAACTGTCACTCCCTTCACCATTAACATGCCATGGCAGCAATGTACCATCTACATGATGGCACTGCAAAGATTCACCAGAACCTTTGCATAAACCAACTATTTTCTAATACACCTGATAGGTAAAAGATGGCTATTTAGCGTAAAATATTAAGCCCCAGTTTTAAATACCCATTTTAAATTCACTCATAACCTCAGGTCATCTCAAAACATATAGCTTCAGTAGAGACACAAAACAGCATGACACAGCATAATTCACTTTTACCGAGCTCCATTGTTCTAGCAAATACATTTGCAAGACAGTGTGACATTAAAACTCAAGTCGCACCGGATATCAATCCAAGGACAGGGCAGGCACCATAGCAACATTAAGGTGCTATTGTCTATAATGTGGCTAACAGTGAAGTCAGCAGAAGTCCACTTTAAACTGGTTGTGATAACAGCACAGAATTGCATTCCATAACATGCACAAGTATTCAGACATGAAACATTTAAAGCTAATAGAACATAGAACTGTACAGCACAGTACAGGCCCTTCGGCCCATGATGTTGCACATTAAAGATTGACAGTTAACCGTCAAATCAAACTCATTTGATTCTAACCCAAACCAATTAGGATGACTTAGAGGTGTAGATAGATGGCTAAAGACGGATATGATTTCCTATAACCGCAAAGGTCCATACGGCCATCTTTATCCGGATCATTCTATACTTTGATCTAAACTATACGCTATCTCTACTTTGCACTTTTCCACTCTAACTCTTGAAGTAAATGCAAGCTGTTTTGCCGGAAACAAGAAACCATTTCTGTATTATTTTAAAAGTTAAATTGTGTACAAGTTGCTTCTCTTTAAATCCTTTTTGCTAGCTGGACTTATTAAAGAGTAAGATTTAAGTGACTCTCAATTGTAATCAAATAGAGGCAATAAACGATTCTTGTTTGCATCCGAGAAGTGTTAACTCAAATTTCTACTGAGTTTTGGTGTCGCACGTTCCTCACTAATTCCGCATGGTAGATCTCTTACAACCTTTCAAACTCGTGATTTCTACCAACTGGAGGAACAAGGGTAGCAGATGCTTTGGAACAGCACCACCTGCAAGTTCTTCTCCATTGCACACCATTCTGACTTGGAAATATTTTGTCATTCCTTTGCTGTCACCGGATCAAAATCCTAGGACTGCCTTCCTAACAACACTGTGGATGGACCTACACCACATGGAGTGCAGGAGTTCAAGGGAAGTGGTAGTAAGTCACCCTTAAGAGCAATTAGGGATGGACAATAAATGCTCATAGTGACACCCTTATCCGTTGAACAAAAGAAAATTGAGTTTTGTTGGCGATTTTTGTCATTCCCAGGCAAGTCTGTTGGAGCATCAAAGTATGTATAATCTAACTTATGTAAAAGATCTTTGTTACTCACTATGGTACCTATGGTATGGTATCATACTTTATTTCGGTATCATAGAGGTGCAAATAACTACACAAATTATCAGAGAAAAGTGACATAGCAAACAACGTTCTTTCAAATCCAAGCATTTCATGAAATTTGGTTTTTCAACTAAATATCCTACCTCAGCTAAATACTTTTGTTCCGAATCCTTTTTTATTGCTTCCACCTGCTCTTTAGAATGCTCTGCATTTTCACAATGTTTTATGCGTTCAGTTTCCACCTGCCCTTTATTTTCCTCTTCCAGAAGTATTGCCCTTTCCTCAATTTTCTCTGAGAGGACATTTTTAATGTCATTATTCCTTCCGTCCTCAACTCCTGATCCAACCAATACTTCTCTCTCTTCCTGGTATTTATATTCCGTTTGCAGGGACTGCTGCTGAATTTCTTGTTGGGGTATTTCGCTTTCTTGTTCATCACTGGCAATCTCAGCTTCCACCTCCACAGCCTATGGAATAAAGTATTTACTGTATACAGTCAATTAAAAAGGCTGTACATACAACATAACAATGATTTTTACTCTCATGAATAACTGGGAAGCAAATTTAAGGGAACAGAAAATGAAAATCCAAAGTAATTTCCTATAGAGACCATTATATTCACGTCTAACCGCTTCATCTGCAGGTTTCTCGAAGGACATTTTTCATTTTGAATATTTGCACACCTTAATACAAGGGATTGTGATGACCAAAGGATGTTTTCCCAATTTGTGCCCACAATGAATATTCCCAGGTAAGGAATAGTAGCGGCACAGTGGTTAGCACTGCTGCCTCACAGCGCCAGGGACCCGGGTTCAATTCTGGCCTCGGGTGATGCTCTTTGTGTCTGGAGTCTGCACATTCTCTCTGTGTGTGCGTGGGTTTTCTCCGGGTGCCCCGGTTTCCTCCCAGTCCAAAGAAGTGCAGGTTAGGTGGATTAGCCATGATAAATTGCCCCCTAGTGTCCAAAAATATAAGGGGGATAGGATGGGGGTTGGGCCGAGAGTGCTCTATGATGTTTGGTGATGGGCCAAATGGCCTCTTTCTGCACTCAAAAGATGAAAAGTTGAGAGCCATGAGGCAGTTTTCTGCCTCAAGCTAATTTCGCAAACTACAACTCTTTTTGTCACTAAATCTTATCAATGCTCAACAAAGAAGAGGCTAGCCCGTTAATAGCTTTACAAATATGTCCGACAGCACCTTTTCTGAAGGAGGTCTCAAAAACAGCTACCACCCCAGTAAAACGATACTTTAGATTTTCAAATTCATTCCTTGCTGGACTATACACTCACTTAAAAAATCATTAAGCTAATCTTGATAACAATGTTTTATTATTAGAAAGTCAATTCCTAATAGTCTTGACCATCTCATGTCCTTGGTATGGTCTACGTAATACCAACTCATTATTTGAACATTCAATTAACAGACTCTATTCCCATGAGAATAGGGGATCGGAAGGAGAGAATGGTATTGGGGCTAGTCCAAGGGATGTCTGAAAACAAGTGTATCAAATCTGAAGTACAGTGGTTAGCACAGTTGCTTCACTGTGCCAGGGTCCCAGGTTCGATTTCCAGCTTGGGTCAATGTCTGTGTGGACTTTGCATGTCCTCCCCGTGTCTGTGTGGGTTTCCTCTGGGTGCTCCGGTTTCCTCCCACAGTCCAAAGACGTGCAGGTTAGGTGAATTGGCTATGATAAATTGCCTTTAGTGTCCCAAATAGGTTAGGAGGGATTATTGGGTTATGGGGATAGGGTGAAAGTGAGGCCTTAAGTGGGTCGGTGCAGACTCGATGGGCCGAATGGCCTCCTTCTGCACTGTACGTTCTATGAATATTTCTTCCAGTTCACTTTAAAATTTAGTTGTGGAACAACAGTCCTGTTGGATCCCACGTAGGAACTCAGATCATACAATACATATAATCCCTTCAGTGCAGGAGTGGGCCATTTGGCCCAGCAAGTCTGCATCGACCCTCAAAAAGAGCGGCCTACCTAGACCCTATTCCCGTAACCCAGTTACCCTTTAGGGCACTAAGGGGCCAATCACCTAACCTGCACATCTTTGGACTGTGGGAGGAATCAAGAGCACTCGGAGGAAACCCACGCACACACAGGGAGAACGTCTAAATTCCACTCAGTCACCCGAGGCTGGAATTGAACCCCGGTCCCTGGCACTTGTGAGTCAGTAGTGCTAACCACTGTGCCACCATGCTGTCCTCAGATGAACCAACTTGCCCACTATTGGACTATTTTGCTGATGTTACTCAATAGAAATAAATATTTTAAAAACTCTTCAAAGTTAGATCATTGACTATCTGTGCCACTGATGTTTGAAACTGAACCAGTAAAATATGTTTCACACCATCACATTGAGGGATTCTCTCCCATAAATCTAAAGTTTTAATTTATTTTGAAGAGAAAGAGAAATTAGCCTAGTGCGAGCAACTTTCCATTGCTGGCCTGCATTTGGAACAGCAATATTCATTATAGGAGAAGCAAATATTTTCTCCAAAGTAATTCTATAAAGCTTATCCACTTTGGGTAGAGCATGGAGCCTCATTTAGCCTCTACGTTTTGCACTGAATGGATCAGGAACCAAGAACCCAGAAATAATAATAAACACTTATTGTCACAAGTCGGCTTCAACGAAGTTACCGTGAAAAGCCCCTAGTCGCCACATTCCAGCGCCTGTTCGAGGAGGCCGGTACGGGAATTGAGCCCACACTGCTGGCATTGTTCTGCATTACAAGCCAGCTGTTTAGCCCACTGTGCTAAACCAGACCGACAGAAAATGAC
The DNA here is from genome assembly GCF_902713615.1 of Scyliorhinus canicula. NCBI lineage: Eukaryota > Metazoa > Chordata > Chondrichthyes > Carcharhiniformes > Scyliorhinidae > Scyliorhinus > Scyliorhinus canicula. Next base: position 7,972,030 of record NC_052160.1, on the reverse strand, counting down.
AGTGTTTGAAGTTTGACGCTGTCTGTTGCAAGCGGAATCTGGAAAATGAGTCGCAGAAGAATTGAAATAAAAGTAGAAAATGCCGGATAAACTCAGGTCTGGCAGCATCTGTGGAAAGAGAAAGACAAAGGTAACGGTTCGAGTCCATTGACTGCCCTACAGAACTGACTTTGTTATATCATGGTTCAACGTTGACTTTAATTTAAAATGGCAGTGGATAATTCCTTTGCTTCTAAAATGGAGCCACAAGGGAACTGCTAAAGAGTTATTGCAACATGAAAAGTGGCATTGCTCAGATCATTATGAAATATTCCCTTCCAGGGATGGGTGCAATCAAACCATCTGATGGTGGGGAATTGGCCAGAGAATGGCCAGGTTCCGATAAGAAAGGATCTGAAATATCCAATTCCTCAACTATTTCATCCAACTGCTTAATGGAGGTGAGAAACTGGAAAGAAGACTGCCTAAACGTTCAGCAAGGACAGCAAAACTAGCTCAGCCGAGTATGACCCCGTTGCTTTTACAGGCTGAGAGACAGGTAGGGGGAACAGCTACCATCAAGAACACTGGGGATCCAGCATGTGATTGATACAATCCACAACTTTCAAATCAGCACTCATCAGCTAGAAGACCTGCCCATAGTGCTTGAATGAGAAGCGTACAAAAAAGTTTTCATATGTAAGGAATTGGCAGCCAAAGAATTACTTGACGCCATTGTCAGAACATGGAAGAAATCAATGGAAAAATACATTTCATGAAAGATAAATGGCTTTCACATGAGGAAAATGGTGTTCCTTTCAACAACGAACTTTGCATGAAGTCACAGAGGACAATGAGAAGACTTCAGAACTTAATAGCCATTTTAATAGGGATGCTATGAGGTACCCAGGATGATAGTTCAAGAATGTAAGATTTTCCAATGGTTCTACCTGTCATGTTATCAGAATGAGGCACAATCACCCATGCTGGGACTGCCAGATTACCCTGCAATACTCAAGACCTTTCCCTCTGATTCTGGAACCCCTTTTTTGATCACGTTCATCTTTTATTGAACTTGAAATAATCTCACTCTACACGCAATGATGCCAACAACAATGTTAGTCTGCCTTGTACTAGCAAAGTTTGTGTTCCCTCTAAATCGTACTGGTAACATGCCTCCTGGTGATTATAAAGCAAGGGAGAAAGAACATTTATATCCTTTTGCAACCTCAGGATGTCCAAGAGTGTTTGGCAGCGAATGAAATGTTTGGAATCTAGTCATTATTGTAATGCAGGAAACACGGCAGCCAATTTGCACAAAGCAAGTTCTTATTAACAGCAATGTGATAACGACCAAATAATCTGTGTTAAGTGATGTTGGTCAAGGGATAGTCATTGGAGAGGACATCAAGAAGAACTCTGCAAAGTAGTACCATGGGTTCGTTTAGGTTGACCTGTGAGAGTTGTGGAGATGGTTTAAAGTCACATCTGAAAGCTGGCACATCTGGGTGGCACAGTGGTTAGCACTGCTGCCGCACAACGCCAGGGACCCAGGTACGATTCTGACCTCGGTGACCGTCTGCGTGGAGTTTGCACATTCTCTCCGTGTCTGTGCGAGTTTCTTCCGGGTTCCTCCCGCAGTCCAAAGATGTGCAGTTTAGGTGGATTGGTCGTGCCAAGTTGTCCCTAAGTGTCCAAAGGTTAGGTGGGGTTACAGGAATAGATCAGAGGTACGGTCTGTGTAGGGTGGTCTTTCAAATGGTCGGTGCAGACTCGATGGGTCGAATGGCCCCCTTCTGCACTGTAGGGATTCTATGATTCCAACGGCGCAGCACTTCCTCAGTACTGGACTGGAACGTGGGCCTGGATTGTGCTTTCAAGTCTTTTAGTGGAGCATTTGAAAGCACAAAGTGGTGAGAGTGTCACCAACCGAGCAGCCGGCATTGAGTTATCACAAACTTTTCAATTGGATATAGGGAGGAGGAGAAGAGATGATATTTTGGAGAAGTCGTAAGGTGTAAGCCATGCAACACTGTACATGAAAAAACTATGGGGAAAGGGTACAGCAGAGTGTCCTTCATTTATTTATGTTATATATTATGTTAAATCACATTTAACAATAGCCACAATTATATGAATTGTAGTTATGTTATAATTAAAATACATTAATATAAATAGTGCAAGATTTTAGATAAATCTGCAGGTTACTGATATATTCACTGGAGCTACCTTCTAAATCCTGCTATCGTATGTTGAAAAACAAAGTAAAATGTTTGTAATTCCCTTAACTTTTATTTGAATTTCTTTTTGGTGGACTTGATTTGACATACAAGGTGAAACATGGGGAGAGGGGGAAACTCAAATTCTCCAGGTTATTTTTCTTTTGGTGATTATATTCAAGGTGAGTGACGTAGATACTGACTAATTAAACATTGACCCACTTCAGCATCAAAAACACACAAGAGAGAAGCTATCGGCCAACAGCAGAATAATGTTTCCTTAACTCGTCTCCAAAAATGTACTTCAGTCCCAATTTCAGAAACGTATTTATTGCTGTGCCAATTTTTTTTTTTTAAATTTTAACTTTTTTAAAATAATATTTTATTAAGGTATTTGAAATTTTTGATATCAGTAACAAACAATTACATCAACATGGTAAGATAAACATTTCACCACCCCCCTCCAATCTTCACGCACCTCAACCATACAACAACAATCACACCCCCCCACCCCCCCTGGAATACTGCATCTGCCGACATTTTAATTTTCCCCAAGAAAGTCGACGAATGGCTGCCACCTTCGGGAGAACCCCAACATTGACCCTCTTAAGGCAAACTTTATTTTCTTGAGACTGGGAAACCCAGCCATGTCGGTAACCCAGGTCTCTACGCTCAAGGGCTTCAAGTCCTTCCACATTAACAAGATCCGAGGCTGCCAGGAATTGTTGTGCCAATCTGATATACCAACCGAGAATATCCATTTGGAACAGCATTATAGGGAATTCAGTATTGTGCTTAAATTGGATCTTTAGAACCTGATGTACAATGGCTTAATCGAACTGTACTAACTATGCTACACCACTCAGTCTCTATGTGAATTTGAGCTGTTCTGTACTAACCCCTCTAAATATTTTAATCATGTATTCGGCGCTCTCGCGACACTACCTATTTATTTTTGTTTTCTTAAGATTGCCCCAAGTCTCAGGGCAGGGCTGAGGTGTGATCACACCAGTTCAACGTCTCATATGTTCATACATATTTATATAAAGAGACTCTCACCAAAGGCAGGACCACGGCAGAGACAATTCAACAAAAATATAAAACCTTACATTTTAAAAGCCACTCTCAATAGCCAAAGAAAGGTGCTGAAGCATGGCATATACAAAGGTGTCGTTCTACATCATACATGAACAGAAATGCCAAGTATACTTATTAATGCTGGTAAAATAAATGTCCAGTTTTTCCACCGACATTAACCAAATATCATTGTAGTGTAAATTCTCTGAAGCCAATCAGGTTGTCAAAGTATTTTTATTAAGCACATACATTGTTCTCAGAACAAAATCTGTACACTAGAAACAAGACTGTACAATACAACTAATTCTCTTCAATGCGAATGAAGACAATACAGCTCCGTGGATCTTTACAGGGTGCTGAACATTTCACATGATAAGGCCCCAGAGCCTATTGTGGGGACGGTCATTTCTTCATTTTCATATCTGCTTCAATGGCACAGCGGCGTCCTCTTGTACCACCATCCTAACAGAAAAAACAATTACTCTATTTCACTGCCTAGTGAGGAATTATTAAGCATTTATATTCACAGAATTTCTTACTACATTCCAGAACACTACGTTTCATGAGGCAGACTGCATATGCTTTGGTGAAAGAAAAAGAAAAGTGGAATTAAACAAAAAATTACTTGGCCCAAATAGTTTCCAGCAAGCTTTTTCTTTTGGCAGTACCCGGCACATAGAACTAAAAAGGTATGCTGTATTCAAAAATGAAGGTCAAAATACTTTTGTCGAGCAAGGATTCATGCACGGTATTAGGGCGACAGTTCTGGAAAGAATGGTGGAAATGAATACCATATTGAAATAAATTAATACAAGGCAGACAATCCTGATCAATAGACTGGTGTTTAGAAAGATAAAGGCTACATGGAAAATATTGAAGGAATGTTGGAGATTCAACATCACACAAGGGTAATATGCAAAACACACCTAATGCTTTCTAACGTCCATCATTAATACTTTACATCCTCATTTGAAAAAAAAAAATCAAACTGAATACATTCCACTTACCTGGAAGCAGTAATTAACTGCTTTGCGGAGACCGTTAACAGTATTTTGTCATCGGCTGATGTCACAGCTCTTGCTGTTGCTGGCTGAAATACATGGGGAAACTAGAAATGTCAACACAGGACAGCTCTCAAAAGTAAATTTCATTTAAATTTGAAAAAAAGCATCTTTTTAAACCAGTGATTGAATAAAATAGAAATTTGTTAAATTACCATCATGCAATCACTGAAAGAAAGATACATTTAGAACACACTAAACTCCTAGATTTCCACGTATTTCAGCCAGCACTGTGACACCATCAGCTGATGATAAAAACATCTCGAAAGTAGTTAACTTCTGCAACCAGGTAAGAGGGAAACACCCACTCTGAAACTTCTGTGTAGACGAAATGATAAAAATGAATTAGTGTTAGGAACTAAATGTTGGAGTTGTGTTCCTTGCATTTAATAGAAATTATGTTGGAACACAAAAGTTTTTATTTGACATTTAATTGCTGACAGTTAAATTCTAGAAAAGGGAACTATGTGTCATAGAGTAATACAGTACAGTCCCTTCAGCCCGTCGAGTCTGCACCAACAAAACTACACTAAATCTACACTAATCCCACTTTCCAGCACTTGGCCCATAGCTTTGAATGTTATGACATTTCAAGTGCTCATCCACATTAAAGGTTGTGAGGTTGCCTGCCTCTGCTACCCAAGTGGTGCAATCTAGACTCCCACCACCTTCTGGGTGATAAGCCTCTTCTTCAAATCCCCTCTAAGCCTCCTGCCCCTCATCATCAATTTATGTCCCCTCGTTATTGGCCCTTCAACTAAGGGGAACAATTACTTCCTATCCACCATGTCGATAGCCATCAATCTTATACACCTCAATCAGACCTCCCCCCCTCAGCCTTCTCTGATCTAACCCCACCCTATCCAGCCTCTCTTCATAGCTGAAAGCTCCGTCCCAGGCAACATCCGGGTGAATCTCCTCTGCACCCTCTCTAGTACAATCACATGCTTCCAAAAGGGAGGTAACCAGAAATGCACCCAGTACGCTAGCTGTGACCTTTTTTTAAAGTACATTTAGAGTACCCAAATTTTTTTCCAATTGAGGGACAATCTAGCTTGGTCAATCTGCACATCTTTTTGAGTTGTGGGGGGTGAAATCTACGTAGACACGGGGAGAATGTGCAAACTCCACACAGACAGTGACCCAGAGCCGGGATCGATCCTGGGACCTCAGCGCCCTCAGGCAGCAGGCTAACTACTGCGCCACACTGCTGCCCTGACTCTAGCTGTCACCTAACCAAAGCTTTGTACAGTTCTGACATAACCGTCTGCCCTTATAATCTATGTCACGACTGATAAAGGCAAGTGTCCCTTATGCCTTCTTGACTACCCTATTAACCTGCGCTGTCACCTTCAGGGATCTGTGGACAAGCACCCCAACATCCCTCTGTTGCTCTGAGCTTCCTAGTGTCCTCCTATTCATGGAGTACTCGCTCGACTTGCTGCTCCTTCCAAAGTGCGCCACCTAGCACTTTTCTGGGTTAAATTCAGTCTGCTACTGATCTGTCCATCTGATCAACCCAGCTGTATCTTCCCTCAACTTGAGACCTTCCTCATTATTAACCACCCTGCTCTTTCCGTCCATGATCTTTACGTCATCCACAAACTTAGTTATCATGTCCCCTCAACACTCATCTATATCGTTTATATACATCGCGAACAATAGGGGACCCAGCTCTGATCCCTGTGGCACGCCACTGGGCAGCGGCCTCCAATCACACAAACAGCCTTCTCCACCACCCTCTGTCTCCTACCACTCAGCCAGCTTTGGATCCAATTTGCCAAGTTACCTGGATCTCATGTTACCTTCTTCATCAGTCTCCCATGTGGGTCCTAGTCAAAGGCTTTGCTGAAATCCATATAAACTATATCAACTGCACTACCCTCATCTACACACGTGGTTACCTCCTCAAAACATTCAATCAAATTTGTTAGGCATGACCTCCCTGATCAAACCTTGCCTCTCCAACATAGAACATAGAACGATACAGCGCAGTACAGGCCCTTCGGCCCTCGATGTTGCACCGACATGGAAAAAAAATCTAAAGGCCATCTAACCTACACTATGCCCTTATCATCCATATGCTTATCCAATAAATTTTTAAATGCCCTCAATGTTGGCGAGTTCACTACTGTTGCAGGTAGGGCATTCCACGGCCTCACCACTCTTTGCGTAAAAAACCCACCTCTGACCTCTGTCCTATATCTATTACCCCTCAATTTAAGGCTATGTCCCCTCGTGCTAGCCACCTCCATCCGCGGGAGAAGGCTCTCGCTGTCCACCCTATCTAACCCTCTGATCACCCAAGTGGAGATTAATTCTCCCCCTCCAATTGTTTCCCTACCACTGATGTGAAACTCACTGGTCTGTAATTCCCTGGTTAATTTCTACCACCTACTTGAAAAGTGGAACCACGTTAGCCATCCTCCAATCAACTAGTACCTCCCTTGTGGCCACAGAGGAATTAAAAATTTGGGTCAGAGTCCCTGTGATCCCTCCCTTGCCTCCCACAGCAGCCTGGGGTACAACTCATTCGGACCTGGGCATTAGTCCACTTTTAAACCCACAAAAACCTCGCTACTCCCTCTGTCAAACTGTTCAACCTCAGTCCCTCTCCCCAAATTCTGTACCTACATCCTCCTTCTCCTGAGTGAAGACAGATGTGGAAGTACTCGTTTAACACCCTACTGATGTCCTCTGGCTCCATGGACAGATTGCCCCCTTGGTTCCAAACAGGCCCTACTCTTCCCCTGGTTACATACATACATACATACATACATACATCGAAGATAGGAGCAGGAGGAGGCCTTTTGGCCCTTCGAGCCTGCTCCACCATTCATCATGATCATGGCTGATCATCCAACTCAATAGCCTGGTTATCCTCTTCCCCTTCATATCTTAGGGACTGTTTAGCACACTGGGCTAAATCGCTGGCTAAAAGCAGACCAAGGCAGGCCAGCAGCATGGCTCGATTCCCGTAACAGCCTCCCCGAACAGGCGCCGGAATGTGGCAACTAGGGGCTTTTCACAGTAACTTCATTGAAGCCTACTCGTGACAATAAGCGATTTTCATTTTTCATTTTCATATCTTGGAATTTTACCTCATCTTACCCGCCAGTGTTTTTTCATGCCCCTACTTTGCTCTCCTCATTGCTTGCTTAAGTTTCCCCCCCTGCACTTGCTATAATCCACTAAGGCCTCCGCTGAATTTCTTCCTTTGTACCTGCTAAATACGCCCCTTTTCTTTCTCATCCAGCCCTTAACATAATAATATTTATTTGTGTCACAAGTAGGCTCACATTAACACCGCAATGAAGTTACTGTTAAATGCCTAGACATCCAGGTTCTCTCTGCTTGTTTCTCCTACATTTCACCCTAAAGGGAACACATTGGGCCTGTACCCGTCCCATTTCCTTTTGAACGCACCCCACTGCTCTGCTGTAGGTTTCCCCCGACAATAAACTGTTCCCAGTCTACTCTGGCTAGATCCTAACTTATTTCAATAAAATCTGTCTTCCCCAATCCAAAACCTTTTTTGAAGACCATCTTTTTCTTTTCCCATAACAACACTAAATCTATCTGTGATTTGGTCGCCATCACAAAAATGCTCCCCCATTGCTACTGTGAACACCTGCCTGGCTTTGTTCCCAGAATTAGATCCAGCAATACGCTGTCCCTTGTTGGACCGTCTGCAAATAGACATTAAAAGCTCTCCTGAATACATTTCAAGAAATCTGCCTCCGTTAAACCCAACTTCCCCAATTAATGTTGGGGGAGTTGAAATTCCCGAATATATTTACCCTATTATTGTTACACACCTCAATGAGTTGTCTACATATCTGCTCCTATATTGCCCACTGACTGCTTGGGGTGCCGATAATGTACCCCAGCAATGTGACTGCCCCCTTATTATTCCTAAACTCTATCCTCCGTACTTGCCACGCCTTACCGTAGTAACAGACTCCTTAATTAATAATGCGGCACCATCTCTTCTTTTACACCCTCCCCTGTCTCACCTGAAGATCCTATAACCCAGAAAGTTGAGTTGCCAATCCTGTCCCTCCTTCAACAGCATATCTGTGATGGCAACAATATCACAATTCCACTTGATTGTAATAACCTAAATGTGGGTGATTAATTTCCCCCACTGAAAGATTTATTCTGTGGATAGGCATGGGTCATTAGTTGAGAGTATTGTGGATAACACGTACATAGAGGTGGTTGCATCACAGGCTAAGACTCAACAGGCAGGAAGGAAATGGGTGACCACCAGGCAGAGCAAGAGAACTAGGTAGTGCAGGAATCTCCTATGGCCATGCTTCTGCAAACCAAATATACCGCTTTGGATATTGTTGGGGAGCGGGGAGGGGTGGTTTGGGGGGGGGGGGGGGGGGGGGGGGGGGGGGATGGCCTCTCAGTGGAAAGCAGCAGCAGCCAAATTCATTGCATCATGGTTGGCACTGCTGCACAGGAGAGGAATGCAATAGCTCATAGAATAGAATCCCTACAACGCAGTAGGCAATTCGACTCAGTGAGTCTGCACCGACCCTCAGAAAGAGCACTCGGCCCAGGTCCATTTTCTGATCCCATCCCAGTAACCCCACCTAACATGAACATCCCTGGGCACAAAGGGGCAATTTTAGCATGGTCAATCAACCTAACCTGCAGGTCTTCGGACTGTGGGAGGAAACCGGAGCACCCAGAGGAAACCCACGCAGACACAGCAAGGGTAAATTGTAAGGGGAGCAGATAGGCATTTATGTAGCTGAAAACAAGACTCCAGGGTGGTATGTTGCCTCCCTAATAATAAATTTGTTTACTTAAAAAAATATATACCATCTTTGGTGAGACATCTAGTGTTGAATTGACTGTACTGGTTTTATATACATTGATCATGTATGTTGATATACAGAGATCACTACACTAGGGTCAAGATGTCTCAGAGCAGTGGATGCAGAAAATTCTGGAGGGTGAACAGAAAGTGGTCATGGTACACATTAGTACAAAAGGTATAGGTTAAAAAAAAGGGGATGAGGTTCTAAAAGCAGAATATAAGGAGTTAGGAAGTTGACTGACAGGATCACTGCCAGTGCCATGTGCTAGCCAGAGCAGAAATAGTAGGATGTATCAGTCGAATACGTGGCCGACGAGATGGTACAAAGGGGAGCTTTTCAGATTCCTGGGACATTGTGACTAGCTCTAGGTGAGACGGAACTAACACAAACTGGAGGAGTTGCACCTGGGCAGGACCAGGACTCATGTCCTAGGGGAAGTGTTTACCAGAGTGGTTTGGGAGGTTTTCATCTAAAATGACAGGGGAATGGGAGCCTATGCAAGGAATCAGAGGGGGGGGAAACAAGGACGAGAACGAAAGACAGAAAAGGGGATAAGAAAAGTGACGGGCAGAGAAATCAACGGTCAGAATCAAACCGTGAAACATGGTAATGGGATGAGGAATGTTAAAAAGACAAGCCTCAAGGCTTTGTGCCTTAATGTACGGAGCATTCACAATAAAGTGAATGAATTAATCGTACAAATAGATGCAAACGAGTATGATTGTGTAGAGATTACGGAGACATGGCTGCAAGGTGACCAGGTACGGGAATTGAACTTCCAGGAGTGTTCGGTATTCAGGAAGGACAGACAAAACACAAAAGGTGGTGAAGTTGCATTGCTGGTTAAAGAGGAAATTAGTTCAATAGTGAGGAAAGTTATTAGCTCTGATGATGTGGAACCCATGTGGCTGGAGCTGAGAAACACCAAGGGGCAAAAAACATTAGTGGGGATTGTATATGGACCCCAAACTGTAGTGGTGATATTGGAGATGGAATTAACCAGGAAATTAGATATGCATGAAATAAAGAAAAATCTGTAATTATGGTGACTTTAATCTGCATATAGATTGGGAAAATCAAATCAGAGGATAAATTCCTGGAGCGTGTACGGGATGGTTTTCCGGACCAACATGTTGAGGAACCAACTCGAGAACAGGTCATCCTAGACTGGGCATTGCGTACTGAGAAAGGAATAATTGGCAATCTAGTTGTGGGATGAGTGACCATAATATGATACAATTCTGGAGAGTGACATTGTTGATTCTGTGGGTCCTGAATCTAAATAAAGAAAACTACGATGGTATGAGGTGCGAGTTGGCTATGATGGATTGGGCTATGATGGATTGGGGAATGTTACTTAAAAGGGATGAGGTGGATAGGCAATGGCAAACATTCAAAGAGAACTTGGGTGAATTGCAATAATTGTTTATTCTAGTCTGGCAGAAAAATAAAATGGGAAAGGTCACCATTTGGCTTACAGGGGCAAGTAATCAGGGATACTAGATCCAAGGAAGAGGCTTACAAATTGGTCAGAAGAAACAGCAGACCTGAGGATTGGAAGCAGTTGAGAATTTAGCAAAGGAGGACAAAGGGATTGATTAAAGGGAAAATAGAGTACAAGAGTAAGCTTACGGGGAACATAAAAAACGATTATGGAAGCTTCCATAGGGATGTGAAGAGCAAAAGACTGGTGAAGACAAATGTAGGTCCCATACAGTCAGAAACAGGGGAATGTATAATGGGGAACAATGAAATGACTGACCAACTAAATCCATACTTGATTCCGTCTTCACAAAGGAGAACACAAATAACATACCAGAAATGTTGGGGAACACAGGGTTTAGTGAGGAACTGAAGGAAATCAGTATTCGTAGGGAAATGGTGTTGGGGAAATTGATGAGATTGAAGGCCAATAAATCCCCAGGCCTGTTACATTCTACATTCCAGAATACTTGAAGAAAGTGGCCCAAGAAATAGTGGATACATTAGTGGTCATCTTCCAATATACTATAGACTCTGGAATAGCTCCTACAGACTGGAGGGTAGGAAATATTACTCCACTATTTAAAAAGGGAGGTAGAGAGAAACTGGGAAATGCTAGAGTCCATTATAAAAGATTTAATAGCAGAGCACTTGGAAAACAGTGGCAGTATCGGCTAGAGTCAGCATGGATTTATGAAAGTGAACCCATGCTTGACAAATCCACTGGAATTCTTTGAGGATGTAACTAGTAGTGTTGATGAGAGGGAGCCAGTGCTTATGGTTGATTTGGACTTTCACAATGCTTCTGGCAAGGTCCACATAAGAGATCAACGTGTAAAATTAAAGCGCATGGCATTGGGGGTAGTGTGTAGAGATGGATGGAAAACTGGTGGGCAGACAGGAAACAAAGTGTAGGAATAAACAAGTCTTTCTCAAAGTGGCAGGCAGTGAGTGGTCGGGTACCGCAGGGATCGATGCTAGGATTCCAACTATTCACAATGTATATTAATGATTTAGATCAGGGAACTAGTGTGTAATATCTGCAAATTTGCTGATGATACAAAGCTGGGTGGGAGGGTGAACTTGGAGGAGAATGCAGAAATGCTTCAGTGTGACTTAGACAAGTTGACTGAGTGGGCAAATGCATGGCAGGTGCAGAATAATGTGGATAAATGTGAGGTTATTCACTCTGGTAGCAAAAGCGGGAAGGTGAATTATCCGAATAGCTTCAGATTGAGAGGGGAATTTGCAACAAGACCAGGGGGTCCTTGGGTCCTTGTACACCAGTCGCTGAAAGTAAGCATGTGGGTACAGAAGGCAGTGAAGAAGGCAAATGGATTGTTGGCCTTCATAGTGAGAGGATTAAAGTGCAGGAGCAGGGATGTCTTGCTGTAATTATACAGGGTCTTGGTGTGGCCACACCTGGAATATTGTATCCCTTTTTGGTCTCCTTATCTGAGAAAGGATGTTCTTGCTGTGAAGAGAGTGCAGTGAAGGTTTATCAGCTTGATTCCTGGAATGGCGTGACTGGCATGCCCGGAGAGATCGAGTCAGTTAGGATGTTCCTGATGGTGGGGAAGTCCAGAACCAGGGGTCACAGTCTAAGGATACAAGGTAGACCATTTAGGACTGAGATGAGGAGAAATTTTTTCACCCAGAGTGGCGAGCCCGTGGAATTCTCTATTATAGAATCACTCAGTGCAGGAGGCCATTTGGCCCATCAAGTGCACCGACCCTCCAAAAAGAGCACCCTCCATAGGCCGCCGCCCCCACTCTATCCTCGTAACCCACAAGTTGTTGAAGCCAAAACATTTTATGTTTTCAAGGAGGAGTTAGATATAACTATTGGGGCTACAGGGGTCAAAAGATGTAAGGGATAAATGAGAAGAGGCGAGTGAGTTAGATGTTCGGCCATGATCACAATGAATGGCGGAGCAGGCTTGAAGGGCCAAATGGCCTTCCCCCTGCTTTTATTTTCGAAGTTTCTATATTTATTTTACTCGAGTCTGGAAATCAGCATGCAAGATAGAACATGAATATTTAGCATGTTTGATTCAAATCCTCTCATTCTACAGAGGGAAATAACTTTTATGAAAGTATGAACACCTCAATTAAAATAACGGGCAAAATAATTTCAAACAAACATTCACAGTACAATTTCCAGACTTTAAATTATTAACTCGCCCATCTCTTCCATCTGGCTGCCTGAGGAAACTTTAACAAACATTGAAACATTTCTCCAAGAGAGAATTGAAAGTAATTAAATTGAAATATAACACTTCACTTTCATTCCACCCACCCCACTAAAATATATTTAAATACCCATCCCAAAAAAATGGCTTTTTGACAGAAAAAGGTACAAAAACAATCATTTTAATTAAATTATCCTCTAAACATCTGAACAAGAGTTTTCATCTGATCAAAACCTATTTCCCCTCCTAGACATATTGGGAGAAAAATTAATTCCCTTGGAGCTGGCATTACACAGGCTAATACTGCTTTACGTTCCATAGCTGGTGCTATTTTCTCTTTGATAGTATAAAATGCTGCTGCTCTTTTATTTCAGGAAAATCCCTTTTCATTAACCCACCAGCTGACTAATGCACAATTCAAGTTCAGTAGTAGCATTTCATTCCTAGTTGAAGGGGACGTTGATCCTATTTAAAAATAAAAATAAAAAAAGCACAATAATCAATCATAACAGGGGAAATAAAACCTGCATCATGTAGTGCTGTGTTGTGGAAATAACCAGCTTTTAATACGAATTTCTTTCAACAATTTGTCATTGCTTCTTTCTGTGGGATCTCTTGTGTAAGATGGCAACATGCAAGACAAACCTGTGCTCCACAGATAGCTTTCCAAAGATGTTATATTTTGCTAAATTCTACAGGATGTCATAATAATAATAATATCATCATCTTTATTGTCACAAGTAGGCTTACATTATCACTGCAATGAAGTTACTGTGAAAAGCCCCTAGTCGCCACATTCCGGCACCTGTTCGGGTACATGGAGGGAGAATTCAGAATGTCCAATTCACCTAACAGCACGTCTTTCGGGACGTGAAGGAGGAAACCGGAGCACCCGGAGGAAACCCACGCAGTCACAAGGAGGTCGTGCAGACTCCGCACAGTCACCCAAGCCAGGGATCAAACCTGGAACCCTGGTGCTGTGAAACAACAGTGCTAACCACTGTGCTACTGCACAGCAAAAAAAAACGGTGCCACGGAATTGGCAATGTTGGAGTTGGAGGTTTGTGGGAATAATCCCATAGTGGCAGACAGAGAATTGGCTGCTCACCAATCTCAGTTGTCGGTTTGAGTAGCAGCCTGTGAGTCAGGATGCTGAATGGCTGAAGCAGCCAATCAGTTATATAGACCATCCCTATTTGGTCAATGAATTGCCGTTATTCTGGAAAACAGCAACCATTTACCCAATTGACCGTGCCTTGTCTCATACCTCTTGACATTTTGATCAGATGAGAAATTCTCTTTAGATACCTCTCGACCGAAATTGGAGTTGGTGAGTGATGTGCTCTGTCTTCTGCGTCAGGGTCGTGCTGTGTCGCAGGATGGTAATTTTAATGTTTTCTGTGTTTCCCTTCCCCTTCTGACCTCTTGACTAAAACCCCGATCATAAGGAGAAGAGTTAAATGCCCCCGGCCCATGTCTGGGAGAGGGGGTTCTGCGGCGCACAGCACTGCGGGGGGCTTGGGTTCAGTGTTTTAACAATGTCCAGAGTGATGACCCAGGCCTGTAAGTCCTTTAAAAAATAAAATTGGAACCATCAGCTTGAGAGCTGATTTTTCTTTTTTTAAAAGCCAGTTTTTCAGTTCAGTCAAGCTACTGCACTGCTGCTGCTGGCCTTTCAGAAATTCTGCCAAAAAACACAAAGTGTCAGGACTCCCGAGGCAGCAACTGAGAGTTTTCAAACTTGAAGGTCTGTTCAAAGTCCCTTAAGCATTTCAGAGACAATTAGGTGCCACGGTATGGCATGGGGTTGAGGAGCTGAGGTGGCGAAGTGGTGTGGTGGAGATTGGGATACAAGGTGGGTTTGTTGGGGTTAGGGGTGTCACTTTTAAGGTTTAGTGCCACAAAATTAAATACTATTTCAAGTGAATGAGGTCCGTGTCAGTCGCCAAAGTCAATGTTATCACCTGCACAGGTGTTATAAATAACCAATGGAGGGCAGCACGGTGGGGCAGTGGTTAGCACTGCTGCCTCTGGGGTCCCAGGTTCGATCCAGGCACCGGGTCACTGTCCGTGTGGAGTTTGCTCATTCTCCCCATGCCCCGTGTTTGCGTGGGTTTCGCCCCCATAACCCAAAGATGTGCGACGTAGGTGGATTGGCCACGCTAAATTTCCCCTTAATTGGAAAAAATGAATTGGGTTCTCCAAATTTTGTTTAAAAAAAAATAAGCAATGAGGTATTTTCTTGTCAAATTAATAATGTTTCAGGATGCTGTTAAAGTAAAATTTGTTCTCTCTGCTTTGTTTGATCGTCACTTTGGGATCACCTATGGGATGCACACAAACTAATACTCTCATATTTCTTAATATTATCTTTTCCTAACTCTATCATGGGACAAGGTCAGCATTTGTTTACCATCCGTTGCTCAGCCATGTCAGATTGCAGTAAAGAGTAAACCACATTGCTGGGTCTGGAGTCACATGTAGGCCAGACAGGGTAAGGGCTGCAGATTTCCTTCCCTAATGGACAATAGGGAAGCAGATAGGCTTTCATAACATTAATGATACCTTCATGGTCCCCATCACTGAGACTAACTTTATATTATTGATTTATTGATTGAATTTCAACCCCACTGGCTGCTGTAGCGGGATTTGAACCCATGTCCCTCAAAGCATTAATAATAACAGAAAACTACTGGACAAATTAACCTTAAATTAAAAAAAATAAATTTAGAGTACCCAATTCATTTTTTCCAATTAAAGGGCAATTTAGCGTGGCCAATCCACCTAACCTGCACATCTTTTGGGTTTTGGGGGCGAAACCCATGCAAACACAGGGAGAATGTGCAAACTCACACGGACAGTGACCCAGAGACGGTATCGAACCTGGGACCTCGGAGACGTGAGGTAGCAGTGCTAACCACTGCGCCACCGTGCTGCCCAATGCTCAGCATTAATAATAAAAACAGAAAATGCTGGACAAACGCAGCAGGTCTGGCAACATCTGTGGACAGAGAAACAGGGTTAATCCTTCACCTCTGGATTTCTAGTCCAGTGTGTTAGGAAAACAAAGATAGTTTTACGGGATTTATTTTTGTGTTTGTAAATATTGTATTGGGGCTGTTTTAGCTCAGCGGGCTAGATGGCTGGTTTGTGATGCAGAACAAGACCAGTAGCGCGGGTTCAATTCCCGTACCAGCTTACCCGAACAGGCGCCGGAATGTGGCGACTTGGGACTTTCACAGTAACTTCATACTTGTGACAATAAAAGCTTATTATTTTTATTAAAAATGAGGTATAGTTTTAAGTGGATTTAATGTAATGTTTCTGTGCTCGGATGGGCAAAACCTATAGTTAGATTCATGCTGGACAATGGTGTTTGTATGTCCAAACACCATTGTGGGGGTTGGTTAAGTTCCAACTGTGTTTCCATTGTGCTTAGAGAGGGCTACCAGCAGTGGCTGCTTAGCACTGGGGCCTTGTAAAGTAGAGCAGCTTTTAAGTTTTAGTTTAGCTAATTTGATTGCAGTTGAGGATAGGTAGTGAGGGAGGAAACATCTCTCAGATTTGCTGGAAGAAATGCCACACCATTAAGTAAACAAGTGCAAGCAGCAACAGCAATCCGTGTGTGTGTGTGTGTGTGTGTGTGTGTGTGTGTGTGTGTGTGTGGGGGGGGGGGGGGGGTTCATTGGGATGGTGTGGGAGGACTGGGTCACGTGGGGTAATGTCTATTGAATTGTTATTGTATATTCTCTTTTTGCACTATGTCAATGTTCACTCTAGTTTGTTTTATTATTATTGTTACTACTGTTTTATGATGAAAAATTCTGCAAAACCTTAATAAAAATACTTAAAAAAAAGAAGAAAACAAACAGAGATGAGGAGCAGCTAGTTAAGGAAACTAGAGAAATGAAGAGAAGTTTCACTAGACCAGAGCACTATTCAGTAAATACTGACAGAAACAGGCACAAGGCTGACATGCCAGAAAGATATCTTAAGTGATTTTCACGTTTGTGAAATTTTACTACAGCCTGTGGAACATGATTTGAAATAAAAATGTGAATCGGTGGCTAGATCCTGGAGTTTGTGTAAAAGCAGTTAGACAAAGGAAACCTAGAAGAGGGTGGTGTAAAATCCTGGACTGGATTCAATGTTAAAAGTGGGAGCTTTGTTTAAACATGACATTTGGAAAACATGGTCTAGGTTTCAGATTGCAAAGCACTGAGGGAAAATATACTTATGAAAGAAGATTTTAAAGTTTGTCCTTGGAAATGTAGTTTGGAAACACACATGACAATCTCTTGGGGGGATTCGGAGGAGAAATCTACAGACACTGACTTGGTTTCAGAACAGAGCGTGTGTTTGGCCAGTCATCTGGTGTGCTTAAAGGGGACTTTGTGTGTTAATGAGACCATTGTAGCTTACTGTGTACTATGTAACTGTGTCAATCCTAAAACCTGTGTGTAATTGCTATACCAAAGGGAAGATTAATGAGTATTGCATTATAATCCAATTTTTCATTTATGCTAAATGTTTTTTTCATAGAATCCATACAGTGCAGGAGGCAGCCATTCGGCCCATCAAGTCTGCACCGACCCTCTGAAAGAACATCCTACCTTGGCCGCTCCCCCGCTATCCCTGTAACCCTACCCAACCTGCACATCTGTGGACTGTGGGAGGAAACCAGGGCACCCGAAGGAAACCCACACAGACCCGGAACGTGCCAATTCCACACAGTCACCCGAGGCTGGAACCCAGTCCCAGGTGCTCTGAGGCAACAGTGCTAACCGCTATGCCACTGCGCCGACCTTCTACCTGACCGGTGATTGCGTTCCTCCACGTTTTGGATAAAAGTTAGTATTTTCAGCTGGGGTTGCATTCTGGATTCCCCCATCCAGTTGTAACATCAACTGGGATTGTAAAATGTTACAACACCACTACGCCACCATCTCCCACAGAATAACCCACGCTGCATATATAAAAGACAATATTTGTAACCAGATGTCAACAATGGGTGTTATCATTTTACTTAGATAATTCGGTGGCTGTTTGATGAATTGATCTGGGAACGAGTAAAGAAGTGTCATATGAAAAACAAAGTTTATATTTCCAAGATTACTGGGTTCATAATTTATACTCGGCTAAGGGAGAAAGCTACTGGAAAGTATTTATTTTTAGGAGGGGGTTCGTCAGATTTGGCATTTTCATGAAAGGGGTTCACAGGATGTCAACTTTTGGGAACCACTGATCTAGAGTGATGCCATCTTACCCAGAAATCACCACAGATAAGTCAAGGAATTGCCTTATTGGACAATACTTTGCAAGCCAGGCTTTCCAACACGACAGCAGTACGTGGTTCAAAAACAACCACTGGAGCTATTCATGAACATCAATAAATCCTGTCAGTTCCCTCAAGTGAAAGGTGGGACCTGAAGTAAGGCTGTTTAGAATTCATTGAGCAGCATCCTACACAGTGTGGGAAGCATCACCTACCTGTTCTGTTGTAGAGCCCTATCAGAGAGAAGGCAGACTGTATGCCGATGCTCCTAATCGCTGGATCCTGAGCATTTAGATCACGTGCAATTCTAGCAATGGATCATGTCAGTGCCTTAAACTGTCCTTCACTAGATCTAGGAGCTTTCTTCCATTGGTTTACATCTCTCTGGCTTCTCGAAAATCCTGGCACACAGCATAACGAACTCCTTATTCCCTATATTTCCTTTTACATGTACAGGAAAAATACTGTTGTGGTTGAAGTTTCTCTGTGTGTTCTTTGAATCCACATCTAAACTGAAAGGTCTTCCTCCAGAGAGCATCTAACTGACATTGGCTCATTGGATACAACCGGCTCTGAACTGGCACTGACCACAGCAGTCACATGGGGTCTCTGGTGTAGCTGATCAACAGTCAATGCCACATTTTAATATGGCATTTGTGAAACGGTGAAATATCAGACATTACTGAACCTAATGAAACAAACTGGGACAATCTCATCAAAGCATACTTTCACAGAAAACACAGTTACGATTTTGACCAGCTATGAACCACAGTATTTACCACAGACTGGTGCATTATAATCTGGGTTAACATTCAGGGCAGAACATTCACTTCCAGACTTTGCGACCTCCTACAATGAGTTATTATCCACATTGTGCATTGAATACTTACAAAGAGAGAGAGAAGAAATGCAGGAGAGCCCATGGGGACACTGTCCTGTTAAAGGACAAACAAAAAAAAACACTTGATGAATGGCTGAAGCAATATTCTATGTTTGTATTTCAATGTGTTACTGTGGTAATACGTTAAAAAATGGTAGCAGCGCAACTTGTTTTTTTAAATGATGGATGTCAGTGAGAGAGGAAATGTAAGGACCTCAAAAAGGAATTGGCTTCTTTTAAAATCTTTTTAGTTTTGGCAGTTTTGACATTTGTCACCATTTCTAACTCTGATCTCCGATAAAAATCTAAAGACCGAATTGTTAATTATTTCTATTTACTAAGATCCAAATAAATGCATTTCCAGTTTTTATTTTCACTTAAATTATTCTTTGTTTTTTTTTGTCCAAAAGTGTCACCACTCTTCCCAAAAATGTTCTGCTGGTTTATCTTCACTATCGCTTTCAGGCTCAAACCCAATTGTTTTCAATATAAATTTAGATTACCCGATTATTTTTTTTCCCAATTAAGGGGCAATTTAGCATGGCCAATTCACCTAACCTGCACATCTTTGGGTTCTGGGGGTGAAACCCACGCAGATACGGGGAGAATGTGCAAACTCCACACGGACAGTGACCCAGGGCCGGGATTCGAACCCGGGTCCTCAGCACCACAGTCCCAGTGCTAACCACTGCATCATACGCCGCCCTGACTCTAACCTAATTTAGTTGCAATTTCAGGAATGGTATTTTTTTTTTTTAATTTACAGTACCCAATTCATTTTTTCCAATTAAGGGGCAATTTAGCATTGCCAATCCACCTAGCCTGCACATCTTTTGGGTTGTGGGGGCGAAACTCACGCAACTACAGGGAAAATGTGCAAACTCCACATGGACAGTGACCCAGAGCCGGGGTTGAACCTGGGACCTCGGCGCCATGAGGCAGCAGTGCTAACCACTGTGCCACCGTGCTGCCCCAGGAATGGTATCTTGCCCAAGTGGCAAAACCAGAGATGCATTAGTCGGGCCAGGGAGTGCTATCCAGCATTTTCACAGCGGGTTCATTGCAGTTGAAACAGACACTCTCCTAGTCTCATATCTACAAGTCTGGTAGTTTTCAGCATGATCACTTGGAGGTGATTGGAAAACAGGTCCAATTTTCTCCTCTGACCATATCCCAACCCACCCCCAACTCTTCGCTCAGAGGCGGCAAGACCAATTGTCGCAACTGCAACGATATAACCAAAGACAGAACCTGGGTTTGTTCTGATCTGGCATTTGGGTGGGGAGGGAAAAGGATCAGATTATGTAACTAAAAGTTACTTTACAATGTTTCCTCCTGCTTTCTTTAAAAAAAAAATTTAAAGTGCCCAATTATATTTTTTTCCAATTAAGGGGCAATTTAGCGTAGCCAATCCACCTACCCTGCACATTTTTGGAGGACATGGGGAAAATGTGCAAACTCCAAAGGACATGACCCAGAGCCGGGATTGAATCTGGGTCCTCAGTACCATAGGCAGCAATGCTAACCACTGTGCCACATGGCACCCTTTCCCTCCTGCTTTCTATCCTCATGCCAAAGTATCTCAATTATTGTTATTCGAGAAGTCCTGCCATTAATTCAGCAATTTCAGCCATCAATTTCCAGATCCACTAACTTGTGAAAGCAGCAAGTGTAATTTTTGGTGATTTTCTAAATTAAAATATGATGAGAATAGTGCAATTATATTGTTTAAATTACAATCACATTGCTATAGGTAACATGCGCAATATAAACAATGGTTTGTGGCTTTTTTTTTAAAACACTGGGTTCATCTGGTCCCCTTCAATACTTAAATAATAATGCTACCAATGATACTAACATGATCAACCCTGGGTGCTGCCTAAGCTTTTCTGAACTATCGTCAAAGCACTCCTGCAGTGCTTTTCTTTTGGATTCTGACCCTTCACAAATACCACAGCTGATCTGTCACATCGCACATCTGATTAAGCCGATTTGAAAATGTTGTCTTTTGGTTACAGGCCAAGCTTTAATTTCGAATCAGGGTTACTGTTACAAGCTGGTGTACAGCTTGTGATTGACTCGGGAATTTCCTCATAAAAGGTGAAATCTAAGTGATTAATTTATTGTAATGTCTGTTATTTAATAACCAATTTTACAGGTTTCACTGTTTAACATTTTAGACTAACAGAATTCATGGCCCTGGCTCTTTATAAAGACCTTGTGTTTCAGACATACACTGACCTTTTCTGCAGCATCCTGTTTTCGAGTTGACTCTCGCCCACGCAGGCTCTTAGCACTGATTCCAGACTCCGATGTTTGCATTATTAACTGTGTGGCTAGAAATTGCTGAAAGGGCAGAGAGGGAAAAAAAATCAGGGAGAAAGATAACAGTAGTGCTAAACCTAAACAGAAGCAATATCATAACTGTTTCTTGAAGCATAATGGTGTCATCATTTAAGGGTATTTTCCCCAATTGAAGAAGGGCAAGGGATTTTTGCAGTTCTTGACACTCCTCTTGCCTGCACCTCTCAGCTAAGTCAATAATCAGACTATAAGGGAATATTTGGAAATGTTACCAAAAGTAAAGAATTTCCACCTAAATAGTTAAATAATGAAAACTGGAGTTTAGAGGCGTGACAGTGGATTTAGACAGGCAATGAAATCTGCCTAAGCAAATGCATTTCAACGCTGACATAGATGTCAAGTATATAGATATCAAGTAATAGGACGGCACGGTAGCACAGTGGTTAGCACTGTTCCTTCACCGCAACAGTCGATTCCCGATTTGGGTCACTGTCTGTGCGAAGCCTGCTCGTTCTCCCCGTGTCTGCGTGGGTTTCCTCTGAGTGCTCCAGTTTCCTCCCACAAGTCCCGAAAGATGTGCTGTTCGGTAATTTGGACATTCTGAATTCTCCCTCTGTGTATCCGAACAGGCGGCGGAATGTGGCAACTAGGGGCTTTTCACAGTAACTTAATCACAGTGCTAATGCAAGCCTAATTGTGACAATAAAGATTATTAATATTAAGTAATGTATAGTGGACCATAACGCACATCACTGATGTAAACAGAATCAGAATAAATCAGCCATGGGAGATTCAAAAGTAAAACAGTAATAGGATGCTGTGTATTGTTCAGTGCTGCCTGATAGATCTGCTGATATGGTGATACCGTTTGCGTTACATGCACTAATATTAGTGCAAAATGTCTTGTATGCACTTACAGTATATAAGTAAATGTAGTTTACATGCACACACTTAAATATTTACCATCTGTCACTAATGACAGCGCTCTTTTTTTTAAAATTTAGAGTACCCAATTATTTTTTCCAATTAAGGGGCAATTTAGCGTGGCCAATCCACCTATCCTGCACATCTTTGGGTTGTGGGGGTGAAACCCATGCAGACACGGGGAGAATGTGCAAACTCCTCATGGACAGTGACCCAGGGCCGGGATTCGAACCCAGGTCCTCAGCGCCGTAGGCAGCAATGCTAACCACCGTGCCACCGTGCCGCCCAATGACAGCACTCTTAATCATTAAAACATGCTTTCTCACTTTCCTTTTCAATTTACTAATTACCAGCAAACACGCAAACAGGTTGTTTGTTGTTTGAATATTAGCATTGCGATCACATACTCAACAATGGTGCCAATTATTTTTTAATTTACTAATCAGAAATCCAATTATCCCCATCTGGATTTCCAATTAGTCACACCTACCCATTAGCTGAGGGGTTGATCACTACTGGCATAGCAAAAGTACATCATCTGCAGATTGTACTCAGGATTTACAATACACTGCTTGGACCACACTTAAAAAAATGGCGTTCAGTTCTGGTCACACCACTAAAAACATATACAAGTAAAGCAGTGATGGAAAAACCTAACCCGTACTGTTCTTGACTGTAAAGACAATGAACCATAAAATTACTATCGCAGGAACTTCAGGAATGGCGTGTTCAGACTTGGATCTAATTGAGGCTACAGAATGAGTTTCCAAATGATTCCCCACCATCACCCACCTCTTCCCATTTATAACTTCATATATTTACAACGACAAAAGGATTGTTTTCTTAAAAAGAAAACATGGGTTAGTTCATTAACTATTTGGATGAAATTACATGTCATGACCATCCTCAGGTTTGCAAAATATTAAAAGTTGTGGATCTACCTGGATTTGCTCCAAGACATCACGCTGCATTTCTAATGCCATGTGATACACATCATGGTCAGAGCTATTGTACATCACTGCATTCTGGAACATAAGCATTATGTCCCGCTGAAACTCTGCAGTTGTGCGAATTAAACCAGTCTCAATATTTTTCTTTATGGTGGATAAATCCATTGGTCTGTAAAGATGACATTAAACAGTGATCAGTACAAGCAACCCTTCTCTACCATGATCACCCTCCCACGAGATAATTTTTTGGGGATCATATTTAATGGTCATTCTTTACACTAAAAATCAAACTACAACAAAAACTTTACTGTACATAAATAACGCTGAATTTTCCAAAGTTCTTACCATTATCATTTCTCATTATCAATTCTTATCACTAAGTACAGATTAACGTTCCCGGTAAGTCCATAGCCACAATGCCTCTTGATGTTACGTTCCCATGGTTCTTGATTGCCAAAAGTCTTGCACTGTATACTCAGCTTAACCTTATGCTCCATTGTCCAGTAGCTAAGAAAGGGTCCAGTTGTATAGTATATAAAAATGGAAGAGTCAATTACATCTACCAATAGGGCAGCACGGTGGTACAGTGGGTTAGCCCTGCAATCTCATGGCGCTGAGGTCCCAGGTTCGATCCCGGCTCTGGGTCACTGTCCGTGTGGAGTTTGCACATTCTCCCCGTGTTTGCGTGGGTTTCGCCCCCACAATCCAAAGATGTGCAAAGTAGGTGGATTGCACATGCTAAATTGCCCTTAATTGAAAAAAAAATGAATTGGGTACTCTAAATTTTTTTAAAAAGGACAAAAAAAAAATTACATCTACCAAGATCCTCCTTCGTATTTGTAAATTTACTACTCTTGGGCTTCCTGTTATGCTGCTAAACAAAAGTGGCTCCTGTGGTATTTGCACAGCAGCCAACCCCCTGAACAACTCTCCAAAAAACCCATCGTCATGGGAGCGTTCCTTTAAGAAAGGTTTTTGTCTGGTCACATGGTTTCAGTGATGTCATTTGCGTGGGTGGAGCTGGGCTGTGGCTCAGTTTTTACTTTCACTTTGAGTTTTAGACTGGTTGGAATTGCACAGGTTGAAAGAAGTGTTTTTCTCTATCTTCATTTTAAAAGCTGTCACAGATTACTTGGTAACTAAAAGAGATGATTGCTTTCTGGAAGGAATTCAAATCTGCTGTGTGAAAAGGGGAACAGAGTACCAATAACAAATCTTATATCAGTGAGAATGCCGTGTGCTGGGTCATGCCTTTGAAAAGGGGTTTCTGGTTTTACTTGGATTTTGTTATTTAATTGGAACAGTTAAGGGGGAATTCATTAAGGGTTATACATAGATTACTGTAGCTGTGTGGGGTCTGTGTGTTTGTAATTGATAAAAGTTCTTGCTGAGTGTGTTTATACAAATGTTAACTAAATTCTTAGAATAAAGCTTGTTTTTTTGATTAAAAGCGCCTAAGAAGATCGTCGACTAACACCTGAAAGGCAGGCTCTTCTGCTCTTCCCAGCCAAATTAAACAAACAGTTATAGGTCAGGCGAACTCCATAATATACTTTGGAGTTTTCGAAACCCTGGCCCATAACACCATGTACATAAATGTTATGTGTTCAATCACCCACACCATCCAAATTCAGCGCACAGTTGTTAAGTTACAGAGTTGTCAACAGTATGGGGTTGAGAATCAAACCCATTAACGTACACTTCAATTTTCTTTTAAAAGTGAAAGTTTAAACTCAAGGTAAGGGGAGTTGCAAATGCTGAAAAATGGAACGTTTCCCCCTTTTTATTGTGCCAATTTGGCAGGAAGCTATTTGGGGAGACACAAAGTATTGCTATTTTGCTGCACTGAAAACTTCTTCCAACTTTACTTTGCATTATTGGGAGTTTGATGCTGTGAATTGGGTTGGGACGATGAAAGATTGTTTCTCATAGGATCGATCAGATCAAGGCGAGACAACTTTCATCAGATCAGGTTGGGCTAAACTTTAACAAAAAGATACTCTGCTAACCTCATTGCATCAGCAAATCCCTCAATTAGCACTCATCATAACAGAAAACATATTTCAAACAAAAAAGATGGAATAGCAATCCATGTCTCAGTGACTGTTCAATGACTTTTCGGATTCCTGAGCTCATGCTGGGGGGAAAAGAAACTATAACTGAGATTTCAATCTATGGACCACTTATTACTCCTCGTGTCATCAGCTTCTAATTGTAGCCACATTAATTGATGGCAACAAGATAAATCTTCACAGAGTGACAGGGGATCATTAATCTGTGCTGCTTCATGCATACGGTTGCATCAATTTGTCGAGGTCCCTTAGCATATCACTTCCTCATTCATATTCAGACCAAGCTTCCATTCAGCACTTCACCAAAGCAAAATAAAACTCAGACTGCAAACACAGAAATGTAGGGTTCTCCATTCTGATACTCCAATATGTTGCATCCCCCTGAAAAATTATTCCTATGTACTGGTATGTTTATACTTATACAGCAGAAATCTTCTGCACACTACGTTTACTTATAAATAGATATAAATGCGTGCGCTTTTCTGATGGCTCTGTAACATACACATCATGCACGAGTGAAGGTTAAATGCCTGGGTTGAGATTTTGAAAATAAATTAATAGCAACGGCCAAATCATTACATGTACATGATGTGGAGATGCCGGCGTTGGACTGGGGTGGACAGTAAGAAGTCTTACAACACCAGGTTAAAGTCCAACAGGTTTGTATCGAATCACTAGCTTTTGGAGCACTGCTCCTTCCTCAGGTGAATGACTCTTCATTACTCATTACTCTCCATGGAACCTTAATAAACGTTTTGCAGTGTAGGTTAACAAAATGCTTACAAGAGTTACATACTTTTATGCTAAAAACATTTCTGTTACAACAATTTTAGAGATTACAATCTAACGTTTTGGTCGATAACATTGCCGTTGTGATCCTTTTTACAAAAATACATTTGAGCTTTGAAAGGGATGGTGAATAAAAGGAGCATTGATGATCAATAAGCAAATAGCTGAAAATAGGTATAGCAACAAAGAGCAATTTCACCATCAGGAAGCACACCACAAATAACTCAAGGTTATGAGGTATTTTTGCATTACAGACATCTCTGTGCACCAATTGAGGCTTATGTTGGGCTTTGTAACCCTCTCAAACTTCTGTCATGTGGAGGTGGTGGCGGAGCGGTGTTGTTACTGGACTATTAATCCAGAGACCCAGGGATGTGCTCCAGGGACCAGGGTTCAAATCCCACTACGGCAGAATTCAAAACTAAAATTGGATTGCCATGACGACCGTGAAATGATTGTTGATTGGTGTAAATTTCCGCTATTCAGAACTTGAATGGCAAGATCCAGGAGAAATGGGAAGTGGAGTTGGGAGGGAAGGTCAATTGGGGAGTATGGAGTGAGGCACTGCGTAAGGAAAACAGGACCTCCTTTTGTGCAAGGCTGAGCCTGATACAGTTTAAGGTGGTGCACAGAGTGCAGATGACTCTGGCGAGAATGAGTGGGTTCTTTCAGGGGGTAGCAGAGTGTGAGGGGTGTGTGTGGGGGGTGGGGGGAGAATCACATGCACATGTTTTGGGGTTGCGAAAAATTGGGAAGATTCTGGGTGGGAGTGTTCGCAGTCTTAGCCAGGATAGCGGAGAAAGAGGTGGACCCGGACCCTTTGTTGGCGATATTTGGGATTTCAGAGAAGCCGGAGTTCATGGAGAGGAGGAAGGTCGCTGTTGTGGCCTTCGCCTCTCTGATTGCACGGTGGAAAATTTTACTAGAGTGGTGGTCGGCATCGCCACCGGCTCGATTGGGTGACCTTAACGACTTCCTGCGGCTGGAGAAGTTGAAGTATGGGTTAAGGGGCTCTACGTGGGGTGGGGTTTGAGAAAAGGTGGGGGATGTTTGTGATCGTGTTTGAAGAGCTGTTCGTCGTGGGGCGGGGCATGGGGGGTTGGGTGGGGGAGAGAGAGAAATTTGTATAGACACTATAGTTCATTGGTAGGAAGTATGTTTCTCAGGGTGTTTATTTGCTGTAACCTGTTTTGATACATGTTTGTATGAAAATACATTTAAAGAAAGAACGAACTTGAATGGCTCGTCCAAGAAACTGACCTATGTACAATGCTATGATATCCTGGGGCAATATCGTCTGTCACTGGTTGAAGGAATACATTAGCGTATCTGTGAAAGGAAGAACACACTTTAGAAATAGAGACGGACAATGTTGCAAAACATTCATTTTGTTCTGTGCTCTGCATTCATCTGTAGGCGTGTTGACAAGGATAAAAAACACTACAACATAGCAGGTAGCGAAACTTTGTCATACACAGTAACTGAAGAATTTAGACTACAAATATAGACTAAAATTATCCACCTGAAACACAGAGAGAACAAGGGCCCAGTAACAAATCAGAACAAAAGAAATGAAGAAGCGAAAACTGAAAAGCAAAGAAAGCAGCTGGAAAGGCAGCCAACCCAGCAACATATGAAAGAAAAAGTATGAAAAATGAAGTCGGACTCCTCAGTTGGTGAGACAGGTCTCTGCAATGGTGCTCGAGTTGTAATGGGTATAACAAAGGAGCGGAGGCTCCGAGGAGTAATGTTGTAAGAACGTGAGGAGTGGGCTTTCAGGGACAGACTGTCCATTGGAAGTTTAAACTTTCCAGGCTATTTGCACGTCGATCCATGCGTCAGGATTATAGACCACACAACAAGAACAGATAAACAGATCCAAATGCGTTACTGCAGATCGGCACTAACCTATGATTGGCGGCTGCTCTCCATACCAGCATAATAGCCTTTTTCCAGATTTTCTGAGCTTGAATGGCTTCCTGATCTTCACTACAAACTGAACTGGAGAAGACAACAGGGAGGAAACTAAGTTACAAATTAAGATCACTAAAATAAGTTGCAGTAATGCAGGTAGCTTTCAAAGACATCACACCATCTCTCTGTATCTGCACAGAAGCATTATAATATCTGCATTCAGAATTAATTTCTTTTCATCTTTTCATCTGCACCGGTTACTTTTTCAAAACAGCACTATTATTAAAACGTGACCAAGTTGCCAAAATAAAATTGATGATTTAGTTTGTTTTGAATTCCACAACCACTTAAAAATGCTGCTAATATTGTAAGCAACACAACACTCTTTTCAGCCAAGGTATTTGTGCTTTTCTACAATACATCATGTGTAAGTGCATTAAGTTATTTTTCACGAACAATAAAAGAGCAAGTTCTTAATGAATCCTAGCAAAGTGAAAAGATGGATGAAGTCAACTGTTACTGTAAAACATGTGACGGATTGGGAAACAATTAGGATCTTTACAACTTACCTATGTAGCACCTTTAACACAATAAAAGGTCCCACGATGCTTTGCAGATGCATTATAAAACAAAATATGACACAAAAAAACACATAAGGAGATATTAGGTCAGCTGACCAAAAGCTTATTCAAAGAGGTAGGTGCTAAAGAGTCCCCTATATAATGAACACAGTAAGAAGTCTTACAACACTAGATTACAGTCCAGCAGTGTTTCAAATCACTAGCTTTCGGAGCACTGCTTCTTCCTCAGGTGAATGAAGAGGTAGGTTCCAGAAACATACATGGACCCAGGACAGTTGGTAGGATTTTGCAAGCCCAGGACATACTTAATTACCTGCAAAGACTCGTATTCAAAGTATCGTCTTGCATCTTTGACTTTGTCTATATGTGTGTTTCTGCAATCTACCTCTTCACTCACCTGAGGAAGGAGCAGTGCTCCGAAAGCTAGTGATTCAAAACAAACCTGTTGGACTTTTAACCTGGTGTTGTAAGACTTCTTACTGTGTTCATCCCAGTCCAACGCCAGCATCTCCACATCATGACTGTATAATGAAAGCAAGGTACAGAGATAGAGAGATGTAGGGAGGATATTCAAAGGCTTAGGCAACTGAAAGTGTGACCAACAATGGTAAAGTGATTAAAATCACGGATGCAGAAAAGACCAGAATTAGAGAAGTACAGATATCGGTCGGTTGTGGGATGGAGGAGATTACAGCAATAGGGAGGGGGCGGAAGCCTTGGAGGGGTTTGAAAACAAGGATTAGAATTTTCAAATCAAGGTGTTGCTTGACATGGGGTCAATGCTGGTCAGTGAGCGCTATGGTAATCGGTGAAAGGGATTTGGTGCAGCGGCAGAATTTTAGATGGCCTCAGGTTTATGGAGGTTAGAATGTGGAGGCCAGTGTGTTGGAATAGTCAGGTTATAATAATCTTTATTGTCACAAGTAGGCTTGCATTAACACTGCAATGAAGTTACTGTGAAAAGCCCCGAGTCGCCACATTCCGGCGCGTGTTCAGGTACACAGAGGGAGAATTCAGAATGTCCAAATGACCTAACAGCACGTCTTTCGGGACTTGTGGGAGGAAACCGGAGCAGCCGGAGGAAACCCACGCAGACACGGGGAGGACGTGCAGACTCCGCACAGACAGTGACCCATTAGAGGTAGCGAAGGCATGAAAGAGACTTGCAGCCACTGATGTGCTAAGGCAGGGGCTAAGTTACGAAGGTGGAAATCGGCAGCCTTAGAAATAGTGCAAATAGGAGGAAGCTCATCTCCAGATCAATGTGGCACCAAGGTTGCAATCTGTGCCAGCAAATGAAAACTTACACCATTCTTGGGCTTTAATTAAAACTGTATCAAAGTACAATGAAGTACAGCAGAATAAGTTGTTCCCAAAGTTCTACAGTGCAAGGCTAAGCAAATATTGATATCATTTTAGCAAGCTGAATATCACATGACTCGCTCCACTTAGGGTTGAAACAAACAGCTTCCAAACTTACAACTGAGAGGAAGCAGGGCTGCTGGGTATTGAATCAGCAAGGACTGAAGACTGCAAATGTGCATTATGGACACTGAATCCATCATCACTTTCACTGACGGGTGGCTCATTGTCAGTTTCTGACATATAGACCTCATTTGGTTCCTCTTCCCTGGCTTCATCCGTACTGGCAGCTTCACTTGCGCCATCCTCCTCTTTCGGAACAAGCACCTCTTGCAGCTGTGAAAACACCATACCCATCATTGTACAGAACGCAAACTTGCCACCCCCACATTGATTCTGTCTATACCTCTCGCTGCCTCAGGAAGGCAGACAGCATTATCAGAGACCCCTCCCACCCAGGCATTGCCTTGTTCCAGACCCATCCATCAGGCAGAAGGCACAGAAGTCTGAAGACTCACACATCCAGACATAGGAACAGCTTCTTCCCCACAGCTACAAGACTAGTCAATGACTCCCCCTCGGACTGATCTGTTCCCTGTACGAACACTATTCACGACACCCTATGCTGCTCTTGCTCAGGTATTTGTTTTGTTTGGCCCCTTGTTTCACACTATAACCAATCACGGTTTGTCGATGTACCATTTGTCAATGTTCCCTGTTGATTATTCTTGTGTCTACTATGTACGTACTGTGTACATTCCTCAGCCACAGAAAAATACTTTTCACTGTACTTCGGTACGTGACAATAAATCAAATCAAAATGTTCTTGTCACAATACTCATCAATTTACACAATTCCCATCTAAACAGCTGACTCATTCGTCCTATTCTTTTCTGTCACTGGAGCGAGTGACATAGCGGTATTGTCATTGGACTGGTAATCCAGAGACCCCTGGTACTGCTCTGGGGACTCAGGTTCGAATCCCACTACAGCAGATGGTGAAATTCAAGTTTAATAAAAATCTGGAATCTAATGAAGATCATGAAACTATTGTTGCAAAAAACCCATCTGGTTCACCAATGTACTTTAGAGGAGGAAATCTGCTGTCTTTACCTGGTCTGGCCAGAACCACAGCAAATGGTTGACTCTTAATATGCCCCTCAGTTTGAGAGCAATTAGGGATGGGAACTGATGCTGGTCTTGCCAGAGACTCCAGTATCCCATGAAAGAACTTAAAACAAAAAAGACTATGTAACAACTGGAATGCCATTAAAACCGATCTGGATTATGAATATCCTTTTGGAAAGGAAATCATCTAAACCCTTACCTCGTCTAGCCCAAGCGTGTCTCCAACCTCACAGTAATGTGGTCCTCTTAAATTGCCTCACTGAACTGAACATTAAATTGCCTCACTCAATGAATGCTGGAAAATGGATCTATCTTGCTATCTCTATATCTCCTGATTAATAGAGGCTGGCAGACCAGCTCAGTTGTTCCACTGTCCTGTATTCTAGTTTTACTTTCGAACGGTTTTGTTTATATTATTCAGATGTTATTGAACTTTCTTTTAATGCGAGAACATAGAACATACAGTGCAGGAAGCCATCCGGCCCATCGGGATCCAACAGGGTTGTTGTTCCATAACTAAAATTTAAAGTGAACTGGAAGAAATATTCATAGAACGTACAGTGCAGAAGGAGGCCATTCGGCCCATCGAGTCTGCACCAACCCACTTAAGCCCTCACTTCCACGCTATCCCCGTAACCCAATAACCCTTGCTAACCTTTTTGGTCACTATAGGCAATTTAGCATGACCTATCCTGCACGTCTTTGGACTGTGGGAGGAAACCGGAGCACCCGGAGGAAACCCATGCAGACACAGGGAGAACGTGCAAACTCCGCACAGACAGTGACCCAGCGGGGAATCGAACCTGGGACCCTGGCGCTGTGAAGCCACAGTGCGAGCCGCTTGTGCTACCGTGCTGCCTCCAAACATTAACTTGTTAAACTCTGAAATTGGATGGCACCTTAGACCAGGAGAACAAAAAGGACTCAAGTTCAAATATCACGGGAACATCATTCAAGTTTAACAACGTTATCAAATCATTTGATAAAAGATCAACTCAATATCACAGCAGGTGCAAATTTTACTGAACTTACAGTAGACAGAATCGTTACTTAAATACAACCGCAGTATCCTAGAATTATATAATCTCAGATGCACAGTACCTTGATTTGGCCCTTTACAATTATGCCAGTCTCATCCTTTGTGGATTCTGAAGGTTGAAAACAAGGAGGAGTCTGACATTAATTTTAATGTGATTCTTGAATTATTATTCATATAGCGTTTGAACATTTTTCATCAGACAAAAGGTCATCATCAACAAGGTCAGTAAAATCGCACAGCAAAATAGCACAACTATGACTCTCCTCCTCCCCTCCCCCCCCCCCCCCCCCCCCCCCACACCCAGCCCACTCTTTTAAAAAAAAACCCGCAAAAAATGTACTCATAAAAAATACTTGATCAATACGAAATATGTGTGTAGTAGATTTAGTAAATGACTCGAGTAGCTCTTAGGCAAAGTGAGACTGGGTTTCCAACATGCAATGCTGCAGAAAAAGAGGGCACTCGCTTGTACCTAAAGACATTCACAAGGTGGCTTCCTAATTCCGTCAGCACCGACAGGCAGAACTGAGCCGCCACCTCTCAAGGGCAATAAATAAGAAAGCCTGGTCAGCAATGTTCACATACCACGAATGAATAACAGAAAATAGAGGCCATATGCTTTCCCGTAGAGAAAATAAATGCCATGATAAGATTTTATAAAGTCAGATGGGGGGTTGCCACCACATTGTCCTGAGTGGCGAATGAGCGGCACAGGAGACTAACAAACGGCTGAGCCGAGAACTTGAAACATACGCATCGGGTGAGTTCAAAATTAACTCAACATCGAGTCCCATCATTTCAAATAACAACCTCTGATCCCATTTTTCCAAATAGCAGCTGCTGATGATGATTCCCCAATTCCCATCTATATTGCCTCTAGATCCAAATTCTGCTCTGACAAGGGGTCACCAATCTGAAGATACTGAATTTGTCTCCCTCACAGATACTGGCAGATCTGACCAGTATTTCTGTTTTAATCCCATCTTTTGTTTCATCTCAATACCATCTCCTTTTCTCTTGCATGATCGTCCCTTTTGTCATTTAATCCCTCCTGCCTTCCACCCTACCACAGACATTCCCTTTCACCCCCTCCTTCCCCCTCCCTCTGTATTTGCTGAAAACCTGTTACATCTAACTTATTCCCAATTCTGAAAACAGGTCATCAAGCTGAAACATTAACTCGATTTCTTTCTCCAGATACTACTTCACCAGAGTACTTCCAGCATCTTCCATTTTTATAACAAGCTCGACTCCTGGTTTATTCAAGATTCAGTGCTAAGTCAAGGAGAATCAGCGAAGGTTCCTACGACTAATCTCTATTCAGTAGCCTCTGTTGGAAGCGTTTCCATGTGAGAGTTGGTGAGGTCAGGTTAAAAACTTGGCTGTGGTTGAACAGACTATCTAGGTGCACACAAAGAAAAGTCACTTGCACAAAGTACAAGAGGGAGACAGATGTTGTGGAATCATATGCTAATGATAGACCAAAGACTCAGGGGATGGGAAGGCAGGCAAATAAAGGAAAAATGAATGGGAAGAGACAGTAAGGTCAATAATGATTTTAAATAATTTATTAAATAAATATAAATAAAAGAGAAAAAAAAAGAGAAAAGATAATTAACAGGGGCAGCAGGGTAGCATGGTGGTTAGCATAAATGCTTCACAGCTCCAGGGTCCCAGGTTCGATTCCCGGCTGGGTCACTGTCTGTGTGGAGTCTGCACGTCCTCCCCGTGTGTGCGTGGGTTTCCTCCGGGTGCTCCGGTTTCCTCCCACAGTCCAAAGATGTGCGGGTTAGGTGGATTGGCCATGCTAAATTGCCCGTAGTGTCCTAATAAAAGTAAGGTTAAGGGGGGGTTGTTGGGTTACGGGTATAGGGTGGATACGTGGGTTTGAGTAGGGTGATCATAGCTCGGCACAACATTGAGGGCCGAAGGGCCTGTTCTGTGCTGTACTGTTCTATGTTCTATGTTCTAGAAGAAATTTGGATGTGTTAAATTATGTTGATGTTTCACTTGCCATCTTCTATACCAAATGGGTCTCACTGACTCCCCATTTCACTGACCTACAGTTTCGGATTGTCCCACTTCATCAGAGCTACTTTTGTTCAGGGTTGTGATCCTGGGGGACAGTTGTCCAATTTCGTCAGAGGTACTTTTGCTGCGTGCCGTGCTCCAGGGCAAGGGGTGCGCTGGTTCCTCAGATGTGCTTTTACTTCGTATGGTGGTCCGAGGTAAAGAACGTTCCAGCCCAAGTGTCTGCAAATGAAAGGAACAAACCCTTACAAAATGGAGATCAGGGCACCTGTTCTCAGGATGCATGTCTAAAGGCAAGGTCAGCTACATAAACTGACTCTTTAGCTTTCTCAAATCTATTACATAGATAGATACATAGAAGCAGGAGGCCGCCTTTTGGCCCTTCAAGCCTGCTCCGCCATTCATCACGATCATGGCTGATCATCCAGCTCAATAGCCTAATCGTGCTTTCTCCCCATAACCTTTGATCTATTTCTCCCAAGTGCTTTATCCAGCCGCCTCTTGAATATATTCAAAATATTAGTTTTCATTGACTGTTTAATAAAAATATACAGTCAAGTAAGCATACAAACTCATCAGCAGCAATTCAGAGAATGTTCACTCACTGATACCTTCTACTCCTAATTCACATTTGTACGTTCATATTAACTTCGCTCATATTCCAAGAGAGAGTGAGCATTCAAGCAGACAGGAGCAATAACCATTTTTGTAAAATGAGGGTCTTGAGGAATCATTTCAAAACTACTTAGGTTCATCATTCTGGACAGTAATAGTGTTGGATATTTCAGATTAGAGATCGAACAAGGTAACACTTTTATTTGAATTTTCCTTAATTACTAAAATGTGCCAACAATTGTTTGGTCTTATTATTATAAAATAAGCAGCAAACAAGTGAATGCAAACTTATCCTGAGCGCAACTACAATATTTATTTAGTTACACAAATTAATTAATGAAACCATGCTGTTTGTACACGGGGGGGCTGGATTCTCCACCCCACCACGCCACTTTTCAGCCACGACCCGACAGCGGGATTCTCCGTTATGCCGGCCGGTCAGTGGGGTTTCCCACTGTGGGGCAGCCCCACGCTGTCAGGAAACCCCCAGGCGCTGGCAAAACGGAGAATCCCGCCCCTGATGTTCTGTAATTTGTGTACACTTTTCTCTGCTATTCTCACCTCGGTTTTCAACCCGCTGCCTGGGGAATTTGTTGCGTTTCCTGCAGTTACGACTTGCTGTGCATGCCCTGAATTTGATTCACCGTCCTGTTCTTGCTCCTCTTTTACTTTCTCCGGCAACTCTTGCTTAATTGCTTTGATAACCAGTTTTTCCTCAGTTCCCAATCCAGCCAATATTTGGGTTTCCTCACTGGATGGGCGTTCCGGTTTATGAGTCTGCTCCTGGATTTCTTCAGGTTCCTCCTTTATCACCTGTTCTGCCCGAAACAGGGAGATTGTGTTTCCTTCAGCGGCAGTTAACTTCTCTCCAGCATCATCAGCGGGGAGGTCAATCAGTTCCGTTGCTTCTTCCACCTACAAAACAATAAAGGGTGACATATCAACCTTTTTTGTTTGATTAAACCTGCAAGATTCCAGGTACCAACTGTTGTCCTTTGGTTTTTCCACAAACATCCCACAGCTGAGAACTGCACGTTAATTAACATAGCAAAATTTGCAATTCTGGAAGCAGGCGACAGCTGACAACCCACACAAATTTGCGTACAGTAGACATCGGATTTTGAAAAAACTCTCATTTTAAAAAAGATTCTTCTTCCAATTTTAGCCTGGCCAATCCACCTACCCTACACATCTTTTGGGTTGTGGAGGCGAGACCCACGTTGACACAGGAAGAATGTGCAAACTCCACACAGACAGTGGCCCAGAGCCAGGGTCGAACCCGGGAACTCGCGCCTAGAGGCAGCAGTGCTAACCACTGCGCCGCCGTGCCTCCCGACGAAAAACTTTCTCAAGCAATCTTGCCGCGTCGCACCACGGGAGAAGATGGGACACCCATTTATGAATTCTTGAACTTGCATGATGAGTCAGCTCAATACTCAAGACAGATCTGCAGCAGTCAGCTTATATGCAGCAAAGGAAAGTTTGGAAGCAGAGAACCAGACTATCCTCTAAAGGAATGGCATATGGAAGCTTCTAAACTGGGATAAAAAATGTGTTGGAGGGAAAGGACTATTCACCTCCTCTTCCATCATTGCTAGGATGTCTGCAGGATTCCTCAAGTGCAGTACATCTGCATAATCAGAGACTCCGGTGTCTTTGGTGTCTTCAAGCTGCTTTGTCCGTTGCTGCTCGGCAAGGCTCTCTCTTGGCCTTGCAATCTGCACCGTGCCAGCTGGCAGACACTTGCTTTCTCCAGAGTCAATTAACACAGAGAAGCCAGCCAGATCTCTGGGTAATGACAGCGATGGTTGCTCCTCACAGCTCTCTACCCGAACACAAATGGTGGCTTCTTCAACTGCAGGAATAAACATCAGAAAGATCAACGAATGCATCTCCTGCAATTCTAACCAGACATTCTGCACAATCAACATTTTATAGTGTGATTTAATCATATAATTAATATTTTAATGAGTTCTCAGATATACTGGAACATGATGGTTTGGAAACTCTAATAAAATGCAATGGAACTTTGAACAGCCAGGGCAAACAAGCTCAAATTGAATTTCAAAGCCATGAACAATGCAATAATTTGAAAACTACAAACAAAATCATTTTCTTAGTATACTGGTAGCAGAAATATTGGTGCAAATAACTGGAGAAAACAATCGCGATACACTCTGAGAAAAAGGCACCATGTGCAAAGCAAGGTGAGAAAGCCTGCATAAATCAGCATAACTCCTGCACAACACCAAACATTTGAGACACAATGTCCCGGTGATTCCTCTTCCCACCTTGGTTCAATCTGCGAAGCATGATAAATCTCAAAATTATTCGGAAGACCTCCAGATCTATACTGGATCCCTGATGTGGAGATGCCAGCGTTGGACTGGGGTGAGCACAGTAAGAAGTCTTACAGCACCAGGTTAAAGTCCAACATGTTTGTTTCAAACACTTGCTTTCGGAGCACTGCTCCTTCCTCAGTTGAACCTGAGG
Organism: Scyliorhinus canicula; assembly: GCF_902713615.1. Classification (NCBI taxonomy): domain Eukaryota; kingdom Metazoa; phylum Chordata; class Chondrichthyes; order Carcharhiniformes; family Scyliorhinidae; genus Scyliorhinus; species Scyliorhinus canicula. Next base: position 7,934,828 of record NC_052160.1, on the reverse strand, counting down.
AACCAGAGGTCACCTGAGGAAGGAGCAGTGCTCCGAAAGCTCGTGTTTGAAACAAACATGTTGGACTTTAACCTGGTGTTGTAAGACTTCTTACTGTACTGGATCCTGACATTCCACTGTTGTGTCTGGATTGCAACATTGAAAATGTACCCATTTGATCCAGATCCTCCCAGGTGATTTACAAGGTGTTAAAGAATGAACAGTATTTTAAACTCACGTTAAATTTCCCACCCAATATAAACTAAATCACGTTTAAAAGTTCATTACATTTCTCTCAAAAAAATTAAAAACTAAGGGGAAACAAAGTTGCTCCGTTGTTATTCATTGCCTCTCATTATTTCAGTCGAGTATTACTGAAACAAAGCTCACTTTTCTACTTATTTTCTTGAATTTGTTTTGATGTCACCTACAGTATACATCTCCAGTAGAGGAAACATTCTGCAGACCTACTCCCAGATCGCTCTCCCATTGTAACCTTAACAATCCAGGGCAGTTCTCCCTCCAATTCTTCCTCTTTTCCCATGGGGAACGGCTTGGTATTCAATTGGGAATAGGAAACAACTGTTTTGGAAACTGCAGGAATTATCCTCTGTGGCATGACGCACTGATGATTCGACATGCAATGTCACTCATTTAGTCTCAGTATTTAAAAGCACATCATCGAGATTAAAAAGGCGACGATGATTGAAATACTGTTACCTTAAAAATAACTAATTGCTGATGCTGATTTTGCATCTACTCCACATTCTCTCTAACGTAGTTAAAGATTGTCCCAAAAAGCAAAGGTGAATTAAGAAAGAGTATTAAGGTATCAAAATCCCAGATCATCATACTTATGTGCAGCGTACTTAAATAAAGGGAATCTCGGGTTGCGTCTCAAAAACTATTTTATGGAACTGAAATGTAGGTGTTAGAACTGTAATCATAAGAGAATTTTAGCTATTAAAGCATTTTTGAGCAGGGTGGTGAAATGTTATTTTACTTTGGTTGTGGGAATCCAAGTTACAGCCCTTTCAAATTCAGAATAATACTGATGCAGGATTGCAAAACGCTGTACATATGATGCACTTTCATACACGATTTTATGTTTTATGGTTATAGGGAGGGCATTGGTATAATTGTCAAATTTGAAATGATCATCGTCGAGCCTCTCTGACCAAAAGCCATTATGGGAATTCTTTCTTTAGGATTTTGGCCTGATCACTCTTCGGTCTTGGTGTGGCCAAGATAGCATGTGGCCTGTTCTCAATACTTCACCACTGTCACTCTGAAACTAGTCACTGCCCTTAATTCTTCACCCAAAAGTATCAATTGGAATGCCATTCCTTACGTTAAAACATTTTACTTCAGAGCTAACAATCACTAAGCCAGCATTGTCAGGCTACTGAAAAAATTCCAGACCATAATTTCTTCAGTATCTGTTCCCAGCAACCATTAAAGTCAAATGGTTGAGACTTCAGATGCTTATTCCCAGAAAATATATCACAGGACGAGGCCATTTGAACCATTACACCCACGTTGGTTTCAGGTTTTCAACTGGAGCTAACTATTCTAATTTCCCTCCCCCTTTCCTTTTATTCTTTGTTAATACTTATTCAATTTAGTTTTAAACAGGATACTCCCTTCCTCAATAGTAACTTGTGATCGTTCATTTTTTGCTTGAATAACTATTAAAAAAAAAAATCTTACCATCTATATTGTGGAAACTGGTTTGCTGGTAATCTTTCCATTCAAAAGACCAATATCAACAGTATGTACAAGGTTTCCGATGTTAACTGTGTTTATATTTTTCAATGGGGTTTTTCCCATTAATATAATAGTATGGAATGCTGGAATAATTTAACTATTTGAAAATGAAATGAATTTTATGCTCATCTGCAGCATCACCTCTGGCCACCAAGGAGCATTACTGAGCGTTCGATTGAACATCACACCTCCAAATTCCCTGTACGAGTGCCGGTGCTATCTATAACATTTTTTAAAAAATTAATGTTTTTACTCAATTAAGGTATATTAGATTCGCTTCCCGGCCTTTTGGCTCAGATCAAGTGTAGTATTTGCTCTGCCTTTTGGCTCAGATCTGGTATGTCTCTCTTGTGGGGACCATGAATTGGATTCAATGTGAATTGGTTTTTGGAGCAGGCAAGGAGCTGGATTAGGGGTTCGCCCCTGTCCACACTCTGAGCCCTGGCTTTGTAACTCAGAAAAACTAATTTAAAAAAAAGAAATGAAGGTATGTTAGGCCACTGCGAACTCACTTCCCCAAAAAGCAAAAGCAGAAATTTATAAAGAAAAAGCTAACAGGAAGTACATACGTACCTACACAATATTTTGTATATATAGATACACCTGCTATTGATTCTATTTTTAAAATCTCAGATATGCGTGTAGGTCCATACTGCTGCATGCTGTCTTCAAACCCCACTTCACCTGAACACTATACTTGATCTTGTTCGTCCTCTTGTTATTGATTTTTCAAAACAGTGGAAACAATATTTATTCTCTCAAAACCCATCAAAATTATGAAAACTTCCTTTAGATTTTCTCTGCACCAGTGAAAAAGACTTGAAAAATCGGTCTGGTCAATGTTCTACATAACCCTTTCATTTGCTGCAAGAGATCAATACTGCAAGCCTACTAACATCTTGCATTAAGTCAACATTCATTTCTTGGCTTTCTTTATTCAATGCTTCGACATTTAAACACAAAATTCCACTTGCCCTTTCTAATTCCATACACACCTTCACAATCCATATATCTGCAGCTCTAGATTTCTTGTTCTTTCAATAATTCTTACAAACATATATTTCTGGTGGGTAAACTCCCAACACAAGGAAAAAATCTCATATTACAGGAACGGAATGATTTAATTGCTCTTCTGTTGAAACAAGGGGCTAATTATACTGTACTCCTGGTTACAAATTACACTCAAGGAATGAGATTTTATCTCGGAAGAAAAACACCCCATCTGAAAATCCATAAAGAACTAATAATATTCGTTATCAGCAATCACACTCTTTTGTCTCTCTTAAGGTCTTCAAGTGCCCGGCTGAGTGCCCCGTTCTCAAAGGACAGACATTTATGAGTTTCGGAGGCACAAAGTTTATCAGGATTTGGGTCACATTATGGGTCAACTTGAACCCAGTCTCAATGAACAAAACACCAATCACAAGACCATTCTCTAGCCCCATAATTATAATGATGCCATATATCTATGCATTATTCTACAATTTCTTTGACACTTACTTAATCCCAAGGATTGAAACACATCCATAACAGTATTGGTCATTTAACCTTTGCTAAGCAGCAGGATTTTGATATTTATACAAAAAATGTCACCGTTCTGTGAAATTAGTTTCTGCACTGTCCGTTACATTCTGGTCTAATATTGATGTTGCAGACCATTCACTGCACAGGAGTTTAAGAAAAGGGCATTTGAAATTGGAGTTAGCGGTGTTAAACCAACATGACTTCAGCTTTTATTGCTGAAGAATAAAACTTATGTGGACTGGATAACTATGCAAATCTATTTAATTTTATCATGGTTATGATATTAGAGCCACAGTATTATATCACAGAATAAAAGAGACATGTCGAAGCTTTATTTCTTACACATCAGGATACTTTGCAAGAATGGCAATATAAGGAGAAAACAACAATTTATACTGTATGAGAAAAGTGTGCTGATTGGGATCAAGAGGATTCCAATGGTTGAGATGTTGCCATGGGGAATGCATCAGTTGATCATGACTGACAGTTAACTGCCAAGCATTGTTTGAAATTTAAACCAGGCAGCTTGATGCTGATTGGTCAAAGCATTGTGCCTGAGGAATGAGTCATCAAATGGCTGCTGCTTATTTTATTTCAGCTGAAACAGGCGTAATTTGTGTACATGTTTTGGCTGTAAAGAACAGGCTATGTATTAACATATGCAGCTTCCAGAGCAAGCAAATGCACTGCGAGCCCGTGTGACAATCGTAAATTCTTTGTCAGCGTATTTCTTAGCACACTGAGGATTGTTTAACAAATGTCATCCAAACTTGGAATCTAATGTTGGGCACTGTGGTTTGAATTTTGCAAACCCAGAATGGTTTGGTCCGGTCTTTACCTTGCCTGTTGCAAAGGAGACAGGCTGCTTGATACAATGCGGCAGTCTTTGGGATGCATGACCTACATACTGTACATTTGCATCTACTGGAAGCTACATATATTAATATACATGGCCCTGATTTTGCAGACAGAAAGAACATGTGCACATATTGTGCCTGTTTCAGCTAAACAAAATAAGCAACAGCCAATCGCTGACACATTCCTCAGGGCAACAGCTTGACCAATGAGGGTCAAACTGCCTGGCTTCAATTTAGAACAATGCTTAGCAGTTAATCGTCAGACACTGGTGCATTTCTCCATGGCAACGTCTCTACCAGAGTCCATTTGCCAAACAATCAGGATTCTCTTCTCATAATATAAATTGTTATTTTCCCCTTATATTGGTAGTCTTGTGAAATGCCCTGACAAGTGAAAGATTACAAGCTTAGATATGTGTAATATATTACTGAAAAAAAAGATATGTACAACTACCCTATATGTGTCTTCAATAATAGATCATAGGCATCTTATTCTCTCAAGAACATATCCTACCCCATTCTCCTCTATAATCTTCCATTTCTTGTGTACAAGGTTTCTCTCCTGCAACGCAGACAAAACATGTACATACATTACGTCTCTATAATTAGACGTAACAATGCTCAGGAATTTTCATTTTCCCTCCTTCCGGGAAGGTGTGCAACCTCTACTCAACTTCTTTCTCTAACCGCACATCCCACTCAAATGGGTAGCACAGTTGGTAGCATTGTGGCTTCACAGCACCAGAGTCCCAGGTTCGATTCCCCGTTGGGTAACTGTGTGTGTGGAGTCTGCACGTTCTCCCCGTGTCTGCGTTGGTTTCCTCCAGGTGCTCCGGTTTCCTCCCACAGTCTAAAGACGAGCAGGTTAGGTGGTTTGGCCATGCTAAATTGCCCTTGGTGTCCAAAAACGTTTTGGAGGGTTATTGGGTTATGGGGATAGGGTGGAAGTGAGGGCTTAAGTGGGTTGGTGCAGACTCGATGGGTCGAATGGCCTCCTACTGCACTGTATGTTCTATGTAATCTATGTAATCAAATCCATCTTGCTTACAAATCACAAAAGTCACTGTTCTTTACTTTGAACCATAGAACATAGTGCAGAAGGACATTCGGCCCATCGAGTCTGCACCAACCCACTTAGGCCCTCACTTCCATCATATCCCCGTAACCCAATAACCCCTCCTATTCTTTTTTGGACACCAAGGGCAGTTTTAGCCTGTCCAAACCACATAGCCTACACGTCTTTGGACTGTGGGAGGAAACCGGAGCACCCGGAGGAAACCCACGCAGACCCGGGGAGAACGTGCAGACTCCGCACAGACAGTGACCCAGTGGGGAAGCGAACCTGGGACCCTGGCGCTGTGAAGCCACAGTGCTAGCCACTTGTGCTACCGTGCTGCAACCATACTACATTGAGTTTTCAAAGTAACGCATCAACACACACCTTCTTATTTATGGTGCTTCTCAGAGTCTCTCCAATTGGGATCATTTCATTCTGTAATGGTGTTTCTCTTTTTAAAAGTTTATAAGTGAAAATTTAGATTAAGGATGTAAAATTTTAGCTGGACATGATACCAATATCAAAATCCTTCATGAAGACAAATATTAGTTAATGTTAAAAAGACAGCGACTGAATAGATGCTCCGGTCAGGATTGATATTTGTATTATTTGTATCGTGTTTCTGTGTTTTTTGTATCCTAGCAGAGTGTCATGCAGCGCTAATGAACCAAAGACATTTGTCCATGAGTAAAAGTCTATTTGAAACCCCACCAGTTTGCTATATCTAGATCTAGAAGTTTGGGACAATCTTTAAAAGGAACAGGACATTAGGTTACTGTATGTTTTTTGAGATCAGACAGCGATAGGTTAGACTGCCTTCTGACAGACCTGTCCTGCTGCTCTCCTGCGCCATTGCTGCGGTGCCGGCTGGACGCACCTTGTCAGCTAGACTTTGCAAAGGTTTAACTGGAGGTGGTGCCTCACTGCTGATAGTAGAGAAGGGGACGAAAGGCGGCGTGAAGTGCGAGAGACCGGCCTCCAGAAGCCTGGACAGAGTAGGGGCTCCTAACACAAAAGTGCACAAAGAAACATACAAGGCTAATGCAGACGGCAACAGCAACCATTTTCAACACAAGTTCTTTATTTAGTTAAATGACATCTAACCCCACTGAGAACTTAACTTTCTAAATGTTTTTGATGCAGAAGCATGCAGTAAAGACTGCAATGAAGACAGTACAGCACAGAACAACAGGACCAGCTAGCACTGTCCCAAACAATGCCACGTACACAACAGCAACAAGGTCTATCCCTTTCTGCGCTATGTCTACAATGTCAGGAACCAGATTGGTTTCTACTTCTGGTAAAATGAGAAATATGACAGTCAAATTCTCTTGCGAATGGCATGAGAAGATTGGCAGTACCTCGATCTCTTCCTATCTGTTCACAGTGACAGTGATTAGCCAAATCCCTTATCTGTGGTATCACACCAGAGCAAACCGATGCATCCATGTACGGCACCGCACAAAGGAACAGAGACTGTCTCAATATCCAGAACAACATAAAATGAAAATGAATAAATTCTATGTGACAATGAACAGAAAAAGTCAATTATTGACTGCCTTGCACAATGATTAACGGAATTTTTAAAAAAGGGAATGAAAATAGTAAGATTCATCAAGTCTGTTGTCACTCACTTTCTCGGCATCAATTCCTAGGTTTCAGGTGTACATTTGCCGACCCAGTCAAAAGAATACCTACTCTAACATTCTTCCTGAAGATAGTAAATAGAGAAATGGGGCTGGAGAACATTTTTCAAAATAAGAAAATTCTGTTAATTAAGAGCCGTTTCAATTGGATAACAGTCAAGAACATACCAACAATTGGTAATTGTTGAACACTCAAGACACCAGAATTGGAGGTAAGAAATTCCAAATGACAATGAACGGTAGGCTGCACACATACAAGTCAGTGCAGTTTAAGACCTGGAGGGAAACTTGCAGGTCAGTGTTTTCTCATGATTTTGCTGCTCGTGCTTCTTGATGGTACAGCTCACGGACCAGGGGCATGTTGCAAACTCAAGTTTGCTGATTTTCTGCAGTAATTCCTCCCAGTGGATACTGCAGCCAAAGTCTGGTGGTGAATGGGATGAATAATGGGTTCAACAGTAGGAGGAATGGCCAAATAGACTGCTTCGATTCGGATGGTTCAAGCTCTGAGGTATGTGGCAGTACACAACAGATTGGAGCAAGTATTGCCGAGCAATCCTGACTTGGGCCATGTCGGTAGTAGAGAGGTATTGAGGGGTGAGAAGGGGAGTACTAAGTCACTGAGAGTTTGTAGCCACAGTACTGATGCGTCTGTCCAGTTGGGCTCCTGCTGAACTGTGACCTTCAGGATACTGATCTTGGCAATCTGGCAATGGTCATGCCTTTGCTGGTAAGTAGGAGGTGATTGGACAATGGGCTAGTGCTTGGTAATTAAATGGCATGGATGTTAGATGCAGCTTCGAAGCCAAGCATGGAAGCTGCCAGGTTGCTATTCCATTATTGGAACATTTTTTGAATAGAGCTGAAAATCTCAATCGTCAAACGGCTTTGTTATATCGACAGAGGAAAGATCACTGATGAAGCAACATTATTTGCACTTCTGTAGCAAAAACCACCCAAGGTGCTTCATAGGAGTGTTACCAGACAAAATTATGTCAAGTACGGTTGGATCAAGGATGTTGCCAGGAGGATTCCAGCAGGGATACATGGAGCAGCAATGATTTACTGCTGGCAACAATGATGGTCACACCATGACGCATCAGGTACGACTCCAGCCGCTGAAGAGTTTTCACAATGCTATCAGTTTTGCTCAGGTTCCTTGGTCACTAGCGAGTGAGTCAGCTGTCATGTCTGCATCAAGACTCTTGACAGGTTCACGAGCGGAGCAGTTCTGGCAGAACTTTAACTGAGCAGTAAGAAGTAGGTTATAAGTCGGTACGTACGTGTGATAGGACCAATAATTACTTTTTCGTCATTTAAGTCGTTGATGCCTGGGCAGCAGTTGGCTTTTAAGCTTAACCTGCTTTCTGTGGGTAGGCCATAACCGGGCAATTTTCCAGATGCTACAAGAATTGGTTGAGAGTGAAGAAACAACTATAAAATCAGGTGGGCTAAAAAGTGGCAAATATAATTCAGTCCAGAGAAGGGTAAGTCCATACATTTGGGGAGAGGAAACAAGGCAAGAGAATACACAATGAACGGTAGGATACTGAGAAATGGGGGAACAGACTGAATACATGTCCACAGGTTCCCAAAGGTAGCAAGACAGGTGGATAGGCTGGTTAAGGCAGCAAATAGGATACTTGCCTTTAAAAGCTGAGGCATAATATATCAGAACAAGGGGCTATGCTAGAATTGTATGCAGCACTAGTTAGGTCATAGTCGGGGGACACTGGTCACCGAGTACCGTTCTGGTCACCACACTATAGGGAGGATGTGATTGCACTACAGAGGAAATTTCTCAGTATGTTACAAAAGTTGGAGATGTTTTAATTATGAGGAAACACTGGATAGACTGGGATTATTTTCTTTGGAAGAGAGGAGGCTATGGGGAAATTTAATGGAGACACAAAAAATTGTGAGGCTCGGATGTCTTGGATAGGAAGGATTATTTCCCCTAGCAGAGAGGTCTCACTAGGAAGCATAGATTTCAAGTAAATGGCAGCAGGGTTAAAGGAGGATTGAGGAGAATTCATATGAATTTATGCAGAGCATAGCGCTGACTTGGAACTCACTCCCCTAAAAGGGTGGCAGAGATGGAAACCTCGTTCGCATTTAAAAATTACTTGGGTATATACTTGGAAGTACCCTAGAGCTAGAAAGTTGGATTAGTTTGGATCGTAATTTATCAGCTGGCTCAGAGAGAATGGGACTTCCTTCTGTGCCATAGGTTTTCCCTGTCTACGTGCGAAACAGAAACAAGCTGACAGATTCCACTCAGAAAAGATCATCCGTGTAGAAGTAGCCCTTTGGATGGGTATCATGCTTTGGGCAACTTTTCACTTTGCCCTCTCGTGTTTTATGCACCTGTGAAATAGCTGCCACATCCAATTTGCAGTCACGCTCCCGGGATTCATCACCGATAACATCAGCCCACCAGACTGCCAAACTGAGTGCGTGCTGTGATTTTGCTTTGGCAGGAAAATCTGGGCCTATTTTGTGGGTATGCCAGATTGGGCAGGGGATAAACAGATCTCCCGGGCTGAGGGACACTCGAAAACTGTTGGGTTCTTAAACAACTCAGGATCATTTTTTCTAGTGCTGGCCCACAAATGACCAAATATATTCAATTCAAGTTTGTAACTTGCCGCGATAAGAATTAGAACTCACCTGTATCGATAAGCTATGGTACCCTGCATCAATATAATGACGCAGCACATTGCATGAACTTTAAGGCACAATGGAGTTGAATGTATGAGCATAAGTGCAAGTGTCAAAGGGACAGGTGACGCCAAAAGAGACAAACAATTCTTCGGTAAGAAAGTTTTGGTGAGACCAGCTAGACATTTCTGAAGTATTATAAAAATCTATAGAAAATGATCCTGGGGGTTGGTGGAAAAGAGTGAAGAGAAAGAGTGGGAGAGAAAGAAAATGCATCAAATACGGCTTAATTTCTAAAAATACCTTGCATTCAAATCAACAGTTCTTATTCCAGGGTCCAATCTCAAAGACTGCTCACCTCTTTCTTTCAGTACATTTAGTTATCTAAAGTAAGGCTAACTAGTGGGTATTATTAGAAAGCAATCATATTTAATACTAATTTGCATCAAACAGTCTGCCAGTCAATGTCAATCAGCTGCAGTCTCACTTTGGCTAAGTTACATATGCAGTGAGTATCTATCAGTCAATAAGACAGTGTGAACTTAATGCCAATTACAAATATAAAGGACCTTGGGCCACAGATTTCTGCTCCTTTTTGTAAACAACATCAGGTGAAACAAGTCACTCAAAATCAGATAACAAACTTGTCACATTTCTACTGTAAATGGCACCGAAATGAGCATGAATAAAACTGTTACCTGCAGGTGTTGGGGACACGGGAATACTGCTCTGTAGCTCTGGGACATGCAGAGTTGACACACCTGTCCCTATTTCAACATGTATACTCGGACTAGTAATATGGCTGGAATTCACCTGGAGCTCAGCTTCACTGACCTAAAACAGGGAAAGTGGCAAAATAACAGACTATTATGATGCCAGAGGCATATTTTCTACTGATGTGGCAAGCTGCAAATACATAATAAATCATTTAGAATATACAGATCTGCATGGGTGACTGAAAGGAAGCATGTTATGGTTTCTGTATTTGAGATCGAGCCATTATCAAAATGCAGAATGGTATTTGTTCTCTGGTAATGAAAGGACCACAAAACAATGCAGGTCTCATCACAAGACATTGTAGGTTACAGTGGTGAGATTAGACTCACCACATAAGTAACTTTGAAGCAGTGCAATTCCTTATCATAAGACATAGGAGCAGAATTAGGCCACTCGGCCCATCGAGTCTGCTCTGTCATTCATCAGGCTGATATTTTCTCTTCCCCATTCTCCAGTCTTCTCCCCATAACCCCTGATCCCCTTATTAATCAAGAACCTATCTATCTGTGTCTTAAAGACACTGTGATTGGGCCTCCACAGCCTTCTGCACCACCCTCTGGCTGAAGAAATTCCTCATCTCTTACAGCCTATAAACCGTTACAATCGACACACTTATAAACCCATTACTGTTCAATTTACCTAATCCTCTTCTCAATCTTGGAGATATCCTGCACAGTAGGCCTTTGCCTTTCACTGGGGTTTCTTGGGGGGAAAAACCTGTTGGTTACTTACAAGCCTCGGGCTGGTCGGCAGGAGACTCCCCTTTTTCAGGAGCTCAGACAGCAGTGGAGAAGGTGGCGGCGTGGCCTTCTGCCCCAATAACTTTTTCTGGGGAGAATCCTCCAGAACCGGAGTCAGAGGAGTTTCAAGGTTAGTGGAGGTGACAGCAGGTCCAGGAGTCTCAGGGGTTGAGATCACTGGAATAGTCGGAACACTTCCAATGTTCATAGACACCAGCTGCACAAGGGAAAGATAAACTCTTACATACACTTCTAAATAAGCAGCACACCTACACACATGCCTTACAACATATACCGTCAGACAGGGTGAGCACAACCACAGATTAATAGTCATCAAAGGGAAATCTGGTTGAGGTATATCCACGGAAGAGGTTTCCTGATTAATGAGGTTACCGAGCTAGACTTTCCTTATTCAGTAAATGCAGCTCTTCAACTTCAAAATCCAAATAAATTCTAATTCTGTGAGTAAACACTGGGGACACAGTCACTAGGCAGGAACTGTGACAGTACAGGACTGTTCCCACCGCTCCACTGCATTTATTTATATAGTAAAGCGGGCAGCACGGTGGCGCAGTGGGTTAGCCCTGCTGCCTCATGGCACTGAGGTCCTAAGTTCAATCCTGGCCCTGGCTCACTGTCCGTGTGGAGTTTGTATATTGTCCCCGTGTTTGCGTGGGTTTGGCCCCCACAACACAAAGATGTGCAGGCTAGGTGGATTGGCCACGCTAAATTGCGAAACATGAATTGGGTACTCACATTTTTTGAAAAATTTATACAGTAAAGCATACTTTGGCACTGCATGGGGCATTTACAAACCATGTTTGACACCAAGCCACCCAAGAAAATATTAGGGCAAATATTAAAGGGGAGAGGGAGAGAGATTTAGGTTAGGAATTATGACCTTGGGTTCAGCAGACTCCAATGGTGCATCATTTAAAATAGGGTATGGCAAAAGTCTTTGGATCTTTGGACCACGCGCAGCCAGCGCCATGTTGTACGGTGCAGCCACTGCAGGCCTTCGCCGTGCGGCCACAGACCCAGCCACTCTGCGGCTGTATCAGCAGGTAAAGCCGGGGGCTTTACTCGGCGTGGCTGCTAGCCCCCCCACCGGATGCAGCATCGGTGCGGGGGCGGCGCCGACTTTTCGGTCGTAAGGCTAGACGGATCCTGCGGACATAGCCGCAGAATCGGAGAATCCAGCCCAAAGTCTTTGCGTAAAGACAATGGATAAACTCTATACCCCTGCTCCAGTTCTGCCAACCCAGAGACCATTCCTTCAATCCTGCTAAATGCTAGGTACCTACCTCCCAAAAGTGTAATTTACATATCATCTTGCTCTGTATTCTCAGCTTTAAAGAGATATCTTCTCAAATCTATACACTTAATAAATTAACATGTGCTCAAATGAAAAATGTTAATGTCTGTTCAATAAGATTTTAGAAAATATCAGATACACTGAGGGAACTCTATTCCAAAAGCAATTCCATGATATCATCTCAAAAATAGAGCTTGGCTTATTTAGCGCTGAATAGGTCCATCAGGGTAAAGCTCCTCCCACTGCTATAAAAAAGCAAATGCTTCAAATGAATGTGAACAAAGCCATGGCAGATCTACAATAGGTTAATCGTTTAACTTTAAAAAGTTTGCACTTCTCGTCATTGTTCAGTGCATCCTCAGGCTCACTGTCAGCAACGCCCATGGAAGCTCCAGATAGAAAAATACATTTGCTATATTCAGAAACTAGATAGCTCATGACTCCCATCAGTGGGATTTACAGTGATGGATGTTAAGAAAATGGAGCAGGGAATATGTGGAAGGCAATAAAAACAAAGTGCTGGAGCGAAAAAAAAAAATCAAGTTTGGAGAGAGCAACAGACTTAACTTTTCAAGTCTCTTTCAGAAGTTTTTCGAGCGCTTTGTTTTCATTTGAGATCTCCAGCATCCACAGATATTGGGTTGAAGGATGTGAGACCCATGTTGTACACAGGACGTTTCACATATTTTAGATAATCAGCAATAAGGATTGGAGCAATTAGCTCAATCCTTCACTGGCGGCACGGTAGCACAGTTGCTTCACAGCTCCAGGGACCCAGGTTTGACTCCCGCTTGGGGTACTGTCTGTGCGGAGTCTGCAGGTTCTCCCCGTGTGTGCGTTATTTCCTCCGGGTGCTCCAGTTTCCTCCCACAGTCCAAAGATGTGCAAGTTAGGTGGATTGGCCATGCTAAATTGCCCTTAGTGTCCAAAATAGGTTGGGTGGGGTTACAGGGATAGGATGGAGGCGTGGGCTTGGGTAGGGTGCTCTTTCCAAGGGCCGGTGCAGACTTGTTGGGCCGAATGGCCTCCTTCTGCACTGTAAATTCTATAATTCTACGAGCTCAAGATCTCTTAATCCGTTCTTGGGTACTTAATAAAACCAATAAGTGAAGAAACTAAAGCAAGCACCAATAATAGCAGCAGAGTCAACGTGGTTTTCAGCTAAACTATGAAGAATACATTCTTTAATTTTGCATTTAGGCTTCTACATTAATTACAGCTCTTTCGACTACAAGTATTGCAATGCCTTTTTATATGAACTAAGCTCGTCCAAGGGACAAAATAGATTTGAGTCACATCGAAGAGGCAAAACAAACATCACAAAGGGATGTCTCATACATACATTATTGTGGCTCTCCTCACTCGCCTGTGGTGTATCTGCAATGGAGTAATCTATTCCAGGAGAGCTCAATTCCAGTGAGGACCGGATGGGCAGGCTCATCAGTCTTTTAGGAGCATTTTTTGCTGCTTGACGGGCTACAACAAATAAAACATTTTGATGATTTGTTTTTATAAAAACAAACAAATTCGTTACTGAACTTCAAAGAAAGTAGTATTTCAATCATAGTTTTCCTATTTTTCAGTTATCTTTATACTTGCACACCATTCACCCTTCAGCGGAAATTACAACAACCTGGCTACATTGTGCAGTTGCATTAACCGCTTTACCAGCTAGAAGTCAATTTCATAAGGCAATATAAGAAGCTAAGAAATAGGAACAGGAATAGATGACGTGTCCCCTCAAAACAATCATGGCTGATCTTTCCCTTAACTCCACTTCCCCGCCACTCCCCATATCCCTCAAATTCCTGCAAGACAAAAAATCTGGCTCTCAAAACCTTAAATATATTCAATAATGTTGCATCCGCAGCACTCTGGGCAGAAAATCCAAAAGATTTGCCGCTCTTTGCAGAGACTTCCTCTCAGCCCAGTCCGAACTGAGTGATCGATTATCTCCATGTGCCCCTGTGTTCTACCTTCCCAGCCAAGGGAAACAATCTCTCAGTTTCTACCTTGTCAAGTCCCTTCAGAATACCGAATGTTTCAATAGCTTCATCTTCTCAACTCCAGAGTGCTGTGTTGACCTAAGTTACTGAGCCTCTCATTATGGAATATCCCAGAATTAATCTGGTGAATCTTTGCTGTACTGCCTTCAATGCAAGTATATCCTTCCTGAAATACAGAGACCAAAATTGTGCACAGTACTCCAGATGTGGTGTCACAGCTTTTAAAAGTATCCTGTTTCCCTATTCTTATTCCCGCAGTGAATAACACCTGCACGTTATACCCCATCTGCCACCGTGTGGCCCACTTGCTTAAAATGTCTATATCTTGTTGCAGCCACTGTGGTCTCCTCATAACTTAATGCATTGTCAGAAAATCTAGAAACATTACACTCTCGCTCATCATCTATCTACTTAATACAGATTGTAAATTGAAATGCAGAATGATCTTAAACTAGAATTCCACAACTGTGAAGTATCGGTTCAAAAACATTTTTTTCCTTTTGTTTTATTCATTTGGAGTACCCAATTCATATTTTCCAATTAAGGGGCAATTTAGTGTGGCCAATCCACCTGGCCTGCACATCTTTGGGTTGTGGGGGCGAAACCCACGCCAACACGGGGAGAATGTGCAAACTCCACACGGACAGTGACCCAGAGCCGGGATTGAACCTGGGACCTCGGCGCCGTGAGGCAGCAGTGCCAACCACTGCGCCACCGTGCTGCTCTTGGTTCAAAAATTGACATGCAACAGCTGTCCTTATTATTGAAACTCTAAAAGCATTTATTCCCCCAAGATATGTCAGTTGGTAACTGTACCATATAGCGGGCAACCAAGTTGTATCGACTAATAAAGTCCACGGTTTTGTCCCTGCTCTGTCCCAACAGTTGAGCCAATGCAAATGTCTTCAATATCCTTAATAAAGGCTGTGGTTCCACTCCTAATGTCGATCCAGTAAATTATGCATCAGGTTTGGTGATCCTCAGACTTAAACAGCCCATTAAGACTCAATTGCTAAATCCACACCAGAAGAATGGAACTTGGAATAGGTATTAGTATATAGCTACCGCCATCTCAAATCTCAAAGAAAATCACGGTCAAACGGCAAAAATCTCAGTTAAATCAATATCAAGCGACTTTGGTCAGAATAAAGGAACCATTCCAGTGTTTTTTCACATCAGCTCCGCATGTCAAAAGTGCTGTTTGATTGAACTGAACTGACTATTGCATTGCATGTACTGCAACACAAGTTTCAGGATCCCAGTCCATTTTTTTTTTTTAGAAAATATTTTATTGTGGCATTTATAATTTTAACATTTTAAACTTCAGAGATCCAACACAAACAAAAACCCCACCATATCATACCCAACTCCACCCAGCCCTAAACCCGAACTACGCCGCACATTAGATTCCTACTCTTGTTCGTCAATTCCAAGCCCCCCCCCCCACCCCTCCTGCTGACGGTCAATTCTCCTTGAAGTCGACGAACGGCTGCCACCTCTAAGCGAACCCCTGTAAAGAACCTCTTAAGGTGCACTTCATTTTCTCGAACCTAGGAAACCCTGCCATGTTACTGATCCAAACCCCAGACTTTGGAGCCTCCGAGTCTCTCCATCCCAGCAAAATCCGTCTCCGGGCCACCAGGGAGGCAAAGGCCAAAACGTCGGCCTCTCTCCCGCCCTGGGATCCCAGATCTTCGGATACTCCAAATATTGCCACCTCTAGACTCGGAGTCACCCTCCCTTCCAAGACCTCTGACATGACATCTGAAAATCCCTGCCAAAATCCCTTTTCGTGCATTTATAACCTGCCTTTGCACCTTTACTAACCTTGTCGCGCACCTCCAATATGGTTTAAGAACCCGTTTTACCTAAAGATTATCTTCCTAACTATGTTCTGACACTTTCAATCTTCCCACTTCTGCCAAAGCACGGGAAGAAAATTAACAATCGAGGTTGACCAAGATACCCGGATAACTCTCAAAACTTCACCAAATAGGTACTGAGAGTTAAATTGATCTCCCGGATAGACTTACGGGGCCTCAGTTTAATGCTTCAATTGAAAGGGGCTGGTTTAGCTCACTGGGCTAAATCGCTGGCTTTTAAAGCAGACCAAGCAGGCTAGCAGCACGGTTCGATTCCCGTACCAGCCTCCCCAGAATGTGGCGACTAGGGGCTTTTCACAGTAACTTCATTGAAGCCTACTCGTGACAATAAGCGATTTTCATTTCATTTCATTTTCATTGCAAAATCAGTATTTCTGACAAAATGCACTGAAGAATACGTGCTTAAATCATGGGCGAGGAGGTTGAACACTCTCCCTTCATCCTTTTAAAAAGGTTGAGTTCATAAATAGCTCGTACCCTGGAAAGCACTTTCTGTTGCACGTCTTTTCAGTTCAGCCTCTTCTTCCTCCTGTTTCTTCTTTCTATTAAAAAAAAGGGCAAAAAGCAAAGATCACAGTTTTACAAGACAACCATAATTCACACGGGAGATTTCCACTCAGAAAATTTAACAATTCCGACTTTGGTTTCACTACTAGATAATAAAGCTAATACCCGCTCATTGTTTCATCTTTTTTCCATACTTACACGACAATATCATTCCAAGTGTCCTGAAGTTTACTATCTACATGGCCAGCTTGGATCAGCTCTGCTTCTCTCTTCACTTTCCTATGGAATCCAAATTTAAATATGAATTATAATAATCTTTATTGTCACAAGTAGGCTTATATTAACACTGCAATGAAGTTACTGTGAATAGCCCCCAGTCGTCACATTCCGGCGTCTGTTCGGGTACACAGAGGGAGAATTCAGAATGTCCAATTCTAACAGCATGTCTTTTGGGACTTGTGGGAGGAAACCGGAGCACCCGGAGAAAACCCACACAGACATATGGGAGACGTGCAGACTTCCAACAGACAGTGACCCAAGCCGGGAATCGCATCTGGGACCCTGGTGCTGTGAAGCAACAGTGCTAACCACTGTGCTACCGTGCCGTTCATTAGAAGTCTGTTGCAAGTTTCAAGCTCATCAGTGGTCAGTCCAGATACTTTCCACCTTATAATATTAGGCAGCTATTAGTTATTATCGCTCACAATGTCCATCTGCACAAACAACCTGAAAATATTTCAACATTGTCATTTACAAAGGCAGGTAAACCCACATTTTAGCCTTGACACATAATCCACTGCAAGATAAGACATTGATTTTTGGGACCAGCAGCAGCTGAAGGTAAACGGATGAACATGCCCAACTAACACACTGACACCATGAAACTATTACCTAAACAACATGTAGCCATCTGTAACTATCTGCTAATTCCCTGCATAGGTTAAAATGGCACAAACAGCATACATGTTCTTAAACATGAAACTTTAAATATTTTGCAAAAGGGCTTTCAAAGATTTAGAATGTTAAACCTCTTAAGCAGTTTAGTTTCTCCTTTATCACAGGTGAATAATGATTTTGTGGACTAGACATTATATTTAGATGAATAGTCAACACAGTCTCAAACATGAAACACATTCAAGAAATTAAAATCTAAAAACACAGTAGTTAAAAAACAATAAAGAAATATGTTAAGCAATAATCGAGGGACAGGAAGCAATTGTTTACACGGGGAAGACAGGGGAACAAAACATTTAACAGTAGAAGTTCTGTTTTTACAGGGAAAGGAATATATAGTCAACAGATAAAGTTGAAAGAGAAAAATATACCGCTGCACCAAGTCTGGATTAGTTTTGGACCAGCCAGAGTATCCAAATTAGAGAGAATCAATTTCTGCATTGACACAAAAAAGTAACTGAGTGTGACTTATCCAAGACTCAATATCTTGGATTAAGTTGTTGAAAAACCACTTGGCCAAAGGCAGTGTAAACACCAAAATCACGATTTCCTTCCCTTTTCAAATATATTTGTTTATATGCAGATTGACCAAATAATGAATGCAACAAATTTGTGCCGTCCTGACCTGTATTTCTCCTGAGTCTCTTTAATAAGCTTCTTCAACTCATCGATTCGCTCAGCAGTAAGTTTACGAACAATTACATCCTCCACGGTTTCCACAACTTCTCCTTTCTCGCCACGCTTCCGCCTGCAAATGGATTGGTGGGGTCGTTGCAATAAAGGAACCATTATATTTAAGAAAGATTTTAAGTTACTGACATGCACACAAATATGGATTAAACACTTACTTGGGAGTCTCTGTCGTCTCCAGCAGTTCAGAATATTGCGATGCACAATGCTATATATTAAAAAAAACATAAACAAGTACAAGTTTTATGATAACCCAGACGCAGTACATCAATCATAAGACTGGAGGAGGTAGAGATGGAGGTGGGCGATGTTACAGAGATAGAATGGAGAGTAAATGGAGCCATAAACTCAGTTTGGGTGACGAAGAGAACACCAATTGCAAAGCCTTTTCTTTTATTCAATCGTGGGATATGGGTATCAACATTGATTGTCCGTCCCGAATTGGTGGTGGTCTGTTTCAACCTTGGAAAATATGGGGAGGGGGATTGATGGAGTTAAAATTATCTTTTTGAATGTCTTTTCTACAGTCTGACAGGCAAAAAGAAAATCAATTAAAAAGCAGAAAGCAACCAATCAAGAGAAGGAAAACAAAAACATGACAATGAATTAACCAAACAACATAGAATTCACAAGACACAACACAGAGGCGCACAACAACCTAAATAAACCTTGCTAAGTATTATGATGATTTACAAATTTCTTCCTTCATTAAGCTGGTCAAAAAATTGAGCTCTTGCCTTTTGTGAAAACCAGTCAGGTGGGCGTCCGGGTTCTGCAAAAGGTTTGATTGCCCGGCTAACCGATACCCTGCAGAGATTGACAGACAAATCTTTGTTGGTTCCACGTTAATAATCTGCTGCACACTTTAAAATCAGCATTTAAAATTACCATTACATTTGTTTTCTTTTAGACGTTGGTGCTCAAAGTAGGAATATTAATGATTCGATCAGACACCCAACATCAGGACCAAGTATTCCTGATCAGGTTTTCAAGGTTTTCAGAACAGGTTAAATAAAAAGTTATGTTCCTTCACCGTTGTTCCAATTGTGCGCTTAACATGCAACTGCAGTTGAGCACCCTCTGCTGTATCATGGTCTAGCACAGGGGTGGGCAAACTTTTCCGTGCAAGGGCCGCATTCAGAAATTCACAATTCACAAAGGGCCGCATAGTATATTAAGTAAAATAATTACTTCACCCGGTTATGATTCTGGGCGCCTCATATAGAACATAGAACAGTACAGCACAGAACAGGCCCTTCGGCCCTCGACGTTGTGCCAAGCAATGATCACCCTACTCAAGTCAACGTATCCACCCTATGCCAGTAAGTAATCCAACAGCCCCCCCACCCATTAACCTTTAAAAAAAAATTTTTTAAAAAAAAAATTTTTTTTTTTTAGAAAAATTTTTTTTTTTTTTTTTTTTAATGACTTGGTGGGCCGCAGAAATGCCTTTGGCGGGCCGCATGCGGCCCGCGGGCCGTAGTTTGCCCACCCCTGGTCTAGCATGACATGATTTCCTTGGTTTCTCAAAGTGAGTTTAACATTTTGCTGGACTATGCCCATTGCAAGCTAGCCTATAACCTACTAAACCCATTCTATTATTAAAGGCTTCCCAAAAGGCAAAGATGTTGTTCATCTCACCACCCCAGGTGACCAAGAAATGGAAAGGAGAGCGAGACAACTCCCCACACAACCTTCAAAACTCTTCATGGAGACGATGCAGAGCAGCCTGGCTGGAACATTTCCACTAACAATGCTGCAAACTGCAAGCGTAAAATGGTAGCCAAGTGGATTTCCTGATTTTTCAATCATATTCATGAGGGAATCTCCTGCCTCCTCTCCTCACTTGTATGCAATACGTCTATTCTCAGCTTGCTCTAATAAACATACTGAAAAAATGTTTCAGCATAATCTGAGGTAATGAAGAGAATCATTATTTTTTTTCTTTTTAAAACATTTTTATTCTCCACCTTTTTCACATTTTCTCCCAACACCAACAATAAACAATAATCAGTAACAAATATGTCAATCCCCATATCAATAACAACAATCCCATCCTCCCACCAAACCCCAAACATTAGCCCGCATGTTAACATAAACAAATGACAAAAAGGAATCAAGAATCACCCACAGTCACCATTAACACACAGTTCCCCTCCCAACCAGCCCCCCCCCCCCAAACTAATGTTCGATGTTATCCAGTTCTTGAAAGTGCACAATGAATAATGCCCATGAATTGTAGAACCCCTCCCTCCTTCCCCTCAGTTCAAACAACCTTCTCAAGAGTCAAGAATTCCAACAGGTCCCCCCGCCACGCCAGGGCACAGGGTAGAGAGGTTGCTCTCCATCCCATCAGGATCCACCTTCGGGCGATCCTGGATGGTCCGACGAAGAGGATAATTATGATGGCCCTTAAAAGAATTTTATGTGCCCTCCGCCTATTTGAACCTTACTTTCCAGGCATAACTTCAGTCCAGGTTAGTTTTCTTCTCCGCTGTAATCTCAAAGTGTAAAGAAAATACGCTGCAATTAAAGTGAGACAGCATTCCACAGAATGCCTACAGTGCAGAAGGAAGCCATTCAGCCCATCATGTCTGCACCTCTGAAAGAGCATTCTACCAAAGCCCACTCCACCACCCTATCCCCGTAACTCCATCCAACCTGTGCATCTTTGGGCATCAAGGGGCAATTTAGCATTGCCGATCCACCTCACCCTGTTACATTAACTCAAAATTATTGTGTGCGCAGTCAATAAATGGTCAACTTTGCAATACTGAATTTGGCTCTTTCGAGTTCAAAGAGTGAATATATCTCAACTCTGACTGCAACGTTTCATATCTAGCAGCTTCCTGATTGAGTTGTACTTTGTTGTGTGTCACCCACCAATTTTGGTCTCCACTCCGCATCACTGAAGATGCCAAACATAGTTTCTCGCGGATTGACCATGGTTCAGTCGGGCCAGTACTCATCAATTTGTGCTCTTTGAAAGAAAGAGAGAGTCCAAAATTATTGACTGGGAGGAGAGATAAAACAGGATAAAAATGAAATAGCATCAATCCAAACCCATAGCAACTACTAACCCATGTTCTGCTACCACAACAGTTCTCCTCTTGGCTTGAATAGTAAGGTTCAAACTAACCAGGTCAGTTACAAGGACAATCCAAGATAGTAAAGAAACATACTGGTTGGGGAACGTAGTGACCATTACAACTAGCGTTTTAACAGTACAATCGAAATACTGGAAGACCAAATTTATACTTACAAGTGATGAGAAACTGCAGAAGCCATGGTTAATTGTTACAACAACTCTAAAACTGGAACAATATTATTTAGACTTTTATTTATGCATAGCCCCAAATATTACATGATGCATTGCAAATGTATTTTCTTTGATGTCGCTCAAAGACTTGGGTAAAAGAACGTGTGATCAATGCTCATCTTCAGCTCTCTTTCTCCTTTCTCTTTCTTCTTTTCCCTGCCATTCTCCTTATTCCTCTATCCCCATCTCTTTCCAGGGACTGGACTTTGTTTCACTGTTATTGCTGTATGTGGTTCTCTGTTTACCAATTGCACTTGTTCTCTACTTTTCTCCGTATTACATCCATTTCCCTTCCACTCCTTTGTTGTCTCTTCCTTCACACGTTGCATTTTTTAAAAACTATTTATGTGTGGAGTGTGTGATGGAAAATTGTTGTTGTCTGTAATAATTGGCATTCAAGTAATGAACCGTAATTAAAAATAAAAAGTATATAACAATGAATGCATGAATTAAAAGTATATAACAATGGTGCTCCTCACTAAAATGTAATAATAATAATCTTTATTGTCACAAGTAGGCTGACATTAACACTGCAATGAAGTTACTGTGAAAACCCTCTAGTCGCCACATTCCGGCGCCTGTTCGGGTACACAGAGGGAGAATTCAGAATGTCCAATTCACCTAACAGCATGTCTTTCGGGACTTGTGGGAGGAAACCGGAGCACCCGGAGGAAACCCACGCAGACATGGGGAGAACGTGCAGACTCCACGCAGACATGGGGAGAACGTGCAGACTCCACACAGACAGTGACCCAAACCGGAAATCAAACCTGGGTCCCTGGTGCTGTGAATCAACAGTGTTAACCAGTAAACTCACTGTTGACCCTTTAAGCACCTACTCTATTTTTATCCCACCCATCGGTTTACTATTTTTTCCTCCACAGCGACGTTGGCAGCTCTTCTTGAAACCAAATGCAAAATCTAACTTTAGGACCTCAACATACCGTCTGCCTCCACAAGCTGATCTCTCTTTTGGTCGCAATCTCTCACCCCTCCCCCTCAAGCTCGCAACCTCTCACACCCCCCCCCCCCCCCCCCAAGCTCTCACTCACCCCCCCCCCAGCTCTCACTCACCCCCCCCCAAGCTCTCACTCACCCCCCCCAAGCTCTCACTCACCCCCCCCCCAAGCTCTCACTCACCCCCCCCCCCAAGCTCTCACTCACCCCCCCCCCCAAGCTCTCACTCCCCCCCCCCCCAAGCTCTCACTCACCCCCCCCCCCAAGCTCTCACTCACCCCCCCCCAAGCTCTCACTCACCCCCCCCAAGCTCTCACTCACCCCCCCCAAGCTCTCACTCACCCCCCCCAAACTCTCACTCACCCCCCCCAAACTCTCACTCACCCCCCCTGCTCTCACTCACCCCCCCGCCCCAAGCTCTCACTCACCCCCCCCAAGCTCTCACTCACCCCCCCGCCCCAAGCTCTCACTCACCCCCCCTTGCTCTCACTCACCCCCCCCAAGCTCTCACCCACCCACCCCCCCGAGCTCTCACTCACCCCCCCCTGCTCTCACTCACCCCCCCCCTGCTCTCACTCACCCCCCCCCTGCTCTCACTCACCCCCCCGCCCCGAGCTCTCATTCACCCCCCCCCCGAGCTCTCACTCACCCCCCCCCCCCGAGCTCTCACTCACCCCCCCCGCTCTCACTCACCCCCCCCGCTCTCACTCACCCCCCCAGCTCTCACTCACCCCCCCCGAGCTCTCACCCACCCACCCCCCGAGCTCTCACCCCCCCCCCGAGCTCTCACCCACCCCCCCGAGCTCTCACACCCACCCCCCCGAGCTCTCACTCACCCCCCCTGCTCTCACTCACCCCCCCAAGCTCTCACTCACCCCCCCCCCCCAAGCTCTCACTCACCACCCCCCCAGCTCTCACTCACCACCCCCCCCCCCAGCTCAGTCACCACCCCCCCCAGCTCTCACTCACCACCCCCCCCAGCTCTCACTCACCACCCCCCCCAGCTCTTACTCACCACCACCCCCAGCTCTCACTCACCACCCCCCCCACCAGCTCTCACTCACCACCCCCCCCAGCTCTCACTCACCACCCCCCCCCCCAGCTCTCACTCCCCACCCCCCCCAGCTCTCACTCACCACCACCCCCCCCCCAGCTCTCACTCACCACCCCCCCCCAGCTCTCACTCACCACCCCCCCCAGCTCTCACTCACCCCCCCCAGCTCTCACTCACCCCCCCCCAGCTCTCACTCACCACCCCCCCCCAGCTCTCACTCACCACCCCCCCCAGCTCTCACTCACCACCCCCCCCAGCTCTCACTCACCACCCCCCCAGCTCTCACTCACCACCACCCCCCCCAGCTCTCACTCACCACCACCCCCCCCAGCTCTCACTCACCACCACCCCCCCCAGCTCTCACTCACCACCACCCCCCCCAGCTCTCACTCACCACCCCCCCCAGCTCTCACTCACCACCCCCCCAGCTCTCACTCACCACCCCCCCCCCAGCTCTCACTCACCACCCCCCCCAGCTCTCACTCACCACCCCCCCCCTCCTCACTCACCACACCACCCCACCCCTCACTCACTCACCACCCCCCCCCCCAGCTCTCACTCACCACCACCCCCCCCCAGCTCTCACTCACCCCCCCCCCCCAGCTCTCACTCACCACCCCCCCCCCCAGCTCTCACTCACCACCCCCCCCAGCTCTCACTCACCACCCCCCCCCCCCAGCTCTCACTCACCACCCACCCCCCCCAGCTCTCACTCACCATCACCCCCCCAGCTCTCACTCACCACCACCCCCCCCAGCACTCACTCACCACCACCCCCCCAGCTCTCACTCACCACCACCCCCCCCCAGCTCTCACTCACCACCACCCCCCCCAGCTCTCACTCACCACCCCCCCCCAGCTCTCACTCACCCCCCCCCCCCCCAGCCCCAGCTCTCACTCACCACCACCCCCCCCCCCAGCCCCAGCTCTCACTCACCACCCCCCCCCAGCTCTCACTCACCACCCCCCCCCAGCTCTCACTCACCACCCCCCCCCCAGCTCTCACTCACCACCACCCCCCCAGCTCTCACTCACCACCCCCCCCAGCTCTCACTCACCCCCCCCCCCCAGCTCTCACTCACCACCCCCCCCCCCCCAGCTCTCACTCACCACCCCCCCCAGCTCTCACTCACCACCCCCCCCCAGCTCTCACTCACCACCCCCCCCAGCTCTCACTCACCACCACCCCCCCCAGCTCTCACTCACCACCACCCCCCCCTCCTCACTCACCGCACCACCCCACCCCTCACTCACTCACCACCCCCCCCAGCTCTCACTCACCACCCCCCCCCCAGCTCTCACTCACCACCCCCCCCCCCAGCTCTCACTCACCACCCCCCCCCAGCTCTCACTCACCACCCCCCCCCCCAGCTCTCACTCACCACCCCCCCCCCCCAGCTCTCACTCACCACCCCCCCCCCCCAGCTCTCACTCACCACCCCCCCCCAGCTCTCACTCACCACCACCCCCCCAGCTCTCACTCACCACCACCCCCCCCAGCACTCACTCACCACCCCCCCCAGCTCTCACTCACCACCACCCCCCCCCCAGCCCCAGCTCTCACTCACCACCCCCCCCCCCCCAGCCCCAGCTCTCACTCACCACCCCCCCCAGCTCTCACTCACCCCCCCCCCCCCCAGCTCTCACTCAACACCCCCCCCCAGCTCTCACTCACCACCACCCCCCCCAGCTCTCACTCACCACCCCCCCCAGCTCTCACTCACCACCCCCCCCAGCTCTCACTCACCACCCCCCCCCAGCTCTCACTCACCACCCCCCCCAGCTCTCACTCACCACCCCCCCCAGCTCTCACTCACCACCCCCCCCAGCTCTCACTCACCACCCCCCCCCCAGCTCTCACTCACCACCCCCCCCCCAGCTCTCACTCACCACCCCCCCCCAGCTCTCACTCACCACCCCCCCAGCTCTCACTCACCACCCCCCCCCAGCTCTCACTCACCACCCCCCCCAGCTCTCACTCACCACCCCCCCCCCAGCTCTCACTCACCCCCCCCCCCCAGCTCTCACTCACCACCCCCCCCCAGCTCTCACTCACCACCACCCCCCCTCCTCACTCACCGCACCACCCCACCCCTCACTCACTCACCACCCCCCCCAGCTCTCACTCACCACCCCCCCCCCAGCTCTCACTCACCACCCCCCCAGCTCTCACTCACCACCCCCCCCAGCTCTCACTCACCACCCCCCCCCCCCCAGCTCTCACTCACCACACCCCCCCCCCCCCCCAGCTCTCACTCACCACACCCCCCCCCCCCCAGCTCTCACTCACCACACCCCCTCCAAGCTCTCAGTCACCACCCCCCCACACACACACACAGCCACCGTCTCTCTCTCTCACTTACTGCCGCTCCCGGCCGCCATCATCCCAGCAAGCATTGCGCGCACCGACCTCTGACCCCCCGTCCCAAACCCCGCCTGCAGGCCCCGCGGTAACCAGGCAACAGGCCGGGGGTAACCAGGCAACAGACCCCGCGGTAACCAGGCAACAGGCCCGGGGGTAACCAGGCAACAGGCCCCGCGGTAACCAGGCAACAGGCCCGGGGGTAACCAGGCAACAGGCCCGGGGGTAACCTGTATGCACAGTCCCCAGTCTCCAGTTTGCATCGTCTGATCGTCCTGGCAGCTACCTTGCCTTGTTCCCATTAACATCGCTTAAAGATTCTCCAGAACGGGAAAAGTTGAAAATTATGATGTTTGAATAGTGAGGAAATTGTTAGGACAGTGGGCTGTTTAATCACGATCCAGCACTGCCCTGGCAAAATTGGGACTTCTGTTTACTCTCTTTATTATAGCCCCAGCATTGGTGTGGGTTATAGATTGATTGCTCCCCCACAAGAATACACCTTGTTTACTGTTAGGAAATATAGTGCAGTACTAAGGGAGTGCTGCATTGTTGAAGGTGCTGTCTTTTTCATGAGACATTAAACTGAGGTTCCATCTGCCTGCTTGGTGTCATGTGAAATGAATGAATGACATTCGCTTATTGTCACAAGTAGGCTTCAAATGAAGTTACTGTGAAAAGCCCCTAGTCGCCACATTCCGGCGCCTGTTCGGGGAGGCTGGTACGGGAATCGAACCGTGCTGCTGGCCTGCCTTGGTCTGCTTTCAAAGCCAGCGATTTAGCCCTGTGCTAAACAGCCCCAAGAGTACCTTTAAGAAATTGGTGTTTATAAATGGGTGTGTATATAAATATCTGTAGTGAGAGTACCTTTAAGAAATGCGTGTTTACTAGTGCAGTGATATCAGAGAGTGGGTGGAGCTGGGCTGTCTGTCAGCTTTTTACTTTCGTTTTGAGCAGGCTGCAGGGTGTGTTTTCATTTTGTTTTCAGTGTTGGAGCTGAAGCCAGACCAAGCAGGTGTACTGCTATTCTCTCTGCCATCAAAAGACTATCTCTTGATCATTTGGTGAATTCAGAATTATAAATGTTTTCAGTAGTGACTTTAACCTAATGTGCTTCTAATAAAGGGTATGTTTTTAAGTCGTATGGATGTTAAAAAGGAAAGCTTAAGGTTTACTTAGTGTTGAAGTCTTTGGGGGTTGTATTTGAATTAATGGTTGCAAAGATGTTCACTGTATGTTTTAAAAAGGTTAACTTGAGTTCATAGAATAAACATTGTTTTGCTTTAAAAAATACTTTTCCATTTCTGCTGTACCACACCTGTAGAGTGGGCCATGTGCTCCCCATACCACAATCTAATAAAAGTTGTGGGTCAGGTGAACTCCATGATACACTTTGGGGTTCTCTAAACCCTGGCCCATAACATTGGGTGGATGTAAAATATCCCATGACACTATTTTGAAGAAGCAGAGGGGAGTTCTCCCTAGTGTCCTGCCCTATATTTATCCCGCAATCAACGTCATAAAAAACAGATGACCGTGGTCATTATCACATAATAATAATCTTTACTGTCACAAGTAAGCTTGGCTAATGTGCCATTGATTGCAGAGGTTTGTTGAGCGCAAGTTGACTGTCGCGTTTCTTACAACAGTGACTCCACATCAAAATTACTCATTGGCTGTTATGCATTTTGAGACATTGTGAGGTCATGAAAGACGCTATATGAATACATGACTTTTGTAACAAGATAGTAAACTGGGGAGGTTGGTGTTAGACTTCAAGAAGACATGATTCATTTTAATAGGAAGAGCAATAAGAGGCAATAGAATCCATACAGTGCAATTCTGCGGCAACCCAATCTTTGGACACTATGGGCAGCGCGGTAAGACAGTGGGTAGCACCGTTGCTTCACAGCTCCAGTGCCTCAGGTTCAATTCCCAGCTTGGGTCACTGTCTGTGTGTAGTCTGCACGTTCTCCCAGTGTCTTCGGGGTTTCCTCCGGCTGCTCCGGTTTCCTCCCACAAGTCCCGAAAGACGTGCTGTTAGGTGAATTGAACCTTCTGAATTCTCCCTCTGTGTACCCGAACAGGTGCCGGAGTGTGGCGACTAGGGGCTTTTCACAGTAACTTCATTGCAGTGTTAATGTAAGCCTACTTGTGACAATAAAAATTATTATTCTAGCGTGGCCAATCCACCTAACCTGTGCAAATTTGGACTGTGGGAGGATCCAGAGCACCAGAGGAAACCCACGCAAACACGGGGAGAACGTGCAGACTCCGCACAGAGAGTCACCCAACGTTGGAATTAAACCCGGGTGCCTGGTGGGGACAATTGTAAAGGGATGCAGGAGACACCTGCACAAATCCCTGAAGGTGGCAGGGCAGATTGAAGAAGTGATCCTGAATTTTGTAAACATAGAACATACAGTGCAGAAGGAGGCCATTCGGCCCATCGAGTCTGCATCGACCCACTTAAGCCCTCACTTCCACCCTATCCCCGTAACCCAATAACCGCTCCTAACCTTTTTGGACACTATGGGCAAATTAGCATGGCCAATCCACCTAACCTGCACACCTTTGGACTGTGGGAGGAAACCAGAGCACCCGGAGGAAACCCACACAGACACGGGGAGGCAGAGAGGCATAGAGAACAAAAGCAAGGATTTTATGATGAACCTTTATAAATAATTTGTTCGGGCTTAACTGGAGTATTGTGCCCAAATCTGAGCGCTGCACTTTCGGATGGATGTGAAGGCTTTAGAGAGGAAATAGAATACTTTTCACTGCCACTGGACATCTGGAAGCAGTATGTGACCACGATGAAAGTAAGTGGAGGTAATTTTTCACCCCAGTTGGCCTGTGAACAGTATTATCTCAAAAACTAATGGAACGATTTTAACCACACCCCGGAGCACAGAGAGGGTATGGCCAAAAGAAGATCGATTTGTTGTTTGTGAAGGTGCAGACCTGGATTCAGATCCTGGAATTTTTTTAAAGGGTGACTTTTTTTTGATTGCTTTAGAATGTTCTGGATTGTGTCAGCTGCAGTGGTGGAATTTGTCACAGCTACCAAAATGTGGGCAGTTTTCAGAGCAGGTTGGTGGATATAAATTGACTTAAAGCCTCCTCAGTGAGACGGAAGCTAACAGGTATGATTGTCCACCTAAGAGACTCTATGTTACTGGCCATGGGTTCTGTGGGTTCTTGCGTTGCTGATGAGTCTGTTCCTAGAGCCGTATCTTCCACTGCCCTCTTGGCAGGTGTTTCCGGGAGGTGGGATCTGTCCTTGGAGTCTAGATCACTGGTATTCCTTTCTCAGGCTCTGCTTCCAGGCCTCCTCTTGCCATCGGGTGTCCTCGTAGAACTGTGCCCTTTCAATCAAGATGTTCCTCCAAGTAGGTCTTTCCTGAGCAAGGGTCTCCCAGTCATTGGCACCTATGTTGTATTTCTTGGCGCAAGCCTTCAGGGTGGCTTTGAAGCGCTTCCTTTGTCTTCTTGTTTGGGAGCCTTCTTTGAGCTAGGTGAAGATTTGTTTTGGCAGTCAGGACTCTGATATCTTAAGCGCTCGGCCGGCCCAGCGGAGTTGGCTTTGGATGAATAGGGCCTCAATGCTGGTACTCTTGGCTCCTTAAAGGTCATTGATGTTAGTAGGGCCTGTCCTCACAGCTGATCTGGAGAATTAATCTCAGACAGCATTGATGGTACCTCTCCAGGGTCTTGAGGTGGAGACTGTATGCAGTCCAAATTTCTGAGCCGTATAGAAGAATTGGAAGGACGACTGCCTTGTACACAAAGATCTTGGTGTCAGCATGGATGTCGTGGTCGTCAAAGACGCTCATCCTTGGCTGTCCGAAGGAGGCGCTTGTGGATTGGATACGATGTTGGACCTCCACATTGATGTCAGCATGAGATGAAATGAAAATCGCTTATTGTGACAAGTAGGCTTCAAATGAAGTTACTGTGAAAAGCCCCTAGTCGCCACATTCCGGCGCCTGTTCGGGGAGGCTGGTACAGGAATTGAACCGTACTGCTGGCTTGTCTTGGTCTGTTTTCAAAGCCAGCGATTTAGCCCTGTGCTAAACCAGTTCCTAGTGGCTCTCCAGGTGGCGGAAATGTTCCAGGTTTGGGAGGGTTTCTCCATTCATCTTTATGAAGGAAGTGACCGAATCTTGCCCTGGGTCGGGTTGGTAAAGGACTCGAGTCTTCTTGAGGTTGAGACTAAGACCAATTCTTCGGTGTGCTTCTGTGAAGGTGTCAAGCATGGCTTGGAGATTCTATCCTGAGAGAATGAAGATGGCAATGTCTTCCGCATACTGAAGCTCCACGAGTGATTTCAACCGTTGAGGTTGAAAGTCCATTCTGTAGACAATGTCCACTCCACTGGGAAGCTTGTTCTTGATGAGGTAAAGGATGGTGGCAATGAAGATGGAGAAAAGGGTAGGGGTAATGACACATCCTTGTTTGAATCCAGTCCAGACCTCGAAGGTTTCTGTCTTATTTCCCTCACCGACGACTGTCGTTGACTTCTTCTTGTGGAGTAGTCTGAGGATGTTGATGAATTTTTCTGTACATTCGGCCTTTGACAGGGTTTTTCACAGCACTTTCCGATTGACGGAGTCAAAAGCCTTGGTCAGATCGATGAAGGCCTTGTGGAGTGGTTGAGGTTGCTCCTGGCATTTCTCTTAAAGTTGCCGAGCAGTAAAAATCAAGTCCGCTGTTCCAAGGTTTGTTTGGAAGCCACACTGGCTTTCCGGAAGGATTTCGTAAGAGACTGTGAGAAGGCGGCTACTGACTATTCAGGCGATGATCTTTCCGGCAATGGAGATTCCTCGGAAGTTCACTGTCTCTTTTCTTGAAGATGATGGTGATGACGGCATTCCTGAGGTCGGCAGGAATTTCTTCTCTGTCCCAGATTTTCAGGAACAGCTGATGGAGATGACGGGTGAGCTCTTCTCCTCCAAATTTGAAAATCTCTGCTGAAATCCCTGCCCAACCCTGTGAATTTTCCATTCCTACCATGTTTAATGGTGGCTTTGACTTCAGCCATGCTTGGTGGGAGGTCAAGATAATCTGTGATGAGGAGTTGGGAGATTTCCTCAAACATCCTCATCTATATTTGTGTGATGGTTCAGGATTTCTTCGCAGTGTTCTTTCCATCAAAGGCTGATACTTGCTCTTTCTCTGAAGAGTTTTCTGTCCTTACTCTGCACCAGTTTGAGGCCTAGGGTGTTGGGTTCATATATTGCCTTGGTGGCACTGAAGGAGCCCCAGTGTCATGCTTGGCAATGAGGAGTTTCAACTCCTTAGCTTTCGCAGTCCACCATTGGTTCTTGATTTCCCAGCTTCTTCTTTGTACCTCTGCCTTGGCTGATTGATGAGCTCTCCTCTTTGCTTTGCTGGTTATGTTGTTTTGCTAAGTGAAGAGAGCTTTCCTCATCTTCTCAATGAGGTCTTGAATGGTGGCGTCATTCTTGTCAAAGCAGTCTTGGTGTTCCCTGGTCTAGTAGCCAATGGTTTCTTCACAGCTTGAGATGATGGCTGTCTTCAGCTCTTTCCCAGTTTCCTCCACGCCATTAGAATGGATGCTTTGAGATTATGAAGAAGACATTGTTGGATGTTCATGCGAATGCTTTGTTCTTCAAGGCACAATGTTAATCTTTTTTCTGAGCTGTTTCTTCATCTTCCGTTTCTTCTGGTGGCGTTTCATGGATGTAAAGGGACAGATGAGCCGGTAGTCTGTCCAGTAGTCATCTGCACTGGTCATCATTTTGGTGATGAGGGCATTCTTTTGGTCTCGGGATTGGACAATGACAAAGTTGACCATGTACCAATGCTTTGATCATGGGTCCATCCAGGAAGTCTTGAACTTGTCTTTTTGGCGAAACAGTGTGTTAGTGATGACAAACTGGTTTTCTGCCCATTTGGAGTTGCAATTCCCAACTCCTTCCTTCCCAATGGTCCTTTCCAGAGTTGGGAGGACTTTCCAACCCCAAGTCCCCAAGGAGGATGATCTCATCTTCCTTAAGAATGTTGGAGAGTATGGTGTCCAGGATGGAGTAGAAGCTTTCTTTGGACTCATCATGGGTTTAATATATCAGAGTCCCAGTTGCCAAAGCAAATCTTCACCCAGCTCAAAGAAGGCTCCCTAACAGGAAGCAGCAAGTAGTGATAAGGGGGGTCTTTCTCAGGTTGGAGGGCAGTAACCAGTGGAGTGCCATTGTGATCAGTGCTGGGACCACAGCTCTTCACAATATATATGAATTATTTCTTGGAAGGAACAGAGCATACTGTGGCAAAATTTGGGGATGATAAAAGATAGGACGGAAGGCAGGATAGAAGTGTTAAGAATTCCACTGATGTTACCTGCCAGAGCATCTCAAAACCACCCTGAAGGATAACTTGAAACACTGGTTCTTAGTCGTGTATTTTTGTTTGGGATAATGTGAGGAACAACGTACAAGTCAGTGAGGAACTAGTCCAGTTGTGTAAACAATTAATAAAAAATATTTATTAAAGTAAAATAAAATAAAAAATACACAACAAAAGACTAAATATACAATATGGCACTTAAGTATAATAATAACTAAATACACCATTTTATTGGAAGTTACCTCTTGTTCCCAAAATATACCCACATTTCCTGAATTCACCCTTTCCCAAGCAACATCCAATTTTAGTAACTATATCTCGGTCAAATCTAGCTAATAGTTATCACATAATACCACTTAGGTGACCAAGTCTGGGAAAACAACAACAATTTTTTTTTCCATCATAGATTATCATAGAATTTACAGTACAGAATGAGGCCACTCGGCCCATCGAGTCTGCATCGGCTCTTGGAAAGAGCACCCTACCCGAGGTCAACACGTCC
The DNA here is from genome assembly GCF_902713615.1 of Scyliorhinus canicula. Lineage (NCBI taxonomy): Eukaryota > Metazoa > Chordata > Chondrichthyes > Carcharhiniformes > Scyliorhinidae > Scyliorhinus > Scyliorhinus canicula. The sequence continues at coordinate 7,901,905 of NC_052160.1, read as the reverse complement.
ACCCTATCCCCATAACCCAGTAACCCCACCCAACACTAAGGGCAATTTTGGACACTAAGGGCAATTTATCATGGCCAATCCGCCTAACCTGCACATCTTTGGACTGTGGGAGGAAACCGGAGCACCCGGAGGAAACCCACACAGGCATGGGGAGGATGTGCAGACTCCGCACAGACAGTGACCCAAGCCGGAATCGAACCTGGGACCCTGGAGCTATGAAGCAATTGTGCTATCCACAATGCTACCGTGCTGCCCTAAAACATCTCTTCCTTGTTCAGCAAAGGAACAAAATTACATATTTTAGAGCAGAATATCTGCAATCTGCCACGGCTCTAAATGTTCGATGGAACAGCCCTCTGTGGCTTGGATCATAGATGGAACTGGCTTGTCTGACTGTTGGATGGAGAACGAGCCTCCCTCCCCGATGAGGGTGCGAGCAGTTCTACTGTTCAATTTCTTTGATATCCCACCCTGTGAATTCAGCTGTCTACATCTCTCAAATTCCTTCCCTTTGGAAGTTATCATTTGTATAGCCTCATTGACCTTGATAAGCAATGTTTCTGATATGACCATTCACACCGCAATGTCTCTAGATGCCTGCTAATCTTGTTACTTGTCTTATTTTGTTTATATTGCAACCTCACTTTTAACCTCGTTAATTTTCCAAATTCCTAACAGTAAGGAGGGTGTAAATAGTTTACAGAGAGATATTGACATGTTAAATGAGTTGGCAGGAAACTGGCAAATGGAATTTGATGTGGGAAAATGTGAGCTTGTTCATTTTGGAAGAAAGAACGAGAAGGTGGGTTACTATTTAAATGGCGAGAGACTGCAGAAAGCTGTAGCACAAAGGGACTTGGGGGTCCTTCTTCATGAAACCCAGAAAGTTAGCATACAGGTGCAGAAGGTAATAGGGAAGGCAAACAGAATACTGGCTTTTATTCTAAGAGGGCTGGATCATAAAAGTATAGCAGTGTCGCTGCAATTTACAAGGTACTCGTGAAGTCACATTTACAATATTCTGTACAGTTCTGGTCCCTTTATTTAAGGAAAGAAAAATAATCACTGGAGGCAGTACAGAGTTGTTTTACCCGGATGATCCTGGGTATGGAGGGACTCCCATATGAGGAACGATTATACAGGTTAGGTCGGTACTCCTTGGAGTTCAGAAGAATGGGAGGTGATTTGATTGAAGCATATAAGATTCTTAGAAAATTAGACAGGATAAATGTTGAGAGGATGTTTTCACACATGGGAGTGTAGGACTAGAGGGCATAGTCGCAGAATAAGGGGATGCCTACGGGTTTCAGAAATAATTTCTTCTCTTAAAGAGTGGTGGATCTCTGGAATTCTTTGCCGAAGAAAGCTCTGGAGGCCGAGCTCTCAAGGCTGAAATCGAGAGGTTTTTAGTCAGTTGGGGAATTAAGGGGCATGGAGATAAGGCAGGAAAGTGGACTTAGTGAATGTTAGATCAGCCATGATCTTATTAAATGGTGGAGCAGAATCAACAGGAGTAGGCCATTCAGCCCCTCGAGTCTGTCCTGCCATTCATTGAGATCATGGCTGATGTGACCCACCTCCATATACCTGCCTTTGGCCCATATCCTTTAATTTCTTTGCTTAACCAAAACCGATTCACCTCAGATTTAAAATTAACAAATGCACTGACTTCAAGTGCTGTTTGTGGGAGAGAGTTCCTAACCTCTGGTACACCACTAGTCACCACCTGCCAATTAGAGTAATCACCCATTATGTCTGCATGAGAGCAAGGTGAACAAGTAAAATTATAGGCAACCAGAAGCTTGCATCGTGCTTGCAGACTGAGCAAGCAAGGCACGATGGGCCAAAGGGCCTCCCTGCTGGAGAATTCTATGACTCATGGTTGCAGACGAAGCTGCGGTGTCCCTTGTTCTGCCATTCACATATACCTCTGGCCAAATCTTTTGTTTCTTTCCCACATCCATTACCATTCCATTTTGCACCATGGAATCTTTGGTTATATGATTTCTGCAGATCAACTTTCCTTTTGTTCCTTCTGTCTATCCTCCCACCTTTCATCTGCACAGAACTATTACATTTCCATCTTTCCTTTGGTTGTGAAGAAAGGTAATTGACCTGAAATGCTAACTCTCCACAGGTGCCAGAGCTGCTGAGTATGGATGGCATGGTAGCACAGTGGTTAGCACTGTTGTTTCACAGCTCGCAGGGTCCCTGGTTCAATTCCCGGCTTGGGTCATTGTCTGTACCGAGTCTGCACATTCTTCCCTTGTCTGCGTGGGTTTCCTCTGGGTGCTCCAGTTTCCCCCCACAAGTCCCGAAAGACGTGCTTGTTAGGTGAATTGGACATTCTGAATTTTCCCTGTGTACCCGAACAGGCGCCGGAATGTGTCGACTAGGGGCTTTTCACAGTAATTTCATTGCAGTGTTAATGTAAGCCTACTTGTGACAATAAAGATTATTATTATAGATTATTATTTCCAGCACTTTCTTTATTTCCAATGTCCATGTGGGGCCTCCAAAACTGGAACCAGAAAGGTGCAGCTCGCCAATCAATAACCTCCAATATTCACCCAACAACCGCTAGCCCCACCAGCCCTGCCCAGATCAGCCCAGCGCCACCAGCCCAGCCCCCCTGCCCACCAGCGCATCCCAGCCCACCTGCCCTGCCAGCCCAGCACCACCTGCCCAGCCCCACTTGCCGTGCCACCTGCCCTGCCCACCAGCCTTGCCCAGCCCCACCTGCCCTTCCCACCCCAGCCCCACCTGCCCTGCCAACCAGCTCAGCCCCACCTGCCCTTCCCACCCCAGCCCCACCTGCCTTGCCAACCAGCTCAGCCCCACCTGCCCTTCCCACCCCAGCCCCACCTGCCCTGCCCTGCCCACCCCAGCCCCACCTGCCCTGCCCACCCCAGCCCCACCTGCCCTGCCCACCCCAGCCCCACCTGCCCTTCCCACCCCAGCCCCACCTGCCTTGCCAACCAGCTCAGCCCCACCTGCCCTGCCCACCCCAGCCCCACCTGCCCTGCCCACCCCAGCCCCACCTGCCCTGCCCTCCCCAGCCCCACCTGCCCTTCCCACCCCAGCCCCACCTGCCCTGCCCACCCCAGCCCCATCTGCCCTGCCCACCCCAGCTCCACCTGCCCTGCCACCCCAGCTCCACCTGCCCTGCCCACCCCAGCCCCACCTGCCCTGCCCACCCCAGCTCCACCTGCCCTGCCCACCCCAGCTCCACCTGCCCTGCCCTGTCCAGCCCCACCAGCCTTCCCCAGCCCCACCTGCCCTGCCCACCCCAGCCCCACCTGCCCTGCCAATCCCCCCAAAAGGCTGCTACAATCCGTTGCCGCCCGCTGAATGGCTGCGCCCGAACGCCACTCCCATTGGCTACTCTGCACGCTCACGCCATTGGCTATCCGCGCCGTTACTCCACCGACCATTGGCCACCCCGGAGGCTCATCACATTGGCTGCTCCCTCTGCCGCCGCTCCCATTGGCTGAGAGGCCTCAGGGCCCCGCCTCCCGCCGTCGTCAGGGCAACAACCGAACGCCGTGGGGCCGAACCAAACCAGCGGCGAGGGGGAAGCGAGGGTGAGAGGGAGGGATGAGGGGGGGAGGGAGGGGGGATGAGGGGGGGAGGGAGGGGGGATGAGGGGGGGAGGGAGGGGGGGGAGGGAGGGGGGGAGGGGGGAGGGAGGGTGAGGGGGGAGGGGGGGGATGAGGGGGGGAGGGAGGGGGGATGAGGGGGGGGAGGGAGGGGGGATGAGGGGGGGGAGGGAGGGGGGATGAGGGGGGGGGGAGGGAGGGGGGATGAGGGGGGAGGGAGGGGTGTGAGGGGGGGAGGGAGGGGAATGGGGAGGGGGATGAGGGGGAGGGAGGGAGGGGGATGAGGGGAGGGAGGGAGGGGGATGAGGGGGGAGGGAGGGGGATGAGGGGGAGGGAGGAAGGGGGAGGGAGGGATGGGGAGTATGAAGGGGAGGGGAAGGGAGGGGAGATGAGGGGGGTGAGGGGAGGGGGGATGAGGGAGGGACGGATCAGGGAGGGGGCAGGGAGGGGGATGAGGGGGGGATGAGGGAGGGAGGGGCGGATGAGGAGGGAGGGGGGATGGGGAGGAGGGGGGATGAGGGGGAGTGGGAGGGGGGATGAGGGGGGGTGGGAGGGGGGATGAGTGAGGGGGGATGAGTTGGGGAGGGAGGAACGGATGAGGGGGAGGGAGGGACAGATGAGGGCGAGGGAGGGACGGATGAGGGGGAGGGAGGGGCAGATAGGGGGGAGGGGGAGTGATGAGGGGGGAGAGGGAGGGGGGAGGGTGGGGGTAGGGGGATGAGGAGGGTGGGGAGTGGGGATCAGATGTGGGTGAGGAGGGTGGGAAGTGGGGATCAGATGGGGGTGAACACAGTACCCCAGGGACCATGGTGGCACAGTGGTTAGCACTGTTGCTCCAGGGTCCCAGGTTCGATTCCCGACTTGGGTGACTGTGTGTGGAGTCTGCAGAGGGTTCATCAACCAGGATCATTTTGTTTTGCACATTTTCTGCTCCGCAGTTAGATCATTGGAGATCTATAGGAAGATCCAAATTTTCTTGTTTGGGCCAAGTAATGCAATGGATGACATAGACTTATGACAAGGAATGCGAAGTGGGGGGGGGGGGGGGGGAAATTCAGGGGGGGAAAAAACCACCACATACCGCCCCTGTTTTGGAAATATTTTTGTACACCTATTGAAACAGTTCACAAATCGAGCTCTGACAAAGCGGTCAATGGGAGAATATGTCAATATAGATGAGGATGACGACAATGGTGATCACACTGCTTTTTAAAAAAATCATGGTGAAGCATTTTAGTGCTGGGGAATCAAATACCTTTAAATTTTCAGCAGTCTTAGGACTAAATGATGTGGGCAAAGCACAATGTGTTGAATAAATCTATCTCCACCCTCCCATGAGTACCACAATACTCAGTTTGAAAAGATTATCCTCACATCGTTGTGACATCCATTGAACCACACCTGTTACTTGCATGGCTTCTTTGAACAAACCTAATGCCAACGTTTCTTGTGCCACGGGAATATTAGGGACAAGATTAATAATGTGCAGCACTTGGAGAGAAGTTACGTTCATTTGATCTGTAGTTTTGGACCAGATTCAAACCCAGGTTGAAGGACTGTACTCCACATGTTGTGCCACAGTGTTCAATATTTTTATTGGAAGTACATTCATTGCAAAATGTTGTGTACCATGTTGAGTTCCATTGCCTGCCATTAGCGATTCTCTTTTTATTTATTCTTTCCGGAAACAGTTTCTGCATTGCCGTAAAATACATCCCTGACATACTGTCGTCGCTTCGGTGAAGTGTGCCCATGGAGAATCCCGAGACCGAATTCAAGTCACGCAACCCAGTGCCTGTGCAAATCACAGTGCTGAGGGCCAAGAACTTGGTAAGAATCTTTCTTTCTCAGGCAATCAGAGCTTTTATAATTTGGACATTTTTAAGGAACTTTTACATTTAACTCATCAATAGCTTAAACAAAAGGATGCTGCATTTGCGAGTTGATCCCCCATGAAGAAAAAGAAAGACTGGCCTATATATTGTACCTTTCACCACCATTTAACACTGCACAAAGTGCATATGCGGGCAGCACAGTGGTTAGCACTATGGCTTCACAGCGCCAGGTTCGATTCCCTGCTTGGTTCACTGTCTGTGCGGAGTTTGCACGTTCTTCCCGTGTCTTCGGGGGTTTCCTCCGGGCGCTCCGGTTTCCTCCCACAAGTCCCTAAAGACGTGCTATTAGATGATTTGGACATTCTGAATTCTCCCTCTGTGTATGAGCAGGCGCCAGAAAGTGGCGACTCGGGGCTTTTCACAGTAACTTCATTATAGTGTTTATGTAAGCCTACCTGTGACAATAAAGATTATTATTATGACAGCCAATTAAGTACTGCTATTGCTGTAATATAGGAAACCCAGCAACCAATTTGCACACAGCAGGCTCCCAAAAATATAAATGTGATAATAAGCAGATAATGCACTGTTGTGATCTTTGTGTGAAATAGTGCCAGGGAATTCATTGCTCAGAGGGTAGGTGGGACCTCAGTTTAACATTCCATGATGGCATCTCTGCCAGTTCAGCACTCCCTCAGTACTACACTGGGGTGTCAGCCTATTTTTCTTTGCGCACGTCTCCTGGGGTGACAGACCTGAACCCGCAGACCTCTGACTCAAAAGTTGAGAATGCCCTCACCACCACTGACACAAATTTAACTTGGTTAAAATGCTTCCTTACTTCAACCAGCTGGATAGGGAACTAATTTTCTTATGAGGAGAGGTTGAGTAGATTGGGCCTGTACTCAATGGAGTTTAGAAGAATGAGAGACAACCTTATTGGGACATTTAAGATTCGGGGGGGGGGGGGGGGTGCTTGACAGGGTAGATGCTGAGAAGTTGTTTCCCCTTGTGGGCAACTCTAGGACCAGGGGCACCATCTCAGAGTAAAGGATCACCTATTTCAGACAGAGATGAGGAGAAATTTCTTCCTCAGAGGGTAGTGAATCTGTGCAGTTCTTTACCGCAGAGAGCTGTAGAGGCTGGGTCGTTATGTGTGTTCAAGGCTGAGGTAGAATTTTAATCAGTCAGGGAGTCAAGGGTGATGGGGATAACGTGGGAAAGTGGCGTTGAGTGTCATCATATCAGTTCAATAATGATTTAATTAAATGGCAGAACAGACCTGATGGGCCAAATGGCCTACTTACATAGATTCATAGAAGTTTGCAGCACACAAGGAGGCTGTTATATTACCATGGCTGGTAATATGTTGTATTCTTTGTCCTTCCTTCCAGAATGACCGAATGTAGTGTTGACAAAGACTATATCAATCAAAAGATTGAAACAAAACTAATTTATTATTACACTACTAATTAAATGAAGTTCAAACACTCTACTGAGCTACAGATAATAATTAAATCTTTTTCTTTTTTTTTATAAATTTAGAGTACCCAATTATTTTTTCCAATTAAGGGTCAATTTAACGTGGCCAATCCACCTAACCTGCACATCTTTTGGGTTGTGGGGGTGAAACCCACGCAGACACGGGGAGAATGTGCAAACTCCTCACAGACAGTGACCCAGGGCCGGGATTCGAACCCAGGTCCTCAGTGCCGTAGGCAGCAATGCTAACCACTGTGCCACCGTGCTGCCCTAGATAATAATTAAATAATATTAAATCTGTCTTGCAGTACTCAATAATCTACCTAATCACTAACTACACTATGATCTAACCTCGGGCTATCTCTATCTACTCTAATCTTCTTCTTATGCTGTCACCGTGCTTTCTCCTTGTGCTACTCCCAAGATTCCCTCAGAGTCTGACTTAAATACAGAGAAGTGGTGACGCCCTCTAGTGTTTGATTTACACAGAGATGTGATTATTAACCCTTCACTAACCTGACTGTATACATATTATTACAGAGGCCATTCAGCCCATCGTGTCAATGCCAGCCATCAAAGATCTGACTACACCAATGCCATTTTCCAGAACTTAGCCCATAGCCCTGGAGGTTATGGCAGTGCAAGTGAATATCTAAATACTTCTTGAATGTTACAAGAGTTTCTGACTCAACCACCCTTTCAGGCAGTGAGTTCCAAACTCCCACCACCCTCTGGAGGAAAAGTTTTCTCCTTAACTCACTTCTTAGCCTTCTACCTTATGCTACTCCCAGAAGAAAGCACAAGAAGAAGATTAGAGTAGGTTGAGTTAACATGAGGTTAGTGTAAGCAAATTAGGATAACATTAGACAGGAATTGAAGAATTTGGATTGGGTGCAGCTGTTGGATAATAAATCAACATCGGACATGTGGGAGACTTTCAAGCGACAGTTGATTAGGATTCAGGAAAGTCACGTTCCTGAGAGAACGAAGGATAAGTATGGGAAGTTTAGGGAGCCTTGGATAATGAGGGATATTGTGAACCTCGTCAAAAACAAAAAGGAGACTTTTTTCCCGTTCCAGAAGGGTGGGAACAGTTGAAACCCTTGAGGAATATAAAGAAAGTAGGATGGTACTGAAGAGGGAAATTAGGAGGGCTAGGAGGGGTCATGAAAAGTCCTTGGCAAGTAGGATTAAGGTGAATCCCAGAGCTTTTTATTCATATGTAAAAAGCAAGAGGGTGGCCAGGGAAAGGATTGGGCCACTTAAAGACAGTGGGGGGAATCTTTGTGTTGAACCAGAGGAAATAGGCGAGGTACTAAATGAGTACTTTGCATCGGTATTCACTAAAGAAAGAGACTTTGTGGAAGTTGATCCTTGGGTAGGGTGTGTGGACTGTATGGATCATGTTAACATTGAAAAGGAGGAGATATTGGGAGGTATTAAAAGATATTAAAGTACATAAGTCCCGAGGCCAGATGGGATTTATCCCAGAATACTGAGGGAAGCAAGGGAGGAAATTGCTGGGGATTTGGCTGACATCTTTGTCTCCTTATTGGCTACAGGTAAGACCCCAGAGGACTGGAGAATAGCTAATGTGGTACTGCTGTTCAAAAAAGATGGCAGGGATAATCCTAGAAATGATAAGCCGGTGAGCCTCATGTCGGTAGTAGGTAAATTATTGGAGAATTCTCAGGGACAGGATTTATACCCATTTGGAAACAAGTGGACTCAAGCGATAGACAGCATGATTTTGTGAAGGAGAGGCCGTGCCTCACTAACTTGATCGAGTTTTTTGAGGCGGTGACAAAGATGATTGATGAGGGGAGGGCAGTGGATGTTGTTTACATGAACTTCAGTAAAGCCTTTGACAAGCAGTGGAAGAGTGTTTTTCTGAATGGAAGGTTGTGACCAGTGGTGTTCCACAGGGATTGGTGCTGTGGCCTCTGATGTTTGTGGTATACATAAATGATTTGGAAGAAAATGTAGCTGGTCGGATTAGTAAGTTCGCGGATGACACCAAGGTTGGTGCAGTGGCAGATAGTGTTGACGATTGTCAGAAGGTACAGCAGGACATAGATAGGTTGGAGACTTGGGCACAGAAATGGCAAATGGAATTTAATCTGGATAAATGTGAGGTAATGCATTTTGGTAGGTCTGACATAGAGGGAAGTATACTGTAAATGGTAAAACTCTTAGGAATATAGGAAGTCAGAGAGATATAGGCGTGCAGATCCTCAGATCTTTGAACTGGCAACACAACTGGAGAAGGTAGTCAAGAAAGCATACGGAATGCTTACCTTCATTGGATGGGGCATCGAGTATAAAAACGGGCAAGTCATGCTACAGTTGTATAGAACCTTGGTAAGGCCGCACTTGGAATATTGTGCACAATTCTGGTTGTCACACTACCAGAAGGATGTGGAGGCTTTGGAGAGGGTGCAGAAGAGGTTTACCAGGATGTTGCCTGGTCTGGAGGGTATTAGCTATGTGAGAGGCTGAATAGACCTCAGACTGTTTTCATTAGAAAGACAGAGGTTGAGGGGTGACTTGATAGAGGTCTACAAGATTATGAGGGGCATGGATAGGGTGGATGGGCAGGCACTCTTTCCCAGAGTGGAGCGGTCAGTCACCAGGAGCCATAGGTTTAATGTCCGTGGGGCAAAGTTTAGAGGAGATGTGCGAGGCAGGTTTTTTACATAGAGGGTGGTGAATGCCTAGAACGCGTTGCCAGTGGAGGTTGTGGAAGCAGATACATTAACGGTGTTCAAAAGGCATCTTGAAAACACATGGATAGGATGGTAGAGAGGGATACGGCACAAGGAAGTGCTGAGGGTTTTAGCAAAGGTTGGTATCATGACTGGTACAGACTTGGAGGGCTGAAGGGCCTGTTCCTGTGCTGTATTGTTCTTTGTACCTCTTCCCTTAAATCTGCATCCCTCTACAAAAAGCAAAGGTTCCTTCCTATTTACCCTATCTATGCACCTCTGTCCCCTGTCAATGCTTGCTACTCCAAGGAAAACAACCCCAGCCTATCCAGTCTCTCCTCATAGCTCAGATCCTCCAGCCCAGGCAGCATACTGGTAAATTTCCTCGACACCCTGTCCAGGGAAATCAAATCCTTCCTATAATGTATAAAAGCAAATTACTGCTAATGCTGGAATCTGAAACCAAAAGGAAAACGCTGGAAAATATCAGCAGGTGTGGCAGCATCTGTAGGCAGAGAAAAGAGCCAACGTTTCGAGCCCAGATGACCCTTTGTCAAAGCCCGAAGGGCCTGTTCCTGTGCTGCTTTGACAAAGGGTCATCTGGGCGTGAAACATTACGTGGGGAGCAATTCTCCGCCCCCCACGCCGGGTGGGAGAATAGCGGGAGGGCCTCCCGACATTTTTCACGCCCTCCCGCTATTCTCCCCCCCACGCCCGACCCACGCCATGAATCGCGCTCGCCGTTTTTTACGGTGAGCGGCGATTCTTCGAGGCCGATGGGCCGAGCGGCCGGCCCTTCACGCCCGTTTCAACACGGCAGCAAACACACCTGCTCGCTGCCATCGTGAAACGGGCGGCAGATGCCCATTTGGGGCATTTGGAGGCCCGATTGGCACGGCAGTACCACGGCCGTGCCAAGGGGGGCATAGGTCCGCGATCGGTGGGCACCGATTGCGGGCCGTGCGTCAGTAACGGACGCACTCTTTTCCCTCCGCTGCCCCGCAAGATCAAGCCGCCACGTCTTGCGGGGCGGCTGAGGGAAAAGACGCAAACTGCGCATGCGCGGGTTGGCGTTGTCCAACCTGCGCATGCGCGGCGGACGTCATCGGCCGCATCAGCCGGCGTGACATTTGGCGTGCAGCCTTGATGACCGTCGTCAAGGCCGCACCGCCGTGACGCACTGGGCCGCGCTCCTAGCCCCGCCCGGGGGGGAGAATCGGCCCTGGAAGTGGGCGTGAAGGCTGCCATGGGTCACGGCCTGTCCCACGGCAGCCTTTACGATTCTCCGCATTTGCGGAAAATCGCGCCCTAGCTCTTTTCTCTCCCTTCCTATAATATGATGACCAGAACTACAGTTGTGGCCTATCAGCGTTTTATACTTCCGTCTTCTGGTCTATGGTCTCATGTAAATACTAGTTAAAGGGTATGTTATGGAGTAACTCAAGACTAAATGTATGCTTATCTCCTAATCATTGCAGCTGCACAGTGACATGGATGCGAGCAGGCATTCAGTGTCCGGGAAATGATTGGATGCTGTTATGGGATCCCTTGTTCATAATACAAAACATTTGATCCTCCATCACAGTTTTTGGTATTGCAGCATTATCCATATGATTTAACTCCTCTTTTAATCATTCACTACCGGTGGCACAATGTAGGTTAATGGGTAATTAAGTCAGAATGGCACAGGCAAGTGCTGAAACGAGTTGCTATCATTGGCTTCAACTTGTATAAAAACTGCCACAATACGTCACAATCAACACTTCAAAACGATGTTGTGTTCAGAGCTTTTGTGTAAAGCTGTGGTTGACCTCTGAGTCACAAGGCTCTGAGTTCAAGTCTCGCTCAAGGGCTTTGAGTGTAAAAATCAAAGCTGACACTCCAGTGCAGTATTGATGGAGTGCTGCACTGTTGGAGGTGCTGCATTTTGGATGATATGTTAAACCAAAGCCTCATCTGCCTGCTTGGGTAGCTGTAAAGGATCCCAAGCACTATTTTGAAGAAGGGCAGGAGAGTTTCCCTGGTGTCCTAGCTAGTATTTACTGCTCAACAAAAATATTATCTGGCCATTATCCCACTGCTGCTGGTGGGAGATTCGCTGCTGAGTTTCCTGCATTACAACAGTGAGTACTCTTCAGAAATTCTTAATTGACTGGAAAGCACTTTGAGACATCCAACGAGCATGAAAAGTGCTATTGTATGAATCATGTCTAATCTGTTCTATTTTCCTTGCAGAAAGGGAGTAAAGGAGACAATCCAGTGTCCTATGTCCATGTGGAGTATAATAATTTCCAACTTGGAGACTCGGGGAAATTGCAAATGGCAGAAAATGAAATAGAGTACAACTTCACAACAAGCTTCGACTGTACATTCGATGGGATTCAAGGAATAGACAACCTGGTGCACAAACCTGTAGTTTGTGAGTTTCTTCTTTATTTGACCATTGCATCACAAGCATTCACATACAGTTCTTTCCTCACCTACGTGCACGTGAAATATATTGGCCCGAATTCCTTCTTTTCACACGTCAATAGGTGTATTCGAGGGTATTAGGGTAGCGATCCCTAATCGTGCAGTTGGCGATTAGGGGTTATGTGGAGTTCAATCATGTGGGGAGGTTTCGGCGGGCATTTTTTGGGACGCACTGAAGGCAATGGTCTGGGGAGAAATTATCTCATTTACGGTTTGTGTGAATAAGGAAAGGAGGGCAGTACATGACCGTCTAGTGAGCGGGATAGTGTAGGTGGACAGGGAATATTCAAGGGTGCCCACCGTGGAGGGATTGGCGAGGAGGAAAAAGTTGCAGGGGCAATTTGACAGGTTGACAATGGGGAGGGCGGTAGGGTAACTGCGTAGGGCAAGAGGGGTGTAGTGCGAGTATAGGGAGAAGGTGAGCCGCATGCTGGCGCACCAGCTGCGGAGGCAGGCTGCGTCCAGGGAAATATTGACGATCCGGACTGAGGCTGGGGATGTGGTGTCAGAGCCAGGGAAGATAAATGAGGCATTTAGAGAGTATTACCAGGGACTTTATGAGTCAGACCCAGAAGGAGAGGAGGGGTACATGGGGCAGTTTCTGGACCAGCTGGAATTTCCCCATGTGGAGGAAGCAAAGAGGCAGGCATTGGAGGAGCCCCTGGGGCTCAGGGAGGTGCTGGATAGTATCAAGGGCATGAAGTCGGGGAAGGCCCCTGGGCCGGATGGGTACCTGGCAGAATTTTAGAAGGAATTTGCGGCGGACCTGGCACCACATCTAATGGGGGTGTTTAATGAAGAAGGGGGAGTTGCCGGAGACGATGAAGCAGGCAGTAATCACACTAATCCCAAAAAAAGGGAAGGATACGGTAGAATGTGGGTCATATAGACCCATATCGCTATTGAACACGGATGCAAAAGTATTGCTAAGTTGTTGGTGGGGAGGATGGAGGATTGTGTCCCGGGGGTGGTTGCAGAAGATCAAACCGGCTTTGTGAAGGACAGGCAGTTCACGAGTAATATCAGACGGCTGTTGAATGTGGTGATGAATCCATCGAGAGCTCTGGTACCTGAGGTGGTAGTGTCCATGCACACGGCGAAAGCATTTGATCGGGTGGAGTGGCGGTACTTGTTCGAAGTTTTGGGAAGGTTTGGGTTGGGCTGAGATTTGCGGCATGGGTGCAGTTGCTGCATGTGGCGCCAAGAGCGAGGGTGAGGGCGAATGATATGAGTTCATGAAGCTTTGACTTACACAGGGGTACAAGGCAGGTGTGGGTGCCCGCTGTCACTGCTGCTGTTTACGCTGGCCATAGAGCCATTGCCGATAGCTCTAAGGGGGTTGGCAGAGTGGCAGGGGATAATGAGGGTACAGAGGGAGCACCAGGTGTCACTCTATGCTGATGACCTCCTGCTGTATGTTTCGGATCCGCTGGAGAGTATGGGAAGGATTATTGGCCTGTTGGGGAGGTTTGGAGGGTTCTCGGGATACAAGCTGAATGTAGGGAAAAGCGAGGTATTCCCGGTGAATGAGCTGGCACATCGGGCTAATTTAGGGGGGGCTTCCATTTATGGTAGTGAGGGATAAGTTTAAGTACTTGGGGATTCAGGTAGCGAGGGAATGGACGGGGCTCCATAAGTGGAACTTAATGAAGCTGGTTTAGGAGGCGAAGGAGGATCTTAAGAGGTGGGATACACTGCACTTAACGTTGGCGGGGAGGGTCCAAGTGGTGAAAATGAATATTCTGCCGAGGTTCTTGTTTATCTTTCAGGCTCTCACGATCTTTATACCAAAGATCTTTTTTCGGAAAGGGCTAAGGGGTAGAGCTGTCGAGGGGTAGTGAGTTAAGGTTAGGGACTTTGCACAAAAGGTCTGGAAGGGGTTCCCTAGATTGCCGCGATACACCCTGCTGGAGCGACTGCTGCTTCCGGATGTGGAAGGGGAGGGAAGAATTGGGGATGTATATAAGAGGCTGGGGAGCAGGGAGGCGAGCGGGTGGTGAAGATCAAGGATAAATGGGAAGCAGAGTTGGGAATGGAGATCAATTGGGGAGTATGGAGTGAGACACTGCGAAGGGTAAACGGGACCTCCTCTTGTGCAAGGATGAGCCTGATACAGTTTAAGGTGATGCACAGGGTGCATATGACTCGGGCGAGAATGAGTGGGTTCTTTCAGACGGTAGCAGATGAGTGTGAGAGGTGTGGGCGGGGTCCAGTGAATCATGTGCACATGTTTTGGGGTTGTGAAAAATTGGGAAGATTCTGGCCGGGACTGTTTGCGGTCTTAGCCAGGATAGTGGAGGAGGGAGTGGACCCGGACCCTTTGGTGGCGATATTTGGGATTTCACAGAAGCTGGAGCTCATGGAGAGGAGGACGGCCGATGTCTTGGCCTTCACCTCTCTGATTGCACGGCGACGAATTTTGCTGGAGTGGCGGTCAGCATCGCCACCGGGGGTAGCAGCATGGTTGGGTGACCTGTACGACTTCCTGCGGTTAGAGAAGATAAAGTATGAGTTAAGGGGCTCAGCAGGGGAATTTGAGAAAAGTTGGGGGATGTTTGTGACCGTGTTTGAGGAGCTGTTCGTCGCAAGGGGGGTGGGGAGTGGGTGATAGGGAGAGAGGGTGAAAAAGGAAGAAAATCTGTATAGTGATTGTTGGGAAGAATGTTTCCTGGGGTGTTTATTTGCTGTAACCTACTTTGATACGTTTGAATAAGATGCTTTTTAAAAAAAAAAAGAAAAATATCGGTCCATACTCGAACTGAGCTCTTGCTCCATTCCTGCCCCCCAGGCGGTGGGGTTGTTGGGGAGTGCAGCATATATTAAAATGGTTCTGATGTCTAAAGGATTAAACATGATTATCCTTGGAACTTAACTCAGGAATCTTAAATACTTAAATGCAGTAATATGATATTGGACCAAATTTTTTTTCGAATTCATTTACGGGATGTGGGCGTCGCTGGTTAGGCTAAGTGGTTATAACTGGCTAGTGATAGCATTTATTGTCCATCCCTAGTTACCTTTCAGAAGGTGGTGATGAGCTGCCTTCTTGAACCGCTGCAGTACTTTAGGTGTAGGTACACCCACTGTGCTGTTAGGGAGGGAGTTCCAGGATTTTGTCCCTGCGACAGTGAAAGAACGGCGATATATTTACAAGTCTCGTGGTGTGTGACTTGGAGGGGAACCTCCAAGTGGTGAGGTTCCCAGGTATCTGCTGCCCTTGACCTGCTCGATGGTAGTTATGTTATTCTCTAAGTCTGAATGAAGACTGTAGACTTACAGTTAACACAAACACTTTATTCAAAGGGTTTGTTCTGCTTCCAGAGCTCAACTAGATGTAAAACAGTCAAGAGGTATGACCAGTGAAACTAAGGTAAACTGCCTATGCTGAGCTGTCTCTGTCTGCTGCTGCTCACTAGCCCTGTGCTTCTCAAAGAGTCCCGATCCTGCCTTGGGCTCGACCCTTTATACCCGTCTCTGATGCTGCCCACTAGTGGTGCTGTGGCTGTTACATCTGTGCTGCAGTCCCTGGTGTATGTGCAGATGTATGTACAGATGTACAGATCACTACATCTCCCCCCTTTTGTTGTGATATGTTTCCTAAACTGACCGCAAGAAACTGTACAGAACAAGTGGTGAGAATAAGCAAATCTGCACACTGTGAAAATGATAAAGTAATACATTAAATAATTAACAGTATTGTGAGTCCATCGTTAGAAATGTTCATATTCGTCTTGTGGGTGTGCTGAAGTGTCGTTACAAATCTAGCCGGTCGGGTGCCTTACGGCTTCTGCTGGAGTGCCATAACTGTGGAGGTGGGGATGACGGTTTGATGTCATCAGGAGTACTGTCTGGCATTGTCTGGCTAGGAACGTCCTGTGGACTAATGGACTTGGTCAAGCCCAGTGTGGGAAACATCGGCGTTGTAGGCCGAAGCATTAACAGATCCCGGTCGTTATGGTGAAAGAGTACTCCCGCCGACCACTTGACAATGTAGGACCGCGGTGCCTCCTGCCTGATCACCGTGGCTGGCTCAGATCATCCGCCTTCTGGGTCCCTGATCCTGACGATGGCTTGAGTGTGATCACATGTTGGTCGTAGTATTGTTTTTGTTTGGACTGTAGTACCCGCATTTTGTCGAGTACCAGAGTGTTATCGGGGTCTGGGAATTGAATTGCCAGTAGGGTTGTCTGGATGTTCCTGCCAAAGAGCATCTGCACTGGCGACAGTCCTGAGCTCAATGGGGTTGCTCGGTAGGATAACAGCTTTAGGTTGATGTCCGAGCGTGAATCTGTTGCCTTGCTAATAAGCTGTTTAACGATGTGGACACCCTTTTCCACATTCCCATTTGAGTGTGGGTAGCGCGGACTGGATGTTACATGCCGAAAGCTGTATCGGTCTGAGAACTCTTTCCATTCCCAGCTCGCGAAGCAGGGACCATTATCTGACATCATCACACGCGGGATTCTATGTCGCGCGAATGTCTCCTGGCACACCTTGATGACAGATGAAGACGTGAGATCATGGAGTTTCAGTACCTCCGGATAGTTTCAGTTATAGTCCATGATCAAGATGTAATCACGCCCTGTGGCATGAAATAGGTCAATGCCCACTTTTGTCCACGGCGCCATTGTGAGTTTGTGTTGCTGCAGTGGTTCTTTACACTGTGCGGGTTGATGTCTTTGACAGGTGTCACATGTCATGACCATGTCCGTTATGCCTTGATTCACGCCGGGCCAGTACCAAGCCCGTCGTGCTCGACTTTTGCATTTCTCAATGCCCAGGTGGCCTTCATGAATCTTACGTAGCATCTCGCTGCGGAGTGTGGCTGGAATCACAATCTGCGCATTGCGTAGCAGCCGGCCATCAACTTCAATCAGTTCTGACTTGACATTCTGAAATTGTCCAACCGTGCTGGAGTAGGTGCAGCACCCTCCCTAAGGTTGCATCCTTCTGCGTCTCCTGTCGGATTAGGCAAAGCTTCTCATCCGAAGCAGGCAAATTCTCCATGCATAACTGTGTTTAGGCCTCGATTTCTCTGATAGGGGCTGATGGTGCGTTGTCAGTGCCAATTGGTCGGGACAGTGCGTCGGCAATGGCAAGGTCTCATCGGCGGGGTGTATACTAGGGTGAAATCATACCTTCGCAGCTTCATCATGATGTGCTGCAGATGAGGTGTCATGTCATTTAGATCCTTTTCTATGATATGGACCAACGGTCTGTGGTCGATTTCCACTATGAACGTGAGCAGGCCGTACACATAGTCATGGAACTTCAGAATCCCAGTGAGGAGTCCAAGACATTCTTTTTCGATCTGTGAAATTAAAATCGCTAATTGTCACGAGTAGGCTTCAAATGAAGTTACTGTGAAAAGTCCCTAGTCGCCACATTCCGGCACCTGTTCGGGGAGGCTGTTACGGGAATCGAACCGTGCTGCTGGCTTGCCTTGGTCTGCTTTCAAAGCCAGCGATTAGCCCTGTGAGCTCAACATCCCCATATCTGCACTCAGTTGGGGTCATGGCCCTGGATGGGTTTGCCATCGGGACCCAGTCAGACTGGTCGTCCTGTTGGAGGAGAACGGCGCCAATCCCGTCCTGGCTGGCGTCAGTGGAGATCCTGGTGGGTCTGGTTGCGTCAAAGAAAGCAAGGGTCAGTGCCCTCGTTAGTTGCTGTTTGAGATCCACCCATTCATTTTGGTGACGTTGTGTCCACTCAAATGCAGTGGTCTTTTGTAGGAGATTGCGTAAAGCTGCCGTCCGTGCAGACAGGTTTGGGATGAACCTGCCGAGGAAGTTGACGAAGCCCAGAAATCGTAGCACCGCCTTCTTGTCGTGTGGCGTCTTCATGGCCCATATTGCAGCGATTTTCACCTCATCAGGGCTGACACCCTGAAATGATATGCCGTCACCCAAAAAGGTTACAGACTCCTTCGCAAATGTGCATTTTGCCTGGTTCAGTTTCAAACCATATTCATGAATCCTCTGTAACACCTTCTTCAGACGACAATGCTCTTCTTCAGTGGTGGACCGCACGATGATGTCATCCACATGGACTCTGACACCCTCGATGCCCTCGGTCATTTGTTCCATTATCCTGTGGAAAATCTCTGATGCGGAGATAGTGCCAAAGGGCATGCGATTGAAGCAGAAACGTCCAAATGACGTGTTGAACGTACACAGTATTCTGCTCGAGTCATCGAGCTGTATGTGCCAAAACCCCTGCGAGGCGTCAAGTTTGGTGAAGATATGAGCATTCGCCATCTCAAATGTGATCTCTTCATGCTTGGGGATGGGGTAGTGTTACCGGCGAATGTTCTGGTTCAGGTCCTTCGGGTCTATGCACATGTGACGATCTCCAGAAGGTTTCTTAACACAGACAATGGAGCTAACCCAGTCAGTCAGCTGTGTGACTCGCGATATGACGCCTTGTGACTGCAGTCTGTTGAGTTCTGCTTTCAACTTCTCCCGCAGTGGAGTTGGAACCCTCCTGGGCAGCTGAATGACGGGTTTGGCTTCTGTCTTCAGCATGATTTTATATTGGCAGGGTAAGGTGCCCATGCCTTTGAATACGTCAGGGTATTCTTGTAGCATGCTGTGGATTTTAGCTTCCAGGCTTGATGGATCCTGGGTGTGCATGCAAATGCGTTGCCAGCCGCAAGTCTTTGCCGGCCTGAGCACCTAACAGTGATGATTTGTTGTTGTCTATAATCTCGAATCGTAGCTGCTTGCGTATCGTCTTGGCACGATCCCTTTGAGACGATCTGATTGCCATTGTAGTCCTTCAGCCGACATGCAGCAGGTATTATTTCATGGTCTCCTGGAATCGAATGGAGATCCTTGCTAGTGAGGAGATTAGCTGAGGCCCCAGTGTCAAGCTTGAAGACTAATGGAAAGTCATTGACTTGTACAGTCGCAGTCCATTCACTGCTGGAATCAATGCTGTTGACCGGGTGTGGCGTGGCGATTGTTGCGTAATGTTCCTCGATTGTCTCGATCGTGTCCACAACAAGCGAGTTGTTGCAAGCGAGGTTGTCCTCATCCGAGGAATACTCATCATTGGGTTTTTTGTGCTCCGTTGAATCTATACTTTTTACATTGAAATTCATGTGTTTCTGTCTAGTTGTCTTCATTAGCAGCGCAGCTCTGCACTGTGAAGCAAAGTGATTGTATTTGCCACACTTTAAACATTGTTTTCCAGAAGCTGGACATTGCCCTTTCAAGTGGGCGCGTCCACTGTGGCTGTTACATCTGTGCTGCAATCCCTGGTGTATGTGCAGATGTATGTATGTACACATCACTACAGTAGTGGTTGTGGGTTTGGAAGGTGCTGTCTAAGGAACCTTGGTGAGTTACTGCAGTGCATCATGTAGATGGTGCACGCGGCTGCCACTGTTCATTGGTGGTGGAGGGTTTGAATGTTTGTGGACGGAGGAGCAATTAAGCGGGATGCTTTGTCCTGGATGGTGTCAAACTTCTTGAGTGTTGTTGGAGCTGCACTCATCCAGGCAAGTGGAGAGTATTCCATTACACTCCTGACTTGTGCCTTGTAAATGGTGGACAGGATTTGGGGGGTCAGGAGGTGAGTTTCACGCTGTAGGAATCCGAGCCTTTGATCTGCCCTGGTAGCTACAGTATTAATGTGGCTACAGTTCAGTTTCTGATCAATCGTAACCCCCAGAATGTTGATTGTGGGAGATTCAGTGATGGCAATGTCATTGTTTTCCTTGATGTCCTGTTTGCTTTGAAGTCGTAAAGCCTCATTGCAATGCATACATCTGAACAATCTGAAGTCATTAACTCTTTCAAATACAGTGTTTAAAAGTAAACTTACTTAAAGCTATACCTTATTTACCACTATGTAGGTATACCCTTAAATACAACTTATTTAAAACTCCTCAATTCCTGAACTGACAATTATGACTTGGCATTCTGTTGAAAATCCAGTTACACGTCATTCAACAATGGCTAATGTTTTCGAGGATTCTTGTGAGTAACAGTGTTAAAAAGTGGACATTCACATCAATTCAGTGATTTCTAATTGATTTCTATCTGAAAGGACTTCAACAGTACACCCTGTGGCGAAATGGGCAACTTCTGATTTCCAAGTTTAACTGTGCATATGCAGATGCCCAATGTTGCTATCAATTTCATAGAATGACAGTAAAAGTTGCCAGTTTCACCATCATTACAACTGCAAAATCTGGACCAATGTTTTATCTCAGCTTTATCAACAGCTTGCATTCATATGGTGCCTGAAAGATATGACATATTCCAAGGTGCTTCACCTAAACTTAAGCAGATAAAAACTGACACCAAACCTAGAAGGAGGTATTAGAAATTAACCTTGCATTTGTCATTTCGGAACTGTTATTTTTTTTTTGCTGTTCTGTTGCGGAAGTGTGCCCAGAGAATTTTTCATGCCTTATTTTGAAATGTTTCTCCCTTCTTGTGAAACTATAGTGACAGTAATTGAGGTTTTACTAAAAGAGAAGAAAAAGAAAGATGAGAAGGTTGTTGTGCTGGGCCAAGCTACATTGGACCTGTTGCCGCTGGCTCAAGGTGTGTGCCATCACCAGAAATACATGTGCATCACTTAACTATTCAGTCAAACCCATTACATGAGGCACACAGAGCTAATGTTACAAATGATCTTATTCTTAGGAGAATGCACTTTCACAAAGACCTTGATACTCTACCCTTTGGAGCAAACTGTAACAGAGGAAACACAGGTAATCATACGTTTGGACCTACGTTTGTGATAACCTTGATATGTTTTATCATTCTTCTTTCTACCCACTATGAAATCTTCAAGTTTGTTGCCGAGCGTAGCTTGCACCCTGGATTGAATTTGTCACAACTTGTCCAGATGGCGCTGAGAAGTATTGTCGATGTTCAATCTCTTCTGCAGCTGCATTGCAACTCCCTCCTGACCAGTCAACAGCTAATAAAAGTAATTGGTTGTGACTATTGGCTTTAAGTAAGTTGAGATGCCAAACCTGTGCTTCCTGGATTGTGAGATGAATAGTCTATCTGTTGACAAGCATTTCACTTTGTAATTTAGTTTCAGTTTTCACTGATGAAAACTCTTGCTTTCATCCAATGGGATTGATCTTAAATTTGTGCATTAATTTAAAAGTGAATTGACATCGCCGTAAAAATAGCCTGACGACACATTACCACTAAATTTATACTACTACTAATAATCATCTTTAATGTTGTCACAAGTAGGCTTACATTAACGCTGCAATGAAAACCCCCTAGTCGCCACACTCCACTGCCTGTTCGGGTACACAGAGGGAGAATTCAGAATGTCCAATTCATCTAACAAGCACGTCTTTTGGGACTTTGTGGGAGGAAACCGGAGCACCCGGAGGAAACCCACACAGACACGGGGAGAACGTGCAGACTCACGTCCAGACACTGACCCAAGCGGGAATCGAACCTGGGACCCTGGCGCTGTGAAGCAACAGTGCTAACCACTGTGTTGCCGTGCCACCCCACTATACTATAATACAAAAGCACCATCCACCCTCAAGTCTTTTTTTGCTTATTCAGTCCTGGGGTTTGGGTGACACTTGGAAGATGGCAACGCAGGCTGAGAGAGTGGTCAAGAAGGCATACAGCATGCTTGCCTTCATTGGACGGGGTATTGAGTACAAGAGTCGGCAGGTCATGTTACAGTCGTATAGGACTTTGGTTAGGCCACATTTGGAATACTGCGTGCAGTTTTGGTCGCCACATGACCAGAAGGATGTGGATGCTTTAGAGAGGGTACAGAGGAGGTTCACCAGGATGTTGCCTGGTATGGAGGATGTTAGTTATGAAGAAAGGTTGAGTAGATTAGGATTGTTTTCATTGGAAAGATGGAGGTTGAGGGGGGACCTGATTGAGGTCTACAAAATTATGAGAGGTATGGACAGGGTGGATAGCGACAAGCTTTTTCCAAGAGTGGGGGTGTCAATTACAAGGGGTCACGATTTCAAGGTGAGAGGGGGAAAGTTTAAGGGAGATGTGCGTGGAAAGTTTTTTACGCAGAGAGTGGTGGGTGCCTGGAACGCTTGCCAGCGGAGGTGGTAGAGGCGGGCACGATAGCATTATTTAAGATGCATCTAGACCAGGGGTGGGCAAACTTTTCCGTGCAAGGGCCACATTCAGAAATTCACAATTTTAAAGGGCCGCATAGTATATTAAGTAAATAATTAATATTTAAAATAGCCAAATAAAAGGTTTTTAAAGAAAAAAAAAAGCAATTAATTTTATTAATTAATATTTTAAACTAGAAACTTCACATGAAACACATGTTGTGCCGAGCAATGATCACCCTACTCAAGTCAACGTATCCACCCTATATCAGTAACCCAACAGCCCCCCCCAATTTTTTTTTTTTTTTTTTTAAATGACTTGATCTTGGTGGGTCGCATGAAGACCTTTGGCGGGCCGTAGTTTGCCCACCCCTGATCTAGACAGATATATGAACGGGCGGTGAACAGAGGGAAGTAGATCCTTAGAAAACAGGCGACAGGATAAAGGATAAAGGATCTGGATCGTTGCAGGCTTGGAGGGCCGAAAGGCCTGTTCCTATGCTGCAGTTTTCTTTGTTCTTTGTACTATATCATTCATTCCAATTGTCTCTTGATGAACTGATTATCGAGGGTCTAGGCCAGGGGTGGGCAAACTACGGCCCGCGGGCCGCATGCGGCCCGCCAAAGGTATTTCTGCGGCCCACCAAGTCATTAAAAAATTTTTTTTTTTAAAAAAATAAAAAATTTTTTTAAGGTTAATGGGGGGGGGGGTGGGGGGGGGGGGGGCTGTTGGGTTACTTACTGGTATAGGGTGGATACGTTGACTTGAGTAGGGTGATCATTGCTCGGCACAACGTCGAGGGCCGAAGGGCCTGTTCTGTGCTGTACTGTTCTATGTTCTATATGAGGCGCCCAGAATCATAACCGGGTGAAGTAATTATTTTACTAATATACTATGCGGCCCTTTGTGAATTGTGAATTTCTGAATGTGGCCCTTGCACGGAAAAGTTTGCCCACCCCTGGTCTAGGCTACTTCCGAGTAAACTAGGTCGGTGTGGGACAGGAACCCCAGGTCAGGTGAGAAAGGCAGATTTATTTATGTAAGGATGTTAGTGAACCAGTTATATGAAAACTGAAATTGAACACGCAAGCTGTCACTGTGGTTTATTAAACTCCCAATCTTTGGATTATTTGTACAAGCCTCTATGTTATCACTTCAATGATCACTTATACTTTGAATTGGGAAAGTATTTTTGATTGGTCAAACTGTGTATTTGTTTGCCATTGATGCTGCTTTGCGAACTTACAATTTGCTTGTAGTTAACTTTGACGAAGCAATTTCCTTCCTTTGCCCTACATAACAGTAAAATTCTTTAATGGATAAGATATGCAAGATTGTGAGTTTTTCCATGTAACAGAAATGCTCAAAGTTAAGAAAATACATTCAAGTGATACTTTGGTGTGCCAACACATTATTAACATCCTGCATCCCAACGTTGTAGGCTATTGATGCTCATCGGGATACTGACAAAGATAATTGTGTTGTTTGTATATTAATTATGTTTAATTGTCAGCAGATAGTGGGCAACTGGGGATTCACTTGTGTCCTGAGAAGTAAAATAGAAACAGGTTGGAGGTGCTTGATGTAATCTGTATCTGTGTAAATAACTATTTATAAAAACATGTTTAAAGATTGGAATATAACACTTTGTGTTCGCCACAGGGAAGAGAGGTTGAGCCCTTCTATTCGGGGGGGGGGGGGGGGGGGGGGAGAGAATTCCCCAGTGGAAAGAAGAAACAAATTTGAGGATATGTCATGCCTCTGCTGACCCCAGAGCATTATCAGACATCGTCAGAGCATTATCAGACATCGGAAGAGCATTGTTAACAGATTGCCTGTCCGTCTTGGTTGTTAGAATAAACCTTGGGGGGGGGGGGGGGGGGGGGGGGGGGGGACCCCCAAGAGGCTGCAGAGCAATAAATTAAGTCACTACCATTTTGTTTTGAAGCCAGATTACCAGAACCTATTGAGCTGTTTATTAATATTAATTTGTTAAATATGTCACTAAAGCAAGTATTATTAGCAGTAAAATATTGCATTATTTATGCTTTGCATACTTGTGTTTTTTTGCACAGGCTCTGTTGGATGTTTCTGTGTCTGTCCCAGAACCCCTGCTTTCTGAAGCCCAGTTAAAAGAATCAAATCTCCTCAGGGTCACGGCAGAGTCTGTCTACTCAGTACCTGAGAGCTGGTCCCTTGCTCCGCCACAATTTAACTACATCATTTCTCTGTTTCTGCCAACATCTACTTCAGTAAGTAAAGGAACCTATTCGTTTTAGAATGTACCAGCCATATCTGGCTTCTTTATACAGGCTATTTAAACACAGAAACAGCCCATTCAGCCCACAAGGGCCACGCCAGTATTTACCCTCCACATGAACTTTCTTCTACCTTACATCGCCCCATCCTATCAGATTCTTCCTAATGCTTTCATCCTCCTACTTACCTAGGTACCCTTAACTGCAACCAAAGAGAAAATACTGGAAAATCTCAGCAGGTCGGGCAGCATCTGTATGGAGAGAAAAGAGCGAACGTTTCGGGTCCAGATGACCCTTTGTCAAACCCTTAACTGCATCTATGTTACTCGCTATAACCACTCCACACGGTAGTGCATTCTATTTTCTTCCCACTTCCTGGGTAAAGCAAGGTTTTTATGAATTCCTTAATAGATTTTTTAGTGACTATGTTATAGTCATGATCCCTAGTTTGGACTAAAGTTGTGGTTTCCAGGCAGTGATCCCCGCTACTAAAATGCTTTGGAGACTTGGACAGCCTACAGCAGGAATCTCAAAACATTGGAGAAGTACCATCAATGGTGGGTTTAGCAAGATCTTGCAAATCTGGTGGCAAGAAAGACGGTCCAACAGCAGCGCTCTCACCCAAGCCAACATGTCCAGTATCGGGGCGCTATTCACTCAAGACCAGCACCATTGGGCAGGACGTATTGTTTGTATGTCTGACAACAGACTCATGAAGCAACTGCACTGCTTGGAACTTGGTCGCAGAAGGAGATCTCCAGGCTAAATTTGAAGATAAAATGGAAGCTTAGCCGACTGCTTGATGCTCAGTTTAGCTTACGTCCCATATCCGCTTTCTTTCCTCTGTGGAACATCACACACCTCCACACTGACCTTGACCCCGCTGCTGAAAAACGTAATATATAATGGCGATTTTATTTGAAGTGAGAAGTGATACATCGGATGGGAAGAATGAGAAACAGAGAATAAGGAGGTGTAGGGGCAGAGGTACCTGGGGGCATCTGTGGGCAAATCATTGAGGTGGCAGGGCAGGTTGAGAAAAGTGTTAGTAAGTATATGGGATCCTGAACTTTATAAAAAGAGGCATTGAGTACAAAAGCAAGGAAGTTATGCTTTATAATCTCAGAATCAGGAAGTCATTCAGCCCAATCATGTCTGCACCGGCTCGGAATGAGCATTAATGATTTTGTGCCATTATCAAGGCCTCAGCGCCGTAGGCAGCAGTGCTAACCACTGCACCACCGTGTCGACTGCAAGAGTGCACAGGTTTAAAGTGATTTGCAAAAGAAGCAAACGCAATGAGAAAATAAATTTCACACAGCGAATGGTTCAGGTCTGGAATGCACTGCCTGGAAGTGTGATGGAGACCTGTACAATTGAGGCATTCAAAAGGGCATTTGCTGATTATTTAAGTAGAAATTATGTTTGATCCCAGGCCCGGGTCACTGTCCATGTGGAGTTTGCACATTCTCCCCGTGTCTGCGCGGATCTCGCCCCCACAACCCAAAGATGTGCATGTTAAGTGGATTGGCCACACTAAATTGTCCTTTAATTGGAAAAAAAAATAATTGGGTGTTCTAAATTCTTTTTAAAAAAAGAAAAGAAAAAAAACCTGTGCACTCTCATTCTTGATCCCTTTATGAGCGGGAATGTAAAGCATTGGTTTGATCTCAGTAGGCACATTGTGTTCAGTTCAGAGCATCTCACTTTAGGAAGGACTGAAGACATTAGAGGAGGTGCAGAAAAGATTGCGAGAATCATTCCAGGGATAAGGGACTTCAGTTATGTGGAGAGAATGGAGAAGCAGGGACAATACCCCTTCGAGAAAGTAGAATGAGAGGAGATTTTATAAGAGGTTTTCAAATCATGAGGTGGCCAGACCGATGAGACAGGCAGGAACTCTTTCTATTGGCAGAAGGATTGAGAACCAGAGGACACGATTAATGTAGATGACAAAGGAATCGAAAGTGGCAGAAGGAAAAACTGTGATTTGGATCTGGAATACACAGCTTGAGAGTGTGATGGAAGCCGAGTGATCGTGTCTTTCACAGGGAATTAGATAGTTATCTGAGGAGAGAAAAGCTACAGGGAAGGGTGTAATCGCCTGCACAGGAGCCTCCGGGGTGGGAAAGATTATCTTGCCCGTGATCCTGACGGAGTACATGCTCCCCTGCTAGGGACAGGGGTATCTCTATTGACTTCTGTATAAAAGGTCAGCCAGTAAGGAACATGGTAGGAATCTACCGGGCTGTGTATATATTGTGCTGTAAATAAAAACGTTATTTTATTTGGTGTGGATTCCCCGTGTCCTTATTAAAGAAGGGATGGGGAAAGTGGGGCTAACTGAATTGCTGCTGCTCACACAGACACAATGGGCTGAATGACCTCTTTCTGTGCTGTGGTCATTTTTTGATTCTATTCTTTCGTTGGTTTCCTTTTCTGATGACAGCTTCCACTAAAACCTTGAAATTTCCCTGTCCATGATTTAGCTCCCTAGTCAGTACATTTCTGTTGAGCTGCTGCATGCACTTATTGAACAAAGTAGTTAACTAGTTTACAAGTAGCTCAATCTCATTATTTAATGACCCCTAACTGGATTGTATTTCAGAAGGAAGTTCGTGTGATGTTTACCAATGGGATTTTAAAAAGTGAAAAAGAGCCCAGTGTCAGACCAAAGAGGTGGCCAGTAAGCAACATCACGGCAATCGGAGCCCAGAACATCCCAGATTCCTTCATCGAGATTTGTCCATTTGAGGATGAGGATGGGGAACTAAATCGTAAAGAGGTAGGACATAAAGTGCGAAGTGGTGTTCCACCAGGATCGGTGCTGGGTACCACTGTTATCTATCTGGTACTTAAATGATTTGGACTTGGAAATCAAAAGTGTGAACAATTCCAAAATTTGCAGACTACATGAAATTGGGGGCAATAGATAAATGTATTAATAGTCTGGGACAAAGTGCAGTAATTCTGCATTAATACACCTCCATTTCTGTAAGTATAAATTAACTTTAATATCAATAATTGGTGGAGGTGTTACATTTTGGGAGGAAGTTGAAGGAGGTCACCACACTCTTTGGAAATAACGGCTAAATTTCTCGGCCCATAGTGGCAGGCTGGGAGGGGCGGGAAATAGGGGACATCCTCTTCCGGAAAAACTCCCCCGCCACATTTCTGTCCGCTGGGTAAGCTTTGCTGCGGATACGGATCAGCTGTTACTGCACTGAGGCAGGCGGCCAATGTCATTTGTTACTTTATCGGAGGCGCTTTTGTGGCCTCGATGGAGGGTTGTGGGCAGGGGAGCACCGCCACCATCACAGCTGTAAAGGGACCGTTTAAAAGTAGGTCAGACTGTGACAGAAAGTATTTGTAGGAAGCAGAATTAAATAAATCTTATCTTTGTTGCTTGTTTGTCAGCAGCAGTCAGAAACTAGGGAGTGTCTGAATGTCACAGAACTGCCTGAATTGACAGGTAATCACATTTTAAGGAGGTGCGTGTGTAGCCACTTGAACTGTTTAGTGTGATTGAAGCAGAACCTTGTAATTGACATCTACCATAATAGCAAATGGTTAGTGCAGCTTGCCTGATCTAGGCTGCTGTCCAGAATAAGTACAGACAGTATGAGTGGCGGGGACTGTGTATAAATATGTTATTAGTTATGGAGATTTACTCTATGCATGACAAGAGATAAATCCAGAATTATTTTGCTCCATTATAATTCAGGACGTGGCATTTAGAACAGATGCAGAAGGTGAGAAGAAGCATGTCATGTGGAACATAGAGAGACGCTACTTTATGGAGCCCGAGGCTTTGCAAAGGTAACTGTTGTATCCCAGCGTTAATTTAAATACAATCAGCGACTGAGACACACAGTGGTTTTTCATCTCTGGTCTGTGGGATTAAATCCAACCCAAACTGGTGGGGTTATGGACCTCTGCTTGGTTGTAAGATCCTGGGCAGGATTCTCTGGTTCCCCAGTCACGTGTCTCTTGATGGCGCGCCATTTCGCTGCTGGTGGCATTCTGTACTCCCGCCGCTTGTCAATGGATATTCCCATTGAAACCACTCCACTTTGCCCGGAAACCTGCTGGCGCGGGTGCGCTGCCGGCGGGAAAGGTTGCAACAGCCGGAAAATTCTGGCCCCTGTGTGAAATTAGCTCATGGACTCTCACCTGATTTCACTCCCGGAGGCCACAAAGATTTTTTAAAAATTAAAAAAAAAAAAATTGAGAGTACCCAATTCTTTTTTTTTCCCAATTAAAGGGCAATTTAGCGTGGCCAATCCACCTACCCTGCACATCTTTGGGTTGTGGGGGTGAAACCCACGCAGACACGGGGAAAATGTGCAAACTCCACACAGACAGTGACCTGGGGCCGGGATTCGAACCCAGATCCTCAGCGCTGTGAGGCTGCAGTGCTAACCACTGCGCCACCGTGTCCAGGGGCCACAAAGATGTAGGAAATGGAACTACAGTAGGGTGTACTTTTCTGAGGGTGATATGTCAAAATGTTACAAAGTGCATTCGTTCTAAAAATAAAGAAGTTCAGCATAATTACTGAAATCCAAACTTTGCTTAATTTGGCTTTTGATGACTTCCATGGAAGACTATCATTCAAATTGTTATTTGAAATTGTACCTTTACTGTCTCTCTCTCTGTCTCTCTCTCTCTCTCTCTCTCTCTCTCTCTCTCTCTCTCTCTCTCTGTCTCTCTCTCTGTCTCTCTCTGTGTGAAGGGAGTGTAACAGAGCAGCACCTGATTGCTGTAATTTTCTTTATGACCTGTATTTCTACTCTTTGACAGACCCACTGAAATAATTGAAATATTTGGGCCGGAATACTTTGTTTTGAAGACATCAGTCCAAAGATGTGCGGGTTAGGTGGATTGGCCATGCTAAATTGCCCGTAGTGTCCTAAAAAGTAAGGTTAAGAGGGGGGGGGGTTGTTGGGTTACGGGTACAGGTTGGATACATGGGTTTGAGTAGGGTGATCATTGCTCGGCACAACATCGAGGGCCGAAGGGCCTGTTCTGTGCTGTACTGTTCTATGTTCTATGTTCTATTATCCGCCGTCGTTTTGCCGGCAGCCAGGGGGTTTCCCGACGGCGTGGGTCTGCCCCACAGTGGGAAACCCCATTGACCAGCTGGCGAAACGGAGCATAATAATAATAATAATAATCTTTATTGGCACAAGTAGGCTTATATTGACACTGCAATGAAGTTAACTGAATCGAACCTGGGACCCTGGCGCTGTGAAACAACAGTGCTAACCACTGTGCTATCGTGCAGCTCAAAATCCCGCCGGTGTGCTGAACCAGAAATCTGGCATGGCTGGACGGAGAATCCAGCCCAGAGTTCTCCCGCCGGAGCTGAATCGCACCTGATTTGTGTTCACGCTGGGAGCGCAAATCTGGAAGTGAGTCACAATCCTTAGCCTCACAAATCTTGTATGGCGAGGATTGAGAGCAATTCTGTAATGAGTCTCACTATGGGGCTGCCATTTGAGCAGCAGTGCCCCTCCTCCTCGCACATCACAATTCATTCCCCCTCTCCTGAGACTTCCTGGGTCACGTCTCCCCCTCCCTCCTCCCCAACTCCCACAGTACAGGGGTGACTCGACCCCCCACCAGAGATCCCCATGAGAGACACACCCACCAGAGACCCCCCCCGCCCCCAGTTACAGAGACCCTGCCTGCCATAAGAGAGACCCCTGCCTGGAAGCCCCCTACCCCCCCCCCCCCACCATAAGAGAGATGCTAATGTTACCTCACACTTTCTGCACATTCTGCATTCCACACGTATTGTGAACCTGACATTTTTTTGTAAGCTTCGCAGTTGTTTTTGTTTAATTTTAATATAATTTCTTTAATCAGCCAAATGAGCTCTAGTTTTTAATGTCCTTCCTTCCCCTCGCAGGAATGTGTTTAGCCTGTACTCGGACTATATTTGCTATTCTGCCCGACGATACTTTGGGATGAATTTTTAGGCTCTGATGGGTCCAGGAAGGCACCGTGTTTTGCTGGCAGATGTGCTGGTTGGACCATTTTCGGGGACCCCCGCCAGAGTGCAATCAGCTGCAGTCACAGACCACCCAGTGGAGAGGTTTCCCCTCCCGCTGTGGCGACCAGGCTATTGAGGGTTTAAAGAAATATATTTAATTAGAAGATAAGCCTGCCCCCTGGTCACAAAATGGTCAATTCAGGGAAGATCACAGATGAATGAGGGTTCACAATGCAGACTTTTGATACCACTTGAGTTTGAGGGCAGACTCCTAAAGCTGGTAGGGAAAATCCTACCCGGTTGTTTCCAATTTACCTTGGTCAGACACTTTCTGAATTCACCATTTGAGTATATTCACCTTTGATGTTTCCTTACCTTTTCCATATAGTCCAAACCTAATATTGTGATCATTATTCTCCGAATCTCGTCCTACCTCTCTCCTTACATAAGAACATAAGAACTAGGAGCAGGAGTAGGCCATCTAGCCATTCAATGAGATCATGGCTGCTCCACTTTCCCGCCCAAACACCATAACCCTTTATTCTTCAAAATCATCAGTAGGGTAAAACTAACCTGTCTCACGACGGTCTAAACCCAGCTTCACATTCCCTATTAGTGGGTGAACAATCCAACGCTTGGTGAATTCTGCTTCACAATGATAGGAAGAGCCGACATCGAAGGATCGAAAAGCGACGTGGCTATGAACGCTTGGCCGCCACAAGCCAGTTATCCCTGTGGTAAGTTTTCTGACACCTCCTGCTTAAAACTCAAAAGGTCAGAGGGATCGTGAGGCCCCGGTCTGTATTGGTAGTGAAAATCAAGATCAAGCGAGCTTTTGCCCTTCTGCTCCACGGGAGGTTTCTGTCCTCCCTGAGCTTGCCTTAGGACACCTGCGTTACGGTGTGACAGGTATACCGCCCCAGTCAAACTCCCCACCTGCCACTGTCCCCGGAGCGGGCGCGCCCGGTGCTCGGCTGCTTCCGACCACAAGTGAGAGCCCCTTCGGGCTCGCCTCCCCACCTCACCGGGTAAGTGAAAAAAACAATACCTTTCGTTTTCCCCCCTCTTCGCTCCATCTTTGTCTCTTTTCAGCTGTTCTGTCAGCTGGAAGATTTAAACTGAACACCTTTGGCTGTTGTTTGGAGGAACCTGTTTTGGAGCTATGGCACTAGAATGGAGCAGACGCTGTTTGTTCTGTTCACCTCCTCAAGCGCTGGCTATTCACGGCTCAGAAGAGGGAAAAAAGGGAATATTTCAGAGCAATTATTTTTCGGTTATATCAATGAAATATATTTTTCAGACTGCAGAAGCACATTGCGGAGTCCATTTACTCCCCCGTGGAGATCAAGCGTCAACCATTAGCCCCCCCAGCCAAGGCAGGAGGAAAGACCAGCAAAACCGAAAAGGTTGGTTAATTATTTCTACAAACTAATTGACAAAAGGAAATGGAAAGCATTGCGATGGTTTCTTTTTTGTCACCCACACTACTTGTAGGAGAATGGGATGGCTTTCTTTTTTAAAAATAAATTGACAGTACCCAATTATGATTTTTTTTTTCCAATTAAGGGGCAATTTAGCGTGGCCAATCCACCTACCCTGCACATCTTTGGGTTGTGGGGCCGAAACCCACGCAGACACGGGGAGAACGTGCAAACTCCACGCACACACCCGTCCCCGGGTCCTCAGTGCCGCAGGAAGCAGTGCTAACCACTGCGCCACCGTGCCACCCTGGGATGGCTTTCCTACTGAACAATTACCCATATTAATTGGAAACATGTCTGGTCATTCTTCCTATTCCAGTAACATGAAGGACGTCCCCATGCTTACTGAAGTAGCTCAACTGTGAAATAGGGGCAAGACTTCAAATGGGTCTGAGTGTGCTCCAATGCCACAGGTCTGGCAAACCAACCTATTGGCTGTAAAGTCTGCAATGCCTGGTTCCAGCATGATTAACCAAAAACAGGCTGTTACAGGTTGACCTGTGAGGGCCAGGATTCCGCGCCAGCCAAAGGTCCATCAGCATCGGTGTCACCGGAAAATCTCACTGGCAGGCGGGACCCGGCAACCTGAATCTGCTCGAGGCTCATTAACGCACCCGGGAAGGTTTAAATAAGCAGGTGCCCCTATCACGTGAATGAAATCGCTGCAGTCACACCATGTTGAATAGGAATGGTGGGGTGCCAGTAATCTCCTGAAACTAATTCCTGAGTTGACCTGGCCCTTTCCCAGACCTTGCTTGCAATGCCTGCCCTAAGCTACAGTTTGCCTGCACTCTGCTAAAAATCTGCCAGCATTCGACACAGGCAGCCAAGCAGCCCAGTCTGACTACTGGCGTCCAAAAGTCCAGCTTTTAGATTCGCTGTGTGTACTGTGGACTCCATAAATCTCTGTCAATGAGCTAATCCTGTTGTGGGCCAGGGTTTAGAAAACTAGTATAAAGTATATCATGGAGTTCACCTGTCCTACAACAGTTTATTGATTTTGGTTAGGATGAGCACACGGGCCTGCCTTTCAGGTGTTAATCAACAGAGGCTTTGAGCACTTTTAATCAAAAACAAAGTTTATTCTACGAATTTAGTTAACATTTTTATAAACACGCACAGTCAGCATTTTTATCAACTACCAACATAAATTCCCCACACAGCTACAGTAATCTATGTATAAGCCTTAATAAGTTCCCCCTTTAACTGTTCCAATTTAATAACAAGATCCCAGAAACCAGTATCCCCTTTTCAAAGGTGTGGACAGGCACACAGCACTCAAGACCTGGTATGGATGCTCTTGTTTCCTTTCCAAAACAGCAGTTTGAATTTCTTCCAGAAAACAGTTGTTTCTTTTCAAGTGATCAAGCAGTCTGGAAACAGCTTTTAAAATGTAGATAGAGAAAAAAAACCTTCTTTCAACCTGTGTAGAACAAAACCAGTTCAAACTCAAAGCGAGAGTAAAACCAACTCCCAGAGCCACAGCCCAGCTCCACCCACACAATGACATCACTGAAGCCATGTGATAAGACAAAAACATTTCTTATAGGAACACTCCCAGGACACAGTGAAGGTTGCATCGTTGAAATCAGAAAATACTGGAAATGCACAGCAAGGCAGTCAAGATCTGTGGAGAGAACAATTAGTTTATGTTTAAGCAGCATACCCGGTTAAATTTGTGTTGTATAGTTGGACTTATTGCTGTGGTATTTTTCGTGATTTTTGTTCTCAGGATGAATGTTGCAATGATCACAAAAACCACAAATACTAAGTTCATAAACAAAGCTAACATTTATTTGCACTACTCAAATTAAGTTCGACCACTTACTCCTAAAGTAAACAATAAGCTAATCTGTACTCAACTACACTAGTCTCAACACACTATATAATACTGCACTGCACTCTCTCCCCCCCAGCTTTCTCCCTGAGATCTGTGAGTGACTGCTTTATATACTTTTGTAACTTATGGAATTTACATAATTACATTAACCCTTTGTTATCTGTACATTTCCTATAATGCCACAATTACATTAACAGATGATCTGTATCACATTCATTAATTCTAAGTCTGTAGCTACAGCTTCATTTCAACGTTCCTTTTGATAGAAGTCACCAAATATGACAATGATATGTTTTTCTCAACATAAACATCTTGTCATAGTTTGAATCACCCATAAGGGGCATGCAGCAGACTCCTGTTGCTGACGTTACCCGATACTTAAGTATTAACACATGCCAGTCTCCTGAAATATCAAATAAGATTCTTCAATTTCGCAATGAAGGAAGGATGTAGGTAGATCTGCTCTTACTGGGAATACTCCCGAAGAGAGAGGCAAGAGAAATTTGCCTTTGTGCAGTCAGTTGGTGAAGTAAATATGTTAAACTGCTTCCATTAACAGCATCAATCGACGGGATTCTCCGTCGGCGGACTCCGGAATTGGGAAACGTGATTGGGCAGAGAATCGGCTCTGACACCAAAATCATGACGGGCGCCGGATTACAGCCAAATCTCAATTCTCTGTCACCTCGACAGCAGTGTCAATGTGTTGCAGAACGCACATACAGTAAACACCGTTGGCATATCATTAGCGGGCCTGATCCACGATTCTCTGGGGCAAATTCCCGACGTCAAGTTTCATGTGCTTTTAAAAATCGTGAAACTGGCACTGTGGCTGATGAGGGAGAGAGAAAGGAGTAGGGACTCGGAGAGGCGTGACTGTGGACTGCCGGTCCTGACACTGGCCGCCCTCGCTGGGGTGGGGGGGGCCCTGCCAGAGCCACAGCGGTGGAGGGTGAGGGGGGGGGGGGAATAGGCCGCGGAGCTGGGGTGACCCCCCACGGGACTGGGGCAGTACCCAGACACTGCCATTGCTGCGGCGGTGGAGGGTGGGGGGGGGGGGAATTGGCCGTGGGGCTGGGGTGACCCCCCCCCCCACGGGACTGGGGCAGTACACAGACACTGCCATTGCCGCAGCCGGCAAGGCAGCCATCCTGCTGCACAGCCCACTGACCACCCACCTTGGCCCCTGGTTCTGCAAAGTGACACCGGACATATGGGTGCCCCCCCCCCCCTAAAACCCCTGCCCCCACCCCACCACTCCTGCACGCCACCCTCCGCCATACCACCCCCCACCCCCAAACGGCCGCCACCTACCAGCAGGGCATCACACGGTCCACCCAGGGCAAAACCCACTGTGGCCCCTACCGCTGGCAAGAACAGCACCAGCCGACGTCACCCCTGACAGCAGGGATGGGCACAGGGCCAGAGGCCCAGCCGGCTCTGGCTGCTGATGGGGCCCGGGGTGCGTGGGGGGGGGGGGGGGCGGAACATGTGGGGGCAGGGTCCGCAGTGCCAGTCAGGGTCCGCAGTGCCAACCAGGGCCACCGTGTAGTCCATTGCACCTGGTTAGGTTTGGGGTACGCACCACGCCAAAATGCCGGCCTATCCCCCCTGCAGACAATGGATATTGGAATTTATTCAGCAATAGTGGCCTTCCTGCTGGTCACCACAGCCCTGGGGGATGCACTGCGGCTGTACAAGCTGGAGCTGCTCGAAGAGGGGAAGCGGAGCATGCCCTGGAGGTACAGGAGGCAGCCTCTGAGGATGGAGAGCCGGCCACCCAACAGGCCCAGGGGAAGGCGCAAAGGGGACACCGCATGAGATCTCGCGTGGACCAGCACCACCTGTCACTGAGATCCAGCCGGACCGGGCATGCTGTCGAAGACTCCAGCTGAGCAGGGGAACAGTGTGACATATCTGCAGGGCCATGGCGCATCTGGAACCTCGGGGGAATGGAGGAGGACACCCGTGATGGCCGTCCTGAACCTCTACAACATGGGGTCCTTCCAGGCGCCTGTCCAGGATCACATAGAGCTCGATACACAGGTGCATTCATGTCGCCACGGAGGCCTGGGCATGTACAGTCTACACAACGCCTTCATCCTGACGATTCCCGGCTGGGGGGGGGGGGGGGGGGGGGTGGCTCCTGGGCGACAAGGGTTATCCACTGCAGTCATGGCTGATGATGCCTATCCGGAGGCCACTGACCACGGAGACCCGCGACAACGATACCCATGAAGCGATCAGGAGTGTTATCGAGCAGTGCTTCAGCCTCCTGAAGATGCGGTTCAGGTGCCTGGGCCACTCTGGAGGGGCCCCCAGTATGACACTGGGAGCATTGCCCGCATCGTGGTGGCCTGCTACGTCCTCCACAACATCATTCAGCAGAGGGGCGACATGCTGGAGGAGGAGGATGAACATCAGTCCTCGCCCGATGAGGAGGATGCGGAGGAGGGAGAGCATGGAAAGGACATGGGGCTGTGCAATGTGGGCACCAGGGCCACATGGGATGCTCGGATTGCCTCCAGGTTTACCAACTTGGGGGGGCGGGGGGGGGGGGGGGGGGTTTACTGGCCAGGGGCACCGCACCCCACCCCCACACACCCCCGCAGTCAGGGACCACGCTCAGGAGTGCCACGCTCCAGTTGGCTCTGGCAATGGCTGCCTGTAAGAGAGCAGTCCTGTCATGGGCATCGGCCACTGCCAGCACAGATTGCCCCAGACCTTGGACAGGCTGATCCATAGCCAAAACCTTCGCCCCCGTGGCGCCACCTCCTGCTCCTGCCCACAGTTGGACTCTTCCACCTGCGCCTGCAGGTTCTGGATGCTCACCAACAACCCCTCATGTAGTCCGTGGCTCTGTGACTGCATCTCTCCGATCAATGGGACTATCCGTTCCAGAAACCCGCAACCCGTCTGGATGACAATTAGTCTCTGGGGTCAGCCCGTCCTCCAACCGTCCACCTCCTCAGGAGTTCCTGCCTCTACCTGTTCTACTGGAGCATGTGTGTTGTGAGCACCAAAGATTGTCCCAGGAACCTCTTCACTAAAGTGCCCAACCGAGGTGAGTGTTTCTGGGATGGTGGAGAGTGTTGGAGACAGCTGTAACGGAAATCAGTGTCATCCTTGGACTCGGGCTCTGTGATGTCCTGGGTCTCGGGCATATGGGTCCCCTCCACGTCGGTGTCATCATCGCTGCTCGGCACACAAGGGTGTTCAGCCTGTGACTGAGGCTGGGGACGGGGGGCACCAGAAGGACCTGTCCCATCACCAGCAGATTCTGCAGGACACAAGACAAGATGCATGACTAGACCGCGGGCTGGGGGGTGGTGGGGGTGGTGTGAGGGTGGGATGGTGTGGAGGTGGTGTGGGGGGACAGGGTGACACGGGTGTCACGGGGAACCGCAACTAAGCGGGGTCTCACTTCCTTGCCCGAGGCTGATCTCCACCCCGCCGACTTCCCTTTCCTCGGGCCCACCGACCATGTTCAGGGCCCACTGCTCTGCTACGGTGAGGGGCTACAGGTCCGGCTGTCCCCCTCCAATCTTTCCCCACTCCCTATGGTTATGAGCGGACTTCTCCTGGGAGAAAATGCATAGTGTTAGACAGTCCGATACAGGCAGCCCAAGGGTGGGTAACTGGCAGCTTCAGTGGCCAGGGCACCCAGCCACGGCAGCTGGTATGGGTGCCGGCTCGTGGTGCAGGGTGGGTGTTCAGCTGCTCTCCGGGCTAGGAGGGCGGGGGGTAGTGGGGGATTTGATGCGGGGGCACAGTGTTGCTTCCTCTCCCTGGCCGCCCCGAGGAGGTCATGCAGTTTTTTTTAACGGCACTGCAGGCTGGTCCGGACGCTATGGCTGGTGACGCGTACTACCTCTGTCACCTGCCTGCAGGCACGCTGAATAGTGGTGGCTGGCAGCCTCCTTCCCCGGCCCGCCTCTCCTCCCCAGCGTCCAGGAGCTCAGCGACTGTGAGTCTCGGGGCCGCTCTCCTTGCTGCCATCTTGCTGGCTGGGGTGGTGTGTCAAGGTAGGTTGTATGGGTTAACAGTTCCCTATGGGGAATGCAGTGTGTAGATGCGGCTGCAGCTTGTCAGCCTCACGAGTGTCAATCAGGAATCCAGCAAATCCGGTACCATTTCGCATTGGATTCGATTGTGTTCCACGTGGCGCCGGTGCTAGCCCCTTAACGGTCGCTGTGCTCCGAAAGCTAGTGATTTGAAACAAACCTGTTGGACTTTGACTGGTGTTGTAAGACTTCTTATGGTAATAGTAAGTCATATAACCAAAGAACACACCAATAGTTCAGCAGTTATCTTGTATTCCACTTCATTGTTTAATGGTTGTACAGCATCTCCTCTGCAATTCCCTACTGCTGAAATGGATACGATTAAACAATGTGGCTTAAATAAAGAATAACTGTGTTATTCATATCGACAGCTAGATAATAATTAAATGATCTTGAATCTGTCTTACAGTATTCAATAATCTATCTAGCTACACTCTGATCTAATCTCATGCTATCTCTATCGACTCTAAGCTTCTCCTTATGCTATTCCCAGAATTCCCTGAGAGGCTGTCCTAAATACTGAGAAGTAGTAACATCCTCCAGAACATAGACCAGACAGTGCAGAAGGAGGCCATTTGGGGCATCGAGTCTGCACCAACCCACTTAAGCCCTCACTTCCACCTCATCCCCGTAACCCAATAACCCCTCCTAACCTTTTTTGGTCATTAAGGGCAATTTAGCATGGCCAATCCACCTAAGCTGCACGTCTTTGGACTGTGGGAAGAAACCAGACCACCCGGAGGAAACCCACGCGGACACGGGGAGAATGTGCAAACTCTGCACAGACAGTAACCCAGCAGGGAATCGAACCTGGGACCCTGGTGCTGTGAAGTCACAGGGCTAATCACTTGTGCTACCGTGCTCTAGTGTTTGATTTACTCAGAAATGTAATTATTCACCTTTCACTAACCTGACTATACACATATCATTACAGTTGTCGCCGATAGATTTTGTTCCCAAGACCAGAGCTCCTTCTCCTGTGGATTTATTTGCTATCTCACACACATTGCTTTAGAAATATGAAGTTCTCTGATTATGTCACTCATAGGCAGAATGGCCACTGAAAAGGAAAAGCTTTCTATTTATCATAGAGCTGCCAGTAAAAGGATCATGGTAACATAAAAAAACATTCTGTTCCGATTTCTTCCTGGAACCTTTGAAGTAATCTGTTCATTTATATTTGCAGACAGAGGAAGAAGGACCCGTCTCGTTCCAGGGAGTAGCATATGTAAATATGGCTCCTTTATTGTACCCAGGTGTAAAGCGGATTCGAGGAGCATATGCAATACACCCTTACAATGAATATGAAATATTTGAAAAGGTAACTTTGATGTAGTAGTATAATGTGCATTACTTTGGGGAAAGAAATGTCAAGGTAGGTCGTATGGGTTAATAATTCCCTGTACAATGAGCACCCAGTCTCCGTTATGTAGTTGGAAACATTGCAGCCAGAGATAGGAAGATAGAATTCCACACTCCTGGCATTGGGAGTCTCCAGCTCTGCTCCATTTCTTCACACATCAAGGCCTTGCAGAAATCCCACATTAGACAGGATCGGACATATCTGCACCTGGATTATAATCCAGCCTTTCTGATGCACTCTAGCGAGAGTTACAGAAGGATCATGGATATTCAATTCCAGGGGCCAGAATGCCGCGTTGATCAAGGACTTAGTTAATTTGTTTGTTTTCTGCGCTAATCCCTATTTTCATGTGTTCACGTACTGCCCTTTTCCTGAAATGCTGACATTACTCCTATGATTGATGGGAAAAAACTCGCATTATAAAATTTGCATCATAAGCGAAACAAAATACAGCCGCCTAGAAAGTGATCCGTGTAATTTTAGGTGCTACTTGGAACACTTTAATGCAGTGTGAACAAAGCTTGCGCACCTTTCCACCCATCTTACGGGGAAGCACAAATGAGAAATGTCCTTTAACTACGCCCGAAACAGATGCTAGGCTTTGCATATGTGAACAATGGCCTGTTTGTGGAAACCTTCTGTAAGATTGGTTTGCTTTGAGGCCGTTGACTGCTCTCAAGAACCAGTGCTAGGGATCACTTGCAACAAAGAAGGTAAGTAATATTCCTGAATGTGAAACTGGAAGGAGCAGCACATTAAGAGTTGATCATAGAATCATAGAGTTCCTACAGTGCAGAAGGATGTCATTTGGCTCATCGATTCTGCACCGACCCTTCGAATAAGCACTCTACCCATGTCCACCCTGCCCTATCCCCATAAACCCGTAACCTAACCTGCACATCCCTGGACACTGTGTCATTTAACATGGCCAATCCACCTAACCTGCACATCCCTGGACACTGTGTCATTTAGCATGGCCAATCCACCTAACCTGCACATCCCTGGACACTGTGTCATTTAGCATGGCCAATCCACCTAACCTGCACATTCCTGGACACTGTGTCATTTAGCATGGCCAATCCACCTAACCTGCACATCCCTGGACACTGTGTCATTTATCATGGCCAATCCACCTAACCTGCACATCTTTGGACTGTGGCAGGAAACCGGAGCAGCCCGAGGAAACCCATGCAGACACAGGGAGAACGTACAAATCCCACACAGACGGTGACCCAAGGCTGGAATTGAACCCGGCTCCCTGGTGCTCTGTGGCAGAAGTGCTAACCACTGTGCCGCCCTGATCCATGACAGAAACCTGCAATTTTGAATAAACGCCATCCTTGAATTGAGAGACAGCCGACAACAAGTCCAAACTTGGACTCCTCTTCCATTAGCATTGAAATAAAGAGGGCAGCACGGTGGCACAGTGGTTAGCACTGCTGCCTCACGGCGCTGAGGTCCCAGGTTCGATCCCGGCTCTGGGTCACTGTCCGAGTGGAGTTTGCACATTCTCCCCGTGTTTCCGTGGTTTCACCCCCACAACTCAAAAGATGTGCAGGCTAGGTGGATTGGCCACGCTAAATTGCCCCTTAATTGGATAAAATGAATTGGGTACTCTAAAAGAAAAAGCATTGAAATAAAGTCTGAGACACAACATCTGGAGAACCTCGGGGCTCACTGTTCAGGCATAGGAGATATTGGATCCATCACATATAAAAACCTATCTCTGGGCTAGTGACTTTATCAGTGCTCACTTCATATGACAGCTTTACATTGTTAAAGTTTCATTTACATGAGGTTTATGTAGCTTAACATACGTTCTTTGTTTTTCTGTAATCAGTTATGACCCCCCCCCCCCCGACTTAGATGATTGACAAGTAAGAATACCACAGGATTATGGAATGGAAAAAGGAAACACTTTTACTTATATAGTGCCTTTCATGC
Source organism: Scyliorhinus canicula (assembly GCF_902713615.1). Classification (NCBI taxonomy): domain Eukaryota; kingdom Metazoa; phylum Chordata; class Chondrichthyes; order Carcharhiniformes; family Scyliorhinidae; genus Scyliorhinus; species Scyliorhinus canicula. The sequence continues at coordinate 7,860,785 of NC_052160.1, read as the reverse complement.
ATTTACAATGTCTCATAGTGCTTCACAGCTAATGATACCTTTCTTTTTTTTAAAATTTAGTGTACCCAATTATTTTTTTTTCCAATTAAGGGGCAATTTAGAGTGCCCAATCCACCTAACCAGCACATCTTTGGGTTGTGGGGGCGAAACCCACGCAAACACGGGGAGAATGTGCAAACTCCACACGGACAGTGACCCAGAGCCGGGATTGAACCTGGGACCTCGGCGCCGTGAGGCAACAGGGCTAACCCACTGCGCCACCGTGCTGCCCTAATGATACCTTTCTGAAGTATAGTTATTGTTGGAAGCATGGAAGTTAGTTTGTGTACAACAAGGTCACACAACCAGCAATGAGGTAACTGACCAGTCAATACATTTTGCTGGAGTTAGTTGAGGGATAAATGTTGGTGAGGATACCTGAAGGAGTCCACTTCTCTTTTTGCCATGGGATCTGTCATAATATCCACTCATGTATATGATGAGATGCAGACAGGCAGTGATTGACACATAGGATGACCAATGAACACACAACACAGAACAACCAATCACCAGTCAGGACACCACCACTATAAAGCACACAGGGCATTAAGACTCCCGCTGTTTTCAGGACCCAGACAGTCAGAGTGCACAAGTCAGTGGACATTATTGCCATGTGGTAGCTAGTAAGTCTGGTCGAGCCAGTAAGAGGTCGTCAGTCGGATTAGTAGAGTGTCAACCCACAGCTGAACATGTACAGCTGTTCATAGTTTAAATAAAACCGTGTTGGATCTTCTCCGGTGTTAGACGTTTGTTTCTAGCTTCCCTGCATCCAGTTGCAGTCAACATCAAACCAACCCGCCAAACACATCAGGATCTTTAAGGTCCATCTGAGAGGACATCTGGGGTATGAGTCATCAGAAAAATGACACTTTCAGCAATGCAGCACTCATTGAGAACTGCAAGATTGAACCCATGACCTTCTGACTTAAAGTAGTGATTGCCTCTACTTAGGTGTCACGCAGGTGTGACACTTTAAACTACATCCTAACTGGTCAGGTGGGCCTATACCAGCTGTGTAAAACTTAGCAAATAATCCAAATAATTAAGCATAATACATCTAACAACACCAGCTAAAAGCTTTCCTCTTTCGAAGCCAATATTGGGAGACTGATGACAAAAATAAGGAAGGCATTTTAGGGTCAGGTGTAAACTACCTAATCCCTTGAACCTGTTCTATAATTTGGTATCATGACTGTTACCTAATTCCATGGGCTGGATTTTATTGGTCGGTGATAGGGGGATTCTGTGAAAGAAAAATCGTTTCCAAAACCAACCGAGTTTATAACTAGGCCTTCCAGCAACAATAATCAGCTCCGGCGGCCCAGTCGGACCTTTGCTCCTCAGTGGGAGGAAGCCCTGCTCTCGAGATTCCAGACAATCTAATTCAGTGTTCTTCAAACTTTTTTTCCGGGGACCCATTTTTACCAACCGGCCAATCTTCGGGACCCAACCCAGCCGACCTTTGCGGCCCACGCATGCCGACCTGAGCGACTCACCATTTTTTCTCACCTTGTTTGCTGCTGACAAAAATGGAGGAAATGGTTTTGGGTCCCTTTGGCCCTCATACACACTCCTCCAATGGAACCTGTTGGATGAAGGTGCAGCCTTCCCGTGTCGGAAAGTATGGAGTCTCCATTTGTCCAAGGTTCTGCATTTTTTTCGGTAAAAATTTTATGAAATAAAACCTCCCCGAACTTGTAAAAAAAAATGAATAAAATAAATGGTAAAAAATTAAATGAATAAAATAAATGAATAAAATTAATTTAAAAACCCTGAACTTGTAAAGCTGCGACCGTTTAAAAAAAATAGTGGCCGCACTGCGAATGCGCGCCCGATCATCGACCACATGCAAATAGTTTTCCGCATGCGCGCCGATGATCGTACGCGCATACGCGATGCGGCTGAATTTTTTTTACATGTTTGCGGCCATTTTAAAGGCCATTTATTAAAAACCAGCTGCTGCGCTGGGATTTGCGCGATTGGGAGCGCTGCGAAGAACAGCTCCGCGACTCTCCCGACACCCACCCGTGGGTCGCGCTCCCTTGTTTGAAGAACACTGATCTAATTGGCCAACATCTCTAGTAATCCCAGCACCGCCAGATTTCAGTAGTGGCCACTGCCAGGACTGCAAGGAGGCACCAGGCTGAAGAGGGCCGGGATTCTCCGACCTTGCGCCAGGTCGGAGAATCCCCGGGGGAGGCGCGAATCCTGCCCTGCCGCCTTGACGCTGGCTGCCCTCCGGCAACGATTTTCGGGGGCCGACGGGATTCCCGCCATGTCGGTCGGGGGCCGTTGACAGCGCCCCCCCCCCCCCCCCGGTGATTCCCCGGGCCCCGATGGGCCGAGTGGCCATAAATCTGTGGCCAGTCCCACCGGCGTGAATTACTGACCTCACACACAGCGGGACCTGGCAGGTAGGTGTGCGGGGGTGGTCCTGGGGGGTGGGGAGGCGCAGGGGGATCCGACCCCAAGGGAGGCCCCCCCACCGTGTCCTGGCCCACGATCGGGGCCAACCGATCTGCGGGCGGGCTGGTTCCGTGGGGGACCTTCTTTCCTCCGAGCCGAGCCCCTATAGGGCTCTGCCATATTGCTCGGGGGGCAGTGCGGAGAAGGGAACCCCTGCGCATGGCGGAAATACGCCGGGCAGTCTGCCCATACGCAGAAATACACGGGCTGTTCCACGCATGTGCGAACTCGCGCCGGCCCTTCGGCACCGGCTGGAGCTGCAACAACTACTCTGGCATCAACCTAGCCCCTGGGAAATTGGAGAATTCCTCACTTCCGGGGCTGTTGGCAACGGAGTGGTTGGCGCCGGTTTTCCCGCTGGCCCATATTTCTATATTCCTATAGCCCCATTTTCGGAGAATCCTGCCCATGGTCACTGGAGAGAGATAAACCTGATGTTTTGAATGGGGAGGGATCAGGGAGCTAAGGGGTGGGTGGGTGTGAGAGAGGGTTGGAACGGCGGGTTTTTGATTCCAGGTGGGGCAGAACAAAGGGGAGTAATGATCTCATGGGGCACCCCCACCCAAATTGTCCGCTTGCTTCCTACCCTTTCACAAAATTGTATAAGAAACAGTTTTTCCACTCTAAAAGGCATTATCTGGGCATAGGTATCCACTTAGGTTCTCAATACTGGCTGTTGGGTGCCTTACCCATAGGGGGTGGGCAGGAAAGCGGTGGGATAGCCACCTGACATATTTTACATGCCCCCACCCTACTGAAAACACGTGTGGCATAGGGGTGGGGCGTAAAATCCAGTTCCATGTATCTGCCTTGCCACACATTCCAAATACCTTTGGCTCACCGACCTGAGTTTCAAATTTAACAATGATCCAGCATCAGTTGCAGTTTGTGGAAGAGAACTCCAAACCTCTATCAACCTGTCACATTGGGGAAAGGATATCATGTGTGATACAGACACCACAGGAGGAAAGAAACACTGGACAAATGAATATGGGAAGGAAATTAATGCTACCACCTCCAATTTAAATCCGTTAGCAAAATAATGCTGATCGTTTCAGTTAACCTTCAGAAAATGCTGAAGTTCAAGAAAAGATCTCTTGCATCACATTATAATTATACTCCCTGGTGACTTTGTTGTTAATGTTTTTAATGTACGATTCAGACAAAGCGTAAGAACCGGGATGCTTCTGGCGTTGCAACTGGATTGAAGGGTCCGTCCGCACATCCCAGAAACGCCATTAATAAGGTGAAGGAAGAGAAAGGAACAAAGGAAGTATTTAAGAAGGTATGACTTCTCTTGTTACCTAATCTTGTATTGCTCTCACAAGACAATGTTTCATTAGAGCTGTAACGGCTCAAAGGTATCAATGCTCTGAAGAAAAGTCATTCGGACGCGAAACGTTAACTTTGTTTCTTTCTTCACAGATGCTGCCAGACCCGCTGAGCTTTTCCAGCATTTCCTGTTTACGTTGCAAAACTATCAAAGTTGTTTGTTAGCCTCATTCAGTCAATAAAGCTACTTATCATCCTTACGGTTATTCCCCTGATAGTGCAGTGTTAGAGTTATTTGTCTTCCCTGTAAGTAGTTTGTAAGGGATTTAGTGCTGGTCTGTTCTCATTGTTGGAGTCCTTTTAAGAGCTTGGATCTGCTGTCATCTCTCTCTCAGTTGAGTTAAGGAACATCAAGGTGCAAAAAACATTCGTAGGGATGGTATGCACGATACCAAACTGCAGTGGTAATGTTGGGAATAGCATTAGACAGGAAATCAGAGATGCATGTGGCAAAGGAACATTTGTGATTGTGGGTGGCTTTAATCGGCATATAGATTGGCTGACTCAAATTAGTCACAGTACAATAGAGGAGGAATTTATGACGTATATGGAATGGTTTTCTGGAACAGTATGTTAAGGAACCAACAAGAGAACATGCCATCCTGGACTGGGTGTTGTGCAATGAGAATGGATTAGTTGCAATCTAGTTGTCATCTAGTTGTACGAGAACCCTTGGGAAGAATGACCATAATATGGTAGAATTCTTTATCAAGATTAATAGTGAGGTAGTTGCTTCTGAGACCAGGGTCCTAATAATAATAATAATCTTTATTAGTGTCACAAGTAGGCTTACATTAACGCTGCAATGAAGTTACTGTGAAAATCCCCTAGTCATCATACTGCGCCTGTTCAGGTACATTGAGGGAGAATTCAAAATGTCCAAATCACCTAAGAAGCACGTCTTGTGGGAGGAAACCGGAGCACCCGGAGGAAACCCACGCAGACACGGGGAGAAATTGCAGACTCCACACAGACAGTGACCCAAGCTGGGATTTGAACCAGGGTCCCTGGCACTGTGGAGCAACAGTGCTAACCACTGTGCGTGGTTTGGGAGAAATCAATAGGATTGAAGGCGGACAAATCTCCAGGGCCTGATAATCTTCCAGAGTACTTAAGGAAGTGGCCGGAGAAATAGTCGATCCATTGGTGGTCATTTTCCAAAATCTTTGGACTCGGGAATGGTTCCTACAGATTGGAGAGGAGTGAATGTATCCCCGCTATTCATTAAGGGAGGTAGACAGAAAACAGGGAACTATAGACCAATGAGCCTAAAGTCGGGAAGTTGCTAGAGTCCATTATCGCAGATTTCATAGCACAGAATTTGGAACGCAGTGGTGTAATCAGACAAATGGATTTATGAAAGGAAAATCATTCCCGTACCAGCCTCCCCGGACAGGCGCCGGAATGTGGCGACTAGGGGCTTTTCACAGTAACTTCATTGAAGCCTACTCGTGACAATAAGAGATTTTCATTTCATGCTTGACAAATCTACTGGAATTCTTTGAACATGTAATTAGTAGAGTTGCCCAGGGAGAACTGGTGGATGTGGTTTATTTAGACGTTCAGAAGGCTTTCGACAAGGTCTCACATAACAAATTAATATGTAAAGTTAAAGCGTATGGGATTGCAGGTAGTGTCTTGAGATGGATAGAAAGCTGCTCAGCAGACAGGAAGCAAAAAGTTGGAATAAATGTTTTTTTTCTGATTGGCAGGCAGTGACTAGTGGGGTACCACAGTCCTCGGACCCCTACAGTTCACATTATATATTGATGATTTGGACGAGGGAACTAAATGTATTATCTCCAAATTTGCAGATGATACAAAGCTGGGTGGGAGTGTGAGCTGTGAGGAGGATGCAGAGATGTTTCAGTGAGATTTGGACAAGTTGAGTGAGTGGGCATATGCATGGCAGATGCATTATAATGTGGATAAATGTGAGGTTAGCAAAAACTAGGAAGGCCGATTATTATTTGAATGGGTGTAAATTGAGAGAGGTGGGTACTCTGAGAGACCTTAGTGTCCTCATGCATCAGTCCCTGAAAGTAAGCGCGCAGGTACAGCAGGCAGTAAAGAAGGCAAATGGTAGGTTGGCCTTCATAACGAGAGGATTTGAGTATAGGGGTGTTTTACTGCAATTATATAGGGAATTGGTGAGGCCACACCTGGAGTATTGTGAGCAGTTTTGGTGTCGTTATCTGAGGAAGGATGTTCTTGCTATGGAGGGAGAGCAGCGAAGGTTTACCGAGCTGATTTCCTGGCATGGTTGGACTGTCATATGAGGATAGATTAAATTGGTTAGGATTATATTCATTGGAGTTTAGAAGAACATAGAAATTTACAACATTCTAACAGGATTAGACAAGGTAGATTATGAAAGAATGTTCCCGATGGTGGGGGAGGGGGGGGGTCCAGAAATAGGGGTCATAGTTTGAGGATAAGGGGTTAACCTTTTAGGACTGAGGTGAGGAGAAATTTCTTCAGCCAGAGAGTGGGGAATCTGTGGAATTCGCTACCAGAGAAAGTAGTTGAGGCCAAACCGTTGTGTAATTTCAACAAGGAATTAGAGAAAGCTCATGGGGCTAAAGCGATATAGGGGAAGTATTGAACTTGATGATCAGCCATGATCATAACGAATGGCGGTGTAGGCGTGAAAGGCCAAATGGCCTCCTCCCGCTTCTATTTTTTATGTTTCTATGTGACAGATTGCAAATTTGTGGCACAGCCAGAGACTCTTCGGCCCATTGAGTCTATGCCAGCCGAAAAAGAATCATCCAGCCTAAATCCACCTCGTATCATAGATCTCTACAGTGCAGAAGGAAGCCATTCAGCTCGTCGAGCCTCCACCAACCCTTCGAAAGACTATATTACCTAGGCCCAATCCCTCCCCTATTCCTGCAACCCCACCCTAAGGGGCAATTTAGCATGACTAAACCACCTAACCTGCACATCTTTGGACTGTGGGAGGAAACTGGAGTACCCAGAGGAGACCCACGCAGACACAGGGAGAACGTGCAAACTCCACACAGACAGTTACCCGAGGTCAGAATCGAATCGGGCCCCTGGTGCTTTGGGGTAACAGTGCTAACCATTGTTCCACCGTGCCACCTCAGCTCTTGACCCACAATTCTGTAGATTACTGCAATAGAGGGCGAGATTCTCCCAAAACGGGAGAAATCGTAAAGCTGCCGTAAAACCCGGGCGGGTTTTACGGCAGCGCGCCCCTTCCCGACGGGGGACCGATTCTGGTCCCCGGTCGGGGCTAGCAGCCCGACGCCGTAGGCTCCGGCAAGACGGGCTTAACGAAAATCGTTAAGCCCGCTTACCGGAGTTAGCGCCGGCTGACGCGTCATATGACGTCAGCCGCACATGCGCAGTTTGGAAGACTCCAACCCGCGCATGCGCGGGTGACGACATCGCGTTTTTGCGCGAAACCCGCGCATGCGCGGGCCGGGTTGCCCCTCAGCCGCCCCGCGAATGGATACAGCGGGGCGGCGGAAGGACAAGTAGTGCGCGGGCATCGGGCCTGCTGCCCGCGATCGGTGCCCACCGATCGCGGGCCCATGGCACCCTTGGCACGGCCGTGGTACTGCCGTGCCAATCGGTGCCATGGTTATAAAAGCGAGTTGGTGACGCCGTTTTTACGAACGGCAAGACCAGGTGTGTTTGCCGTTCGTGAAAACGGCGGAAAGGGCTGGGACTTCGGCCCATCTAACAGCTGTGAATCGCTGTCGGCCGTAAAAAAACGGCGGCAGCGATTCGGGTCGGGACTTCGGCGGGGGGGTGGGAGAATAGCGGGAGGGCGGGAAAAATGTCGGGAAGGCCCTCCTGCTATTCTCCCACCCGTCGTGGGGGGCGGAGAATTTCGCCCAGAGTGTTTCCAAGGTTTTTTTTACGTGCAATAAAGATTTCAGCTTTAACCACCCTTTCAGTCAGTGAGTTCCGGGCACCCATCACACTCTGGCTGAAAACAATTCCCCAGCTTCCCTCTAATCTCTCTGCTACTGACTTTACCTCTAAGCTCCTTGGTTAACAACTACTCTGCAAAGGGAGATGGGTCCTCTCTTTCCACGGTAACTAGCCCCTTCATAATTTTGTCCACCTCAATTAAATCATCCCTTCGCCTCTCTGTTCCAAAGAAAATACCTTCAGCCTATCCAGACTTTTCTCATAGCTTAAAATCTCTGGCAACACCTTTGTAAATCTCTTCTGTATCCTCTCTGGTGCGATCAAGTAATGTGGTGACCAGATTCCGTGTAGTTCTTTAACTGTGGCCTAGGCCATGTTTTATACAGCAGTGGGGTAACCTTCTGCTATCGGGCTGCCATTTTGAGCAGGTGGCCCGATAGCGTGATCCGGTGCCGGGTCCCCAACCCCCTCTCATTGCAATTCCGGCCCCCACCACTGCGGGATTTGCTGGGTCCCCAGCCCGTGAATAGGATGCAAATGGGTCCATTTGACCTATTAGCAACCACCCGCTGGAGTGCTGCACGGTCCTCGATACCACCTCCAGAGGGGGACTGGAGCATTGTAGGCCGATTTTTTTTTCCCTGACGTTGTATTCTCTGACACATCAGAAACTCCGTTACTGGTGGCAGGTGGCAGAGAATCCAGCCGTATATTGTTACAACACCCTGGGCTAGTGCGCGGCCAATTCCAGCCCCCCCTTGACCCGGAGTTGCAACACAATTGAATTGTCAAATAATCCTGAGAAAAATACCCAAAGTCTTTGGCCCTTCGCTGCCCAATAATTACAGTCATCAGGTTTGTAAATTTAAACACAATTACTTTTTATTCATAACACGAACTACAATGAAATACACAGCAAATATAATTGGTTAACTATCAATTCATTCCTAATCGCCACTTTAACCTGCCTCCACTCTCTCTACACACACACATACACAAGACAAACAAACACAGAGGGGAAGAGAGGGGTAAAAGTAATAAGTAAAAATAAAAGATCCCGGATCTGGGGCTCCTGGCAAAGAGGAAGGAGCTGCAGGTGAGGTTTGACCTGCTTTCCACCGGGAAAGGGGTGTGTCAGCTGAGAAGGGTGATGGACTGTCTATGAGTACGGGGAGAAGGCAGCTCCTATGTTGGCAGGTCAGCTTCATTGGCAGGCCACAGTGAGGGAGATAGTTTGGAATCGGACAGGGGAGATGGCATTGGTCCTGGACCGGATTAACAAGATGTTTCAGGAGTTCTATAGGGACTTGTACAAGTTGGAGCCACCAGAGGATGAGCGGGGATGAGGGAAGTTTTTGGGGGAGGGTTAGAGTGCCCAAGGTTGGGTGAAGTGGAGAAGGCGGGGCTGGAGGAGCCGGTGGTGGTAGGGGAAGTGAAGGCTGCAATCGGGAAGATGCAGGCGGGGAAGGCGATGGAGCCAGACGGATTCGGGTTGAATTTTACAATAAATTGAAGGAAAAACTGGCACCATTGCTGGTGGACATGGTCAGCGGGGTCTTGCCGAAAACGCTGGAACAGGCCACCATCTTTTTGCTGCTTAAGAAGGATAAAGCCCGGTGGAGTGTGGGTTGGATAGGCTCATATCCACATCCTGAATGTGGATGCCAAACTATTGGCGAAAGTTGGAGGTGTGCCTTCCGAGGGTGCTTGGGGTGGGGTTGGGCATCCCAAATCTGATGTACTATTATCGGCAGGGAATGCAGCGAAGGTTCAGGGATGGAAAAGTGAGTCGGGGTGTTTGTGGATAAAGATTGAGGCAGACTCATGTAGGGGGTCAGGGTTGTGGGCGCTGGCGACGTGGCGACTCCCATTAGCCCCAGGGAAGTAATCCAGGAGTGGTGGCCGCGCTGGGGATTTGGAGGCAGTTTCTAAAGCATTTTAGGTTGGGAGGGGAGTTGCTAATAAGGGGAAATCACAGATTTAAGCCAGGGAGGGTGAATGCGAGGTTCCAGGGATGGGAGGAGAGGGGGAATCAGGAAGAGGAAGGATTTGTTTCTGGGAGGGCTGTTTGCAAGCTTGGAGGAGCTGAGTGAGAAGTTTGGGTTGGCGCGGTTGGGGAGAGTTTTCGATACATACAGGTGCGGGACTTTGCAAGGAAGGTCTACCCGACCTCCCCGATAGCGCACACCTCTTCGTTGTTGGAGGGGGTGCTGTCAGCGGGGCGGTTGGAGAGGGGATCATCACAGCGATTTATGGGAGGATTTTGGAAACTGGAAAGGTTTTGGAGGGTGGTTGGCGGCACCTTTCCAAGGGTTTTGCATTTAGCTATGGAGCTCTGTCCCCCAGAAGCCATATTCGGGGTACGGACCGGCCGGAGTTGCAGACGGTTGCGGGGGCCGATGTCTTCGCCTCGCTGATCGCTCGCAGGCGGGTCTTGTTGGGGTGAATGTCAGCTTCTCCACCCTGTGCCTCAGCGTGGCGGGGTGACCTGCTGGAGTTCTTAGCCCTGGTGAGGGTTACATTTACTCTAAGTACGGGGGAGGGGGGGGGGGGTGATGAGTTCAAAAGTTGGAGTTTGTTTTATCCGCATTTTGAAGAGTTGGTTGCCATGGACTGCTGAGGGAGGGGGGGGGGGGGGGGGAGCGCTATGAGGGATTTAATGTGTGGGTGGGTTTATTATGGTTGTAAAATGTGAAATGTTGAAAATTTTGAATTAAAATACTTTTAAATAAAGTAAAAGTCTTTATTTTAGATGGTTGTTTCTAGCACACTTTCCTTCAAACCAGACTTTCAGTTCGAGATTTCTGTTCCCAGTCTGTAATGGTTTTCACTGTAGATTCATTCAGGTCTCTGAAGTTTCAGAAATACAGCAGCCTTTCTGGAGAAAACACAAGGGAGAGAGAGAGAGAGAGAGAGAGCAGGTCCTTTCCCCTGAGTGTCCAGGATTCAAACTGAGCTCATTGCCTCTCTGAAAATCATTCCACTCGAGTCGGACCCAATCACCACCTGTTACCGGGTAGAACGCAGCCAATTCATTGGCCACCAGGCAACCAATCGCGCCAAGTCCAACCCCATCTCTCGGGTGCCACAAAGTCTGAGTATTGCTGTCCAAAGCTAGCAGAGTGTTCTCTGTTGTAACTTTCAAGTTCCCTGTTTCCCCTGCTCTACTTACAGATATAAGTGCATTTAGCATCCATGGATCAAAATGATAACAACAAAAGTAAAGAAATGGGAAATAAGGGAATCAACAGGAAGGATCCTTACAATAAATATATAAATATGCAAGCACATGAATTGACCAAAACCCTTTGTTTCCTGTCACAAAGCCAATTCTGGATCCAACCTGCCACTCGCCCTTGGATCTCGTGGGGCATTAAAATAAAAAAAAGACAAAATGCACTATGAAGAACTTCATCACAGATTAAGCTTTCCTTTACACCCACTCAGAAGACTGAGGAGATTGCACAAATTTGTCCTAAACAGTAAGAAAATCATACCAATTTACACGTATTGACTAAATTTCATTATTGGAATGAAGTTATTACACTTCAGTTTAGAAGCCTCAAAGGTTTGGCATCCATACCAGCAGCGTTTGGTGTATCCTAGAAGTTCCAGATGTTATCTTTATCTAAAGATGGGACTTTGAACCATAGTTTTCTGATGGTGCCACCTGAAGATACCCAAACCACAAAGAAAATCTCATTCGGATTTGAAGACACCTTATATTATAAATTGAGACTAAATTTGAACTCCCATCGAAGGTTATTCTCAGGACAAGATTCAGATTTGGACTTTGTCAGCATTTGTGATATTTAATTAAACAAAATATTTTAGACGATGAAGATCGTCGTCTGTTTTTTCTGATGCAGCTACCAAGACAAGAAGCAAGACCCTGCCATTTATTTAGAGGATAAAATGTGATTATTGGCGCCGATAAGCTCGGCGGACTGGTTTTGCTTCTTTTTGGCGCATTGTCTTCTGATCCAAAAGATTGCATTTCACCGCCTGTTTAATGTTTAATTTTTTTTTGCCTTCCTTTAGAACTCGGTAACTTTGAAGTCAGCTATCACGGATCATTTGTTCGATTCAGATGTGCCATTTGTAGCTAACGCAGAGGGAGAGGTACGTTTATTAAAATGGTGCGGTTTTGTATTGAGATGCAGCTGCCTTTGAAATTGTGCAGGAGTTTCCCTTTGCCTGACTTCTTCTCCCAGTCATTCTGCCAGTCTCATGTTCATTACTATCCAAGCTCCACGTTAACTTCTCCACTGAGATCTCGCCTCTCTTGTTCCTTTACCTCGGCATGGAGCAATTCTTCATACAAATGCCCTGGTCGAAGCACTACTGGAGATCACAGAAATGAAGGTAATCGTACAGGTATTTGAACAATAGGGTAAGAACATTAAATATGACGCATTGAGGAAGTGAGAAGCAATGCAGGTTAATGTAACCAGGATGGTGAGTGCGTGGAAGATTCTGGATAGAATATAAGTTGCAGAATTTTGGATGAGCTGAAATCTACAGAGGGTGGAACCTGGAAGCACAATTAGGAAGCTATTAGAGTAATTGGACTGGATTCTCCGGTCGGCGATGCCGAAATCGCGTTTGGCGATCGCCCAGAAAATCACAGTTCCTGATGAAATCGGGGGGCTGCGCTGCTTTCGCAATGCTCCGCCCCCTTCAAAGCCATGTATCGACGGCCTCAGGACATTGCCTGAGGCCCGACCCCGATGCTCCGTCCCCCGACCGGCCGAGTTCCCGACGGTGTTGGTCGCCTGTGGTCTCATCCGTTGGGAACGAGGCATGGCGGCTGCGGCTTCAGTGCAGCGCCGGCACAGTCAGGGGAGGGCCGATCCGCGGGCCGAGGGGAATTTATCAGGGGCGGGGCACTGTGAGGGGATGATCCAGGGCTCTCAAGCCGGCCACAAGGGGGGCACTATTTTGCGCGCCAGGTCCGCAAGCGGCCTCCGCCATATAGCACGGCGCGACCGCTGCAGGCCGCCACCGTGCACATGCGCAGTCACGTACCCGGCAATTCTCCGGGCATTCTCTACGCTGCCAGCATGCTGGCCCCCAGCAAAACAGGGAATCGGTGGCCGTTTTACACCATTTTTTCTGAATGTCCAATTCACCTAACAGCACATCTTTCTGGACTTGTGGGAGGAAACTGGAGCACCCGGAGGAAACCCATGCAGACACGGGAGAACGTGCAGACTCCGCACATGAACAGAGTTAGCATGCAGGGACAGCAAACAATTAGGAAGGCAAATGGCATGTTGGCTTTCATTGCAGGAGATTTTTTATTTTATTTATTCGTTCATGGGATGTGGGTGTCACTGTCAATGCCAGCATTTGTTGCCCATCGCGAATTGCCCTTGAACTGATTGGCTTGCCCAGCCATTGCAAAGCGGGTAGTTAAGAGCCAATCATATTGCTGCGGGTCTGGAGTCATATGTCAACCAGACAAGATAAGGATGGCATATTTCCTTCCTTAAAGGACATTAGTGAACCAGATGTTTTTTTGCGACAGTCAGTGATGCAGTAGTTGACATGGTCTCAATTACTTTATTAATTAAATTCAAATTCCTTCATCAGCTGCGGTGGGATTTGAACCCATGCCCCCTGGGTTTCTGGATCACTAGTCCAGTGAAATTACCGCAGTGCCACAGTCTCAGAAATACCGAGTTATTCACTGTTCCAACTTCTCCCATCGGGCAGGAGATACGAAAGTCTGAGAACGCGCACTAACAGTTTCAGAAACAGCTTCTTCCCCTCTGTTATCAGACTCCTGAATGACCCTCTTATGGACTGATCTCATCTCTTCACACATCTCTATTGAGTAGGACTCACTCCGTATTCTCACCCATTGCCTGTGCCTATGTATTTACATTGTGTATTTATGAATGTCCTATGTTGTTGTTTTTTCATGTATGGAACGATCTGTCTAGACTGTGCGCAGAACAATACTTTTCACTGTGCCTCGGTACACGTGACAATAAATCCAATTCAATCCAATATTTGTGTATGGTTTCGGTGAGATCACAACTGGATTACAGGCCGGGATTTTCCAGCTTTGGCACGGTAGACATCATCGCTGGAAGGACGAGAGGCTCTTCAAATTTTCTGATCCCGCTTGTGGTGATGCCCACCGGTGTCAGGGCCATAAAAAATACCACCCACAGTGTGTAGTCTTGGTCTCCATATTTAGGTCATTTAAGTAAGGATAGAGCTGCATTGGAGGAGGAAGAGTGAAGGTTTGCCAGATTGGTCCCTGGGGTGAGAGGACGTTCCTATGAGAGGCTGAGTCAATTGGGCAATACTGTGGTGTTCAGAAGGATGAGAGGTGACCGAATTCAAGATTCCGAAGGGGCTTGATAGGATAGATTCTGAGAGATTGCTTCCACTGGTCAGAGAATCAAAAACACGGGGGTAAATTCTATGATTCTAAATTCTATGATTCACTGCCATAGGATAAGGGACCGATCTTTCAGGACTGGCTCTTGGGAATTCTCTACTCTGGAGAGTTGAGGATTGTCAGAGGATACAACAGGACATGGATAGGTTGGAGACTTGGGCAGCGAAATGGCAAATGGAGTTTAATCCGGACAAATATGTAGTAATGCATTTTGTTAGGTCTAACTTAGAGGGGAAATATACCTTAGGAATCTTAGGAATATAGAAAGTCAGAGAGATCTGGGCGTGCAAGTCCACAGAATGTTGAAGGTAGCAACACAAGTGGACAAGGTAGTCAAGAATGCATACTGTAGTTTTTACCTCGCCACTATTCTTAGAATTCCCCCAATACCAAAAAGGGTCAATTTATTCTAAATGGTGAGCAGGAATTCTCACTCCCTGACTCCTACGCAGACTTAGGCGGGTGCTATTCGGGTCAAACTAGTGTTTCAAGTTATCCCTCGGCATAACCCGTATCTTCATAGAAGAATTTTATTTACTTACCACTTAGTAGCTTACACACGGGTCCGGCTTCCTAAGTAAAGCAAAGTAAACTTTCTAAATAAAATAATAACCACACTTTCAGGTTATCAATTTGAACTTAATTTTATTTTCAAGTTAAAAAAGATTAAATTACTTTTTTAGAAAGGTAAAAAAGATCTTGTCTTGTTGGGACCAGTTGCAGACTTTCAAGTCTTTCTTGACAATCAGTTTTATTTAACTTTGGATCTTCTGCTCGTTTCTTCTGGGTTGCTTGGTACTCCAATGCATGACCGAGTAAGGTTCTCTCTCTCTCTGAGTTCTCTCTGAGTTCTGGGGTAGTTCCTGCTCTGGTCTCTGGGTTTATATTCTCTTTCTAACAGTTATTAAGTTTTTATGGCTTTATCATAACGTAATCTTTATTTCACTTAGATTATAAAAAGTATCTTTGATCTAAACATTCCAATGCAACTAAGTATTCATTTTGAGTTGACCTCGCCTCTCAGGTCTGTTTATATTATGTCCTCTGTGATGTTCAAAAATGCTTTGATTTCAATAGACGTGTGAATTTTGAATCCTGTCATTTCTATAGTTTTATTTTCAAATTGTGTCCCCAGCTCATAATTTTGACTTTGATTTTGGCTTTAAATTATGTTTCTCGTAGACTGATAGTCTCCAATTTTCTTTTAATTTACCTGATGTCAGCAGAGCTTCATATCTATATATTTGTCTCCCCAGTCATTCTTTTCTATCTGCTGATTTTACATCAATGAAGGTGTGAACCATTGCTTTTAGCGTAATGCCTAAAGTCCACTTGGTTATAACTTGAAAGGTTTACATTTATCACCTAACTCAACTGAAACCCTCACCCATGCTTTTCCAGATGCTTACTAAGATGGTTAGTTTCAATGAGGTGTGAGCCATTGTTTTTAGCTTCATACAAAAATCCTGTTTGTTTGCTAAGCCTGTTTGGGAGAAGGAATCTGCATTTTATAATCCTGCTCTTTGCAACTGCTGTTAACCCTTCGTGGGATCTTTCCCTGTATCCTCTCATGTTTCTCTCAGACCAGATATTGCCAGACTTCCATGTTTCAAATGACACATTTTTCCATATTTTCAATTACAATACGGAATGCTTGCCTTCATTGGACGGGGCGTTGAGTATACAAACTAGCAAGTCATGCGACAGTTGTATAGTACCTTGGTAAGCCACACTTGGAATATTACACACAATTCTGGTTGCCACACCATCAGAAGGATGTGGAGGCTTTGGAGAGGGTGCAGAGGAGGTTTACCAGGACGTTGCCTGGTCTGGAGGGTGTTAGCTATGTGGAGAGGCTGAATAGACTCGGACTGTTTTCATTAGAAAGACGGAGTTTGAGGGGTGACCTGATAGAGGTCTACAAGATTATGAGGGGCATGGATAGAGTGGATGATCAGGCACTCTTTCCCAGGGTGCAGGGGTCAGTCACCAGGGATCATAGGTTTAATGTTCGTGGGGCAAAGTGTGCGAGGCAGGTTTTTTACACAGAGGGTGGTGAGTGCCTGGAACACGTTGCCAGGGAAGGTTGTGGAAGCCGATACATTAATGGCATTCAAAGGGCATCTTGACAAACACATGGATGGGATGAGTATAGAGGGATACGGCACAAGGAAGTACTGAGGATTTTGGCAAAGATTGGTATCTATCATAACCGGCACAGGCTTAGAGGGCCGAAGGGCCTCTTCCTGTGCTGCATTGTTCTTTGTTCTATCGTTGAATATATTTAAGGTCGGGATACAAAGATTTTTGGTTTCTCAGGGAATTGAGAGATATGGGGAGTATGCGAGAAAGTGGAGTTTAAATCTGAGATCAGTGGAGGGACAGGCTGAATGGGCTGCTTTCTTTGTGTTCTAGCATGCACACTTTTTGTGCACAGGCTACCAGTGTGGCACATACTGGTCTGCTACACTGTCAAGTAATGAATGCATTGCACCTGATAGTAGGGCAGTACAGTAATGGGGTGTAACAGTCTGTGATCTCGACTCTCATGGGTGGTACCGGCAGCCAAATGTAATGCATTAGTTGTGGGTATCAGATTTATTTTGATGTCGCTGTTCATCTTTCAGTAAATAATCCATTTATCTTTAACTGTCAATAATGAGTTCATAAACTCAAAAAATATTTCACCGTTCTGTTTCAGCAATACATAGAAGCCAAGTCATATGTCGTTCTGGAGTTCACTCTGGAAAAACCTTTAGTGCAGAGGCGACTGCGTGAGGAACTGGTTAAAAGGTACATAACAGGCTGAACAGAGAACATGCACAATTCTTTCAGATGTGCAAATTAATATCTTGTTCATGAAATTCTGATAAGATATAAAATATATGGGACTGGACTCGCCAACCCTGCGCCGGGTCGGAGAAACCCTGGGGGGAAGCGTGAATCCCGCCCCGCCGCCGGCTTCCCTATTCTTCAGTGCGTTTCTCGGGCAGCCGCGGGATTCCCGCCGCGCCGGTCGGAGCTCGATGACAGCGGCTCCCCGGCGATTCTCCGGGCCCCGATGGGCTGAGTGGCTGACGTGTTTGGTCGTGTCCCGCTGGCGTGGATTACTCACCTCCCACACAGTGGGACCTGGAAGGTAAATGTGCAGGGGCCGTCCTGGGAGGGGGCGGTATCCGACTGCGGGGGGGTTTCCCCCCCCCCCACCTCAAGGTGGCCTGGCCCGCGATCAGGGCCTACCGATTGACGGGCGAGCTGGTTCCATGGGGGCCTACATTACTCAGCGCCGGGCCCCTGTAGGGCTCTGCCATATTGCCCGGGGGCCGACGCGGAGAAGGGAACCCCCACGCATGCGTGGAAATATGCTGGCCATTCCGCGCATGCGTGAACCCGCGTGGGTAGTTCGCCACCGGCTGGAGCTGCGGGAACCACTCCAGCGGCAAACTAGCCCCCTAGGAAGGGGGGAATTCCTCACTTTCGGGGCCATTGAAGCCGGAGTGGTTGGCGCCGGTTTTCACGCTGGCGTGGGGACATAGCCCCATTATTGGAGAATCACGCCCATATTTTTCATTCCACTTGTTGTAGGTGTACAACTTAGTTTGATAGGTTCCAAGGCAACGTTCATGCACTGAACATGCGCTAAGAAATGAGCTGGCTGGGGTTGGCCGAGCAAGCGCTGCTCGACCTTGTTAGCGGAGGGCTGCTGCGTACGGTGCCGGCGAATCAGCTGGCAAGCTTTCATTTGCGGCAAGAAGCCTGTGGGGCCTCGTTAAGTGGACCAATTAACGTTGAATAGCATTGCCGGCCGAGCTGGGCTGAGCGCCGGGAAGCTCGCAGCAGTTCCCGCTCGCTACGACACTGAGTGCTGAGGCCTGACTGAATCTCGTGAGTTCTACGCCCCTGAAAGCGGTGCCGGTCCTGGAGCAATTCAGGGCGAGCTCCGGCGCCACGTGGAACTAGCGCAATTCCAACGGATGCTAGCGTGTGATTGGCCAGGATCCGGGTTGGCACTCGAGAGCCTGACAAGCAGGAGCTGCATACAGGCTGCAAGGCAGCCATGCTCCTCAGGCACCCTCACCCCAGCCAAGAAGGTGGCACTGTTTGCACTGGAGCATGCCCATCCCGTTGATGGGTTGGCTGGTGCCAGAGGGAACCTAGGGAGTTGTCCTGGGGAGGCACCCATATGACAAGTGGTGCTAAGTTCACAGTGGGCAGTCAGCAGCGTGCGCAGCCGCATGGCTGCCTTGCCGGCTGCGCCAATGGTTGTCCCGACCCCACAGCCTACTTCCCGGCCGCCCCCGATACTCCCCCCCCCCCGGCCCTGGTAGAAGGCCCCCTCTCCCGGCTAGCGGGACAACTGTCAACACACTCTAGTGATGTGGGACATTTATTGTTCCCCCTCTCTCTCCCTCAGCAGACAGGACGTCCGTTTCCCGATTTTAAATACCACAAGTGAACCTCGCCGTTGGTAATTCCTCCTGGCGGAGGTGGGGGTGGAGCATCACGGGGGCCCGGAAATTGCCAGGCCGGATCCATTAATGATAGTCCAACGGCACTTATTGTACAATTTACATGCCCATGCCAGCGTGCAGCATCGAACGCATTCCCGCCACTTTCGGCGCCGGCCTCGATTTCCGGCTGACAAGCCATTATCTGCCCATTGGACGATTCCTTAATTAGTGACCTGAGGAAGGAGCCGCGCTCCGAAAGCTAGTGATTCAAAACAAACCTGTTGGACTTTAACCTGGTGTTGTAAGACTTCTTACTGTCTCCAAATGCAGATTAATTCTGTCTCAGAATTGCTTCCAGTAGTTTCCCCACCACTAAGGTTAGATTGGCCTTCTTGAAAGAATGGGAGAAAAGTGATAAAGAAGTGAATAGCTGTTTGAATTTGAGTTCTAATGTTCAACCATATGTTAACTTTCTCCAGGACACCATGGGCTGGATTCTCCGTTATTGGGACTGTGACCCCACGCCGGTGTCAAAACTGTGGAGTTTCACACCAGGAAAATTGGGGCGAAATGGCCACGTATTCCCAGCCTTTCAGGGGGCCAGCAGGGACCCGGTGTAAATCTCGCAGCTTTTGCTGCAGATACGGGCCCCCGCACTTCCGGGGCGGTGGCTGCCCATGCGCACGGTGGTGGCCTCCAGCGGCCGTGCCATGCTCCATGGTGAACTGTGACCGCTGAGCTGGACCCTGAAAATAGACCCCCCCCTCCCAATCGGGCACGCGCCCGACCCTTTCCGCCCGCGCAAACATTTCCCGGTCACGTATAAGGCCCCTCCCGTGACCTTCGATCGGCCCGCCCCCGACCAGGGCCCACAGCCGCCATGCTAGTTTCCCAACCGGCTGAACAACATTAGATCCACACCATCGGGACTTTGGCCGGTCAGGGGCGGAGAATGGTGGAGCGAGCCTCCAGCAATTGCCCCAGGTAGGTCCTAGGTGGCGCGGTGCACTCGACCTGCAGAATCGGGGATCCGGCGGCAGTCCTGATTCTGTGTGGGGAAAATGGATTCTCCGTCCCCGCGCACCGGGGTGCAGAGAATCCAGCCCCATATATATATCCCTCAAGAATTATTTGTCTCTTTCTTACACAGGGTTGCAGAGATAATTCCTCCCCGGCCACTATTCCCTCGTAGAACAAGTGGAGCAGATAAGGTGAGTGGAGGAATTTTGGTTGGAGGAAGTGATGTGATATTTATCGGATGATTAGAAGAAAAAGCAATGAAATACATTTTAATTTGTAGCATCGTGGATTTATTACCCACCCCATTATGAAGTCTCTTAATTTACCTCCCTGAGCAATATCCATTCGTTTTTTAAATTAAATTCTAATTAAGGGACAATTTAGTGTGAGCATTCCGCCTACCCGGCACATCTTTGCGTTGTGGGGGTGAGACCCACGCAGACATGGGAAGAATGTGCAAATTCCACATGGACAGTGACCTGGAGATGGGATCAAACCCGGGTCCTCGGCGCCGAGAGGTAACAGGGCTAACCACTGCTGAACACT
Organism: Scyliorhinus canicula; assembly: GCF_902713615.1. Taxonomy (NCBI): domain Eukaryota; kingdom Metazoa; phylum Chordata; class Chondrichthyes; order Carcharhiniformes; family Scyliorhinidae; genus Scyliorhinus; species Scyliorhinus canicula. Next base: position 7,840,610 of record NC_052160.1, on the reverse strand, counting down.
TTTTGGAAATGCAAGGGTGGGATTTTCCATGCCTTCCCGTGGCATGTTTCACGGCTGCAGGGGCCACCCACCATTGGCCGGGGTGGAATCTCCTTGTCCCGCTGTTGTCAACTGGTCCTCCCATTGTATACTCCCATCGGCTTCCAATTTCTCCCAAGAAACGGGACTGGAAGATCCTACCGGTGGGAACGGCTGGAAAATTCCGACCCAAGTATATTACATCTACTAGTTCCCCTATCCTGCTCATTACCACCTCAAAGAATTCTAATAAATTTGTCAGGCATGATTTCCCTTCATGAAGCCATGCAGACTCTGCTTGATTATATTATGTTTTATAAAATGCATTGCTATTACATCCATTATAATGGACTCTAAAATTTTCCCAATGACAGATGTTAAGCTAACAGGCCTAAAGTTATCTGCTTTTGCCTCCCTCCCTTTTGAATAAGAGTCTGAGTTTGTCACAAAAATCTGGGACTTTTCCAAAATTTAAGGATTCTTTGAAGATTACTACCAGCGCCTCCACAGGTAGTGGAGGACTAACACGGCAAGGGACTATACAATGAACGGTTAGGATGCTAGGAAATACAGAGGAACCTTGGGGTGTATGTACAAAAATCCCTGAAGGCAGCAGGACAGGTAGATGAGGCGGTTAAGAAGGCACATGGGATAGTTGCCTTCAGTAGCCGAGGCATAGAATATAAGGTGTCGATGGTGGCCATGATGTGGAGATGCCGGCGTTGGACTGGGGTGGGCACAGTAAGAAGTTTTACAACGCCAGGTTAAAGTCCAACACATTTGTTTAAAATCACTAGCTTTCGGAGCACTGCTCCTTCGCCTGAGGAAGGTGCAGTGCTCCGAAAGCTAGTGATTTGAAACAAACCTGTTGGACTTTAATCTGCTGTTGTAAGACTTCTTGCCATAGAATATAAAGGCAGAGGAGTTACGATGGAGCTGTATAAAACGCTCGTTAGGTCACAGCTAGAGTACTGTGTACAGTTCTGGTTGCCACACTATGGGAATGATGTGATTTTACTGGAAAGTGTGCAAAGGAGAGTCACCAGGATGTTGCCTGGGCTGGAGCGTTTCAGCTATGAAGAGAGGCTAAAAGATTGCACCCTACTATTCCAGGAAACATTCTCTGTGATTGCTTTTCTCATACCACCTTACCAAGGATTTCAGAGCAAATCTGAAACCTTTAAGGCATTTAAAAAAAATTATACAAAGAGTGATTAATTACAGAAACCTATCCAATGACACAAGGTAGGTCCAGATAGCCAGTCTGAATGAGTTCCTTGTGTGCTGAGAGTCATGGCATTTTATTCAGAAATAGGGTAAGATTTATTCCATTAAGTGATTATTACATGGCTGATTCCTGAATGTCACAGGCTGTTACAGATTACCACACTCAGATAATCAGTGTGGCTAAAATCATCATGGACGAATATCAGGAGATGTTTGGACGGAAACTAGCTGAAGGAAAACTCTCGCAAGAATTACAGGATCAGCAGGAACGCAAACATAAACTTATATTTGAGCTGAACACCTCAGGAAAATACTTTGCCTTCAAGGAACAGCTTAAGGTAAAAACTGATTGTGTATCTAACTTTAAGCATGAGGCCATGACATTGCTAAAACTCTGCAATGAAATGAAAATCGCTTATTGTCACAAGTAGGCTTCAAATGAAGTTACTGTGAAAAGCCCCTAGTCGCCACATTCCGGCGCCTGTTCGGGGAGGCTGGTACGGGAATTGAACCGTGCTGCTGGCCTGCCTTGGTCTGCTTTCAAAACCAGCGATTTAGCCCTGTGCTAAACCAGCCCCTGGCAGCTCTGTTTAGGATCTACTCCATTCATCCAGATATATTTTTATAGTGGGAATGCACCTTCCAATGGATTTTTCCTGATTAACATCATAAAGGGATGGATTGTCAAGAATGCTGATGCTTTCCTGGAGGCGAACATTGCCAACTTCACAGATGGGGGATTAAAAATGGAAAGGCTACCTTGGCCACTGATCACTAGGCAAGATAGGAGGTTAAAGAAAACTAAAGTCGCAATTTTAAGGCCCTTCCTGCCGGCAAGACCCCCCACCCCCTCCCATCCCGCCACTGTGAACTTTTTATAAGGTCGAACTACTATAATTTTAAGGGCAAAACGGCAAAAAGATTTTTTGTTTTTGTTTTTGTGCTTTTTCGTGGTTTTTTGGTTTTTATTTGGTGAAGTGATGATCTGCTGCATTTATCTACATGTAGCAGAGTTAATCCGGCATCCGCCACTTATACGGGCGTGATGCTTGGTGTGTCAGCTAAGCAAAAAGAATACAATGTCACTTATGGATAAAAGAAGGGAGGTGCTCCAAAACAATGAGCAGAGCACAGCCCAAAAAGAACGAGAAGGGAAACGAAAAGTTAACAAAACCCGTCAAATCAAAGTGCGAGAATCGGGGTCGATAAGGCAGTTCAACCCCTGCGATGCCCACCGAGCACGGAAGACCTCGAGTGTGCCCGTGGACACCGCATGCTCCCGCTCCAGGAGCACCCACAGCGAACGAGGCCGCGGAAGAGACAGTCGGGCCGGACGATCCCCTCGGTCGCCCGCTGCCTGGACCTATAAATGGCAAGTTTGGCCAGGCCCAGGAGCAGGTTCACGAGGAGGTCGTCCGCCTTCTCCGCCCTCCTCCAAACCGGATGTCCGTAGATCAGGAGCGTGGGGTTGAAGTGCAACGAAAACCTCAACAACAACATTGTCAAGAAGCCAAAAATGAAGTGCACTCTAGGACAGACAACATATACGTGCTCCATGGTCTCCACCAGGCTGCAAAAATGGCCGGTCTCTGGCAAGGCCTGTGGTGGTATGAATGTGAGCACTGCCATTGGTGCAGAGCATTGTTTTCCCATTGGCTCTGGCTGGTCATGGGCCTCTCGTCCGATTGGCTGGGACTAGTCATGTGACTGCTCACCAATTGGTTGAGAGGCAAGTAGACCCCGCCTCCGAGGCGGGGTATAAGTACCCAGAGTTCCCGGCGGTCAGCCTTGCTCTGTAGTTGACCACCGGGCTAACAACTAGCTGATTGAAGTTTGGATCTTCATCGTGTCTCGAGTCCAATTGATGGTACATCAAGGCCATGAAGTGATTTAATCTACGGTTGGATGGCACTGCCATGTGCAACACCCTCCACCGAAGTTCCCCAAGTTTTATGGGGAGGACACCTCGCTAGAAGGGCCTCCAGTGGGGACCTCCGCCGCTGGACGGTGACGAGGCACGGGGCGGTGGGCGAGGACAATGAGGTGGAAGGTTTGCAACAGCAGGCCGTGCAGGAACCCGCCGCTGTGAAAGGAGGCAGCAGCGTTAGGCGCTGTGAGGCAGCAGCGTTAGGCACTGTGAGGCAGCAGCGTTAGGCACTGTGAGGCAGCAGCGTTAGGCACTGTGAGGCAGCAGGCGCTGTGAGGCAGCAGTGTTAGGCGCTGTGAGGCAGCAGTGTTAGGCACTGTGAGGCAGCAGTGTAGGCACTGTGAGGCAGCAGTGTTAGGCACTGTGAGGCAGCAGTGTTAGGCACTGTGAGGCAGCAGTGTTAGGCGCTGTGAGGCAGCAGCGTTAGGCACTGTGAGGCAGCAGCGTTAGGCACTGTGAGGCAGCAGTGTTAGGCACTGTGAGGCAGCAGCATTAGGCGCTGTGAGGCAGCAGCGTTAGGCACTGTGAGGCAGCAGGCGCTGTGAGGCAGCAGCGTTAGGCACTGTGAGGCAGCAGTGTTAGGCGCTGTGAGGCAGCAGGCACTGTGAGGCAGCGGCGTTAGGCACTGTGAGGCAGCAGGCACTGTGAGGCAGCGGCGTTAGGCGCTGTGAGGCAGCAGTGTTAGGCGCTGTGAGGCAGCAGTGTTAGGCGCTGTGAGGCAGCAGCGTTAGGCGCTGTGAGGCAGCAGCGTTAGGCGCTGTGAGGCAGCAGGCGCTGTGAGGCAGCAGCGTTAGGCGCTGTGAGGCAGCAGCGTTAGGCGGTGTGAGGCAGCAGCGTTAGGCGCTGTGAGGCAGCAGCGTTAGGCACTGTGAGGCAGCAGCGTTAGGCACTGTGAGGCAGCAGGCGCTGTGAGGCAGCAGGCGCTGTGAGGCAGCAGCGTTAGGTGCTGTGAGGCAGCAGCGTTAGGCACTGTGAGGCAGCAGGCACTGTGAGGCAGCAGCGTTAGGCACTGTGAGGCAGCAGTGTTCGGCACTGTGAGGCAGCAGCATTAGGCACTGTGAGGCAGCAGTGTTAGGCACTGTGAGGCAGCAGCATTAGGCACTGTGAGGCAGCAGTGTTAGGCAGCAGCGTTAGGCACTGTGAGGCAGCAGTGTTAGGCGCTGTGAGGCAGCAGTGTTCGGCACTGTGAGGCAGCAGCATTAGGCACTGTGAGGCAGCAGCGTTCGGCACTGTGAGGCAGCAGCGTTAGGCACTGTGAGGCAGCAGCATTAGGCGCTGTGAGGCAGCAGCATTAGGCACTGTGAGGCAGCAGGCGCTGTGAGGCAGCAGCATTAGGCGCTGTGAGGCAGCAGTGTTCGGCACTGTGAGGCAGCAGCGTTCGGCACTGTGAGGCAGCAGCGTTAGGCACTGTGAGGCAGCAGCGTTCGGCACTGTGAGGCAGCAGCATTAGGCGCTGTGAGCCAGCAGCATTAGGCACTGTGAGGCAGCAGCGTTAGGCACTGTGAGGCAGCAGCATTAGGCGCTGTGAGGCAGCAGGCGCTGTGAGGCAGCAGCATTAGGCACTGTGAGGCAGCAGGCGCTGTGAGGCAGCAGCGTTAGGCGCTGTGAGGCAGCAGCGTTAGGCACTGTGAGGCAGCAGTATTAGGCACTGTGAGGCAGCAGCATTAGGCGCTGTGAGGCAGCAGCGTTAGGCGCTGTGAGGCAGCAGCGTTAGGCACTGTGAGGCAGCAGGCGCTGTGAGGCAGCAGCGTTAGGCGCTGTGAGGCAGCAGCGTTAGGCGCTGTGAGGCAGCAGCGTTAGGCGCTGTGAGGCAGCAGCGTTAGGCGCTGTGAGGCAACAGCGTTAGGCACTGTGAGGCAGCAGCGTTAGGCACTGTGAGGCAGCAGCGTTAGGCACTGTGAGGCAGCAGCGTTAGGCACTGTGAGGCAGCAGCGTTAGGCGCTGTGAGGCAGCAGCGTTAGGCACTGTGAGGCAGCAGCGTTAGGCGCTGTGAGGCAACAGCGTTAGGCACTGTGAGGCAGCAGCGTTAGGCACTGTGAGGCAGCAGCGTTAGGCACTGTGAGGCAGCAGCGTTAGGCGCTGTGAGGCAACAGCGTTAGGCACTGTGAGGCAGCAGCGTTAGGCACTGTGAGGCAGCAGGCACTGTGAGGCAGCAGCGTTAGGCACTGTGAGGCAGCAGCGTTAGGCACTGTGAGGCAGCAGGCACTGTGAGGCAGCAGCGTTAGGCACTGTGAGGCAGCAGCGTTAGGCACTGTGAGGCAGCAGGCACTGTGAGGCAGCAGCGTTAGGCACTGTGAGGCAGCAGCGTTAGGCGCTGTGAGGCAACAGCGTTAGGCACTGTGAGGCAGCAGCGTTAGGCGCTGTGAGGCAGCAGCGTTAGGCACTGTGAGGCAGCAGTGTTAGGCACTGTGAGGCAGCAGCGTTAGGCGCTGTGAGGCAGCAGTGTTAGGCGCTGTGAGGCAGCAGGCACTGTGAGGCAGCAGCGTTAGGCGCTGTGAGGCAGCAGCGTTAGGCACTGTGAGGCAGCAGTGTTAGGCGCTGTGAGGCAGCAGCGTTAGGCACTGTGAGGCAGCAGCGTTAGGCACTGTGAGGCAGCAGGCACTGTGAGGCAGCAGGCACTGTGAGGCAGCAGTGTTAGGCGCTGTGAGGCAGCAGGCACTGTGAGGCAGCAGCGTTAGGCACTGTGAGGCAGCAGGCACTGTGAGGCAGCAGTGTTAGGCAGCAGTGTTAGGCGCTGTGAGGCAACAGCGTTAGGCACTGTGAGGCAGCAGCGTTAGGCACTGTGAGGCAGCAGGCACTGTGAGGCAGCAGGCACTGTGAGGCAGCAGCGTTAGGCACTGTGAGGCAGCAGGCACTGTGAGGCAGCAGGCACTGTGAGGCAGCAGTGTTAGGCGCTGTGAGGCAGCAGGCACTGTGAGGCAGCAGCGTTAGGCACTGTGAGGCAGCAGGCACTGTGAGGCAGCAGTGTTAGGCAGCAGTGTTAGGCGCTGTGAGGCAACAGCGTTAGGCACTGTGAGGCAGCAGCGTTAGGCACTGTGAGGCAGCAGGCACTGTGAGGCAGCAGGCACTGTGAGGCAGCAGTGTTAGGCGCTGTGAGGCAGCAGGCACTGTGAGGCAGCAGCGTTAGGCACTGTGAGGCAGCAGGCACTGTGAGGCAGCAGGCACTGTGAGGCAGCAGTGTTAGGCGCTGTGAGGCAGCAGCGTTAGGCACTGTGAGGCAGCAGTGTTAGACACTGTGAGGCAGCAGGCACTGGGAGGCAGCAGCGTTAGGCGCTGTGAGGCAGCAGCGTTAGGCGCTGTGAGGCAGCAGGCACTGTGAGGCAGCAGTGTTAGGCACTGTGAGGCAGCAGCGTTAGGCGCTGTGAGGCAGCACGCACTGTGAGGCAGCAGCGTTAGGCGCTGTGAGGCAGCAGGCGCTGTGAGGCAGCAGCGTTAGGCACTGTGAGGCAGCAGCGTTAGGCACTGTGAGGCAGCAGTGTTAGGCGCTGTGAGGCAGCAGGCGCTGTGAGGCAGCAGTGTTAGGCGCTGTGAGGCAGCAGGCGCTGTGAGGCAGCAGGCACTGTGAGGCAGCAGTGTTAGGCGCTGTGAGGCAGCAGTGTTAGGCGCTGTGAGGCAGCAGGCGCTGTGAGGCAGCAGCGTTAGGTGCTGTGAGGCAGCAGTGTTAGGCGCTGTGAGGCAGCAGTGTTAGGCGCTGTGAGGCAGCAGTGTTAGGCGCTGTGAGGCAGCAGTGTTAGGCGCTGTGAGGCAGCAGGCACTGTGAGGCAGCAGGCACTGTGAGGCAGCAGTGTTAGGCGCTGTGAGGCAGCAGGCGCTGTGAGGCAGCAGGCGCTGTGAGGCAGCAGCGTTAGGCACTGTGAGGCAGCAGCGTTAGGCACTGTGAGGCAGCAGTGTTAGGCGCTGTGAGGCAGCAGCGTTAGGCACTGTGAGGCAGCAGGCGCTGTGAGGCAGCAGTGTTAGGCACTGTGAAGCAGCAGCGTTAGGCACTGTGAGGCAGCAGCGTTAGGCACTGTGAGGCAGCAGTGTTAGGCGCTGTGAGGCAGCAGCGTTAGGCACTGTGAGGCAGCAGCGTTAGGCACTGTGAGGCAGCAGGCACTGTGAGGCAGCAGCGTTAGGCACTGTGAGGCAGCAGGCGCTGTGAGGCAGCAGCGTTAGGCACTGTGAGGCAGCAGTGTTAGGCACTGTGAGGCAGCAGTGTTAGGCACTGTGAGGCAGCAGTGTTAGGCACTGTGAGGCAGCAGTGTTAGGCACTGTGAGGCAGCAGTGTTAGGCACTGTGAGGCAGCAGTGTTAGGCGCTGTGAGGCAGCAGCGTTAGGCACTGTGAGGCAGCAGCGTTAGGCACTGTGAGGCAGCAGCGTTAGGCGCTGTGAGGCAACAGCGTTAGGCGCTGTGAGGCAACAGCGTTAGGCGCTGTGAGGCAACAGCGTTAGGCACTGTGAGGCAGCAGCGTTAGGCGCTGTGAGGCAGCAGGCGGTGTGAGGCAGCAGCGTTAGGCGCTGTGAGGCAGCAGCGTTAGGCACTGTGAGGCAGCAGCGTTAGGCACTGTGAGGCAGCAGCGTTAGGCACTGTGAGGCAGCAGCGTTAGGCACTGTGAGGCAGCAGCGTTAGGCGCTGTGAGGCAGCAGGCGGTGTGAGGCAGCAGCGTTAGGCGCTGTGAGGCAGCAGCGTTAGGCACTGTGAGGCAGCAGCGTTAGGCACTGTGAGGCAGCAGTGTTAGGCGCTGTGAGGCAGCAGGCACTGTGAGGCAGCAGTGTTAGGCGCTGTGAGGCAGCAGCGTTAGGCACTGTGAGGCAGCAGTGTTAGGCACTGTGAGGCAGCAGCATTAGGCGCTGTGAGGCAGCAGGCACTGTGAGGCAGCAGTGTTAGGCGCTGTGAGGCAGCAGCGTTAGGCACTGTGAGGCAGCAGCGTTAGGCACTGTGAGGCAGCAGCGTTAGGCACTGTGAGGCAGCAGCGTTAGGCACTGTGAGGCAGCAGTGTTAGGCACTGTGAGGCAGCAGCATTAGGCGCTGTGAGGCAGCAGCATTAGGCACTGTGAGGCAGCAGCGTTAGGCACTGTGAGGCAGCAGTGTTAGGCACTGTGAGGCAGCAGCATTAGGCGCTGTGAGGCAGCAGCATTAGGCACTGTGAGGCAGCAGCGTTAGGCACTGTGAGGCAGCAGCATTAGGCACTGTGAGGCAGCAGTGTTAGGCGCTGTGAGGCAGCAGCGTTAGGCACTGTGAGGCAGCAGCGTTAGGCGCTGTGAGGCAGCAGCGTTAGGCACTGTGAGGCAGCAGCGTTAGGCACTGTGAGGCAGCAGTGTTAGGCACTGTGAGGCAGCAGTGTTAGGCACTGTGAGGCAGCAGCATTAGACACTGTGAGGGGGCAGCAGTGTTAGGCACTGTGAGGCAGCAGTGTTAGGCACTGTGAGGCAGCAGTGTTAGGCACTGTGAGGCAGCAGTGTTAGGCACTGTGAGGCAGCAGCGTTAGGCACTGTGAGGCAGCAGCGTTAGGCACTGTGAGGCAGCAGGCACTGTGAGGCAGCAGTGTTAGGCACTGTGAGGCAGCAGTGTTAGGCGCTGTGAGGCAGCAGTGTTAGGCACTGTGAGGCAGCAGGCACTGTGAGGCAGCAGTGTTAGGCACTGTGAGGCAGCAGCGTTAGGCACTGTGAGGCAGCAGTGTTAGGCACTGTGAGGCAGCAGCGTTAGGCACTGTGAGGCAGCAGTGTTAGGCACTGTGAGGCAGCAGCGTTAGGCACTGTGAGGCAGCAGCATTAGGCACTGTGAGGCAGCAGTGTTAGGCGCTGTGAGGCAGCAGTGTTAGGCGCTGTGAGGCAGCAGTGTTAGGCGCTGTGAGGCAGCAGGCGCTGTGAGGCAGCAGCGTTAGGCAGCAGTGTTAGGCACTGTGAGGCAGCAGCGTTAGGCACTGTGAGGCAGCAGCGTTAAGCGCTGTGAGGCAGCAGGCACTGTGAGGCAGCAGCGTTAGGCACTGTGAGGCAGCAGTGTTAGGCACTGTGAGGCAGCAGCGTTAGGCGCTGTGAGGCAGCAGGCACTGTGAGGCAGCAGTGTTAGGCACTGTGAGGCAGCAGCGTTAGGCGCTGTGAGGCAGCAGGCACTGTGAGGCAGCAGTGTTAGGCACTGTGAGGCAGCAGTGTTAGGCACTGTGAGGCAGCAGCGTTAGGCGCTGTGAGGCAGCAGCGTTAGGCACTGTGAGGTAGCAGCGTTAGGCACTGTGAGGCAGCAGTGTTAGGCGCTGTGAGGCAGCAGCGTTAGGCGCTGTGAGGCAGCAGTGTTAGGCGCTGTGAGGCAGCAGCGTTAAGCGCTGTGAGGCAGCAGGCACTGTGAGGCAGCAGCGTTAGGCACTGTGAGGCAGCAGGCACTGTGAGGCAGCAGTGTTAGGCACTGTGAGGCAGCAGTGTTAGGCACTGTGAGGCAGCAGCGTTAGGCGCTGTGAGGCAGCAGGCACTGTGAGGCAGCAGTGTTAGGCACTGTGAGGCAGCAGTGTTAGGCACTGTGAGGCAGCAGCGTTAGGCGCTGTGAGGCAGCAGTGTTAGGCACTGTGAGGCAGCAGCGTTAGGCACTGTGAGGCAGCAGCGTTAGGCGCTGTGAGGCAGCAGGCACTGTGAGGCAGCAGCGTTAGGCACTGTGAGGCAGCAGCGTTAGGCACTGTGAGGCAGCAGCGTTAGGCGCTGTGAGGCAGCAGCGTTAGGCACTGTGAGGCAGCAGCGTTAGGCACTGTGAGGCAGCAGCGTTAGGCACTGTGAGGCAGCAGTGTTAGGCACTGTGAGGCAGCAGTGTTAGGCACTGTGAGGCAGCAGCGTTAGGCACTGTGAGGCAGCAGCGTTAGGCACTGTGAGGCAGCAGCGTTAGGCACTGTGAGGCAGCAGTGTTAGGCACTGTGAGGCAGCAGCGTTAGGCACTGTGAGGCAGCAGCGTTAGGCGCTGTGAGGCAGCAGCGTTAGGCACTGTGAGGCAGCAGCGTTAGGCACTGTGAGGCAGCAGCGTTAGGCACTGTGAGGCAGCAGGCGCTGTGAGGCAGCAGCGTTAGGCGCTGTGAGGCAGCAGCGTTAGGCACTGTGAGGCAGCAGTGTTAGGCACTGTGAGGCAGCAGCGTTAGGCACTATGAGGCAGCAGTGTTAGGCACTGTGAGGCAGCAGTGTTAGGCACTGTGAGGCAGCAGCGTTAGGCGCTGTGAGGAGGCATTGTTAGGCGCTGTGAGGCAGCAGCGTTAGGCACTGTGAGGCAGCAGTGTTAGGCGCTGTGAGGCAGCAGCGTTAGGCGCTATGAGGCAGCAGCGTTAGGCGCTGTGAGGCAGCAGGCACTGTGAGGCAGCAGGCACTGTGAGGCAGCAGGCACTGTGAGGCAGCAGCGTTAGGCACTGTGAGGCAGCAGCGTTAGGCACTGTGAGGCAGCAGTGTTAGGCACTGTGAGGCAGCAGTGTTAGGCACTGTGAGGCAGCAGCGTTAGGCGCTATGAGGCAGCAGCGTTAGGCACTGTGAGGCAGCAGCGTTAGGCGCTATGAGGCAGCAGCGTTAGGCACTGTGAGGCAGCAGCGTTAGGCGCTATGAGGCAGCAGCGTTAGGCGCTGTGAGGCAGCAGCGTTAGGCGCTGTGAGGCAGCAGTGTTAGGCACTGTGAGGCAGCAGCGTTAGGCACTGTGAGGCAGCAGGCACTGTGAGGCAGCAGCGTTAGGCACTGTGAGGCAGCAGCGTTAGGCGCTGTGAGGCAGCAGGCGCTGTGAGGCAGCAGTGTTAGGCACTGTGAAGCAGCAGCGTTAGGCACTGTGAGGCAGCAGGCGCTGTGAGGCAGCAGGCACTGTGAGGGGGCAGTGTTAGGCGCTGTGAGGCAGCAGGCACTGTGAGGGGGCAGTGTTAGGCACTGTGCGGCAGCAGGCACTTTGAGGCAGCAGCGTTAGGCACTGTGAGGCAGCATGCACTGTGAGGCAGCAGCGTTATGCACTGTGAGGCAGCAGCGTTAGGCACTGTGAGGCAGCAGCGTTAGGCACTGTGAGGCAGCAGCGTTAGGCACTGTGAGGCAGCAGTGTTAGGCACTGTGAGGCAGCAGCATTAGGCACTGTGAGGCAGCAGCGTTAGGCGCTGTGAGGCAGCAGCATTAGGCACTGTGAGGCAGCAGTGTTAGGCGCTGTGAGGCAGCAGCGTTAGGCGCTGTGAGGCAGCAGCGTTAGGCACTGTGAGGCAGCAGCGTTAGGCACTGTGAGGCAGCAGTGTTAGGCACTGTGAGGCAGCAGTGTTAGGCACTGTGAGGCAGCAGCATTAGACACTGTGAGGGGGCAGCAGTGTTAGGCACTGTGAGGCAGCAGTGTTAGGCACTGTGAGGCAGCAGTGTTAGGCACTGTGAGGCAGCAGTGTTAGGCACTGTGAGGCAGCAGCGTTAGGCACTGTGAGGCAGCAGCGTTAGGCACAGTGAGGCAGCAGGCACTGTGAGGCAGCAGTGTTAGGCACTGTGAGGCAGCAGTGTTAGGCGCTGTGAGGCAGCAGTGTTAGGCACTGTGAGGCAGCAGGCACTGTGAGGCAGCAGTGTTAGGCACTGTGAGGCAGCAGCGTTAGGCACTGTGAGGCAGCAGTGTTAGGCACTGTGAGGCAGCAGCGTTAGGCACTGTGAGGCAGCAGTGTTAGGCACTGTGAGGCAGCAGCGTTAGGCACTGTGAGGCAGCAGCATTAGGCACTGTGAGGCAGCAGTGTTAGGCGCTGTGAGGCAGCAGTGTTAGGCGCTGTGAGGCAGCAGTGTTAGGCGCTGTGAGGCAGCAGGCGCTGTGAGGCAGCAGCGTTAGGCAGCAGTGTTAGGCACTGTGAGGCAGCAGCGTTAGGCACTGTGAGGCAGCAGCGTTAAGCGCTGTGAGGCAGCAGGCACTGTGAGGCAGCAGTGTTAGGCACTGTGAGGCAGCAGTGTTAGGCACTGTGAGGCAGCAGTGTTAGGCGCTGTGAGGCAGCAGCGTTAAGCGCTGTGAGGCAGCAGGCACTGTGAGGCAGCAGCGTTAGGCACTGTGAGGCAGCAGGCACTGTGAGGCAGCAGTGTTAGGCACTGTGAGGCAGCAGTGTTAGGCACTGTGAGGCAGCAGCGTTAGGCGCTGTGAGGCAGCAGGCACTGTGAGGCAGCAGTGTTAGGCACTGTGAGGCAGCAGTGTTAGGCACTGTGAGGCAGCAGCGTTAGGCGCTGTGAGGCAGCAGTGTTAGGCACTGTGAGGCAGCAGCGTTAGGCACTGTGAGGCAGCAGCGTTAGGCGCTGTGAGGCAGCAGGCACTGTGAGGCAGCAGCGTTAGGCACTGTGAGGCAGCAGCGTTAGGCACTGTGAGGCAGCAGCGTTCGGCGCTGTGAGGCAGCAGCGTTAGGCACTGTGAGGCAGCAGCGTTAGGCACTGTGAGGCAGCAGCGTTAGGCACTGTGAGGCAGCAGTGTTAGGCACTGTGAGGCAGCAGCGTTAGGCACTGTGAGGCAGCAGCGTTAGGCACTGTGAGGCAGCAGCGTTAGGCACTGTGAGGCAGCAGTGTTAGGCACTGTGAGGCAGCAGCGTTAGGCACTGTGAGGCAGCAGCGTTAGGCGCTGTGAGGCAGCAGCGTTAGGCACTGTGAGGCAGCAGCGTTAGGCACTGTGAGGCAGCAGCGTTAGGCACTGTGAGGCAGCAGGCGCTGTGAGGCAGCAGCGTTAGGCGCTGTGAGGCAGCAGCGTTAGGCACTGTGAGGCAGCAGTGTTAGGCACTGTGAGGCAGCAGCGTTAGGCACTATGAGGCAGCAGTGTTAGGCACTGTGAGGCAGCAGTGTTAGGCACTGTGAGGCAGCAGCGTTAGGCGCTGTGAGGAGGCATTGTTAGGCGCTGTGAGGCAGCAGCGTTAGGCACTGTGAGGCAGCAGTGTTAGGCGCTGTGAGGCAGCAGCGTTAGGCGCTATGAGGCAGCAGCGTTAGGCGCTGTGAGGCAGCAGGCACTGTGAGGCAGCAGGCACTGTGAGGCAGCAGGCACTGTGAGGCAGCAGCGTTAGGCACTGTGAGGCAGCAGCGTTAGGCACTGTGAGGCAGCAGTGTTAGGCACTGTGAGGCAGCAGTGTTAGGCACTGTGAGGCAGCAGCGTTAGGCGCTATGAGGCAGCAGCGTTAGGCACTGTGAGGCAGCAGCGTTAGGCGCTATGAGGCAGCAGCGTTAGGCACTGTGAGGCAGCAGCGTTAGGCGCTATGAGGCAGCAGCGTTAGGCGCTGTGAGGCAGCAGCGTTAGGCGCTGTGAGGCAGCAGTGTTAGGCACTGTGAGGCAGCAGCGTTAGGCACTGTGAGGCAGCAGGCACTGTGAGGCAGCAGCGTTAGGCACTGTGAGGCAGCAGCGTTAGGCGCTGTGAGGCAGCAGGCGCTGTGAGGCAGCAGTGTTAGGCACTGTGAAGCAGCAGCGTTAGGCACTGTGAGGCAGCAGGCGCTGTGAGGCAGCAGGCACTGTGAGGGGGCAGTGTTAGGCGCTGTGAGGCAGCAGGCACTGTGAGGGGGCAGTGTTAGGCACTGTGCGGCAGCAGGCACTTTGAGGCAGCAGCGTTAGGCACTGTGAGGCAGCAGGCACTGTGAGGCAGCAGCGTTATGCACTGTGAGGCAGCAGCGTTAGGCACTGTGAGGCAGCAGCGTTAGGCACTGTGAGGGGACAGTGTTAGGCGCTGTGAGGCAGCAGTGTTAGGCGCTGTGAGGCAGCAGGCACTGTGAGGCAGCAGTGTTAGGCGCTGTGAGGCAGCAGGCACTGTGAGGCAGCAGCGTTATGCACTGTGAGGCAGCAGCGTTAGGCACTGTGAGGCAGCAGCGTTAGGCACTGTGAGGCAGCAGCGTTAGGCACTGTGAGGCAGCAGTGTTAGGCGCTGTGAGGCAGCAGCGTTAGGCACTGTGAGGCAGCAGTGTTAGGCGCTGTGAGGCAGCAGTGTTAGGCGCTGTGAGGCAGCAGTGTTAGGCACTGTGAGGCAGCAGCGTTAGGCGCTGTGAGGCAGCAGTGTTAGGCACTGTGAGGCAGCAGCGTTAGGCACTGTGAGGCAGCAGCGTTAGGCACTGTGAGGCAGCAGCGTTAGGCACTGTGAGGCAACAGCGTTAGGCACTGTGAGGCAGCAGCGTTAGGCACTGTGAGGCAGCAGCGTTAGGCGCTGTGAGGCAGCAGCGTTAGGCGCTGTGAGGCAGCAGCGTTAGGCACTGTATGGCAGCAGCGTTAGGCACTGTGAGGCAGCAGCGTTAGGCGCTGTGAGGCAGCAGCGTTAGGCACTGTGAGGCAGCAGCGTTAGGCGCTGTGAGGCAGCAGCGTTAGGCACTGTGAGGCAGCAGTGTTAGGCGCTGTGAGGCAGCAGCGTTAGGCACTGTGAGGCAGCAGCGTTAGGCACTGTGAGGCAGCAGCGTTAGGCACTGTGAGGCAGCAGTGTTAGGCGCTGTGAGACAGCAGTGTTAGGCGCTGTGAGGCAGCAGTGTTAGGCGCTGTGAGGCAGCAGCGTTAGGCGCTGTGAGACAGCAGCGTTAGGCGCTGTGAGACAGCAGTGTTAGGCGCTGTGAGGCAGCAGCATTAGGCACTGTGAGGCAGCAGCGTTAGGCGCTGTGAGGCAGCAGTGTTAGGCGCTGTGAGGCAGCAGTGTTAGGCGCTGTGAGGCAGCAGCGTTAGGCGCTGTGAGGCAGCAGCGTTAGGCACTGTGAGGCAGCAGTGTTAGGCACTGTGAGGCAGCAGTGTTAGGCACTGTGAGGCAGCAGGCGCTGTGAGGCAGCAGTATTAGGCGCTGTGAGGCAGCAGTGTTAGGCGCTGTGAGGCAGCAGTGTTAGGCGCTGTGAGGCAGCAGTGTTAGGCGCTGTGAGGCAGCAGTGTTAGGCGCTGTGAGGCAGCAGCGTTAGGCGCTGTGAGACAGCAGTGTTAGGCACTGTGAGGCAGCAGTGTTAGGCGCTGTGAGACAGCAGTGTTAGGCGCTGTGAGGCAGCAGTGTTAGGCGCTGTGAGGCAGCAGCGTTAGGCGCTGTGAGGCAGCAGGCGCTGTGAGGCAGCAGTGTTAGGCGCTGTGAGGCAGCAGCGTTAGGCGCTGTGAGGCAGCAGTGTTAGGCGCTGTGAGGCAGCAGCGTTAGGCGCTGTGAGGCAGCAGTGTTAGGCGCTGTGAGGCAGCAGTGTTAGGCACTGTGAGGCAGCAGGCACTGTGAGGCAGCAGCGTTAGGCGCTGTGAGGCAGCAGCGTTAGGCACTGTGAGGCAGCAGCGTTAGGCACTGTGAGGCAGCAGCGTTAGGCACTGTGAGGCAGCAGCATTAGGCGCTGTGAGGCAGCAGCGTTAGGCGCTGTGAGGCAACAGCGTTAGGCACTGTGAGGCAGCAGCATTAGGCACTGTGAGGCAGCAGCGTTAGGCGCTGTGAGGCAACAGCGTTAGGCACTGTGAGGTAGCAGCATTAGGCACTGTGAGGCAGCAGTGTTAGGCACTGTGAGGCAGCAGGCACTGTGAGGCAGCAGCGTTAGGCACTGTGAGGCAGCAGCGTTAGGCACTGTGAGGCAGCAGCGTTAGACGCTGTGAGGCAGCAGCGTTAGGCACTGTGAGGCAGCAGCGTTAGGCACTGTGAGGCAGCAGCGTTAGACGCTGTGAGGCAGCAGCGTTAGACGCTGTGAGGCAGCAGCGTTAGGCACTGTGAGGCAGCAGCGTTAGGCACTGTGAGGCAGCAGCGTTAGACGCTGTGAGGCAGCAGCGTTAGGCACTGTGAGGCAGCAGCGTTAGGCACTGTGAGGCAGAAGGCGCTGTGAGGCAGCAGCGTTAGGCGCTGTGAGGCAGAAGGCACTGTGAGGCAGCAGCGTTAGGCGCTGTGAGGCAGAAGGCACTGTGAGGCAGCAGCGTTAGGCGCTGTGAGGCAGAAGGCGCTGTGAGGCAGCAGCGTTAGGCGCTGTGAGGCAGCAGCGTTAGGCACTGTGAGGCAGCAGCGTTAGGCGCTGTGAGGCAGCAGCGTTAGGCGCTGTGAGGCAGCAGGCGCTGTGAGGCAGCAGCGTTAGGCGCTGTGAGGCAGCAGCGTTAGGCGCTGTGAGGCAGAAGGCGCTGTGAGGCAGCAGCGTTAGGCGCTGTGAGGCAGCAGCGTTAGGCACTGTGAGGCAGCAGCGTTAGGCGCTATGAGGCAGCAGTGTTAGGCACTGTGAGGCAGCAGCGTTAGGCACTGTGAGGCAGCAGCGTTAGGCGCTATGAGGCAGCAGTGTTAGGCACTGTGAGGCAGCAGGCACTGTGTGGCAGCAGTGTTTGGCACTGTGAGGCAGCAGCATTATGCACTGTGAGGTAGCAGCATTAGGCGCTGTGAAGCAGCAGCGTTAGGCACTGTGAGGCAGCAGCATTAGGCACTGTGAGGCAGCAGCGTTAGGCACTGTGAGGCAGCAGCATTAGGCGCTGTGAAGCAGCAGCGTTAGGCGCTGTGAGGCAGCAGTGTTAGGCACTGTGAGGCAGCAGCGTTAGGCACTGTGAGGCAGCAGTGTTAGGCGCTGTGAGGCAGCAGAGTTAGGCGCTGTGAGGCAGCAGGCGCTGTGAGGCAGCAGCGTTAGGCGCTGTGAGGCAGCAGGCGCTGTGAGGCAGCAGGCGCTGTTAGGCAGCAGCGTTAGGCACTGTGAGGCAGCAGCGTTAGGCACTGTGAGGCAGCAGTGTTAGGCACTGTGAGGCAGCAGCGTTAGGCACTGTGAGGCAGCAGCGTTAGGCACTGTGAGGCAGCAGTGTTAGGCGCTGTGAGGCAGCAGAGTTAGGCGCTGTGAGGCAGCAGGCGCTGTGAGGCAGCAGTGTTAGGCGCTGTGAGGCAGCAGTGTTAGGCACTGTGAGGCAGCAGGCGCTGTGAGGCAGCAGAGTTAGGCACTGTGAGGCAGCAGTGTTAGGCACTGTGAGGCAGCAGTGTTAGGCGCTGTTAGGCAGCAGCGTTAGGCACTGTGAGGCAGCAGCGTTAGGCACTGTGAGGCAGCAGTGTTAGGCACTGTGAGGCAGCAGCGTTAGGCGCTGTGAGGCAGCAGTGTTAGGCGCTGTGAGGCACCAGTGTTAGGCACTGTGAGGCAGCAGGCACTGTGAGGCAGCAGTGTTAGGCACTGTGAGGCAGCAGTGTTAGGCGCTGTGAAGCAGCAGGCACTGTGAGGCAGCAGCGTTAGGCACTGTGAGGCAGCAGCGTTAGGCACTGTGAGGCAGCAGTGTTAGGCGCTGTGAGCCAGCAGTGTTAGGCACTGTGAGGCAGCAGCGTTAGGCACTGTGAGGCAGCAGCGTTAGGCGCTGTGAGGCAGCAGCGTTAGGCACTGTGAGGCAGCAGTGTTAGGCACTGTGAGGCAGCAGTGTTAGGCACTGTGAGGCAGCAGGCACTGTGAGGCAGCAGTGTTAGGCGCTGTGAGGCAGCAGCGTTAGGCGCTGTGAGGCAGCAGCGTTAGGCACTGTGAGGCAGCAGGCGCTGTGAGGCAGCAGGCACTGTGAGGGGGCAGTGTTAGGCACTGTGAGGCAGCAGGCGCTGTGAGGCAGCAGGCACTGTGAGGGGGCAGTGTTAGGCACTGTGAGGCAGCAGGCACTGTGAGGGGGCAGTGTTAGGCACTGTGAGGCAGCAGGCACTTTGAGGCAGCAGGCACTGTGAGGGGACAGTGTTAGGCACTGTGAGGCAGCAGTGTTACGCACTGTGAGGCAGCAGGCACTGTGTGGCAGCAGCGTTAGGCACTGTGAGGCAGCAGTATTAGGCACTGTGAGGCAGCAGTATTAGGCACTGTGAGGCAGCAGCGTTAGGCACTGTGAGGCAGCAGTATTAGGCACTGTGAGGCAGCAGTGTTAGGCACTGTGAGGCAGCAGCGTTAGGCGCTGTGAGGCAGCAGTGTTAGGCACTGTGAGGCAGCAGTATTAGGCACTGTGAGGCAGCAGCGTTAGGCACTGTGAGGCAGCAGTATTAGGCACTGTGAGGCAGCAGCGTTAGGCACTGTGAGGCAGCAGCGTTAGGCACTGTGAGGCAGCAGTGTTAGGCACTGTGAGGCAGCAGTATTAGGCACTGTGAGGCAGCAGTGTTAGGCACTGTGAGGCAGCAGGCACTGTGAGGCAGCAGTGTTAGGCACTGTGAGGCAGCAGTGTTAGGCACTGTGAGGCAGCAGTGTTAGGCACTGTGAGGCAGCAGTATTAGGCACTGTGAGGCAGCAGCGTTAGGCACTGTGAGGCAGCAGCGTTAGGCACTGTGAGGCAGCAGCATTAGGCACTGTGAGGCAGCAGCGTTAGGCACTGTGAGGCAGCAGCGTTAGGCGCTGTGAGGCAGCAGCGTTAGGCGCTGTGAGGCAGCAGTGTTAGGCACTGTGAGGCAGCAGCGTTAGGCACTGTGAGGCAGCAGTGTTAGGCACTGTGAGGCAGCAGTGTTAGGCGCTGTGAAGCAGCAGCGTTAGGCACTGTGAGGCAGCAGGCACTGTGTGGCAGCAGTGTTAGGCACTGTGAGGCAGCAGCGTTAGGCGCTGTGAGGCAGCAGTGTTAGGCGCTGTGAAGCAGCAGCGTTAGGCACTGTGAGGCAGCAGTGTTAGGCACTGTGAAGCAGCAGCGTTAGGCACTGTGAGGCAGCAGTGTTAGGCACTGTGAGGCAGCAGTGTTAGGCACTGTGAGGCAGCAGCGTTAGGCGCTGTGAGGCAGCAGCGTTAGGCACTGTGAGGCAGCAGGCGCTGTGAGGCAGCAGGCACTGTGAGGGGGCAGTGTTAGGCACTGTGAGGCAGCAGGCGCTGTGAGGCAGCAGGCACTGTCAGGGGGCAGTGTTAGGCACTGTGAGGCAGCAGGCACTGTGAGGGGGCAGTGTTAGGCACTGTGAGGCAGCAGGCACTTTGAGGCAGCAGGCACTGTGAGGGGACAGTGTTAGGCACTGTGAGGCAGCAGTGTTAGGCACTGTGAGGCAGCAGGCACTGTGTGGCAGCAGCGTTAGGCACTGTGAGGCAGCAGTATTAGGCACTGTGAGGCAGCAGTATTAGGCACTGTGAGGCAGCAGCGTTAGGCACTGTGAGGCAGCAGTATTAGGCACTGTGAGGCAGCAGTGTTAGGCACTGTGAGGCAGCAGCGTTAGGCGCTGTGAGGCAGCAGTGTTAGGCACTGTGAGGCAGCAGCGTTAGGCACTGTGAGGCAGCAGCGTTAGGCACTGTGAGGCAGCAGTGTTAGGCACTGTGAGGCAGCAGTATTAGGCACTGTGAGGCAGCAGTGTTAGGCACTGTGAGGCAGCAGGCACTGTGAGGCAGCAGTGTTAGGCACTGTGAGGCAGCAGTGTTAGGCACTGTGAGGCAGCAGTGTTAGGCACTGTGAGGCAGCAGTATTAGGCACTGTGAGGCAGCAGCGTTAGGCACTGTGAGGCAGCAGCGTTAGGCACTGTGAGGCAGCAGCATTAGGCACTGTGAGGCAGCAGCGTTAGGCACTGTGAGGCAGCAGCGTTAGGCGCTGTGAGGCAGCAGCGTTAGGCGCTGTGAGGCAGCAGTGTTAGGCACTGTGAGGCAGCAGCGTTAGGCACTGTGAGGCAGCAGTGTTAGGCACTGTGAGGCAGCAGTGTTAGGCGCTGTGAAGCAGCAGCGTTAGGCACTGTGAGGCAGCAGGCACTGTGTGGCAGCAGTGTTAGGCACTGTGAGGCAGCAGCGTTAGGCGCTGTGAGGCAGCAGTGTTAGGCGCTGTGAAGCAGCAGCGTTAGGCACTGTGAGGCAGCAGTGTTAGGCACTGTGAAGCAGCAGCGTTAGGCGCTGTGAGGCAGCAGTGTTAGGCGCTGTGAAGCAGCAGCGTTAGGCACTGTGAGGCAGCAGTGTTAGGCACTGTGAGGCAGCAGGCACTGTGAGGCAGCAGCGTTAGGCGCTGTGAGGCAGCAGTGTTAGGCACTGTGAGGCAGCAGGCGCTGTGAGGCAGCAGCGTTAGGCGCTGTGAGGCAGCAGTGTTAGGCACTGTGAGGCAGCAGGTGCTGTGAGGCAGCAGTGCTGACCCACCGTGTCTGTATGTGACCTCATTGATTGTTGTTCAGGCGCATAAGACACATTATATGGGGGCTGCCTCATTTACATTAAAGCCAAGGCCATAAAGAATCTATATCACAGCTCCCCCCCCCCCCCCCCCCATGCTTAAATCCCACATTGAGGTATCTTGGGAATTTTGTGGGCTCAATCCTTTGTATCCAATTTTATGAGCTTCTAAAATTTGGGGGATTCCCCTGACTAGAAACCTAATTGGACCCTCCATGTATATGTTTCTGCCAGAGCAGGTCAGGGACTAGGAATTCTGCAGTGAGTAACTCCTCCCCTGATACCCCAGAACCTACATACCATTTTCAAGGTACCAGTCAGGTGCCTGATGGCATACTCTCCACTTCTCTGGATGAAAACAAAGAAAACAGCAATCAAGAAGCTTAACACCATCCAAGAAAAATCAGCCTGCTTGATTGGTAACCCCATCTGCAATCTTAAATATTTACTTCCTCCACCACCGGTGCAGTGCAGCAGGGTGTACCATCTACAATATACACTGCAGCAGCACGCAAAGGCTCCTTCAACAGCACCTTCCAAATCTGCAACCTCTATCGCCTCGCAAGGGTGTTATTTCACTGGTCCCGAGTCAAAATCCTAGAATTCCCTCCCCCAAAAAATTAAGAGCCGACCATTTTATTCTTCGCCCCATTAGGTTGGGCCCTAGTGTAACTGGATGCAAGAAGAGTGAATGCTGTCGGGACCTAAATTTGAATCCCTGATTTGACACATTGGGATTTGGGTTACAACTAGAAAAAAAAATCTATTTTTGAATTTCTCACCCTGCTTGCTTTTATAAGACGGGCGAATCTGCTCAGTGAATGGACCTATCCCAGAGCATTGAAAGGTGCCTCTTGAAGACACGTCAATGAAATAGAACATCTGAACAACTCGAATGATTAAACTTTCCCAAACCTTTTAAAGTTTGACAGTGAAAGTGAGATCTATTTTGTCATTTTGCCATCCGTGGCAAAGTAGCCGTGCTTCGTCCTGATGATTTTTCACTTTTTAATTGCTCTTTAAATAAAACTCCCCAAAACGTGATGTTGTATTTGGGTTATGATCCCAGTCACGCCAAATTCCATATCACATTTAGGGGAGTTTTATACAAAGAGCATTTAAAAAGTGAAAAGTCATTTTATTTCAACCAATTAATAAAAAATTTTAATTGTGGGAATTTCAAAAGGGTTACTTGTGGAGGAGCAGGGAGTGATTGACAGCCACCTCTGGCTTTCCGTGTTTACTGTGCATGTATGGACATCATAAGTAGCTGTCAGTTTCACGGTGGTAATGAGGGTGAACTTGTCACTATGACTGCAAAATCCTAGCCTGTGTATTGATTAAATGTTCTACAGAGAATAGTGTCTTGTAAAATCCTTCCTTTTAATTTCCTAATCTAGCATGCAATTGTGAAAATTGTGCGAGAGAAGTACTTGCAGACAGTGGCCTTTGAGAATAAAGAACAGCTTCAGATATTCCTCAATGAGTTGTATATTTTCCTGGTGGATCAGATGCACTGTTGCCTGCACAAGGTAAGGAACAGGTGAAGTGGGAAAAGCTTTGTAACCGCTAATTTTATTTTACCTTTTAAAATATGGGTAAGCTTACTGAGCTGATTAAATATGTTAGCAGATAGTCTGAGCACCGTTTGAGGAAGTAATGGTGATGGTGATTCAGAGTCAGTTCCGCCCTTGGATTGCACATTTTTGCCAAAATTCTAGAGACAGCCATCAAATTTCTGTATGAAACAGATGTTGCTAGTGACGCACCATCAATTACACACGAGGCAAGTTGTAGAAAACAAAGTAATGGTTTTATTACTCTGTGTAGCCTGTCTGCTGCTGAAGCCAGACTGGAGATAGGGCTACAGATCAGTCAACTATATACAACACCCAGTGGGGCGGAGCCACGGAAGAACAACAATATATAACACAGTGAGTAACAATGGAACAAACAGTAACAGAGAATATATACAGCGCTGTAAGTAACAGTGGAGCAACAATGGAAGTACAATAACAGTCCAAAGATGTGCGGGTTAGGTGGATTGGCCATGCTAAATTGCCCGTAGTGTCCTAAAAAAAAAGTAAGGTTAAGGGGGGGAGGGGGGGGGGGGGGTTGTTGGGTTACGGGTATAGGGTGGATACGTGGGTTTGAGTAGGGTGATCATGGCTCGGCACAACATTGAGGGCCGAAGGGCCTGTTCTGTGCTGTACTGTTCTATCTATCTAAGTGGTTCAGAACCACAGACAGTGCAATGATCTGATCTATTCACTTAACACTGAATGGACATGGGTTTAGTAGACAAGCTTTTGTCTTTTTCTAAACCTTGATAGCTGCAGTCAGTACAGCTGGCAATGTTTGAGGGTCCAGTGAGCAGAAGGGTTGGTATGTGGGAGGGTTGGTAATGGGCAATAAGTGGAAAGAGTTAGTATGTTATTAAACATTGTTAACTGTATACTTGGCATACTGTGTATAGTTACTAATGTGTTTATCCTTTATAATCATTTTTTGTGTTTTACATACAAAATACCTCTTTGAAGAAATAAGTTGCAATGAAACTATATGCATTTAAAAATTTTTACTTGCAGTCAGATTAAAATTTTCCAATATTCCAATTGGCCCTTACTATTTTTTCTACCAAATATATCACTAAGTTACAATTTTAAAAATTAACTAATGCTGTTAAAGTGCATTCTCTGGTAAGTCTCATCTGGTGCAGCTTAGAAAAATCCAATTACTGTCTGCACCCGCAGTTTCAGCAGATTTTTTGTTGTTGACATTTCCCAACGGCTGTTATAGTTGAGCCCATTATGAATGCTCGGCTGGGGACTTCTGGTGGCGGCCATGGAGAGAGTGGTCACATATGAGGCGGCTCCTGCCTGAGGTTGGATTTTATTGACCCTTTTTGCCCGTTTTGCGGGGCTTTGGCAAGTGGAAAAAGTGGGAATATCAAAGACTGAAGCATTGCCTTCAGTGAATAACGGCGAAGAATGACCAAATGAGAAGTGCGATGAATAAGGGGCATCATTTGGACCAGGAGGATTTGCGTAGCGCAGCAGGGGGAAAAAATGGTGGCGGGACCTGTGGCGTTGTTGCCGGCACAATGGTCGACAGAGCAGCGGGTGGAATTCCTGGCAGTCGAATTTAAGCAGTAAAGGAAGGTGGCTTCAGAGGACCTGGCCAAGGTGGCAAAGCTGATTCGGGCTGCCCTGGAGAGAGTGGAGCAGGTGATGGAGGGTGGGGGTTGGGATTTTCGGATGAGGTTGGTTTTCTTTGTTTGTAGTTTAGGTGGGGATAGTGGGCCTGAAGAGGGAGGGCCTGGGGAGGGTGGGCCTGGGGAGGGTGGGCCTGGGGAGGGAGGGCCTGGGGAGGGTGGGCCTGGGGAGGGTGGGCCTGGGGAGGGAGGGCCTGGGGAGGGAGGGCCTGGGGAAGGTGGGCTTGGGGAGGGAGGGCCTGGGGAGGGAGGGCCTGGGAGGGAGAGGGAGGGCTTGGGGAGGGTGGGCCTGGGGAGGGTGGGCCTGGGGCGGGAGGGCCTGGGGCGGGAGGGCCTGGGGCGGGAGGGCCTGGGGAGGGAGGGCCTGGGGAGGGAGGGCCTGGGGAAGGAGGGCTTGGGGAGGGTGGGCCTGGGGAAGGTGGGCCTGGGGAGGGAGGGCCTGGGGCGGGAGGGCCTGGGGCGGGAGGGCCTGGGGCGGGAGGGCCTGGGGAGGGAGGGTCTGGGGAGGGAGGGCCTGGGGAGGGAGGGCCTGGAGAGGGAGGGCCTGGGGAGGGAGGGTCTGGGGAGGGCCTGGAGAGGGAGGGTCTGGGGAGGGTGGGCCTGGGGAGGGAGGGTCTGGGAGGGTGGGCCTGGGGAGGGTGGGCCTGGGGAAGGTGGATGGTGCAGTAGGTGGGGGGTGGGGGAAGGTTAGAGTAGAGTAGAGTAGGAGGGATAAATTGGCATATAGTACTGATGGGAGAGGAGCGGGCTTGTGCAGTGTGGTACGATTGAAGTATTGAATGTACGTGGATGTTTGCACATTTTTGCCTTTTTGTTGATGTCTGTAACTGTTTACAATGCCGAAAAACTACCTCAATAAAACTGTTTGTTAAAAAAAATGTCAACTGGCAGTCCTGTGACACTCTGTGTAGTAATCCACGGGAGGCAGGAGTTCCGTCACCACACCAATATTCATTTACAATAACGATATTACAGGAGCAGCTACAAACAGTGCTGCTAGCAGTCCAGTCAACTTAAGACTGGCTCACAAAGCCTACACAGGTGATTATATGGGCCCCCTCAATGAGCTATCATTGAGGGAGCTCATACTCCAATTGGCCCACCAATAAAGCCAATTGGAGTTCATTACACCCTGTCTATCCACATCTCTAAACAGAAAATAAAAGTTAGGATCTGTCGAGCCGCGTTCCATTCTGGGACCTGACTAATAATAACACAAGCTGGGATTGCAACCCCCACAGTATTTAATTCATTACATAACAGAACCCTCACATTATCACATCCTGCGACAATACCAATGGAATTTCAAAGTCACTCATCATTTTTTATTGTATTATGTTGTCTATCTTAAGTTTTCGTTCTAACTGGATGTCAGTTTAACATATTTTCTATCAAAATTCCATGCGACCAATTCTAATGCAAGTTGTAATTAGCACTTGACAACAACTTCACACTTGGGGCGTTTGGATGGTGTCTCCTGTCTTACCAAAGTGACAGATATCAAGGAAATGTTTCCCTCTTTGTGATCATTTTATTGCCTTATTATAGTCACAATCAACAGATTACTTACCTCATCAAATTTTGAATTGTGACCCTTGGATCACTGAGCTGGGTACAGGGTTGGTCATTTTATAACCCGTGGCTCATTGAACAGATTGTTGAATATGTGCAACCATAGGGACTTCATTCTTGTCAGAACCTATTCCGCTGTCTAAAATTATCATCCTTTGTCGGCAGTCACAACTACCCGTCATGCACATGCGGCTGCCGGAATACATTCCTATACAGCTGCTAAAGTAAGCTTTTTAAAATGTCATCGAATTTTACAGCACAGAAAGAGGCCCTTTGGCCCATCGTGTGTGTGCCGGCCATCAAGCACCTATCTCTTCTAATCCCATTTTCCAGCACTTGGTGGATAGCCTTGTGTGCTGTGGCGTTTCAAGTCCCCATCTAAATGCTTCTTAAATGTTGTGAGAATTCCTGCCTCTACCACCCTTTCAGGCAGTGATTTCCAGTTTCCCACCACCCTCGTTAAAAACATTTTCCCCCAAATCCCCACTAAATCACCTCCTTACCTTAAATCTATTCCCACTGGTTATTGATTCCTTTACTAAGGGGAAAGGTTTCTTACCATCTATCATATCCCTCATAATTTTGTGCACCTCAATCAGGTCCCCACCCTCAGTTTTTTTTGCTCGGAGGGTAACAACCCCAGCCTAACCAACCTTCCTTTGTCGCTGAAATGCTCCAGCCCAGGCAACATCCTGGTGAATCTCCTTTGCACCCTTTCTAGTAAAATCACACCTTCCTATAGTGTGGTGGCTCGAACTGCACACAGTACTCCAGCTGTGGCCTAACCAGCGTTTTATACAACCCCATCACCACCTCCCAGCTCTTGTATTCTATGCCTTGGCTAATAAAGGTAAGTATCCCACATGCCTTCTTAACCATCTTAACGACCTGTCCTGCTGCCTTCAGGGATATTTGGACATGCACCCCAAGGTCCCTCTGTGCTTCCTCGCATCCAACTTTTCATTATATATTCGGTTGCCTTGTTAGTCCTGCCAAAGTGCATCACTTCACACTTTTCAGGGTTAAATTTCATCTGTCACTGTTCTGCCCATCTGCCCAACCCATCTATATCATCCTCGCTATTTACCATACCGCCAATTTCCATTCTGCAGACTTACTGATCGTACCTCCCACATTCACATCTCGGTCATTAATGTACACTACAAGCAGCAACGGTCCCAGAACCGATCCCAGTGCTACACCATTGGACACAGGCTTCCAGTCATAAAAACAACCTTCGACCATCACCCTCTGCCTCCTGCCACTAAGCCAATTTTGGATCCAATTTGCCAGATTGCCCTGGATATGTGGGCTCTTACATTCTTCATCAGTCTCCGATGCAGGACCTTGTTAAAAGCCTTATTGAAGTCCATGTAGACTACATCAACAACATTACCCTCATCTATATTCCTGGTCACCGCCTCAATAAGTCAATCAGATTTGTTATACACAATCTCCCCTTGAAAAAGCCATGCTGACTATCCTTGATTAATCCTTGCCTCCAAGTGGAGATGAATTCTGTCCCTCAGAACGTTTTGCTGCATGCACTATAACAAAATTCCCCCCTCTAAACCTTTCACACTTTGCCAATCCACATTAATATTGGGAAAGTTGAAATCCCCTAGTGTTCTTACCCTATTTTTTTACACTTCTCTGCGATTTGCCAACAAACCTATTCTTCTCCATGACTGTTTGGAGGCCTATATAGTACATTCCCAGAAATGTGATTACCCCTTTTTGTTTTCATGTTCCAGCCACATGGCCTCAATTGAGGAGCCTGTTATGGTATCATGCCTCCTCTCTGCAGTAATTCAGTCCCTGATCAATATTGTGCCACCACCTCCCCCCCCCCCCCCCCCCCCCCCCCCCCCCCCCCGGGCCCCAGTCTCATTTGAAGAATAAGAAACCTCCCCACAAGATGTTGAATCTATCCCGGTTCGGGTGCAGCCTGTCCTACATGTCCGGGTCCCATCTTCCCCAGAAATGGATCCAGCGATCCAGGAAACTAAAACCCTCCTTCCTGCGCCATCTCTTCAGCCATGCATTAATCTGCTCTATCCTCCTATTCCTATACTCACTGACACGTGGCACCGGTAGTAATCCAGAGATTACAACTGTTGAGGCCCTGCTTTCAATCTGCCAACTAGCTCCTTAAATTCTTGCTGCAGGACCTCATCCCTCTTTCTACCTATGTTCTTCGTACCAATTTGAACCAGGATTGTTCACTCTCCCTCTTCAGAATGGCCTGCAGCCATTCAGTAACATACCTTTTAAAATTTACAGTGCCCAATTATTATTTTTTTCCAACTAAGCGGCAATTTAGCGTGGGCAATCCACCTAACCTGCACATCTTTGGGTTGTGGGGATGAAACCCATGCAGACACGGGGAGAAATTCAGTAGCATCCTTGACCCCGGTACCAGGGAGACACCATCCTGGAGTCACAGAAATGACTGTCTGCATCCCTCGTTGTTGAGTCTCCTCCCACTATTGCTCTTTCACCCTTACTCCTCTCCCCTTTTTGCAGCTGAGCCATCTACAGGGCTGTGAACTTGCCTTTGGCTGTGCACTCCAGTGGAACCATCACTCTCACCGTTTTCCAACACAAAAACGGCTCTTGAGTCAGATGCACTCTGGGGCTTTCCTGATTACCTGCCTGCCCCCCTTCTTCTAATTGGTGGTCACCCATTCTCTCTCTGACTGCACTTCCTTAAACTGCAGGGTGACCACGTATAAAAATGTGCTATCCGCGAAGCTCTCAGATACACCGCTGTACCTCCAGCTGATGCTCAAGGTCTGAAAACCAGCTCTCAAGGTGGTCAAACTGGCTATTTCCCACAAATGTGGTCATCCAGACGGCACAGAGCATCTAGGAATTCCCACATACTGCAGGACATGCAAAACAGGGGACTGAGCTCCCCAGTCATACTATTAGCTTAAAAGTTTAAGCTTAGATTTATGCCAATTAGAAAATGATTTAAGTTGGGTTTTTTTAAAAGCTAGAACTCTTTACCTTTCCTTAACGTAACTTTAAATTGGAGAGAAACAACATACCCACAACGTACCTATCAGCTCTCTCTCGATTGTAGCCTGTAGTTCTGCAGCAGGGCAAGACCACTCTCTGAAGATCAAAAAGTTAGAAAGCAAAAAGAAAGCAAAAGCACCTCTTTCCCCTCTGTACTGAATTCCCACGGTGCTCCAAATTTCCAAACACACACACCCACTCTGGCTGTGTCCCACTCAGGATGTGCTCTCTTACAACTGCTCTTGGGGCCGTTTTAGCACAATGGACTAAATAGCTGGCTTGTAATGCAGAACAAAGCCAGCAGCGCGGGTTCAATTCCCATAACAGCCTCCCCGAACCGGCGCTGGAATGTGGCGACTAGGGGCTTTTCACAGTAACTTCATTGAAGTCTACTCGTGACAATAAGCAATTATTATTATTGCGTGAATCTCACTGATATTTCTGCTTCCTGAATGGTTTGCTTCAGAAGCTTATCCTGTTTTTAGAGGCTTTAGAAATGCCACATGTGGAAGTTTACTTCTAGGCTAATCAACTTTTTTACCCACTTTATCATAGCTATAATTAATGCATTAATCATTCTGCCTTAGTTTCATAAAAGGCTGCAGAAATAAATATATACTTGCGAACAGTGCATTTACAGTTCATAAACCATGCAGTTGTTTAATTCTTGGCATGTGAAATTGCTGCAAAGCTGTGATCTTTTTATTCCTCATTTACCTACATCTTGAGCAGAACTTTCTTCTGATCTGGGTCTAAATTTTTGTCCCTTTTCTTCACCTAGATGTTGCATGTAGATCCTCCAGATCCCATTCCAGAATCATTTCTTGGATCTGCACAGTTAAAACACTTCGCTAAAGAAGCTGAAATGAACAAGGACTATGAACTCGCAACTAAATACCACCAAGAGGTAAGAGATTGTGTGGATAGATTGATGATTCAGAGAATCTATCGGGTGAATATTCCTCTGTGTTGCTTGAGAGCAGTTTCGTTACGGTCACATGCTCAGCAGCCAGTTCCCCTATTGAACCCAATTTGCATTCTGCTGGCAAGCACCAGGTGCATATGAGGGCACCAAGGGGTGAGAGAAAGCTGCCAGGAGGACGAGCTGGTGCTGCCAATACTATATAGGCAGCAGCAGCTATAAAAGGGCAGGTAAAATAAAAATAACCAGAAGATCTTTAATTGTAAAGGTAATGGAGAGCAGAAATTTTATGTGGACAGCTTCTTGAATCCAATCCTGCTTACTTGAATCTGAATTGTCTGTCAGTGGCATATTTATTTATGGGTGGTTTACACTGTGGATGAGTCTGTCCTGCTGTGCCTCCGCTGTCATAGCTGCGGCATCCTTTGGGCAGCGCCGTAACACAGTGGTTAGCACAGTTGTTTCACAGCTCCAGGGTCCCAGCTTAGATTCTCGGCTTGGATCACTGTCTGTGCGGAGTCTGCACGTTCTCCCCATGTGTGCGTGGGTTTCCTCCGGGTGCTCCGGTTTCCTCCACATTCCAAAGATGTGCAGGTTAGGTGGATTGGCTGTGATAAATTGCCCTTAGTGTCCAAAAAAGTTGGGTTGGGTGGGGTTACTGGGTTACAGGGATAGAGTGATGGTGTGGGTTTCGGTAGGGTGCTCTTTCCAAGGGCTGATGCAGACTCGATGGGCTGAATGGCTTCCTTCTGCACTATAAATTCGATGAAAGTCAGAAAATCCTCTGTGGTCTGCCTAGGAGAGAACTGGTAAAAGAGCGATCTGGCAGTGCCAAACCATCGATTGAATGACAGGAAAAGGGAGTGTGGTTATTAAGAATGATGGCGTAGGAACAGGAGGAGGGTACAGGCTTGACCATGGCTGTATCGTCAAGGAAGAGGTGTTTTAACTCTGTGATAGGGAAATATTTATTAAATAAATAAATAAATAAATAAATAAATAAATAAATAAATAAATAATCTTTATTGTCACAAGTAGGCTTACGGTAACACAGCAATGAAGTTACTGTGAAAAGCCCCTAGTCGCCACATTCCGGCGCATGTTCAGGTACACTGAGGGAGAATTCAGAATTCCCAGCTGGTACGGGAATTGAACCTGTGCTGCTTGCCTTGTTCTGCATCACAAACCAGCTGTCTAGCCCACTGAACTAAACCACCCCTATTAGTGGTATTAGAGAGGGTCTGGTTAATATCTTCAGCAGATATCAAACTGGCGTTTTGCGAAAATACAAAAGAGAAGATGCTGGATAAGGGGGGGGGGGGGGGGGGGGTTGCAGGATGTGTTAATGGGAGCAACTCAACAACCAGAGACATGTCTGGGAGGGGTGAGGTTGTGTTGGTGCAGGCCAGGGAGTTGAAAAATGATGGACAATGGGGGTGAGGAGTGGTTCATGGTGGAGGGGAACCCGGTTTTCCAGCTGTGGGGGTGCATACAATGGGAAACCCCAGCAACAATAACGGTACCACAAGATCCCAGTGCCGGCCAATGGCTGGCCGCCTCCACTGCCAAACCTGCTGAGTTCAAACAGCGTTTGCTGTTTTTAGTTCAGATTTCCAACATCTGCAGTATTTTGTTTTATTTGAGGCTTTTACTGTCTATTATAGGCCGACATCAGGGATGACTCCAGAGCAACTGAATCAAAATAGCACTGGATGCATTTCCGATGCTGGAGGTTGGCCTCGAAGTTGGATCCCTGCTCTGTTTTTCACTTGAGTAACGTGCACAACAAGACTTCCCGCTCATTGTCTTCAGCAGTGGGATCCTGTGGATAATCAACAATTTCGCTATTAACAAAATACTTTTTCTGTTGCAGAGATTAGCACGTGACAGGAACAATGCTGAACATTGGTTTGACTATGGTACTTTCCACCTTCTGTTAAATGACCATGCCAAAGCAGAGGAATGCTTCCGTGAGGCTATAGCTGTAAACCAGGAGCATATATACAGGTCAGAATCACTCATGCTAATCCAGCCACGCTTACTAACAATGTTTTAGACAGCCTAATTAGTGTAGCTACGCTAGGAAAAAGTGTGGATTTTGGCCCTTCATTTTGGTTTGGAGCATCTATAAGGGGGGAGGAGCGATTGCACAGCCTGCTGGACGATGTCCTTGGACAGCCCGGACCATTTTGGTTGATGGAGGTCATTTCAATTGGACAGGTGAATAACCTGTCCAATTCCCGCTGCTCCTTCTTGCCTTCCGCCAGAGATGCTGAATCAGTCACTCACCCCTTCCCTGGTACGGAGATCAGCAGAAAGATGCTGGGCGCGATTCTCCGCTCCCCACGCCAGGTGGGAGAATCACAGGAGGTCCGGGTGACTCATTTCACGCCCCCTGGCGCCCCCCACGATTCTCCCACCCCCCGCTCGGAGGAATCACCGCTCGCCGCTTTTCACGGCGACTGGCGATTCTCTGACCCGGATGGGCCGAGCGGCCTGACGTGAACATGGGCGGCAAAGGCCCGTTTGAAGCTTGTGGGGGGCGGAGAGGGGAGTGAGAACCACGGCTGTGCTCGGGAGGGGACTGGCCCGCGATCGGTGCCCACCGATCGTTGGGCCGGCGTCTCAAAGCGACGCACTCTTTCCCCTCCGCCGCCCCGCAAGATCAAGCCGCCACGTCTTGCAGGGCAGCGGAGGGGAAGACGGCCACCGCGCATGCGCGAGTTGGAGCTGTCAGCCGTCGTGACGTCAGCCGCATATGCGCGGGTTGGAGCCGGCCAACCTGCGCATGTGTGACTGACGTCACATAGGCGCCGCCGTCGCGTCATTCTCGGCGCGCCGCCTTGACGCAAACGTCATGGCCCGGTGGCCGAGAGTTACGGAGTGCCGTTCCTAGCCCTCCAGGTGGGGGTGAATACGGTGAGAGGAGCGGCCTCCGAGGCCGTCGTGAAACTCGGCCGAGTTCACGATGGCCTTCCCGATTTTTTACGGGAGCGGAGAAGTCCGCCCGCTGAGTCAGTCACTCGAACCTTGCCTCGCACCAGTACAGACATCAGCACAAAGATGCTGAGTCAGTCACTCGGACCTTCCTGAGTACCAGTACAGAGGTCAGCACAAAGATGCTGAGTCAGTCACTCGGACCTTCCCTAGCACCAGTACAGAGGTCAGCACAAAGATGCTGTGTCAGTCACTCGGACCTTCCCTAGCACCAGTACAGAGGTCAGCACAAAGATGCTGAGTCAGTCACTCGAACCTTGCCTCGCACCAGTACAGAGGTCAGCACAAAGATGCTGTGTCAGTCACTCGGACCTTCCCTAGCACCAGTACAGAGGTCAGCACAAAGATGCTGAGTCAGTCACTCGAACCTTGCCTCGCACCAGTACAGAGGTCAGCACAAAGATGCTGTGTCAGTCACTCGGACCTTCCCGAGTACCAGTACAGAGTTCAGCACATTGGTCGAGTGTACACTCCTACTTTACTTGGTGGTAGCCTTGAGTCAAAACATACCCAGAATGTGATTAGTAAGTTGACAATATGTTAGAATAGACTTTACAGCATTTATAATGATTTCTTTGTTTGACTGAATCTGGTGACGTTTCTTCCAGCCTTATTCTCTGTGGTATTCTAGCGTGTATGAATGAACGCTATGAAGAGGCTGACAGTTTCTTTGAAAGTGCCAGGTGCTTTGAGCCGAGTAGTGTGTTAGCTTGGACAATCCAGGGTAAGACTCAATTCGCAATCCAATTCACTATCATTTCTCTTATAGTGTTACAAGACTTAGTATAAGACACCACTTAATTCCAACATCATTGCGACCCCATCAGGAGAATGCACATCAGGATAGTCCCTGCTCTGGACAAGAGGGAAACATCATTATCATTACCACAGTATGATTTATTGGTAAAATTGTTACAGTCCTGAAGTCGGGGAAGGAGGGAGTTCTTTTCCTTCCAAATCCTTAGGATAAGTGTATGGAGTTTTGATGTGAACATAGGTCCACCAGCTCTGAAGACCTCCCGGCCCCTGGGATTTGTTGTTTTCATCCCATTTAATTGTTGGTTGCAGCTCTCCCATGAATGGTGATTTTAAGGTTAAAATGCAGGTTTAGTTGGCAGTTAGGAAGGCAAATGCAATGTTAGCATTAATTTCAAGTGGACTACACTACAAGAGCAGGGATTTACTGCTGAGGTTGTATAAGGCTCTGGTCAGACCTATTTTGAATATTGTGAGCAGTTTTGGGCCCCTTATCTAAGGCAGGATGTGGTGGCCTTGGAGGGAGTCCAGTGGAGGTTCACAAGAAGGATCCCGGGAATTAAGGGCTTGTCATACGAGGAGCAATTGAGGACTCTGGATACGTACATGATGGAGGTCAGAAGGATGAGGGGGGATCTTACTGAAACTTCCAGAATAGAGAGGCCTAGATAGAATGGTCGTGGAGAAGATGTTTCCACTAACAGGGGAGACTAGAACCCAAGGGCACAGCCTCAGACTAAAGGGACAACCCTTTAAAACGGAGACGAAAGAATTTCTTCAGCCAGAGGGTGGTGAATCTGTGGAACTCATTGCCACAGAAGGCTGTGGAGGCCAAATCACTGTCTTTAAGACAGAGACAGATGGGTTCTATTTATCAAACAATGCTTAACAATGACAATGAAACATTGATTCCGAACTGCTATCATTTGTCTCCACTCAAGCAAAATGCCAAAATCCACTTTTAAATACAGTTAGCCAACTCAGAAATACTTGCTGTAAAGAGATGTCTTGGATAGACCACTTTGAGAGAGAGATTCTCCAGTAAACAGCTTGCAGATTCTTGGTTGTGTCAAACTACTGTTTAAACTGCCAACCTTTTCAGAAACCTCTGTTCTAATAATAATCTAATCTAATAATCTTTTATCAGTGTCACAAGTAGGCTTACATTAACACTGCAACTGAAGTTACTGTGAAAAGCCCCTAGTCGCCACACTCCGGCGCCTGTTCGGGTACACAGAGGGAGAATTCAGAATGCCCACTTCACCTAACAGCACATCTTTCGAGACTTGTGGGAGGAAACTGGAGCACCCGGAGGAAACACATACAGACACGGGGAGACTCCACACAGACAGTGACATAAGCTGGGAATCAAACCTGAGTCCCTGGCACTGTGAAGCAACAGTGCTACCGTGCCGTCCATTGTTTACAGACAAAAATCTTTTTCTAACTAAACTGCTTTGAGAGAAGGTGCTGTTCTGTTCACAGACAAATCAAAACTCAACTGAAACTCCAGAACTCAACACCTGACTGCTTCAGCCCTTGGCTCCTCCCATTAGCTACATCATTGTACACGGTGTCTATAATTATCTACTCCCCAGGGAACCCTCCATTAGCCCAACTTCAGCAAACCATATCCATAGCTGGGATGAATTATGATCTTACTTTTACGATGCTTTAATTGCACATATGTCTTAAAAGGGCCGAGCTGGCTTTCAAATCAGGATTTTTAAAAACGTGACTGCAGCAGTCACACACACTAGCCCAGGCTTTGAACCCTCACTGCATCAATTACATATAATACAATATATCTGAAATTCCTACATTCATCTCAATACACATCTATACATATGAGAACACCACAAACATGAATTTTTAATAATTATTCAAATTGCAGTGTCAATGAATTGGATCTGTTTGGATTCATTGTTCTCGATTGCATACATTTACATACATATCTTTAATTATGTAAGTGGTATATAACATCAATTAAAGCATAATTACACATTGCCATGTTATTTGCAAACTTGCCTTTGAGAGGTACACGAGTTTACATTTGTGTGCATAACATATATTTTATCTATTTTCCCTATGCTGGTGACTAGCTATGCCTCCCCTGAAATCACTCTTCGGTACCTTCAAATTGCCAGGTTGGTGGTGGTAGGTGCAGAGGCAAAGGGTCCCTCTCAGCCAAGATCTATAATATTTCAGTTATTGAGTGTCATTTAGAGAGTGCACAGTGAGGTTTGTGAAACTGCTGTACTTCACCAGTTCTGCTAAGGGTTTGCAAAATCAACAAATGAAACAGCTAGGTTTAAATAGTAGTTCCCTTGCCAGACAAGCTAAAAGGTGGCACCATGCATTCAGTGAGAACAAGTAGATTCAAATGAGAGGTACTGCCTGGGAGTACTTGAGCTCGTGATTTAACTTGTAGAACATAGAACAGTACAGCACAGAACAGGCCCTTCGGCCTTCGATGTTGTGCCGAGCAATGAACACCCTACTCAAACCCACGTATCCACCCTATACCCGTAACCCAACAACCCCCCCCCCCCCCCCCCCCCTAACCTTACTTTATGGGACACTACGGGCAATTTATCATGGCCAATCCACCTAACCCGCACATCTTTGAACTGTGGGAGAAAACCGGAGAACCCGGAGGAAACCCACGTACACACGGGGAGGACATGCAGACTCCGCACAGACAGTGACCCAGCCGGGAACCGAACCTGGGACCCTGGAGCTGTGAAGCATTTATGCTAACCACCATGCTACCGTGCTAGATTGTAGCATGTGTTTAAAGGCAGTTTATTTACCTAAGTTTATTTATCTAAGTATTTGTGTTTAATTAATTTGGCAGACAGAAGAGGGAAACATCAGAATTTCATCTGCTGGGAGTTTGATCATATCTAGCTGTAAGCTACATAGGGCAGCACGGTGGGCGCAGTGGTTAGCGCTGCGGCCTCACGGCGCCGAGGTCCCAGGTTCAATCCCGGCTCTGGGTCACTGTCCGTGTGGAGTTTGCACATTCTCCCCGTGTCTGCGTGGGTTTCGCCCCCACAACCCAAAAATGTGCAGGGTAGGTGGATTGGCCTCGCTAAATTGGCCCTTAATTGGAAAAAAATGAATTGGGTACTCTACATTTAAAAAGAAAAAAAAAAGGTATAACCTACATGTTTTTGTTTTTTAAAAGCATATAACTTAATTTGCTTCTAGTTTGTAAGTGGAATATTTGTGTATTCAGGGCTGTTCTATGAAAGTCAGGAGCGTACAATTCTGTCTGAAATGGCCTTCGCTGAGGCTAGGAAGCTTCAGACAGCAGCTGAGACACTGAAGAAGTCTCTGGATGAGGTGATCGTGGACAAGGTGAAGGTAGCCGAGGTGCCGGAAGCTGAACCGGAGAGCGATAAAAAAGGTAAGGGGACACATATTGTTTTCCAAAGTTTATTACCTCCTCTCGAGTATCTGTGAGAAGCCCCTACCCCTCGGCCATTGAGAAATTTTAAATATTGCTGAAAACAGAGATGTTACCGTAGCTTTTCGAATGTTTTCAAATGTTCATGGGCTACCTTCAATTACCAATAATTTGTTGTCCACCTTAATTTCCCTTGAGAACTGAGTAGTTTTCTGGGCCCATTCAGAGACACCAATATTGTTGCGGATACGGAATTACATATAAACCAGACCCGGTAAGAACAGCAGATTTCCTTCTCCAATGGCACTAGTGAACTTGATGGCTTTTTACAACAATCTTATCGTCTCATGTCACTAATACTAATACTATTTTTTTATTCTAGATTTTATTTCATTCATTGAATTTAAAGTCCCCAGCTGCCGCGATGGTTTTTGAATTCATTCCTCTCGATCATTAGTCTGGGACTATAGATTATTAGGCTGAGATGAGGAGAAATTTCTTCTTTCAGAGAGTTGTGAACCTTTGGAATCCTCTTACCCCCGTGGGCGATCAGCCATTGAGTATATTCAGTGTTGAGATTGATAGATTTTGAGGCACTCAGGGAATCGAGGGCTAACTAGGGCTAAGGAGAGTGGATTATATGGCAGTGCACACTCATGGGGCAGTATGGCCTGCTGCTGCTGCGATTTCTTACGCTCTTCTTATGCATAGAACATAGAACGATACAGCGCAGTACAGGCCCTTCGGCCCTCGATGTTGCACCGACATGGAAAAAAACTAAAGGCCATCTAACCTACACTATGCCCTTATCATCCATATGCTTATCCAATAAATTTTTAAATGCCCTCAATGTTGGCGAGTTCACTACTGTTGCAGGTAGGGCATTCCACGGCCTCACCACTCTTTGCGTAAAAAGCCCACCTCTGACCTCTGTCCTATATCTATTACCCCTCAATTTAAGGCTATGTCCCCTCGTGCTAGCCACCTCCATCCGCGGGAGAAGGCTCTCGCTGTCCACCCTATCTAACCCTCTGATCATTTTGTATGCCTCTATTAAGTCACCTCTTAACCTTCTTCTCTCTAACGAAAACAACCTCAAGTCCATCAGCATTTCCTCATAAGATTTTCCCTCCATACCAGGCAACATCCTGGTAAATCTCCTCTGCACCCGTTCCAAGGCTTCCACGTCCTTCCTATGATGAGGCGACCAGAACTGTGCGCAATACTCCAAATGCGGCCGTACTAGAGTTTTGTACAACTGCAACATGACCTCATGGCTCCGGAACTCAATCCCTCTACCAATAAAGGCCAACACACCATAGGCCTTCTTCACAACCCTATCAACCTGGGTGGCAACTTTCAGGGATCTATGTACATGGACACCGAGATCCCTCTGCTCATCCACACTACCAAGAATTTTACCATTAGCCAAATATTCCGCATTCCTGTTATTCTTTCCAAAGTGCATCACCTCACACTTCTCCACATTAAACTTCATTTGCCACCTCTCAGCCCAGGTCTGCAGCTTATCTATGTCCCTCTGTAACCTGCAACATCCTTCCGCACTGTCTACAACTCCACCGACTTTAGTGTCGTCTGCAAATTTACTCACCCATCCTTCTGCGCCCTCCTCTAGGTCATTTATAAAAATGACAAACAGCAACGGCCCCAGAACAGATCCTTGTGGTACGCCACTCGTAACTGAAATCCATTCTGAACATTTCCCATCAACTACCACTCTCTGTCTTCTTTCAACTAGCCAATTTCTGATCCACATCTCTAAATCACCCTCAATCCCTAGCCTCCGTATTTTCTGCAATAGCAATGCAGTTTATGAACACAATCTTGTTTACGTCTCTTTAAGATCAGCCAGTTGCAATCGAGGAACCTGAACCTGTGACCCAAGAATCCCCTAGTACACTATCTGCTCCGAGCCTGGCTGGAACAGGTGCAGGTGTAGATACCATTCTGAAAACTGCGTCAGGGACAGTCAATAAAAAGAGAAGATCCTCTGTGAAAGGTCAGTTCACATTTATTTCTCTCATCAACTCCCTTTCCTTTTCACAATAATGTATATTTTTATTCAAAGCATTTTCAAATTATTTACAAAACGCAAGTGACCACCATTCACCAAAGAGAAGGAATTGGTGGATGTTGAGTCTAGAGAAGGGTGTGTCGATAGCCTGGGTCACATTGAGATACAAAAAGACGAGGTGTTGGGCGTCTTGAAAAAATATTAAGATGGATAAGTCCCCAGGGCCTGATGGGATCTACCCCAGAATACTGAAGGAGGCTAGAGAGGAAATTGCTGAGGCCTTGAAAGAAATCTTTGGATCCTCACTCTCTTCAGGTGATGTCCCGGAGGACTGGAGAATAGCCAATGTTCCTTTGTTTAAGAAGGGTAGCAAGGATAATCCAGGGAACTACAGGCCGGTGAGCCTTATGTCAATGGTAGGGAACTTACTGGAGAGAATTCTTCGAGACAGGATCTACTCCCATTTGGAAGCAAATGGATGTAATAGCGAGAGGCAGCATTGTTTTGTGAAGGGGCGGTCGTATCTCACTAACTTGATAGAGTTTTTCGAAGAGGTCACAAAGATGATTGATGCAGGTAGGGCAGTGTATGTTTTCTATATGGACTTCAGTAAGGCCTTTGACAAGGTCCCTCATGGCAGACTGGTACAAAAGGTGAAGTCACACGGGATCAGGGGTGAGCTAGCAAGATGGATACAGAACTGGCTAGGTCATAGAAGGCAGAGAGTAGCAATGGAAGGGTGCTTTTCTGATTGGAGGGCTGTGACTAGTGGTGTTCCGCAGGGATCAGTGCTGGGACCTTTGCTGTTCGTAGTATATATAAATGATTTGGAGGAAAATGTAACTGGTCTGATTAGTAAGCTTGCAGACGACACAAAGGTTGGTGGAATTGCGGATAGCAATGAGGATTGTCAGAGGATACAGCAGGATTTAGATCGTTTGGAAACTTGGGCGGAGAGATGGCAGATGGAGTTTAACCTGGACAAATGTGAGGTAATGCATTTTGGAAGGTCTAATGCAGGGAGGGAATATACAGTGAATGGTAGAA
Organism: Scyliorhinus canicula; assembly: GCF_902713615.1. NCBI lineage: Eukaryota > Metazoa > Chordata > Chondrichthyes > Carcharhiniformes > Scyliorhinidae > Scyliorhinus > Scyliorhinus canicula. The sequence goes on along the minus strand of NC_052160.1, from coordinate 7,801,563 downwards.
CCCTCAAGAGTATTGACAGTCAGAAAGTGCTAGGTGTACAGGTCCACAGGTCACTGAAAGGGGCAACACGGCGGAGAAGGTAGTCAAGAAGGCAGACAGCATGCTTGCCTTCATTGGCTGGGGCATTGAGTATAAGAATTGGCAAGTCATGATGCAGCTCTATAGAACCTTAGTTAGGCCACACTTGCAAGTATAGTGTTCAATTCTGGTCGCCACACTACCAGAAGGATGTGGAGTCTTTAGAGAGGGTGCAGAAGAGATTTACCAGGATGTTGCCTGATATGGAGGGCATTAGATATGAGGAGCGGTTGAATAAAGTCGGTTTGTTCTCACTGGAACGACGGAGGTTGAGGGGCGACCTGATAGAGCTCTACAAAATTATGAGGGACATAGACAGAGGCTTTTTCCCAGGGTGGAGGGGTGCGAGGGGCAAGGTTTAGAGTAGATGTACGAGGCAAGTTTTTTACACAGAGGGTAGTCGGTACCTGGAACTCGCTGCCGGAGGAGATGGTGGAAGCAGGGACGATAGTGACATTTAAGGGGCATCTTGACAAATACATGAATAGGATGGGAATAGAGGGATACGGACCCAGGAAGTGTAGAAGATTTTAGTTTAGATGGGCAGCACGGTCGGCACAGGCTTGGAGGGCCGAAGGGCCTGTTCCTGTGCTGTACTTTTCTTTGTTCTTTGTTCTATCCACAGATCATAATACAAAACCCCTCCATGTCCTAACTCGATGCCCTTGCCCCATTTTCCACTTATAATAACCTCAAAGAACCCCCAAAAAAGACACAACACTCCCCAACACCACCACCCCCAACCCCGACATTTACTACTTCTTAAAGAAGAAAGGAAACACGGGACCCGACCTAACCTGACCCAGGAAGCCCCTGCTTGTGACCCAGACCGGGATTAACGACCCCCAAAACGGCGGAGACGCCACGCGAGGACCCGCATGCGCAGAAAGATAGCCCCATACTCGTGGATACCTGGGGTCCGACCAGATCACAAACATGCCCCCCCCCCCGGCAACCCCGAATATGAAACCAGCGTTCCGGCCCCTACCAAACGCAACCACCTACCTTCTATTAGGTCAAACCTCTCCCATCAGATCCCAGGATCCATCCAGCCGCCGACCGAGGAAGTGAGGGAAACACGGCGGCCTGCAGGTGAGACTAAAACAATGCAGTTTCAAGTTTCTCCCCAGCAGGCTCCAGGCAAATGTCCAAGTGATTGAAAACAAGCTGGACTAACTTAACGGTAGATTTGCCTCTCAGAGGGAAATAAGAGACTGCTGTGTGCTCTGTTTCACGGAGACACGGCTCACCCCTGCCTCACCAGACTGTGCCATACAACCTGAAAGCTTCTCAATACATCGATGGATTGCATGATGTCACCGGGCAAAGCGAAGGTTGGAGGGGTTTGCCTCCTCATCAACCCCTCCTGATGTTTGGACATGGCGACCCTGGCGAACTACTGCTCCCCGGACATGGAATACCTGAATGTGAAGTGCCGCTCATACTATCTTCCACGTGAGTTCACTTCAGCCATTTTCACAGCGGTCTATATCCCACCCCGGGCAGAAGTGAAGAAGGCACTTGACGAATTGTACACCGCTATAAATAACAATGAAACAGAACACCCGGAGGCCTTGTTCATCATTGCTGGGGACTTCAACCAGGCCAACCTCATGAATATACTGCCAAAATTCCACAACACATCTCCTTCCCACCAGGGGCGACAACACTTGACCACTGCTACACAAAAATCAAGGGTGCCTACCAATCCATCCCTCGACCGCACTTCGGAAAATCAGACCATAAGACGGTGCTCCTTCTCCCGGCATACAAGCAGAAACTTAATGGGGAGAATCTGGTTAAGTAGGTTGTGCAGTGCTGGTCCGAGGCAACAGAAGAGTTCCGATGTGACTGCTTGGAATCTGGACTGGTCCATATTTAAGAACTCAAGTGACCAACCTAAATGAGTATGACACCGTTGCAGACTTTATTAGCAAGTGTGTAGAAGACTGCGTGCCAAAGAAGGTAGTACGTACATTCCCTCACCGGAAACCATGTCTTAGTTAGCACGGTGGTACAGTGGTTACTACTGCTGCCTCACAGCTCCAGGGTCCCGGGTTCAATTCTGGCCTCGGGTAAACTATGTGTGCACTTTCTCCCCGTGTCTGCATGGGTTCCCTCTGGGTGCTCCGGTTTCCTCCCACAGTTCAAACATGTGCCGGTTAGGTGGATTGGCCATGCTAAATTGCCCCGTAGTGTCCAAAAAGGTGAGGTGGGGTTACTGGGTTATGGGGATAGGGCGGATGCATGGGCTTCAGTTTAAGTAGGTTGCTCTTTCCAAGGATCGGTGCAGACTCGATGGGCCAAATGGCCTCCTTCTGAACTGTAAATTCTATGATTCTAATCGGGAGATTGACTCCCTACTGAAGGCCAGGTCTGAGGCATTCGAGACAGACAACCCTGATCTATACAAGTAATCCAGGTACAAACTCCGCAAAGTCATAGGGATGCCAAGAGACAATATCAGAATAAGTCCCAGACTAATGTCACGGAATCTCGTTGGTTGTGGCAAGGCTTAAACAACATAACTTGCTACAAAGAATCTCCGGCAGCTCGCTGATGAACTCAATGCATTCTATGCTAGGCTCGAGCAGGAAACCATCAAACCGTTGTCAATTGCCCAGTAGACTCTGACACACCCATACCTACTGTCACAGCTTCCAAAGTCAGAATGACTTTCTTCAAAGTGAACCCTCGGAAGGCGATGTGTCCGGACGGGGTCCCTGGTCATGCACTCAGAGCCTGCGCATACCAGTTGGCAGCACGGTAGCACGGTAGTATGGTGGTTAGCATAAATGCTTCACAGCTCCAGGGTCCCAGGTTCGATTCCCGGCTGGGTCACTGTCTGTGCGGAGTCTGCACGTCCTCCCCGTGTGCGTGGGTTTCCTCCGGGTGCTCCGGTTTCCTCCCACCGTCCAAACATGTGCGGGTTAGGTGGATTGGCCATGCTAAATTGCCCGTAGTGTCCTAAAAAGTAAGGTTAGGGGGGGGGGGGTTGTTGGGTTACGGGTATAGGGTGGATACGTGGGTTTGAGTAGGGTGATCATTGCTCGGCACAACATCGAGGGCCGAAGGGCCTGTTCTGTGCTGTACTGCTCTATGTTCTATGTGTTCGCGGAGATCTTCGACCTCTCCCTACTCCGTTCCGAGGTCCCCACCTGCTTCAAGAAGACCATCATCATACCGGTGCCAAAGAAGAACCAGGCCATGTGCCTCAACTACTATAATCCAGTGGGCCTTGACATCAATCATTATGAAGTGCTTCGAGAGGTTGGTCATGAGGCACATCAACTCCATATTCTCAGAATGCTTAGATCCACTGCAATTCGCATACCACCACAACCGGTCCATAGTAGGTGCCATCTCCCTGACCCTACACTCATCCCAGAAACATCTTGACAACATGGAGTCCTACATCAGATTCCTATTCATTGACTACAGCTCCACCTTCAACACCATATCAAAGCTCCAAAACCTAGGACTTGGCTCCTCACTTTGCAACTGGATCCTCGCCTTTCTGACCCATCGATCACAATCAGTAAGAATAAACAACAACACCTCCTCCCCAATAGTCCTCAATACTGGGGGCCCGCAAGGCTGCGTACTTAGACCCCACTATACTCCCTGTCCACACAACTGTGTGGCAAAATTTGGCTCCAGCTCCATCTACAAGTTTGCTGATGACATGATCGTAGTGGGTTGGATCTCGAACAACGATGAGTCAGAATACAGGAGGGAGATAGAGAACCTAGTGGAGTGATGTAACGGCAACAATCTCTCCCTCAATGTTAGCAAATCTAAAGAGCTGGGCATTGACTTCAGAAAGCAAAATATCATACACACCCCTGTCAGCATCAGTGGTGCCGAGGTGGAGATGGTTAGTAGTTCCAAATTCCATGGGGTACACATCACCAACAATCTGTCCTGGTCCACCCACGTCGATGCTATGACCAAGAAAGCACAACAGCGCCTGTACTTCCTCATTGACTCTTACCAACTTTTACAGATGCACCAGAGAAAGCATCTATCTGGCTGCATCAGAGCCTGGTATGGCAACTGCTCGGCCCTAGTTCATGAGGAGATCCTCCTCCTTCCCCACCCCTCTCCGCACCGGGTGCCCATAGAACAGCGGCGCAGTACTGAAGTGCAAATAAAATTGTAATAAATGATTTTCAGGTAACAGAAGAGAGGATGCAGTCTATCACAACTTACATATACGTGGTCCATGGAGTTCACAAGTCTGTAAAAAGCGCAGGCATCTTGGTACTCCGTGAACCGACAGATCCTACGATTGTATGGGACTGTTGCGTGTAACATTCTCCACCCCAGGACCCCGATGGTAAGGGGGAGGACTCCCATGCAGAGAGACCTCCAACGGGGATCTCCACTACTGGAGGACAACAATGTGTCCGGGCGAATGGTGAGGGAAAGGACCTGAAGGCTGTGCAGCAGCAGTCCATATAGGATTCACCTCTGCACAAGGACAAAGGACACAGGGGGTATTTCCGTGGGATGGTTTGGATTGTGGGGTCTGGCTCCCGAGGGAGTGTTTGTGAATTGGAAATACTGTGAAATTCACTCCCATCAGGGGTATGCTCAAATGGGAGTTCACCATATACCTGCACCTCAAGGCCATAAGTGGTTACGGAGGCATTGGCTAAAATCTGGATATACACCAACGTATGACAGGCCAATTCATGGAGTGTCATCCGGTCCACTCTTCTGCCACCCAGCACATCCCCGATTCTGGTCACTCCAGCGGCCACAATCCTTCCCTCCACCAGCCACCTGAGGTGGTATTGGTGGAGGTGCAGATTCCTGAGCAGTGGCTCATTGACCACAGCCACTACTTCTGACGGAGGAGAGCGTCGATGCAAGGTGATCATGTCCCAGACTTTGATCTGGTCCTGGTAAAATATGGGCAATGCCTGGAGGAAGTTATGGAGACCCTTAAAGTATCTAAACAGAAACCATAATTCAGTCTGTGCACCAGGCAGAAGAAATATGTTGCCGGGGCACATCACTTAAGAATGGGCTCAACATTAAAGGTATTGCTGCAGGATCTGAAGGCAGAAGGTTGCCTCTTGGGTGCAAAGGCATACCAGTGCCTGCCCATCTTCCCTAAGTGAGAGACTCAGAACCTCAGCAGCGACCCAACGTAGCTCTTTGTCCGAAAAGTATTCTGTAATCATTCTTTGGACATTTGTGACAAACTCAGGGGGAGAGGTCAGAGTTATCAGCAGGTACCACAGCATGGCCACAATCAGCTGGTTTATAACCAGAACTCGATCTCTATAAGACAGCACTCTGAGCAGTCCTCTCTGGTGAGTGACAACCCAGGTCTCCAAATCCTGCCAATTTGCTGGCCAGGATTCCTCAGTTGGCAAAAATGGACTCCCAAGTAAGGAAGACTGGTCCTGCTCCAGGCGAAAATCCTGAGCTGCTCCAGATGGAAGGTGAGTCCACCAGGAGTCTGGAACCCTTGGCCTCGTTGACCCGAGCAGAGGGTGCAGCAGAGTTACACAGCCTGGCATTCACACATCCTCCGCAGGTCAGTAGGGCCCGTGAACAAAGTAGCACATCATTAGTGTAGCTGAAAGGACCACCCCGATGCCCAACCCGCGCAGAACCAATCCTGATAACCTTCTCCGCAGGAGGGTGACCCTATGCATGCTCTCAATCCTTAATCAAACAATGCCCAACAACTGTCTGTCTGTAACAACATAATCAACCAGTCATTAACAATGTCTATGGATGTTATTTCTCTGGACTTCCAGAAGGGATTTGGTAAGATCTTGCATCAGGATCTGTGAGCTAAAATTGAAGCCCATGAATTGAAAGCATATTATTGATCTGGTTAGGAAATTGGCTGAGTGGCAGTACACAGGAATAGGGACAATGGACAAGTACTCAAATCAGGGGATGCAACTAGTAGTGACTCCGTCCCTATATTCCTACTCAGTTGTTAAACTCATGCACACTTCACTCACATGAGTCAGTACCTGCATGAGAGGAGAGGAAACTGTTGGGAGAAAAGGAGTGATCAAGATACCAGGGGAATTATGGAGATCCAGCATTCCATTCCAACAGAGGTGGGTATAAGCAAGTGAATAGGCTCATCTGAATTCCATGAATCTAATCCGCCTTTGCAAAAGCACGTGCCATTAACTTACCTGATGCTTTATGAAATTTAACCAGTGATGAAATTAACTGATTTTGCTTTAGATTGAAATCAAAATGTTCTGCCAAGCTGTCGAGTATCAGACGATTGAAAATGTTCTGCTTTTTGTAGGTATTATAGACCCACCAAAGACCGCCGATATCCTTGAAGGTGCCACAACACCCATATCACAGGAAGAGCCAGCACCCGCGGTACCTAATCCTGTTAATGAACCCCCACCAAAAGAGACCGCTCCCCCACCAAAAGAGACCGTTCCCCCACCGAGAGAGACCATTTCTGTTTGTACAAGAAGTATCTACATGGAAGCAGCAAAGTTTCTATTGGAATTTAATGCCCTGCAGGTCGGTTGTCATTCTTACTTAAAAAAAAAGACTTGCTGTGCCTAATCACACCTTGTAAACAGGAGTAGGTTAATTCCCCACTGTCATGGAGAGGAGATGTTACGAAGTTTACAGCCAAAACAATCAATATTTGAGAGCTATCTTTGAGCAATATTCCATGGCTACGTTTTATTTTACAATACTTTTCATCATCCAGATAAATTAGGCGTTGCCTCTCCATTACCGACTGAACTCTCAGTAACGTATTCTTAATGTCCAGAATGCAGATGGTCTCAGTGATATGCCACATCACTGTCAGTGTCAAGACGCAGAGAAATTCCTTAAAGTGTCTGTGTAGAAATCTACCCATGGTTAAGTGTAGTCTCGTATACACCTAAGTAGAAACTTGCACTACACTTCTCGGATGCGCAATTACATCTTTATTGGGTGTCTATTGATTATAATTGAGAGTTTGAAATCTTCTTGTGGTTACAAATCAAATATTCTCAAAACGCCCCTGCCAGCAGAAGACTTTAAGAGATATAATTAAACTTAGTAGCGTACAAACGATCTGAACTTTCAAAAATGCAGTAATGGCTTCTTGCTCAAAGCAAAACAGCTTGCGCAGATTTAGAGTTAGAGTGGAAATATGAAAATACGAAATAAAGATAGTAGACAGCTAGGCAAATAGTATAGAGTGATTCTCAAATGAAATGGCTTCCCGGACCTCTATTTTTTAAGGAATTTATTATCAATCTGAGTCAATCTGTCTCTACCCCTGTAACATGCTGATTGGTTTGGGTGAGTTTCCAATACATTTGATTTGGTGATTGGGTTGTCAGTCCTCAATGTGCGACATTATTTCATTGAACGTTTAAAATTAATATAAATGTTGCATGTGGAATTCTTAAATGTGTGTTGGAATGCAAACTCTGCTCTTACCATTGAACTGGTATGTGCTGAACTCTGCGATTCTGTTCATTTGAACAATGGACAGTTCATATGAACCATAATGTCAATTTGACCTTCAGTAGAAATGTTGCATTTGCTTCTAGCTCGACTACAAATGTTTCAAATTCTATGCTTTTATTATTGCAAGCTATAGGCTTTTGCAATCTGTGGTTGTGTTTGATCATATTTGCAGTCGTATGGTGGGATCCATTTTAAAAATGATTTTTGAACTGGGCTTTAGTATTTATTAAAAAATGGCTAAATCAATGATCCTTTTACCTCTCAGAAATAGCTGGTTTCCTTCAGTCTGCATTTTGAAAAGCAGGAACAAACCTACATTTAATAATTATGTAAAGTAAGAATGAGGCAGTCATAAAACGCTGCAAGCTCTCATACCAGATGATGGACAACATCCATTCTCCTAAGTAATTTTAATTTCATTTAGGTGATGCACTTACGGTTGAGTATATATTCTGTACATAAATATATTTTACACACACACTTACAAGATACTGGAATGATTACCTACTGGTATTCACCTTTAAAATTAGATATTTGTTTGGCAACACTGAACATGAAGAGCAACTGATACATTGAGAATTGTAATATGTCTTGTCAATTCTTTCATCCTGCAATTCTGGCAGGAATTCTGTGGATTGCCCACTGTAATGCCTTTCACCGGTGCCTTGCCTGATCAACAGTGAAAGCTTGTTGGAGCCCTGTAGAAGTTAATTCCAGTTGTGACGAATGGAGGAATTTCAGATGTATTATATTATAGGCATTTAACGGAGTAAGTGCTAAAATCCTGGGTTAGTGAGTGTGACTGCTGCAGTCATGTTTTAAAAGAATTCCTAGTTTGAAAGGTTGGGAACCAGGAATTCAATTAAAGCATTGTAAAAGGCTTGGGCGAATCAAATTTTGTTTTGAGCAAGGAGATTCCCTGTGGAGTTAATTAGATTTAAACTTGGTACGGTGATGTCATTGCTGGGTGGAGGTGAGGCAGGAGTTCAGTTCCGAGCTGAATGAAGCTGTGACCACAAGCAAGCATTTTGCTCCCTGCAGTTCAGTTAAAATAGATTAACAGTCTTTAAAGCAGTGCAGACTTGTCTGAGAACAAGGGGAAGTTGAAACAAGCTGAGAAACAACTTCTGAAAACGCGCAGCCTGGTTTTCTGCATGGGTCTGACAGGAGTCAGATCTTGTCTTCAAAGCAGTGTCAAGAGATCTCTCTTTCTCAAAGATCGTATCTGTAAAGCAAGAGTTCCTGAGTGCTAATGGTATTTAATAGTGGATTGAGAGCTGAGATGGGGATTTTTCTTATTGTTTAAGTGGGAATAAAGATAGCAATTAAGGGTATTGTATGCACTGTATTAAGCAGTATTGTTTATGGGGTAATTGTAAGCTATTTTCTGCTGTGATGTTAAAGATTTTAATACTATGTTATTAAAAAGGTTTATTTTGATATACCATATTCCTATTTCTTTGTGCAATCACTCCTGAAGCGAGCTACCCTTTCCTTACAAAAATAAACTAAAATATTGGGGTTTCTGACCAGTATTCTAGCCACTGTTGGGGTCTGGTCTGGGGTTGTAATACAGTGTATTATCTCTATCCATTCATTTGCCTGTCTTGCTTTTAAATGATTGCAATTTTTTTTCAGCTTTTATATATTTTCCACCCAACTTTGCTATCCTCTATATCAAGCAGTAAACGTATTGCCTGGTCTCTGCCAATGCTTCTGTATAACTGAAGGTTAAGAAATCCAAGAGAAAGGTTTGAGCAGATGTAAAGCTCAATCACCCTCCATTTTTCTGCTTCACTGAATGAAAGTCCTGCGTTTTTTTCTGTCGGACAATCTGACTTGTAAGCCTCTCTGACTCAGCACAGCATTCTAGCGAATCAACAAAGCTGTTTGCACAGCCTCCCAGTTTCAACAATGTGACATTTACTTTTTCAATTAATTTATTCAAATGTTTCTCACTCTTCTTTCTCTCTGATAACAAGCTGGCCAAATTGTGGTATGTCAACACATTTTTGGCCATTGATAACTAATGTAAAACGAATTTTCCTTCCTTTTGTTATTAGTTTGCAACAAGAGCCTTGTCACACGAGATGATTTCCAGTGATAATGGTTTGAGTTGTGAGTACCATGTGGTTCTGGCTCGGCTTTACATGCTTCACGAGGAATATGGAAAGGCAGAGGAATCTCTTGCAGAAGCAGGACGAATTGACCATCAAGTAAGTGAAAAAACAGTCTACATTAGTTGGTAAGTTAAAGATAATGTAACCCAGATCAGTTGTCAAATAAATCATCTGGACCTGGAATTTCCTCAATTCCAGTTCAGCGAGATGTGTACTGCAATTTCTTCTGGTTCTGCGTCACTCAAATTTCCTGCAGAAATTGTGACAAATATAGAACTTTTTTCAAGTGTCGCCAATAGGGTTAATAGCTAGTGGGCTAATTGTCCTCTGTCATGATGACTGTTTCTCAAAGCATATTGTTTCTTCTAATCCTCTTATTTTACTGTGATTATTCACTTTGGGAGAAAGAATACAAAAACAGAATTTTTTTTAAAAAGGCATGAAACTTGTAAATGTTGATGTTTAGAGGGACTTGGGTGCTTGTATAAGGAACACAGAAAGTTAGCCTGCAGGTACAGCAAGCATTTAAAGAGACAAATGACATGATGATCTTCAATGCAAGGTGTGGTAGTCAGTATTGGGGTATTACGGTACCGAGGTTGGAGGTACCCGATGCTGTAAGACCATTGGTGTTGGATGTACCTGATACTGTAAGATCATTGGTGAAGCCTGCCTGCTGGTTCTGCCCAGTATGGCGGAGTATAAGAGTCTGTGTTTCCCTAGCTGCAGCATTCTGTACCTGCGCTGCTGGGGGAAACATCTAGTTCAATAAAGCCTTCAATTGTCCTACAATCTCGCTTTGGGAGTTATTGATTGTGCATCACAAGGAGATTGGAATACAGAACTAAGGAAGTATTGATACAATTGTAAAAGGCTTTGATGGGACCATACCTGGAATACAGTGGCTGGAATTCTCCAGTCGTTACGATTCAATTTTCCCGCTGGCAACACAGCCCAGCCAGTGGGTTTCACAACAGCGTCGGGGTGGTTACAATGGGAAATGCCATTGACAGTCAGCAGGAAGATACAATCCTGCCGCCAACGAACGGAGAGCAGCTAAGAAACACATGGCTACCGGACAGGAGAATCCAGCCCAGTGTGCAATTTTGATCTCCATATCTAAGGAAGGATATGCTTGCCCTGGAGGTGGTGCAGTGAAGGTTCACTCAATTGTTCCCTGGGATGAGAGGGTTATTCTATAATGAGGCTCCAGTGGCTGGTTTAGCTCAGTGGGCTAGACAGCTGGTTTGTAATGCAGAACAAGGCCAGCAACCCGGTTTCAATTCCCGAATTCAGAATTCTCCCTCTGTGTACCCGAACAGGCGCCAGAATGTAGTGACTAGGGGCTTTTCACAGTAACTTCATTGCAGTTTAATGGAAGCCTACTTGTAACAATAAAAGGATTATTATTATGAATCTCAGTCAGCAACATCTGGATTTCTGTGTTAAATTGCAACAAGTGTGAACTCCAGAAGTTGCTGTCGGTGTCAGAGGAGTAATAATTTTCAAAAATAATTTCATGGAATGTGGGCGTCACTGGGCCAGCATTTATTGACCATTCCTATTTGTCCTTGAGGAGGAATTTAAGAGTCGGCCAAATTTTTATGGATCTGGAGTCACATGTGGGCCAATCCAGGTAAGGATGGCAGATTTCCTTCTCTACAGGGTTTTTACGACAATCAACAGTGGTTTCATGGTCATCATTAGACTTCCAGATTTCTATTCAATTCGAATTTCACCATTTGCTGTGGTGGGATTCAACCTGGAGTCCCCAGAGCATGACCCTGGGTCTCTGGGTTATTAGTCCAGTGACAATATCACTACGTCAATGCATCTCCATCAATGACGGCAAACATTGACAGATTTGTCATCATTACTACTGCGAAATCCAGGCCTTTGATACTTGTAAATAACTTACATTCTGCATTTCCTAATGTTTCTTATTGGTATATTTTGCAGGAAAAAAGCAACAGTTTTTCACATTAGTAATCTTTTGTTGGAAGCTGAAGGTTGAATTTCCTGACAACTTTGATTTTCAGAATCCAGATCTATGGGCTTTGCTGGGACATCTAAGTTACATGAAAGAAAATTACACCAAAGCTAAGCAATATTATGAGCGCGCTTTGTGTTATGTGAATGAAGCATTTGACATGCACACCATCTGCATGAGACTCGGCTCCATCTATCTGCAGGAAGAAACGTTTCAATCAGTAAGGACAATTTAGTGATTGTTCAGTTTCACAGGATATATACATGTGTTTGAATTATTCAAATTAAACAATCTCACTGCAGGGTTAAGATAACATTTTTATTGTTCATTTTTCCATATTATTGTCATTTGAGCCCAGGGAAGAAATTATTTAAGCTTAGCCATTCCCACATAACCTTTTGTCCAACATATATAACAGTATTAAAATTTAACTTACTTATGGCATTGGTAAAGGATTAAATTTGTGATTCAATTGTAATCATTTATAAAATCTAACCTGCTGTACTATAAAACATAGAACATACAGTGCAGAAGGAGGCCATTCGAGTTTGCACCGACCCAGTTAAGCCCTCACTTCCACCCTATCCCCGTAACCCAATAACCCCATCTAACCGTTTTGGTCACGAAGGACAATTTAGCACGGCCAATCCACCTAACCTGCACGTCTTTGGACTGCGGGAGGAAACCGGAGCACCCGGAGGAAACCCACGCAGACACGGGGAGAACGTGCAGACTCTGCACAGACAGTGACCCAGCGGGGAATCGAACCTGGGACCCTGGAGCTGTGAAGCCACAGTGCTATCCACTTGTGCTACCGTGCTGCCCCTATACTAGAATGTATAATAATGTATCTATTACATATTAAGGTTAATGGGGTGGGTTGCAATATTACAATTCAAAATGAATCGAAAACACCAGCAATAGGCAACACCTTTGGAAATTCAATTTCCAAAGTACTGTGCCTGCTGGGTACTGTGGGAACTGGGGTGTTTTATTGACCCCTTCGGTCACATTTTATTTGGATGTTTTAAGTTTCCTTTGCGATTCTGTTTACTTTGATGCAGTAGCCCATTAAAGGGCTGCTTTTTAATTTATACCTCAATCTGTTGATTTGGTTTATTTGATTACCTCAAAAGATATACTTGCAGTGCCAGATATGCTGGCACGTCACATAATAATTCAAACAATGAGTGGCAACAAAATATTCAGAGTGGGATTCGCTGTACCGGGACACCCAGATCACGTTCCCCGATGGGCGCCAACCCAATCACGATGCTTCGACCCCCCCCCCCCCCCCCCACCCCCCACCCCCAGCTGGCGGTGGGAACAAGGCCCACGCTGCACGCCAACAGGAGCATGAAAATAAATGCAAATGGGTCTTGATGACCAATTTGCATACATTTACTTGGTCCAGTGCCCTGTGCTCAGGCTTTCCCTGATTCTCCGTTCCCGCAGCCGGAAATCATTTGGAAGCTGATCACTTGTGGTCTCTAAAAGCATGGCTCTGACGTGGTGGAGCTTGAGGTGGGCTAATGGTTACCCCCTTGGTCCCACCACAAGGTCCACCACGCCGTGACCACACTGGTAGAGACCATCCGAGGGCAACCGCGCCTTCCCCAACGCTGCATTGTCAATCACGCATCCTCTTCCAGACAGGTGTCTGTTTTCTGGGGGGGTGGGGAATCTGTGTGCATCCTCTACCAGAAACCCCCTCCCCCCCCACCCCACCCCCGCACACAGGTCCCCCCCCCCCGCAGAAAACAGACACCTGTCTGGAAGCTAGAGGGCAGTTCAGACAGGGGCAGTGAGAAGAATTACAGCTGTGACACTTATCTTGAAGCTCCACATGTCCATTCCTCAAAGGAGAACAACTGTGACCTGCATCTGGTTCCCACATAGCTGAACGCCATTCATAGCTTTCTAGTAGTGTCAGTGATTGACAGTTTCAACAAACCATCTGCAGCTTTGAATCATTTATCTCCCTTCAAGATTCAGTGGCCTAAGTGGTAAAACCCCAATGTTTGTAAGCATTGACCACATCAAAGAGAGGTAAGTGCAGTGAAATCACACGGCTTGAGTGATTGAAATGAACTTAGTGTTTGGACTGTGAGCACCGCCCACAACTTTCCCTCTGCTTTGACCCAACTTTTCATCCAGAAATCTCAAACTGGGTATCAAAGTGAAATTTGTTAAGAATGGTTATTTTCCTCTTAAGGATATATAGCCTTTGAATCTACCTTTGTAATCTCTAACCTCTCTCAAGTACTGTTATTTCTTACAAAATGTGAGGTTTGGGACCCTATTAAATATTTTCACTACACTAATTTATACAATCCGTTGTTGACACGGAAAACCTTAATTACACTAGACATTGAAACCAGGCACAACTGATTGGATGGTGCAGCTTTATTTACTTTAACGGTTTACTTATATTTATAACCCAGCTGATTATTGTTTCCAATATGTTTTTGTTTTCAGTATAAATCAGCCAAATCTACCTACCTCTTTGCCTCCCAGAGAGCACCATCCAGCTTATCCTGGTTAGGAGTTGGCATCGCCTGCTATAGGGTGAGTAGACAGGAAATACTGGAAATATTCAGTTGGGGATGGGCAATAAATCCTGGCCTTGCTGGTGGTGCTAGATCACCCGTAATAATTTTGAACTAAATATCTGTCTAACTATTAGTTGCAGTAACAACAACTTGCATTTATACAATGTCTTGATCATTGAAAAACATGTCAGAAGCTTAATAAGATCAAAATGAACATTAAGCCAAAGAAAGATATAAGGAGGGGGGTCACCAAACACTTGGCCAGAGTGACAGCTTTTAAGGAGGGGGGAGGGTGCTTAAAGGAGGAGAGGAGGGTAGAGGGGCTTAAGGAGCAAATTCCAGAGTGTGGAGCCTAAATAGCAATTTCTTAAGTGGTTAGCACTGTCGCTTCACAGCGCCAGGGTTCCAGGTTCGATTCCTGGCTTGGGTCACTTTCTGTGCGGAGTTTGCACGTTCTCCCTGTGTCTGTGTGGGCTTCCTCCGGGTTTTCCGGTTTCCTCCCACAAGTCCCGAAAGATGTGCTTGTTAAGTGAATTGGACATTCTGAATTCTCCCTCTGTGTACCCGAACAGATGCCGGAGTGTGGCGACTAGGGGATTTTCACAGTACCTTCATTGCAGTGTTAATGTAATAATAATAATAATCGCTTATTGTCACAAGTAGGCTTCAATTAAGTTACTGTGAAAAGCCCCTAGTCGCCTGTTCGGGGAGGCTGGTACGGAAATTGAACCCGCGCTGCTGGCATTGCTCTGCATTACAAGCCATCTGTTTAGCCCACTGTGCTAAACAAGCCCCTACTTGTAAGCCTACTTGTGACACTAATAAAGGTTATTAATAGTAAACCTCATGTGCAAATGAATTGCTCAATTTATGTACACAGCCAACAGTAATTTAAAAACTGTGATTGGAATTGCATTGCATTCAATTTGTTTTAAGCACCCCGGAGTGTGTTGCATTGTGCATGAGTGGTGTGAATAGTAGAAGGAAC
This sequence comes from Scyliorhinus canicula, assembly GCF_902713615.1. Lineage (NCBI taxonomy): Eukaryota > Metazoa > Chordata > Chondrichthyes > Carcharhiniformes > Scyliorhinidae > Scyliorhinus > Scyliorhinus canicula. The sequence goes on along the minus strand of NC_052160.1, from coordinate 7,786,362 downwards.
ATTCATACAATAAATGGCAGATAACTTCTGAAAAAATTGTAATGTCCATCTCTATGTACATCTTTCAAGGGATGCCAAGCACAGTTGAGGCTAATTATCTTTAATCTTTGATGGGTGTTTTTGCAATGCCTTGTTCAAAACCAAAGGGTTAAATTCATGTTTCTTTTTTCACCTATTCAGCTTAACGAACTGACAAATGCTGAAGATGCTCTCTGTGAAGCAAATATTCTGAGTAACATGAATGCAGAGGTCTGGGGCTATCTTACAATGGTGTGCTTAAAGGTACTGAATTTATCAGTGGAAATAATTTCAAATTGTGTCAGATACAATTCGTTTTGGTCATCTTTCTAATCAAACGCTAGTCCTCTCAAATTATCGACAATCATTTCCCTCCTAAAATTCGGCAGAGGCTGGTGTACGCTAGAATTTTTTTTTAGAAAATATTTTATTGAAGCATTTGTCATTTTCACAATTTAACATGTTGACATTTCTAAAACAACCGCGCGGGTCGACGCACAAAATACCCCCTAAAATAACAACAAATAATAAACTACGTCCCCCACTTCTCCCTCCCTGTCCCCAATTACCTGTATACTAAGTTCCCTGTCCTTATTTAACATTACCATGCCTCCTGCTTTCCTCCTCCACCCCCCCTCCCTCTTTCCTCCTTACTGCTGACGTTCAAGTTTTGTTAAAGAAATCGATGAACGGCTGCCAACTCCAGGCGAATTCCTGTATTGATCCTCTCAGACCGAACTTGACTTTCTCCGGACTGAGAAACCCTACTGACCCACACTCCTGACTTTGGGGGCTCCGAGTCACTCCATCTCAGCAAGATCCGGCTCTGGGCCACCAGGGAGGAGAACGTGTTGCTTGTTATGCTCTCCTTAATTTGCTCTGTTTTAATTACCTTTGCTCAAGAGTCGCCAGGTATCTTTCTGATACCACCACAAGGTTCAAAGCCGAATACTGATCAATGACTCGATACACCAGTTAGTAAGTTTGAAATCAATGCACATTTATTTACACACACAGTCAATTATTACTCATGCATAAACTCTACTCGCTAAACTACAACTACTATTAAAAGCCTATACCTAGCTTTGAGTGGCCCACTCAGTCAGAGGAACAATGGCCGTTGTCCAGTTCTGATACTGCTGGCTTCGAACTGGTATAGAATAGTAGCTAGGAGCGTTTATCTCGTAGCGTGTGTTGACCTTAGACTTACTTGACTGGTGCTTGGCGGGCCTCTCGTCGCTGAGAGCCAAATGCCAAGGTGAAGATGGAGAAGCTAAGAGTTCTCAAGAGCTTCTAAGAGAGCGAACTGACCTTGGGGACTCTGTTTTATAGCCCCCAGGGTTTCACGCCCTTCTGGGCGGACCTTGGACTTGGTCCCAATTAATTGGACCATGTCCCAATCGTTTGTATCGATTCTCTCCAATAACGGGGTGGTTCCCTGATCGTTGGGCGGGCTCTATGTAACCGTTGGCCTGCCTTTGTTTTAGCTTCTAGTGGCGCCAGGAAGTCTGTCCTGGTACCGATTGTTTCAATGTTTCTTTTTGTCCCCGGAGATAGCTCATTACTATGCTAATGGCTTGTAGTTTCAGTTCTGTCTGGGCTCTGCAGGTTCCAGTCCACAGGTAACCTTGCACCTGCTTGTTTTTCTAGTGCTGTCCATTTTTCCCTGCACTCTTCGCGAGTATCCATTTTGGAATCGGGACGTGGCCATTCCAGGTGGCTACAAAGGCCAGGATATCGGCCTCCCTCTCCCCCTTTGGCCCCGGATCCTCCGACACCCCAAATATTGCCAATTCTGGACTCGGAGTTACCCTACCTTCCAGGACTTCTGACATAACATCTGCAAATCCCTGCCAGAATTCCCACAGTTTCGGACATGCCCAAAACAGATGAACATGGTTGGCCGGGCTACCCCCACACCGTCCACATCTGTCCTCCACCTCCTCGAAGAGCCTACTCAGCTGGCTACCATTATGTGGGCCCTGTGGACTACCTTGAACTGAATCAAGCTAAGTATAGCACAGGACGAGGATGCATTTACCCTTTTCAAGGCTTTTTCCCACAGTTCAGTTTCCAGCTCCCCTCCTAGCACCTCTTCCCACTTCCTCTTCACCTCTCTGATCGGGGCCCCTTCCCACTCTAACAATTCCCTGTATATGTCCGAAACCTTCCCACCTCCAACCCCTGTTTTTGACAGCACTTTATTCTGTAGTCCCCTCAGGGGGAGGCAAGGAAAGCTTCGGACCTGTCTCCGTACAAAGTCCCGCACTTGAAGATACCAAAACCTGTTCCCACCCAGCAAATCGAACTCCTCCTCTAATGTCTCCAAGGTCGGAAACCCTCCTGGATGAATAGATCCCCAAACCTCTCAATCCCTGCCCACTGCCATACCTTAAAGCCCCCATCCAGCCCCCCAGGACAAACCGGTGATTGTCACAGATCGGTGACCACACTCATTTGCTGTCATTTCCAGTCTCATTTGCTGCCATCCTAAGACCTGAGGATGTGAAAGTTGCCATAAAATTAGTTCTTATTTGGCCTGAGCACCCCTGAGCTAGAGAAGGGAAATGTTTCTATTCCTCAAATGCCCGTTTTTGATCTCTCGTCAGAATCACAGAATTGTTACAGCAAAGAAGGAGGCCATTCTGAGATGGCACGATGGCACAGTGGTTAGCACTGCTGCCTCGCAGCGCCAGGGACCTGGGTTCAATTCCGGCCTTGGGTCACTGTCTGTGTGGAGTTTGCATGTTCTCCTCGTGTCTGCGTGGGTTTCCTCCGGGTGCTCCGGTTTCCTCCCACTGTCCAAAGATGTGCAGGTTAGGTGGATTGGCCATGATAAATTGCCCCTTAGTGTCCAATGTTGTGCAGTTAGGTGAGCTTACAGGGATAGGGGGAGTGAGCCTAGGTCGGGTGCTCTTTCAGATGGTCAGTACAGACTTGATGGGTCCAATGGATCCCCTTCTGCAATGTAGGGATTCTCTGAATATTGGGTGAAGATAGGATTATGTTGGTCTGCTCTTCCTACAGTATAATCACCTCCAACGAAATGTCACACCAGCCAAACATAAAAATGATCATTTAACATCAGATACCTGCCTTGTCCAATATTCCTGGTACAATTTATTTAAAAAAAATATTTTATTGGAGGCATTTTCAAATATATACATAACAAAGAAGAAAAACAAAAAACAACTGCGGCAACAGCAAACAGCCACAATATCCCCCCCCCCCCCCAAAGATATCTCCTTGCTACCCTGGCGCCTGCCCAGCCCCCCTTTGTAACTTTCTTTTTTTTTAAATAATTTTTATTGGAATTTTTTACAGAAAATATAAAAATATAACAAGTATAGCAAAAAGCAGTAATATGCAACTAACAGCCCCATAACACCCACAATTCCCCCCATACCGTAACATCACATGTATCACACTCCCCCCCCCCCAAACAAGAGAACTTAACCATAAATTAAAATTAAATAAATCAAATTTAAATAAAATAAGCCAACATAATCAACGTTCCCCCCCCCCCCCCCCCCCCCCCCCCCCCCCCGCCCCGGGTTGCTGCTGCTACTGTCCCAGTACCCTATCGTTGAGCCAGAAAGTCGAGGAAAGGTTGCCACCGTTTAAAGAACCCTTGCACCGATCCTCTCAGGGCAAATTTAACCTTCTCAAGCTTAATGAAGCCCGCCATGTCATTGATCCAGGTCTTCACGCTTGGGGGCCTCGCGTCCTTCCACTGTAGCAAAATCCTTCGCCGGGCTACTAGGGACGCAAAGGCCAGCACACCGGCCTCTTTCGCCTCCTGCACTCCCGGCTCTACCCCAACCCCAAAGATCGCGAGTCCCCATCCTGGCTTGACCCTGGATCCCACCACCCTCGACACCGTCCTTGCCACCCCCTTCCAGAACTCCTCCAATGCCGGGCATGCCCAGAACATATGGGCATGGTTCGCTGGACTCCCCGAACACCTGACACACCTATCTTCACCCCCAAAGAACCTACTCATCCTCGCCCCAGTCATGTGGGCCCTATGCAGCACCTTGAATTGGATGAGGCTAAGCCGCGCACACGAGGAGGAAGAATTTACCCTCTCCAGGGCATCAGCCCATGTCCTGTCTTCGATCTGTTCCCCCAGTTCCCCCTCCCACTTCGTTTTCAGCTCCTCTACTGACGCCTCTTCCATCTCCTTCATAAGCTTGTAGATATCGGATATCTTCCCCTCTCCGACCCAGACCCCCGAAAGCACCCTGTCACTCACCCCCTTCGCGGGGCCCTTTGTAACTTTCAACCCAGACTCCCAGCCCAAACAGAAAATGAACTCCCCCCATCCCCAGTGGTTACTCATTACTCCTTAAAGGAGTCAATGAACAGCTTCCACCTCGAGGTGAATCCCTCTCCTGATGGCGAACCTGATTTTCTCTAAGTGCAGGAACCCTGCCAAAATGCTCCTGCACTCAGCGACTCTGAGTCCCGCCAGCTCACCAAAATCCGCCTCGGGGATATCAGGGAGGCAAAGGCCAAAACATCGGCCTCTCTCCCCACCTGCCGGATCCTCCCACACTCCAAATGTTGCCACTTCTGGACTTAGAGCTATTGTTACCCCCAGAATCTTTGACAGTATATCTGAAAATCCTGTCCAACCCCCCCCCCCCCCCAATCTTGGGCACGCCCAAAACATGTGGACGTGGTTCGCCGGCCTCCCTGCACACAGCGCCGGCCCTAGGGTTGCTGGTGCCCCGGGCAAGCTGAACTTCGGCGCCCTTCGGGGGGGGGCGGGGGGGGGGGGGGGCCGAGGGGGGGCGGGGGCGGGGCCGAGGGGGCGGGCCGAGGCGGGCGGGGGGGCGGGGCCGAGGCGGGTGGGGGGGGGGTGGGGCGAGGTGGGGGGGGGGGGCCGAGGCGGGCGGGGCCGGGGCGGGGCCAGGGCGGGGCCGAGGCGAGGGGGCGGGGCCGAGGCAGGGGGGCGGGGCCGAGGCAGGGGTTAGATAGAGGAAAGGAACTAAATTGCACTTTAACCAGTCCTATCAGCTCCTCATGCACAGTTCATCCCAACTGATCCTAACCCTCCCACAATACAATGACTGGCCCCTCCACCAATTACACTTACTGGTCCTAGACACCAAACACCACCCCCTCCTACCCTTACACTGACTCTTACCCCTTTAAGCTGATCCTCTCCACATTACACTGACCCCATCTCATCGTTAATGATCACCTCCTGCCATGTTATTGAGCCCCTTCTTCAACACTCCGACCCAGACACCCTGCCAACCACCCCCAGCCTCAATTAACTGACCTGATCCCAGATTCTTCCTGATAGACTGACCAGATCCCAGGACATCCACGCCACTTGATTCTCACTCTTTGTGCAGATTTCCTGACCACCCACAGAACATATTAGGTGTTTGGGTGAGTGTTGAAACGGGACTCCGTACCTCGCACACACTGTGCAGATCTCCAATGAATATCTTCATTCTCGGCGGGCCCGAGGGCGGACGGAAGGGGGGGGCGGGCGGACGGAAGGGGGGGGGGGGGGTGGGCGGGCGGGCGGGGGGGGGGGGTCGCCCTGGGGGAGGGCGGCCACCGCGCATGCGCTGGTTGGCACCGGGCCAACTGCGCATGCGCGGGACCCGAGTCTCTGGCGCCCCCTAGCACATGGCGCCCCGGGCGACTGCCCGAGTTGCCGGTGCCTTGGGCCGGCCCTGCCTGCACACTGCCCACACCTCTCCCTGCACCCTGCCCATACCTCTCCCTGCACACTGCCCACACCTCTCCCTGCACACTGCCCACACCTCTCCCTACACACTGCCCACACCTCTCTCCCTGCACATTGCCCACACCTCTCCTTGCACATTGCCCACACCTCTCCCTGCACACTGCCCACACCTCTCCCTGCACACTGCCCACACCTCTCCCTGCACACTGCCCACACCTCTCCCTACACCCTGCCCACACCTCTCCCTGCACACTGCCCACACCTCTCCCTGCACATTGCCCACACCTCTCCCTGCACACTGCCCACACCTCTCCCTACACACTGCCCACACCTCTCCCTGCACACTGCCCACACCTCTCCCTGCACATTGCCCACACCTCTCCCTGCACATTGCCCACACCTCTCCCTGCACACTGCCCACACCTCTCCCTGCACACTGCCCACACCTCTCCCTGCACACTGCCCACACCTCTCCCTGCACATTGCCCACACCTCTCCCTGCACACTGCCCACACCTCTCCCTGCACACTGCCCACACCTCTCCCTGCACACTGCCCACACCTCTCCCTGCACACTGCCCACACACCTCTCCCTGCACACTGCCCACACCTCTCCCTGCACACTGCCCACACCTCCCCCTGCACACTGCCCACACCTCTCCCTGCACACAGCCCACACCTCTCCCTGCACACTGCCCACACCTCTCCCTGCACACTGCCCACACCTCTCCCTGCACACTGCCCACACCTCTCTCCCTGCACACTGCCCACACCTCTCCCTGCACGCTGCCCACACCTCTCTCCCTGCACACTGCCCACACCTCTCCCTGCACTCTGCCCACACCTCTCTCCCTGCACACTGCCCACACCTCTCCCTGCACACTGCCCACACCTCTCCCTGCACACTGCCCACGCCTCTCCCTGCACACTGCCCACACCTCTCCCTGCACACTGCCCACACCTCTCCCTGCACGCTGCCCACACCTCTCCCTGCCCACACCTCTCCCTGCACACTGCCCACACCTCTCCCTGCACGCTGCCCACACCTCTCCCTGCACACTGCCCACACCTCTCCCTGCCCACACCTCTCCCTGCACACTGCCCACACCTCTCCCTGCACATTGCCCACACCTCTCCCTGCACATTGCCCACACCTCTCCCTGCACATTGCCCACACCTCCCCTGCACACTGCCCACACCTCTCCCTGCACACTGCCCACACCTCTCCCTGCACACTGCCCACACCTCTCCCTGCACACTGACCACACCTCTCCCTGCACACTGCCCACACCTCTCCCTGCACACTGCCCACACCTCTCCCTGCACACACCTCTCCCTGCACACTGCCCACACCTCTCCCTGCACGCTGCCCACACCTCTCCCTGCACACTGCCCACACCTCTCCCTGCACACTGCCCACACCTCTCCCTGCACGCTGCCCACACCTCTCCCTGCACACTGCCCACACCTCTCCCTGCACACTGCCCACACACCTCTCCCTGCACACTGCCCACACCTCTCCCTGCACATTGCCCACACCTCTCTCTGCACACTGCCCACACACCTCTCCCTGCACACTGCCCACACCTCTCCCTGCACACTGCCCACACCTCTCCCTGCACGCTGCCCACACCTCTCTCTGCACACTGCCCACACCTCTCCCTGCACACTGCCCACACCTCTCCCTGCACACTGCCCACACCTCTCTCCCTGCACACTGCCCACACCTCTCCCTGCACACTGCCCACACCTCTCCCTGCCCACACCTCTCCCTGCACACTGCCCACACCTCTCCCTGCCCACACCTCTCCCTGCCCACACCTCTCCCTGCACACTGCCCACACCTCTCCCTGCACACAGCCCACACCTCTCCCTGCACACTGCACACACCTCTCCCTGCACACTGCCCACACCTCTCCCTGCACACTGCCCACACCTCTCCCTGCACACTGCCCACACCTCTCTCTGCACGCTGCCCACACCTCTCCCTGCACACTGCCCACACCTCTCCCTGCCCACACCTCTCCCTGCACACTGCCCACACCTCTCCCTGCACGCTGCCCACACCTCTCTCTGCACACTGCCCACACCTCTCCCTGCACACTGCCCACACCTCTCCCTGCACATTGCCCACACCTCTCCCTGCACACTGCCCACACCTCTCCCTGCCCACACCTCTCCCTGCACACTGCCCACACCTCTCCCTGCACGCTGCCCACACCTCTCCCTGCACACTGCCCACACCTCTCCCTGCACGCTGCCCACACCTCTCTCTGCACACTGCCCACACCTCTCTCTGCACACTGCCCACACCTCTCTCCCTGCACACTGCCCACACCTCTCCCTGCACACTGCCCACACCTCTCCCTGCACACTGCCCACACCTCTCCCTGCACAGTGCCCACACCTCTCCCTGCCCACACCTCTCCCTGCACACTGCCCACACCTCTCTCTGCACACTGCCCACACCTCTCTCCCTGCACACTGCCCACACCTCTCCCTGCACACTGCCCACACCTCTCCCTGCACAGTGCCCACACCTCTCCCTGCACAGTGCCCACACCTCTCCCTGCACACTGCCCACACCTCTCCCTGCACACTGCCCACACCTCTCCCTGCACGCTGCCCACACCTCTCTCTGCACACTGCCCACACCTCTCCCTGCACACTGCCCACACCTCTCCCTGCACACTGCCCACACCTCTCTCCCTGCACACTGCCCACACCTCTCCCTGCACACTGCCCACACCTCTCCCTGCCCACACCTCTCCCTGCACACTGCCCACACCTCTCCCTGCCCACACCTCTCCCTGCCCACACCTCTCCCTGCACACTGCCCACACCTCTCCCTGCACACAGCCCACACCTCTCCCTGCACACTGCACACACCTCTCCCTGCACACTGCCCACACCTCTCCCTGCACACTGCCCACACCTCTCCCTGCACACTGCCCACACCTCTCCCTGCACACTGCCCACACCGCTCCCTGCACACTGCCCACACCTCTCCCTGCACACTGCCCACACCTCTCCCTGCACACTGCCCACACCTCTCCCTGCACGCTGCCCACACCTCTCTCTGCACACTGCCCACACCTCTCCCTGCACGCTGCCCACACCTCTCTCTGCACACTGCCCACACCTCTCCCTGCCCACACCTCTCCCTGCACACTGCCCACACCTCTCCCTGCACGCTGCCCACACCTCTCCCTGCACACTGCCCACACCTCTCCCTGCACACTGCCCACACCTCTCTCTGCACACTGCCCACACCTCTCTCTGCACACTGCCCACACCTCTCTCCCTGCACACTGCCCACACCTCTCCCTGCACACTGCCCACACCTCTCCCTGCACACTGCCCACACCTCTCCCTGCACAGTGCCCACACCTCTCCCTGCCCACACCTCTCCCTGCACACTGCCCACACCTCTCCCTGCACGCTGCCCACACCTCTCCCTGCACACTGCCCACACCTCTCCCTGCACGCTGCCCACACCTCTCTCTGCACACTGCCCACACCTCTCTCTGCACACTGCCCACACCTCTCTCCCTGCACACTGCCCACACCTCTCCCTGCACACTGCCCACACCTCTCCCTGCACACTGCCCACACCTCTCCCTGCACAGTGCCCACACCTCTCCCTGCACACTGCCTACACCTCTCCCTGCACACTGCCCACACCTCTCTCCCACTCTTGGAAAGAACCAACTCAACCTGGACACCAGGATGTGGGCCCTGTGTACCACTTTGAACTGGCTGAGACTTAATCTTGCGCACGACGAGGACGCATTAACCCTCCACACCTGGTACAATTTCTTTTTTTTTTTTAATGTTTTTTATTGAGTTTTCATATTTTATATCCAACAAATTACAAATTATTAGAAAAAAAAACACGCAAAAATTAACATGTATATTTACAGGTAAGCATCTTCACAATAAAAACTGTGGCCTCCCCCCTTTAGCCGGCATACATATTTTACATTCCCCAATATGGCCGAGGCACATGTTTATAGGCATTTATTTACAGTTTGGTTTTGGGCCTTAGCTAGCCATCAAACCACCATAACTCACCCGTAGCCCCCCCCCCCCCTCCCCCCCCCGGCTACCTCCCCCGATTCCCGTCCATTTTCCCCTGATTCTTGGCCACCCGACTATTCTTCCTCTTGTTCGTTGGCCACAAACAGGTCCCGGAACAATTGCATGAATGGCTCCCACGTTGTGTGGAAGCCGTCGTCTGACCCTCAGATGGCGAATTTGATTTTCTCCATTTGGAGAGATTCCGAGAGGTCGGACAGCCAGTCTGCAGCTCTGTGCGGTGCTGCTGACCGCCAGCCAAACAGGATTCTACGGCAGGCGATCAGGGAAGCAAAGGCAAGGGCGTCCGCCCTCCTCCCCAGGAATAGATCTGGCTGGTCTGAAACCCCGAAGACCGCCACTATCGGGCATGGCTCCACCCTCACCCCCACCACTTTGGACATAGCCTCGAAGAAGACTGTCCAGTACTCCACAAGTCTGGGGCAAGACCAGAACATGTGGGCGTGGTTGGCCGGGCCTCTTTGGCACCGTTCACATCTGTCCTCCACCTCCGGGAAGAACCTACTCATACGGTTTCTTGTTAAGTGGGCTCTATGTACCACTTTTAGTTGCGTCAGGCTGAGCCTTGCGCACGTGGAGGTGGAGTTGACCCTATGCAGTGCTTCGCTCCAGAGTCCCCACCCTATCTCAATCCCCAGGTCATCCTCCCATTTCATTCTTGTTGCGTCCAGTACGGTGTCGTCCCTTTCTACCAGTCGGTCATACATGTCGCTACAGTTCCCTTTCTCTAGGATACTTGCGTCCAGTAGGTGTTCCAGTAGTGTCTGTCGTGGCGGTTGTGGGTACGTCCTTGTCTCCTTTCGTAAGAAGTTTTTGAGCTGCAGGTACCGTAGCTCGTTCCCCCCCGGCTAGCCGAAATTTCTCTGTCAGTTCGTCCAGTGTTGTGATCCTGTCGTCCGTGTATTGGTCCCTGACTGTCAGTGTCCCCCCGTCCTGCCTCCACCTTTTGAAGGTGGCGTCAGTCAGTGCTGGTGTGAACCTATGGTTGTTGCAGATGGGAGCCTTGTCCGACATTTTGGTCAGGCGAAATTGCTGTCGCAGTTGGTTCCTGGTACAATTTCTAACCATATATCAGCATTTTTAGGAGAAGAATGTAGTAAATAGAAAAGAGTTTTTTTTAGTCCTCATGTCTGACTCAACTTTTGTACAGCAAAGTGTGTTTAGTATCCTGCTATTCTTTCACGGGATGTGGCCTTTGAAAATGAATGAATGAAAATCGCTTATTGTCACGAGTAGGCTTCAATGAGGTTACTGTGAAAAGCCCCTAGACGCCACATTCCGGCGCCTGTTCAGGGAGGCTGGTACGGGAATTGAACTGTGCTGCTGGCCTGCCTTGGTCTGCTCTAAAAGCCAGCGATTTAGCCCAGTGTGCTAAACCAGCCCCATTACTTGCCAGCCTTTGCTGGCAAGGCCATCATTTGTTGCCCATCCCTATTTGCCCTTGAGCTGAGTAGCCTTCTGGGCTAATTCAGAGGGCAGTTAAAAGTCAATCACTTTGCTGTAAGTCTGGAGTCATGTGTCGGCCAGACCAAGTAAGGATGGAAGATTTCTTTCCCTAAGGGGCATTAGTGAACTAGATGTATTTTGTGACAGTCGATTATGGTTTTTTTTGTTAATTGAATTAAATTCCAGCAGCTACCATCCTGGGATTTGCACCCAGATCTGAAACAGTTAAAAAAATTAAAATGTGTATTCATTTAATACCTTTTCCTAATATTTTCTAATATTCAAGAAACATGCTGTTCAAAAAAATGTATTCTGCTTTTGCGATGTATAATAGTTCACTTCTAACACACAGGAATATTATTTCTCAGAAATTCACTGAAGTACACTTCTGATAATCTTTTGACACAAATGTAATCTTCCAATCAAATTAATGGAAATGATAACGAGCAAGTTGTATGATGAGCAGTATACTAATCGAGCCGTGAAGGTGAAAATGATCCCACCATGTCATAAATCTTCAGAGTTTTACACCCTTAATAGTAATAATTCCAGTCTTCAGAGCTTTTCTGCAGGACAATGGATCAACTTTGCTCTTTTGAAAAGGGATAAATGGTTTACTGTAATTGTATTTTACCGATAAATCCACCCTTGCAGAATTTGTATCTGACTAAAGACCATTTTTAATTCAGAAAAATTATTTTGTATTTGATTGGATGTTTGTTCTTGGGAACATGTCAATGCAGCCCCAATTGCCACTTGCTGTGTCCGTCCTGAGTTTGATTACATTAATTTGATTTATTCCCTATTTTTTCAGACGGGGAGAAAACTAGAAGCGGAGCAAACCTATAAATATTCAATAAAGGTTTGTTTCAAGAATGACATTGTTTTACCACCTGCTGTAACAGCTGATTGTCGAGGTTGCAACAGAAAGCGACAGAGGGATGGGGGTAGGCCTAGCAACCCCCTGTTCCACTAATCAATGAGATCATTACTGATCTGTATCCTAACTCCATTCATACGCTGTGGCTCTATATCCATAATACACTTGTTGAGCAGAAACCTATACATTTCAAATTAAAAATGATGAACTGAGCTTGCATCGACTGCTTTTTGTGGGAGAGATATTCACCCTCCCGCCACTCTTTGTGATACTGGTTTCTAGCTTTACTTATTTTGAGTCTGAGACACTCCCATCGGTGGACAAAGTTTCTTCCCATCCTATCAATTTCTTTCAAAGTCTTAAATCCATCAATCAAATCACTCTTTAACCATCAATAATGCAGGGAATACAAACCCAGTTTATGTAATTTCTCCTCTTAATTTAGCCCTTGGGACCCTGGTAACATTCTGACAAATTTCCATCGCATTCCATCCAAAGCTAATGGCCGTGGTTTTGAGCCCGCGCTGGCCAACAACAGGACCGGGGCGCTGGCGGAAACTATCACAAGAATCGGGAAACTCAATTCTCGCCGGAGTAACCTCGCATCCTGATTTTCCGAGGACATCATGAGATCCTGAACTTCTTAATAATAAATTTGAATCCATTTTAATATTATTGGCGACCCCTTCCTACCCCACCCACCAAATGATCTCCCCTCGCTAAATATTCATACCTCCCGTCACGTTGGTGAGGCTTACAAGTTGGGCCAGGCATAAGTCAGTCAAGAGGATCCCTCTGGGAGGTGCAGAGGGAAGTTTAGTCGGCGGTGGGTGGGTTGGGGGGGGTAGTAGAAGGCACTGCCCCTGGCACAAGTTTGACAGTATCGGGGTGGACCTTAGTGGCAGCAGCCCCATTGGGAGGGGGGAGAGTTAATTCGGGAGGGGGAAGACGTTTGACGACGATTAATGTTTTGGTGTGGGTGGGGGGAGAGCCCCCGATACCTCCATGATGGGGGGCTGGGGGCCGTTAGGCTACTGACCCCTTTGCAACTGGTTCCCGACTCTATGAGGCCTTGCCCCACCAGATTGATGGAGTAAACCAGATCCACTCTTATTTTGGCAAAGAGGCTCAAGATTCCATTAGAAAACTGGTCTGTGCAACTGAAGAGTTACACGGCAGTTTTTCATCTGAACCTGACACTTTGCTAAATTCTGGTAAGATTCCGACCGATATATCTTTTTGACAGACCTGTATATAGTTGTGGTCTAAACAGGGAAAGTATTGCAGGTTGTACCAACAGTCTTGTGTTTGGGCAGTTTATGTTTTCACTGGTAGATTCAATAAAAGAAAAGTAATTGTGACTGCATGTAAATGGTAATGGAACCCGATCACAGTGCTTCCTATATATATGCATTTATAGCTGTGATGTAAATCTAACTTGGATGGCTTCTTTTACAGTCCAGAAGCATTGAGTTGATTCACAATGTGGCTGGGGCCTCAGATTTGTATGACAAATTTTTTGCCCATGACACGCTCCTTTTCTTAGCACTTGTGAGGAATCAACAAATTTACACGAGGCAATATTCAGAGAGGGAAAATTTGACTCAACTCTTTGTTCAAAAGCCTTCATAGGCCCAAGGTTGGTTGAACAGCCCCAAACATTCTGCACCACAGAATGTTCCATGGTTGGGAAGGAAAACAATAAAACTCTTGAGTGTACTGGGGAGGAGGATGGATCTGGGGAGGAGGGGGCTTTGATAGCATCAAAGACTGACGGTCGTATCAAACAGTATGTTCCTTCCACTGTTTGCAACGGGGAAACATACAAACTACAGCCAACCAGCCTCTGCCCGCAAAGCCCAGCACAATGTCCAACATTAGATGTGATTCCCTGATTGGACAACATTTGCTAAATAATCTTCAGTGTGCTAAGAATTACACTGACAACTAATTTAATATTTGGTTAGGCTCGCATTGCGGTGTATCCACAGGTACTGGAAGCTGCACATATTAATTCACAAGGCCCAAATTGTTTGCAGACTGAAAGAACATGTCCACACATTGAGCCTGTTAGAGCTAAACAAAGTAAGCGACAGCCATTTGCTGGTTCATTCCTCCGGGCGAAGGCTTGACCAATCCAAGTCAAGTTGCCTCAATCAGAATCCACTTGACAATCAAACAGCACCCTCTTCTCATACAGTATACATTTGTTGGCTTCCCGCACATTGTATTCTTGCGAAGGTCCTGATGAGTGCAAAGACGAAAAACTTTGACAGATAATGTTTTTTTTCCAGTAATATCAGTACGAATGCTTATTTGCAGTATGTTTTGTTTTTCATAGTTAAATCTTCAAAATAAACAGCTTCTTGATGAGATTAATCAGCTACAGAAAACACTTGGCTTTGGAAACCCTTCACTCTGAACCCATTGTCATCCATCGGTTCTGGTTATCATTTCAGCTGTAAACGGTGTAATTTGGGCTAATATGAAGACTGCTTTATATACAAATGCTGAAGTGTACCCCAAGATGTGAACGATTCCATCATGTTCCAGAAACAATAAAATAGCTATGGAAAATGTGTTTTCTGGTGTTTATGGTGGTCTTGTAGATCCCATTCTCTTTTCCCCTTCTGCCATTTTGTAAAGTGCAATTAGTTGGCTGTTAGGAAACCAAAGGTAGCTTCAAGGGATTTATATTTCTACTGGTAAACGTTAGAAATAAGGCATAGGTCTGTGGCAGCACGGTGGTGCAGTGGTTAGCACTGCTGCCTCATGGCGCTGAGGACCCGGGTTCGATCCCGGCCCCGGGTCACTGTCCGTGTGGAGTTTGCACATTCTCCCCATGTTTGTGTGGGTCTCACCCCCCACAACCCAGAAACCAAAGATGTACAGGGTAGGTGGATTGGCCACGCTGAATTGCCCCTTAATTGAAAAAATATAATTGGCTACTCTAAGTTTATTTTAAAAATTATTAAAAAAAAGAAATAAGGCACAGTTTTAAGTGGGTTTAATTTAATGTCGCTGTTGAAAGAAGAATAATACCTATAGTTAAATTCATGCTGGTGTTTTATGTGTTGGGGTTGGTTTCAGTTCCGGAGGAGGAACTCCTGAGCGAAGGTCCTTAAAGGTTATAACATGAAGAGTAAATAAACTAGCCATGCCTGCTTAGCAACTGGGGGGCCTTGTAAGGTAGAACAGCTTTTAAGTTATAATTTTAGCTGGATATATTGCAGTTGAAGGACCACTGGGAAGTGAACATTTCTCAACTCTGCCAGAATAAAGACTGGACGGGACGGGAGTTGTGAAGAGGCAGGCTTAGAATTATAGAATTTTTGCAGTGCAGAAAGAGGCCATTTGACCCATCGAGTATCCACTGACTCTCCGACATAGCATTCTACCCAGGTCCACTCCCCTGTCCACCCCACCTCATCACTATTACCCTGTAACCCAACCCGCACATCCCTGGACATAAGGGCCAACTTAGCATGGGCAATCCACCTAACCTGCACATCTTTGACTGTGGGAGGGAACCGGAGCAGACGCAGGGAAGAACGTGCAAACTCCACACATTTTAAGTGTGACAATCAGGTTGAAACCAGGGAGTTGAAATTTCTCTGCCTGCTCCTTACGCTGGCAAACCTTCCCTCCACGAACAAGTCCCCAAACCTCTTCAAATCCTTCCCCTCCCATGACCTAAAAGTTGAGTTAGACCCACTGGCAAAAAGAGGTGATTATTGCAGATAGGAATGATGCCGGCGTTGGACTGGGATGTGCACAGTAAAGTCTAACAACACCGGGTTAAAGTCCAACAGGTTTATTTGGAATCACTAGCTTTTGCAGCGTAGCTCCTTCATTAGATCATTGCAGATAGGGCCAGCAAAGACATGGCACTAAGTTTAAAATGCTGCCTGACCTGCTTCCCCAACAATTCCACATATCAACATGCCCATCCCCAATATCCAAAAACCTCAATCTACCCGTGTCCAGCCCACGCTTCTTTGCAAAGGAATCTGCCTCTTCCAGCACATCAAAAAAAGTATTTTCTCTCAAGAATCAATCTTAACCACGCCGGGTACATCACTCCAAACCGGGGTCCACTTTTATACAGTGACCTTGGCCTTGTTGAACGTTCCCCGCATCGTCACCAGCTCTGCTCCCACAGCCTGACAAAAATCTGACATCATGTCCTTCCCATTTGCAGTTGTGATGCTCCTTCGCCAATTAAAGGACCCGCACTTTTTCTTGGAAGCTGTGAAACTTCACGATTACTGTTCGTGGTGGTTTGTTGGGATGGGGCTGCTGTCGGAGAGTCTGGTAGGCTTGGGACAGGATGTGACCTCCCCCACCATTTTCCCAAACACCTTCTCAAAAAACTGTGGGAGTTGGGCCTTCCATCCCCTCTGGTAACCCCACAATTGGGTTATTTTTCCTCCTGGAACGAATCTCCAAATCAATCACTTTGGCCGTCAGGGCTTTATTCGCATCGGCCATCAGAGAAGCAATCTGGTCGCTGTGCCTCAAAAGAGTCACTATGTGCTTTCACCGTTTCATTGGTCCTCTCCAACGCCAAATCAATGGGAGCCGAGATCTCTTCTATCGAGCTGTGGAGGTCCCGCGACACAACCCACCACCGTTTGTCAAATTCTGCCACCAAGGTGCTAGTAAGCGTCTTGGCCGTTAGTGGCGTGGACAGTTACAGAGACCGCCTCCGCCATTTTCTCCACCGACGAGTTCCGAGAAGCCTCTGATTCAGTCAACAACCGTCTGCTTTCAAGCCTTTTCCCCTTGGGTTTTCTGGGCATTTCACCTATGCAGGTACCTTATTCCATTAGCAAGTGTCTTTTAAATGAAAAGCCTCCTGAAAGTAAGTGAAAAGGACAAAAAGAACAGTGCTACAGCGAAGGCGATGTCGTGCACGTCTTCCCCTACGTAATGCCACCAGCACAACATAATGACATACATTATGTAATGTATTCCCTGGTAATAGACAGGCGGCATACACATTACATATTTAACATGTGACAGCAAGAAAAAAAGAAAAGAAAATCGCTTATTATCACGAGTAGGCTTCAATGAAGTTACTGTGAAAACCCCTAGTCGCCACATTCCGACGCCTGTCCGGGGAGGCTGGTACGGGAATCAAACCGTGCTGCTGGCCTGCTTGGTCAGCCAGCGATTTAGCTGAGTAAGCTAAACCAGCCCCAAGAAATACATAATTGACAGACCAGGGAGATATTGGGTTTCATTTTCTTTTCACTGTTCAGTTAGTGAATCTCTTTACACTGGTGCATCCACCCGATCAAACCCCCTCACATCCCATCCTCATTCTTCTAAACTCCAATGAACAGCGGCTCAACCTGCTCCAGGTCACAATGTGCATTCAGCCCTTCCTCACTGACATTTCCTCACTGACACTAACATTTCCTCACTGACACTATCATTTCCTCACTGACACTATCATTTCCTCACTGACACTATCATTTCCTCACTGACACTATCATTTCCTCACTGACACTATCATTTCCTCACTGACACTATCATTTCCTCACTGACACTATCATTTCCTCACTGACACTAACATTTCCTCACTGACACTAACATTTCCTCACTATCATTTCCTCACTGACACTAACATTTCCTCACTAACATTTCCTCACTGACACTAACATTTCCTCACTGACACTAACATTTCCTCACTAACATTTCCTCACTGACACTAACATTTCCGCACTGACACTAACATTTCCTCACTGACACTAACATTTGCACACTGACACTAACATTTCCTCACTAACACTAACATTTCCTCACTAACACTAACATTTCCTCACTAACACTATTATTTCCTCACTAACACTATCATTTCCTCACTAACACTAACATTTCCTCACTAACACTACCATTTGCACACTGCTCTTTAGTTTCTCTGTTCAGCGCCAGGGGGGCCGGATCACGCATGCGCACAGCGCAGCCGCGCCGGGGGCGGGGTTTCGGCAATTACGTCACCGCCCCCTCGACCCGTTGGTTCGCGCGCGGCGGCGCGGCAAAGGCCGGCTCCTGGAGAGAGGGAGTGTGGGAATACCGTGAGAGAGAGAGAGAGAGAGAGAGTGTGAGTGCAAACACCGGAGAGAGGGAGTGTGGGAACACCGTGAGAGAGAAAACACCGGAGGGTGAGTAAGTTTGGAAACAGAGAGAGAGAGTGTGTGTAAACACCGTGAAAGAAAGAGTGAGTGAGTGAGAACAGAGAGAGAGAGAGAGAGAGAGACAGTGAGTGTGTAAACATAGAGAGAGAAAGTGTGTGTGTAAACACCCAGAGAGGGAGCGAGTGTGTAAACACCCAGAGAGGGAGCGAGTGTGTAAACACCCAGAGAGGGAGCGAGTGTGTAAACACCCAGAGAGGGAGTGAGTGTGTAAACATAGAGAGTATGTGTAAACACCCAGAGAGGGAGCGAGCGTGTAAACACCCAGAGAGGGAGTGAGTGTGTAAACACCCAGAGAGGGAGCGAGTGTGTAAACACCCAGAGAGGGAGCGAGTGTGTAAACACCCAGAGAGGGAGCGAGTGTGTAAACACCCAGAGAGGGAGCGAGTGTGTAAACACCCAGAGAGGGAGCGAGTGTGTAAACACCCAGAGAGGGAGCGAGTGTGTAAACACCCAGAGAGGGAGCGAGTGTGTAAACGCCCAGAGAGGGAGCGAGTGTGTAAACGCCCAGAGAGGGAGCGAGTGTGTAAACGCCCAGAGAGGGAGCCAGTGTGTAAACGCCCAGAGAGGGAGCCAGTGTGTAAACGCCCAGAGAGGGAGCGAGTGTGTAAACGCCCAGAGAGGGAGCGAGTGTGTAAACGCCCAGAGAGGGAGCGAGTGTGTAAACGCCCAGAGAGGGAGCCAGTGTGTAAACGCCCAGAGAGGGAGCCAGTGTGTAAACGCCCAGAGAGGGAGCCAGTGTGTAAACGCCCAGAGAGGGAGCCAGTGTGTAAACGCCCAGAGAGGGAGCCAGTGTGTAAACGCCCAGAGAGGGAGCCAGTGTGTAAACGCCCAGAGAGGGAGCGAGTGTGTAAACGCCCAGAGAGGGAGCCAGTGTGTAAACGCCCAGAGAGGGAGCCAGTGTGTAAACGCCCAGAGAGGGAGCCAGTGTGTAAACGCCCAGAGAGGGAGCCAGTGTGTAAACGCCCAGAGAGGGAGCCAGTGTGTAAACGCCCAGAGAGGGAGCCAGTGTGTAAACGCCCAGAGAGGGAGCCAGTGTGTAAACGCCCAGAGAGGGAGCCAGTGTGTAAACGCCCAGAGAGGGAGCGAGTGTGTAAACACCCAGAGAGGGAGCGAGTGTGTAAACACCCAGAGAGGGAGCCAGTGTGTAAACGCCCAGAGAGGGAGCGAGTGTGTAAACGCCCAGAGAGGGAGCCAGTGTGTAAACGCCCAGAGAGGGAGCGAGTGTGTAAACGCCCAGAGAGGGAGCCAGTGTGTAAACGCCCAGAGAGGGAGCCAGTGTGTAAACGCCCAGAGAGGGAGCGAGTGTGTAAACGCCCAGAGAGGGAGCCAGTGTGTAAACGCCCAGAGAGGGAGCCAGTGTGTAAACGCCCAGAGAGGGAGCCAGTGTGTAAACGCCCAGAGAGGGAGCCAGTGTGTAAACGCCCAGAGAGGGAGCCAGTGTGTAAACGCCCAGAGAGGGAGCCAGTGTGCAAACGCCCAGAGAGGGAGCCAGTGTGCAAACGCCCAGAGAGGGAGCCAGTGTGCAAACGCCCAGAGAGGGAGCCAGTGTGCAAACGCCCAGAGAGGGAGCCAGTGTGCAAACGCCCAGAGAGGGAGCCAGTGTGCAAACGCCCAGAGAGGGAGCCAGTGTGCAAACGCCCAGAGAGGGAGCCAGTGTGCAAACGCCCAGAGAGGGAGCCAGTGTGCAAACGCCCAGAGAGGGAGCCAGTGTGCAAACGCCCAGAGAGGGAGCCAGTGTGCAAACGCCCAGAGAGGGAGCCAGTGTGTAAACGCCCAGAGAGGGAGCCAGTGTGCAAACGCCCAGAGAGGGAGCCAGTGTGCAAACGCCCAGAGAGGGAGCCAGTGTGCAAACGCCCAGAGAGGGAGCCAGTGTGCAAACGCCCAGAGAGGGAGCCAGTGTGCAAACGCCCAGAGAGGGAGCCAGTGTGCAAACGCCCAGAGAGGGAGCCAGAGTGCAAACGCCCAGAGAGGGAGCCAGAGTGCAAACGCCCAGAGAGGGAGCCAGTGTGCAAACGCCCAGAGAGGGAGCCAGTGTGCAAACGCCCAGAGAGGGAGCCAGTGTGCAAACGCCCAGAGAGGGAGCCAGTGTGCAAACGCCCAGAGAGGGAGCCAGTGTGCAAACGCCCAGAGAGGGAGCCAGTGTGCAAACGCCCAGAGAGGGAGCCAGTGTGCAAACGCCCAGAGAGGGAGCCAGTGTGCAAACGCCCAGAGAGGGAGCCAGTGTGTAAACGCCCAGAGAGGGAGCCAGTGTGTAAACGCCCAGAGAGGGAGCCAGTGTGTAAACGCCCAGAGAGGGAGCCAGTGTGTAAACGCCCAGAGAGGGAGCCAGTGTGTAAACGCCCAGAGAGGGAGCCAGTGTGTAAACGCCCAGAGAGGGAGCCAGTGTGTAAACGCCCAGAGAGGGAGCCAGTGTGTAAACGCCCAGAGAGGGAGCCAGTGTGTAAACGCCCAGAGAGGGAGCCAGTGTGTAAACGCCCAGAGAGGGAGCCAGTGTGTAAACGCCCAGAGAGGGAGCCAGTGTGTAAACGCCCAGAGAGGGAGCCAGTGTGTAAACGCCCAGAGAGGGAGCCAGTGTGTAAACGCCCAGAGAGGGAGCCTGTGTGTAAACGCCCAGAGAGGGAGCCAGTGTGTAAACGCCCAGAGAGGGAGCCAGTGTGTAAACGCCCAGAGAGGGAGCCAGTGTGTAAACGCCCAGAGAGGGAGCCAGTGTGTAAACGCCCAGAGAGGGAGCCAGTGTGTAAACGCCCAGAGAGGGAGCCAGTGTGTAAACGCCCAGAGAGGGAGCCAGTGTGTAAACGCCCAGAGAGGGAGCCAGTGTGTAAACGCCCAGAGAGGGAGCCAGTGTGTAAACGCCCAGAGAGGGAGCCAGTGTGTAAACGCCCAGAGAGGGAGCCAGTGTGTAAACGCCCAGAGAGGGAGCCAGTGTGTAAACGCCCAGAGAGGGAGCCAGTGTGTAAACGCCCAGAGAGGGAGCCAGTGTGTAAACGCCCAGCGAGGGAGCCAGTGTGTAAACGCCCAGCGAGGGAGCCAGTGTGTAAACGCCCAGCGAGGGAGCCAGTGTGTAAACGCCCAGCGAGGGAGCCAGTGTGTAAACGCCCAGCGAGGGAGCCAGTGTGTAAACGCCCAGCGAGGGAGCCAGTGTGTAAACGCCCAGAGAGGGAGCCAGTGTGTAAACGCCCAGAGAGGGAGCCAGTGTGTAAACGCCCAGAGAGGGAGCCAGTGTGTAAACGCCCAGAGAGGGAGCCAGTGTGTAAACGCCCAGAGAGGGAGCCAGTGTGTAAACGCCCAGAGAGGGAGCCAGTTTGTAAACGCCCAGAGAGGGAGCCAGTGTGTAAACGCCCAGAGAGGGAGCCAGTGTGTAAACACAGAGAGGGAGCCAGTGTGTAAACACAGAGAGGGAGCGAGTGTGTAAACACCCAGAGAGGGGGTGAGTGTGTAAACACCCAGAGAGGGAGTGAGTGTGTAAACATAGAGAGAGACTGTGTGTGTGTAAACACCCAGAGGGGGAGCGAGTGTGTAAACACCCAGAGAGGGAGCGAGTGTGTAAACATCCAGAGAGGGAGCGAGTGTGTAAACACCCAGAGAGGGAGCGAGTGTGTAAACACCCAGAGGGGGAGTGAGTGTGTAAACACCCAGAGGGGGAGCGAGTGTGTAAACACCCAGAGAGGGAGCGAGTGTGTAAACACCCAGAGAGGGAGCGAGTGTGTAAACACCCAGAGAGGGAGCGAGTGTGTAAACACCCAGGGAGGGAGCCAGTGTGTAAACACCCAGAGAGGGAGCCAGTGTGTAAACACCCAGAGAGGGAGCGAGTGTGTAAACACCCAGAGAGGGAGCGAGTGTGTAAACACCCAGAGAGGGAGCGAGTGTGTAAACATGAGAGGGAGCGAGCGTGTAAACACCCAGAGAGGGAGCGTGTAAACACCCAGAGAGGGAGCGTGTAAACACCCAGAGAGGGAGCGAGTGTGTAAACACCCAGAGAGGGAGTGAGTGAGTGTGTAAACATAGAGAGAGAGAGAGTGTGTGTGTAAACCCCCAGAGAGGGAGCAAGTGTGTAAATATATATATAGAGAGTGTGTGTGTGTAAACACCCAGAGAGGGAGCGAGTATGTCAACACCCAGAGAGGGAGTGGGTGTGTAAACATAGAGCGAGACTGTGTGTGTGTAAACACCCAGAGGGGGAACGAGTGTGTAAACACCCAGAGAGGGAGCGAGTGTGTAAACACCCAGAGAGGGAGCGAGTGTGTAAACACCCAGAGAGGGAGCGAGTGTGTAAACACCCAGAGAGGGAGCGAGTGTGTAAACACCCAGAGAGGGAGCGAGTGTGTAAACACCCAGAGAGGGAGCGAGTGTATAAACACCCAGAGAGGGAGCGAGTGTGTAAACACCCAGAGAGGGAGCGAGTGTGTAAACACCCAGAGAGGGAGCGAGTGTGTAAACACCCAGAGAGGGAGCGAGTGTGTAAACGCCCAGAGAGGGAGCGAGTGTGTAAACACCCAGAGAGGGAGCGAGTGTGTAAACACCCAGAGAGGGAGCGAGTGTGTAAACACCCAGAGAGGGAGCGAGTGTGTAAACACCCAGAGAGGGAGGGAGCGAGTGTGTAAGCACCCAGAGAGGGAGCGAGCGTGTAAACACGCAGAGAGGGAGCGTGTAAACACCCAGAGAGGGAGCGAGTGTGTAAATACCCAGAGAGAGAGTGTGATGGAGAGAGAGTGAATGTGTGTAAACACCTAGAGAGAGTGTGTAAACACCAAGAGAGAGTGTGTAAACACCCAGAGAGAGTGTGTAAACACCCAGAGAGAGTGTGTAAACACCCAGAGAGAGGGTATTAAACACCCGGAGAGAGTGTGAGGGAGAGAGAGTGTGTAAACACCCGGAGAGAGGGAGAGAGAGAGTGTGTGTAAACACCCAGTGAGTGTGATTGAAGGAGGGAGTGTGTAAACACCCAGAGAGAGAGTGTGAGGGAGAAAGAAAGAGTGTGTAAACACCCAGAGAGAGAGTGTGAGGGAGAGAGAGTGAGTGTATGTAAACACCCAGAGTGTGTGTAAACACCCAAAGAGAGTGAGTGTGAGAGAGTGTGTAAACACCCAGAGAGAGTGTGTAAACACCCAGAGAGACTGAGTGTGAGAGAGTGTGTAAACACCCAGAGAGAGTGAGTGAGGGAGAGTGTGTGTAAACACCCAGAGAGTGAGTGTGTAAACCCAGAGAATGAGTGTGAGGGAGAAAGAGAGAGAATGTAGAGACCAAGAGGGAGAGAGAGAATGTAGAGACCAAGAGGGAGGGAGAGAGAGAGAATGTAGAGACCGAGAGGGAGAGAGAATGTAGAGACCAAGAGGGAGAGAGTGAGAATGTAGAGACCGAGGGTGAGAGAGAGAGAGAGAGAGAATGTAGACACCGAGGGAGAGAGAGTGAGAATGTAGAGACCAAGAAGCAGAGAGAGAGACAATGTAGAGACCAAAAGGGAGAGAGAAAGAGAATGTAGAGACCGAGAGGGAGAGAGAGAATGTAGAAACCGAGAGGGAGAGAGAGAGACTGAATGTAGAGACGGAGAGAAAGAATGTAGACACCGAGAGAGAAAGAATGTAGACACCGAGAGAGAGAGAATGTAGAGACCGAGAGGGAGAGAGAGAATGTAGAGACCGAGAGGGAGAGAGAGAATGTAGAAACCGAGAGAGAGAGAGAGAGAGAGAAAGGAGACACCGAGAGCGAGTGAGTGAGAATGAGTGAGTGAGTGAGTGAGTGAGTGAGTGAGCGAGAATGTGAGTGAGTGAGCGAGAATGTGAGTGAGTGAGCGAGAATGAGTGAGCGAGAATGAGAGTGAGTGAGCGAGAATGAGAGTGAGTGAGCGAGAATGAGAGTGAGTGAGTGAGCGAGAATGAGAGTGAGTGAGTGAGCGAGAATGAGAGTGAGTGAGCGAGAATGTAGAAACCGAGAGGGAGAGAGAGAAAATGTAGAAACCGAGAGGGAGAGAGAGAAAATGTAGAAACCGAGAGGGAGAGAGAGAAAATGTAGAAACCGAGAGGGAGAGAGAGAAAGGAGACGCCGAGAGCGAGTGAGTGAGAATGAGAGTGAGTGAGAGAGAATGTAAACACTGCAGGAGAGAGAAAATGTAGACACCGAGAGGGAGAGAATGAGAGAGAGAGAATGTAGACACCGAGAGAGAGTGAATGAGAGAGAATGTAAACATTGATGGAGATTGAGTGAGTGAGCGAGAGAGAATATAGACACCGAGTGAGGGAGGGAGGGAAAGAAAGAAAATGCAGAGAGGGAGTGGGAGGGGCAGGAAGGGAGGGAAGAGAGTGGAGGGGGGAGAGTGAGGGATGATGAAGGGAAGGTGAGAAGTGAGTGGGAGGATGAAGGAATGGGAGAGGGAGGGAGGGCAGGAGCAAAGATGGGTGGAAGGCGGAGAGCGTGACTGGTGGTGGGGGGGAGAGCGAGATGGGTGGTCAGGGAGGGCGCAAAGGGGTTGAGAGGGATGGAGAGCAGATAGGGGTGTCAGGTGAGAGATGGCGGGGAAGAGGAGGTTGATGAAGAGCACACTTGGCACTTGTGGCAAGAAATGGCAGAAAAGTTTTGATGAAAGGGATCTTACCTGAAATGTAATCCAGACTGACTTTCGGCTGCTCGTGAGGCAGTCTATTCAGTTAGCAGAGTAACAAAACCTTCAGAGAGATGGCGCACCGATTTGTCCTTGGAATGTTCTTGAAGTTGCTGAATGCTATTTTTCTTTTAGATTATCTATTTTGCCAAAATGTGCAAGTGCACTGAAAGGCTTGATGCCCACATTGACTGAGTAATCTACCAGGGCCAAAGTAACAAAGAGCATTTGTTGAGGGAATCTTTGACCAGCATGGATAAGCCCAAAATAGGTGAGAAAATAAATGGCTGTTATCATTGTGCGAGTTAGTTATGTAACCCAACTAAAATCTGTTTGTAGGACTTCCTTCTGAGAGTTAGTCTATTGCGTTGGGCATTTGGTTTATTGTTCGAGGTAGCTGATACATCTGTATGTGCCATCTGTTTTGGTGTTATAGTGATATCCGTTTATCCCGCTTGATTTCCAGATGATGACCATGTGACTTGCTTATCTCTATTTGTTTAATGGAGTTCACCTATTATTTGGTGCAATAGTCATGTTGTTTACAACTAACTGACAGTTTTTACCCTTTATCAATTCCTGATTTACTGCATTTCAGATTTTCTGAAAATGCTATCCAGGAGCTATCCCTCATTTTGATGGAATGATGCTCCATAAATTTGTCTTGTAGTGGAAAATTATTGATGACCCCTCCAGTATGAAATTATTCTAGGCAGTGCGTGTTTCTTCAACTTTAAAGTGAGAGAAACAGGAGGCTCCGCTAGAACTTGTGCAAAACAGCTACACTATTGTTTGTGGAAATCATTGAAAAATGTGCAGAGTATTTGGAAGGATTTTATGAATAAATATGGTTTCATTTTTAAAAATTAATTGAGAGGTGATTCGCAAGCCTTCAACTTTGTGGAGTTCAACATTGCACTCAGTCCCTCCAAGGAATAATGTTACATTGATCTGTTTACATTGCTCCAGGCATGAGTTTATAGAACATAGAACAGTACAGCACAGAACAGGCCCTTCGGCCCTCAATGTTGTGCCGAGCCATGATCACCCTACTCAAACCCACGTATCCACCCTATACCCGTAACCCAACAACCCCCCCTTAACCTTACTTTTATTAGGACACTACGGGCAACTTAGCATGGCCAATCCACCTAACCCGCACATCTTTGGACTGTGGGAGGAAACCGGAGCACCCGGAGGAAACCCATGCACACAGGGGGAGGACGTGCAGACTCCACACAGACAGTGACCCAGCCGGGAATCGAACCTGGGACCCTGGAGCTGTGAAGCATTTATGCTAACCACCATGCTACCCTGCTGCCCTTTAAAAGTACTGAAAGACACTATTTCATTTGACATTTAAAAAAAATTAGGTCAAGGGATGTGGGTGTCGCTAGTTAGGCCAGCATTTATTGCCCATCCCTAGTTGCGCTTCAGATCTTGAACCGCTGCAGTCCTTGAGGTGTAGGTACACCCACAGTGCTGTTAGGGTCAGGGAGCTCCAGGACTTTGACTCAGCGACAATTCCAAGTCGGGGGGTGGTGAATGACTTGGAGGGGAACCTCCAGGTGGTGGGGTTCCAAACTATCTGCTGCTCTTGTCCTTCAAGTGGATAGTGGGCAGGAACAGACTGATACGATGGGTCCACCCCCCCTCCCCCCAAAAAAGGGAAACACAACCTATGGTCATTTGGGACTCTGGCGACTTTAACTTCCCTTTAGAACTTCACTGCAGTGAAATCACTGAAAAAGAAAATTGCTTATTGTCACGAGTTGGCTTCAATGAAGTTACTGTGAAAAGCCCCTAGTCGCCACATTCCGGCGCCCGTCCGGGGAGGCTGGAACGGGAATCGAACCGTGCTGCTGGCCTGCTTGGTCTGCTTTAAAAGCCAGCAATTTAGCCCAGTGAACTAAACCAGATCCTGAACATTTAAGCCAAAGTTAAAGAAGTTTTAGCTTAGAATAGCTTCCCTTTTTACCAAACAGGTGAGGTGAAATACATTGTAGGTTTAAGACACCTGAAGTGATGCACTTTCCTTTTGGTTTGATTTTGTTGAGATACCCAGAAACCCGTGTTTTTTAATCTTGAATCTGTTTCAGAGTCTGTGTGGCAGCGTCCATATGTGAACATCTTCAAACACTTCAAATTGGAAGAATGGAAGAAATCAACAAAAGAAGGGGATGTCACAGCTGTTATGGTACTATTTGTTGTCCTGTTAGAAATATTTTGCTGCTTCTAGTAATTTTCCCATGTGGATGCTCTTTGTGTGAACTGAGACAGTAAGTTTTAACCTGATTTTGAAAAGGGGAAGCAGGTTTAGTGCGCACAAGCACCAAAATGGAAGGTTTTTTTTGGGGCTTCTGAGGATATTAAGACCCATTCAATCTTCACTTGAATAATTTCTCTGACTCCCGTTGGTGTCTGGCTGGGTCCACTGCAGATAGGGGGGGGCAATTCTGGGAATTCTACTGCACACCTGGAAACTGGAGAGAATGTGCCTTGGGGATCATGGGGAGCTCGAACAAGGGAGGCCCAAGACTTCCATATGAGGCCTGAAGCAACACAACTTATCCTCGTGGCCCACAACGTAACATCAAAATGTTCACACTTAACCTGTGTAAGCCCTTCAATATACACATGCATTTTTGTGTTTTTTTTTTAGATTTGTGCGTAATAACCTTTCAGTCAAATGTGAGGTAATGCATTTTGGAAGGTCTAATACAGGTAGGGAATATACAGTGAATGGTAGAACCCTCAAGAGTATTAACAGTCAGAGAGATTAAAAAAATTTTTTTTTATTGGAATTAAAAAAAAAAATATCAACAAAACAAGAATAACAATAATAATAATAGACACCCCCCCGGCACCCGTAACAACGCATATAACAACCCCCCCAACCCCAATAAACAACAGAATAAATTAACAATAAGCAAATTAACTTAAACACTATCCCCCTTTCCCCCCCCCTCCCCCCCGGGTTGCTGCTGCTACTGACCTAGTACCTCATTGTTGAGCCAGAAAGTCGAGGAAAGGCTGCCACCTCCTAAAGAACCCTTGTACTGACCCCCTCAGGGCGAATTTGACCCTCTCCAACTTAATGAATCCCGCCATGTCATTAATCCAGGTCTACACACTCGGAGGTCTCGCATCTTTCCACTGCAGCAAGATCCTCCGCCGGGCTACTAGGGACGCAAAGGCCAAGACATTGGCCTCTTTCGCCTCCTGCACTCCCGGCTCCACCCCAACCCCAAATATCGCGAGTCCCCAGCCTGCCTTGACCCTGGATCCCACCACCCTCGACACCGTCCCCGCCACCCCCTTCCAGAACTCCTCCAGTGCCGGGCATGCCCAGAACATATGGGCATGGTTTGCTGGACTCCCCGAACACCTGATGCACCTGTCTTCGCCCCCAAAGAACCTACTAATCCTAGATCCGGACATGTGGGCCCGGTGCAGCACCTTGAACTGGATGAGACTAAGCCTCGCACATGAAGAGGAGGAGTTCACCCTCTCCAGGGCGTTCGCCCATGTCCCCTCCTCAATCTGCTCCACCTCCCACTTATCCTTCAGCTCCTCTACCGACCCCACCTCCTGCATTACCTGGTAGATGTCAGTCACCTTCCCATCCCCGACCCACACCCCCGAAAGCACCCTATCCCTTACCCCCCGCGGGGACAGCAAAGGGAACCCCTCCACCTGTCGCCTAGCAAACGCCTTGACCTGAACAAATTCCCCGTAGGAGCTCAAACTTCTCCTCCAGTTCACCAAGGCTCGCGAACCTCCCGTCAATAAACAGGTCTCCCAACTTCCTGATGCCTGCCCTGTGCCACCCCAGGAACCCGCCATCCATGTTCCCTGGGACAAACCGGTGGTTACCCCACAGCGGGGCCTCCACCGAGCCTCCCACTTCCCCCCTGTGTCGCCTCCACTGCCCCCAAATTTTGAGGGTGGTCGCCACCACCGGGCTCGTGGTGTACCTCGTTGGAGGGAGCGGCAACGGAGCTGTTACCAGTGCCTTCAGGCTCGTGCCTCCACAGGACGCCATCTCCATCCTTTTCCATGCTGCCCCCTCCCCCTCCATTACCCACTTGCGTACCATCGAGACTTTAGCCGCCCAATAGTACCCAGAGAGGTTGGGCAGCGCCAGTCCCCCTCTATCCCTGCCCCGCTCCAAAAAGACCCTCCTTACCCTCGGAGTCCCGTGCGCCCAAACAAATCCCAGAATGCTGCTGTTCACCCTTCTAAAAAAGGCCCTTGGAACGAAAATGGGGAGGCACTGAAACAAAAACAAAAACCTCGTGAGCACCGTCATTTTAACGGACTGTACTCTACCCGCCAACGACAACGGCAGCATGTCCCACCTTTTAAATTCCTCCTCCATCTGCTCCACCAACCTAGTA
The DNA here is from genome assembly GCF_902713615.1 of Scyliorhinus canicula. Classification (NCBI taxonomy): domain Eukaryota; kingdom Metazoa; phylum Chordata; class Chondrichthyes; order Carcharhiniformes; family Scyliorhinidae; genus Scyliorhinus; species Scyliorhinus canicula. Next base: position 7,757,013 of record NC_052160.1, on the reverse strand, counting down.
AAATTGAGCTTGTGCAGAGTCCCCCAGGTACCTAAAACTCCTCACTGCCCTCTTTAGCGGGAGCCTACCAATCCCCTCCTCCTGATCTCCCGGGTGTACGACAAGCAGCTCACTCTTGCCCAAATTCAATTTATATCCCGAGAAACTCCCGAACTCAGCAAGAATCTCCATCACCTCCGGCATTCCCCCCACCGGGTCTGCTACATATAACAGCAAGTCGTCCGCATACAGCGACACTCGGTGCTCCTCCCCACCTCGCACCAAACCCCTCCACCCCCTCGACTCCCTGAGAGCCATGGCAAGAGGCTCTATTGCCAGCGCAAAAAGCAAGGGGACAGGGGGCACCCCTGCCTCGTCCCACGGTGGAGCCTGAAGTACTCGGACCTCCTCCCATTTGTCGCTACACTCGCCATCGGGGCCTCGTACAGCAACCCATTTAATAAACCCCACCCCAAACCCGAACCTCCAACACCTCCCACAAGTACCCCCACTCAACCCTGTCAAAGGCCGTCTCTGCATCCAATGCCACCACAATCTCCGCCTCTCCTTCTGCTGCCGGCATCATTATCACATTTAGCAGCCTTCGCACGTTAGTGTTCAGCTGCCTCCCCTTCACAAAACCCGTCTGATCTTCATGTATCACCCCCGGCACACAGTCCTCTATTCTAGTGGCCAAGATCTTCGCCAGCAACTTGGCGTCTACATTCAGCAGTGAAATCGGCCTGTATGAACCGCACTGCAAGGAGTCCTTATCACGCTTCAGGATCAGGGAGATTAGTGCCCAAGACATCGTCGTGGCCAGAACTCCCATGCCTCGTTAAAGGTCCTGACCAACAGGGGGCCCAGCAGGTCCGCATATTTCTTATAAAATTCAACCGGGAACCCATCCGGTCCCGGCGTCTTCCCCGACTGCATGTGGGCAATCCCACTGACCAGCTCCTCCAACTTGATCGGCGCCCCCAGTCCCTCCACCTGCTCCTCCTGCACCCTTGGAAATCGGAGCCTGTCCAAAAAATTCTCCATTCCCCCTCCCGCCGCCGGCGGCTCCGACCGGTACAGTTCCCTATAGAAGTCCCTAAAGACCTCATTGACCTCTGCTCCCTGCCGCACCACATTCCCATCTCTAGCCTTCACTCCACCAATCTCTCTAGCCGCGTCCCGCTTACGCAGCTGGTGCGCCAGCATCCTGCTTGCCTTCTCTCCATACTCATAGACCGCTCCCTGCGCCTTCCTCCACTGTGTCTCCGCCTTTCTGGTGGTCAATAAATCAAACTTGGCCTGCAAGCTACGCCGTTCCCCCAGCAATCCCTCCTCCGGGGCCTCCGCGTACCTCCTATCCACACTCAACAGCTCCTCCACCAGTCTCTCCCTCTCCCTCTGGGCTCGGATGGAGATCAGTTCCCCCCTAATCACTGCCTTCAGAGCCTCCTACACCATCCCCACCTGGACCTCCCCAGTATCATTGACCTCGAGGTACCTCTTGATACATCCCCGAACCCTCCTACACACCTCCTCATCAGCCAACAACCCCACGTCCAGACGCCAAAGCGGGTGCTGGTCCTGCGCCTCCCCCATCTCCAGATCCACCCAATGCGGAGCATGGTCCGAAATCGCGATAGCTGAATATTCAGCCTCCTCCACCCTCGGGACCAGTCCCCTGCTCAAAACAAAGAAATCAATGCGGGAATAAACCCTGTGCACATGGGAGAAAAAGGAGTACTCCCGAGCCCTCGGTCTCCCGAGCCTCCAGGGGTCCACTCCTCCCATCTGGTCCATAAACCCCCTCAGTACCTTGGCCGCCGCTGGCCTCCTGCCTGTCCTTGAATAGAACGATCCAGTAGGGGATCCAGCACCGTATTGAAGTTCCCCCCCATGATCAAGCCCCCCACCTCCAGGCCAGGAATGCGGCCCAACATACGCCTCATGAAACCAGCATCATCCCAATTTGGGGCGTACACATTAACCAACACCACCCGCTCCCCCTGCAGCTTACCGCTCACCATCACATATCTGCCGCCACTATCAGCCACAACCTCAGATGCATCAAACGCCGCCCTCTTCCCCACCAGGATCGCCACCCCCCGGTTCTTCGAGTCGAGCCCTGAGTGGAAAACCTGCCCCACCCACCCCTTCCTCAGACGACCTGGTCCGCCACCTTCAGGAGGGTCTCCTGGAGCATGGCCACGTCCGCCTTCAGCCCCTTCAGATGTGAAAAAACCCGGGCCCGCTTAACCGGCCCATTCAACCTCCTCACGTTCCACGTAATCAGCCGGATCGGGGGCACCCCACCCCCCTCCCCCGTCGACTAGCCATAACCCATCGACTGCTCGCCCCTGGCCATCACCCCTTCGGCCCGTTTCCCACGGCGATAGAACCTCACCCCGATTCCCCCCCGAACTCCTCCCTGGCCAATCCAGCAGCAACCCGGTATCACCCCCCCCAGGCTAGGACCCCTCCTAGCCGCGACTCTCCCTCCACTGTACTCCCGTGAGCCAGCTGACTTCTGCTGACCTCGGCAGCTCCCGCTCTAACTCCGACCCCTCCCAATATGAGGTCCCCCCTCCTCCCCTGCATCAGCTCCTGGGCACCGCTTCGGCGCGGGAAACCCTGTCTTGTAACCCCGCCCCTCGCCACCAGCTCCACCCCATTGTCCCGCAGCGCGGGAAACCAGAGAAAAGCCCGCGCTTTCACACTGCCCCACCCCACCAATGCAGCTCCCAAACTGCAGTCCCAACCCAACCACCAACTCCGTACAAACAAAGACACAGATCAACCACAAACCCCAGTACCCCCCTTAGAACACAGAACCATAACCCACATCGTCCGAAAGCGAGAGAAAAAAACAAACACAATAACCCGCTACAGCATAAACAATGATACATGATTAGAATAGAAAAACTCCCACAGCCCCCAATCTCTAGTTCGAGTCCAGCTTTTCAGCCTGCACAAAGGCCCACGCTTCCTCCGGGGACTCAAAGTAGTGATGTCGGTCCTTGTAGGTGACCCGCAGGCGCGCAGGCGGCAACATGCCGAACTTCACCTGCTTTCCATGGAGCACCGCCTTCGTCCGGTTAAACCCGGCTCTCCGCTTGGCCACCTCCGCACTCCAGTCCTGGTAGATACGCACTACCGAATTCTCCCACTTACTGCTCCTCACCTTCTTGGCCCATCGGAGAACACACTCCCGGTCACTGAACTGATGGAACCGCACCAGCATCGCCCGCGGGGGTTCATTCGCCTTAGGCCGCCTGGCCAGCACTCTATGGGCCCCCTCCAGCTCCAGGGGCAGATGGAAGGATCCTGCCCCCACCAGCGAGTTCAACATCACGGCCACATAGGCCGGCAGGTCCGACCCCTCCAGCCCCTCCTCGAGGCCCAGGATCCGCAGGTTCTTCCTCCGTGACCGAAGCTACATCTCCTCGAACCGATCTTGCCACTTTTTATGAAGTGCCTCGTGTATCTCCACCTTCCCCACGAGGGCGGAAACCTCTTCCTCGCGCTCAGAGGCCTGCTGCTGCAACTCGAGTATCGCTGCACCCTGGGTTGTCTGGGTCTCCAGCAGCTTACTCGTCGTCACCTTCAGGGATTCCAACAACTCCCCTTTCAGCGCAGAAGGGCCGCCTGCTACTCCTCAGCCAACTGCCTCCACTCCTCAGGGGCTCCACCGGCCGCCATTTTGTCCACCTTCCCCCGCTTTTCCAGGGGAGCTGCTGCCGTTTTTCTCCTCGCCCCACTTCGAGTCCGAACCATAAATCCCGGGGGGTTTTGCTTCAGACCCCTTTATCCATCGGGAATCGTCGAATCAGTGTAGTTTGGGGCCCTTAAAAGAGCCCACAAGTCCTTTTAAAGCGGGAGCTGCCGAACGTGCGGCTTAGCTCCGCATAGCCGCATCCGGAAGTCCCTCCAGTCAGAGAGATCTAGGTGTACAGGTCCACAGGTCACTGAAAGGGACAACACGGGTGGAGAAGGTAGTCAAGAAGGCAACGGCAGCTCTTTTCAAACGTTAGAAGGGTATTGAACGTGGTTCTGGCACCAGCGGAGGGGAAGGAAATAGAGGTGGTTGTGGCATTGAACGCTGAGAAGGCGTTTGACTGGGTAGAATGGGGGTACTTGATGGCAGTTGTGGAGCGGTTTGGGATTGGACCAAGATTTGTGAACTGGGTAAAGCTACTATATAAGGAGCCGAGGGCGAGTGTCCGCACAAACAACATCAGCTCAAGATACTTTTCTCTCCACTGTGGGACTAGGCAGGGATGTCCTATGTTCCCCCTGCTGTCCGCACTTGTGATTGAGCCGTTGGCCATCGCATTAAGACGTTCCGGGCTTTGGAAAGGAATAGTGCTGGGAGGGGGGGAGAGGGGGAGATAGCACATAGGGTGTCGTTATGTACCGTTGAAATGCTGTTATACGTGTCGGAACAGAGTGTGTCAATAGGGGGAATATTGGAGCTGCTTCGGGTGTTTGGGTCTTTCTCAGGGTACAAACTAAATCTAGACAAGAGTGAGTATTTTGTGGTGTCTCGACCAGGGGTGGGGGGCAGGGGTGGGGGGCGGGTTTTGGGGGGGGGGGGGGGGGGGCTGCCATTCCGTAGGGCAGAGACTCACTTTAGGTACCTGAGGGCGCAGGTTGCCCGGGAGTAGGGGCGGCACCGCAGGTACAACATTTCTAGTTTGGTGGGGAGAGTGAAAGCTGATCTGGCAAGGTGGGATGGTCTCCCTCTGTCACTGGCGGTTCGGGTGCAGACGGTTAAAATTAACGTGTTGCCGCGATTTCTATTTATTTTCCAATGCATGCCGATTTTCCTGCCAAAGGCTTTTTCCAGAGAGATTGAGGGAATGATTACTTTGTTCATATGGGGAGGGAAGGTGGCCAGAGTTAGAAAGGCGCTGCTACAGAGGGGAAGGAAGACAGGGGGTTTGGGTCTTCCGAACCTGATGTATTACTACTGGGCAGCAAATGTGGAGCTGGGTCAGAGGGGTTGATTCCCAGTGGGTCAGAATGGAGGAGAGTTTGTGCAGGAGGTCGGGACTGAAAGCACTGGCAACAGCGCCGCTCCCGATGGCCCCGGGCAAATACTCAGGGAGTCTGGTAATAATAGCTTCATTGAGAATTTGGAGGCAGTTTAGCCAACACTTCGGGTTGGGGGCAGGGTCAAGGGAAATGCTGATTCGGGGCAACCAAAGATTTGAGCCAGGGAAGTGGGATGGAAATTTTCGGAAATGGGAGGAGATGGGGATTAAGACACTAAAAGATTTGTTTCTTAGGGGTTGGTTTGCAGGATTGAAGGAGCTGGAAGCAAAATATGGGCTGGAGCAGGGGGAAATGTTTAGATAAATGCAGGTTCGAGATTTTACCAGAAAGGAGGTACAGAGCTTCCCGGTGGAGCCGGCCTCCACATTGCTGGAGAAGGTGCTGACGACAGGGGGACTGGAGAAGGGAGTAGTGTCGCCCGTTTACGGAACTATTTTGGAAGAGGAGAAGGCACCACTGGAAGGGATCAAAGCAAAGTGGGAGGAAGAGTTGGGAGAGGAGGCCGTATTCGGGGTGTCGGACCAGCCAGGGTTGGAAACGGGTGCGGATGCAGATGTTGTAGCCTTCGCCTCGTTGATGGCGAAGGCTACACCATCAGTACATCCGTATTGAGCAACCTCTCCACCCTGTGCCCTGGCGTGATGGGGGGGACCTGTTGGAATTCTTGACTCTTGAGAAGGTTAAGTTTGAACTGAGGGGAAGGATGGAGAGGTTCTACAATTCATGGGCATTATTCATTATGCACTTTCAAGAACTGGATAACATCGAACATTAGTTGGGGGGTGTGGGGATGGGTACTGTGTGTGTTAATGGTGACTATGGGTGATTCCTGATTCCTTTTTGTTTATGTGAACATGCGGGCTAATGTTTGGGGTTTGGTGGAAGGATGGGTTTGTTGTTATCGATATGGGGATTGACATATTTGTTACTGATTATTGTTTATTGTTGGTGGGTGTAAATTTGGGAGAAAATGTGAAAAAGGAGGAGAATAAAACTTTTTTTAAAAAAGAAGGCATACGGCATGCTTGCCTTCATTGGCCGGGGCATTGAGTATAAACATTGGCAAGTCATGTTGGAGCTGTATAGAACCTTATTTAGGCCACACTTGGAGTATAATGTTCAACTCTGGCCGCCACACTACCAGAAGAATGTGGAAGCTTTAGAGAGGGTGCAGAAGAGATTTACCAGGATGTTGCCTGGTATGGAGGGCATTAGCTATGAGGAGAGGTTGAATAAACTTGGTTTGTTCTCACTGGAACGAAGGAGGTTAAGGGGCGACCTGATAGAGGTCTACAAAATTATGAGGGGCATAGACAGAGTGGATAGTCAGAGACTTTTTCCCAGGGTAGAGGGGTCAATTACTAGGGGACATAGGTTTAAGGTGCGAGGCGCAAGGTTTAGAGGAGATGTACGAGGCAAGTTTTTTTTTACAGAGGTTAGTGGGTGTCTGGAACCGCTGCCAGAGGAGTTGGTGGAAGCAGGGACGATAGTAACGTTTAAGGGGCATCTTGACAAATCCATGAATAGGATAGAGGGATACGGACCCTGGAAGTGTAGAAGATTTTAGTTTAGACGGGCAGCATGGTCGGCGCAGGCTTGGAGGGCCGAAGGTCCTGTTCCTGTGCTGTACGTTTCTTTGTTCTTTGTTCAATGAAGATAAACGGGGGTGAGGAGGGGACATTTTCTCATAAAGGGTGCTTATTCCTTACGTTTAATAGCAAGTACATATCGAATTTTTGACCACAGGGATATGGAGGAACATTTGATAAATTCTGTGTGGGGTAGTAGAGAGATGATTACAACCATAATTGTAGATAATTAAACGAATTAATATTGAACTTTCAGAATTAATTGATGGATGTTATTTCTGGATTCTTTGTTAGGATAAAACCTTGAAGTGCACGGTGTATCGCATCCGAGGCCCCATCCCTCCTGGTAACTACATTCAGTTACCAAAAACTAGCACCCAATCCCTTGGACTAGTTGGTCGCTACCTTTACCTGCTCTTCAAACCAATTGTATCCAAATACTTTGTGGTTCACTTTGATACAGTCATTGAGGTATGTGATAATTAGTACACATTTGTTGGCATGATTGCTCCTTTAGCAGTAGAATGATCTAACGCAGTTACTGAAAAGTCTGAATTAATGTTCATAGGTGAAGCTGCAATGTTCATTAACATCATTCAACCAATTAAACTGCACCATTGTAATTCACCAGCAGGTATGGTTGTTTCTGGTTATAATGAAGCAAAATGGGCATCTGGACATGATGGAGAACCATTTGTTTATTAATGGTCAGTGTTGATTGAAACAAAGGAAGCTTTAGACTTGTATAGAATTAATAGCAGACCCCAAATTCCTTTCAACTCCCGCTACAAAGGAAACAAAAAGTAATGAAACCAGATGGACCACTCTGCATCGACCCAGGCACCAGAAGCGACAACGGCAAACCCAGCCCTGTCAACCCTGCAAAGTCCTCCTTACTAACGTCTGGGGGCTTGTACCAAAATTGGGAGAGCTGTCTCTCAAACTAATCAAGCAACAGCCTGGCGTAATCATCCTCACTGGATCACAGCTAACAGACAATTTCCAGACACCACCATCGCCATGCCTGGGTATGTTCTAACCCACCGGTAGGACAGACACAGCAGATGTGGTGGCACAGTGGTATACAGCCGAGAGAGAGTTGCCTTAGGAGTCCTCAACATCAACTCTGGACCCTCTGAGGTTTCATGGCACCAGGTCACACGTGGGCAAGGAAAGCTCCTGCTGATTACCACGGACTGTCACCCCTCAGCAGATGAATCAGTATTCCTCCATGTTGTACACCACTTGGAGGAAGCACTGAGGGTGGCAAAGTTGCAGACTTGTACTCTGAGTGGGGGACTTCAATGTCCATCATCACGTGTCGCTCGGTAGTACCACATAGATAGGTGGATTGGCCATGCTAAATTGCCCGTAGTGTAAGGTTAATGGGGGGATTGTTGGGTTATGGGTATACGGGTTACGTGGGTTTAAGTAGGGTGATCATTGTTCGGCACAACATCGAGGGCCGAAGGGCCTGTTCTGTGCTGTACTGTTCTATGTTCTATAGATGGAGCTGGCCGGGTTTTAATGGACATAGCTGCTAGACTGAGATTGCCACAGGTAGTGAGGGAACAAGTAAGAGGGGTAACATGCTTGACTTCATCATCACCAACCTGCCTGACGCAGATGCATCTGTCCATTACAGTATCGGTAGGACTGACCACCGCACAGTCCTTGTGGAGACAAAGTCCCGTCTTCACATTAGGATACCCTTCTTGGTGTGTGGCACCACTACAGTGCTAAATGGGATAGACTTCGAACAGATCTAGCAACTCAAGACTGGGCATCCATGAGGCGCTGTGGGCCATCATCAGCAGCGGAAGAATTTTATTCAACCACAATCTGCAACCTCATGGCCTGGCATATCCCCCACTCTATCATTATCACCAAGCCAGGGATCGATCCTGGTTCAATGAAGAGTGCAGGAGGGCATGCCGGGAAAAACACCAAGCATGCTTAAAAATGAGGTGTAAACCAGGTGAAGCTACAACACATGACTACTTGTGTGCCAAACAGCATAAGCAGCAAGAAATGAGAGCTAAGCAATTCCACAACAAAAACATCAGATCTAAGCTCTGTAGTCCTGTCACATCCAGCCATAAATGGTGGTGGACAATTAAACAACTCACTGGAGAAGGAGGCTCCGCAAATATCTCCTCAATGATAGAGGAGCCGAGCACATCAGTGCAAAAGATAAGGCTGAGGCATTCGCAATAATCTTCATAGAATTTGCAGTGCAGAAGGAGGTCATTCGGCCCATCGAGTCTGCACCAGCCCTTGGAAAGAGCACTCAACCTAAGCCTACACCTCCACCCTATCCTCGTAATTCGACCTAACCTTTTGGACACGAAGGGACAATTTGGCATGGTCAATCCACATAACCTGTGGACTGTGGGAGGAAACTGGAGCACCCGGTGGAAATCCAAGCAGACACGGGGAGAAAGTGCAAACCACACAGACAGTCGCCCGAGGCCGGAATTGAACCCGGGATCCTGGAGCTGTGAGGCAGCAGTGCTAGCCACTGTGCCACCTTTCAGTGAGAAATGTCGAGTGGATAATCCATCTCCGCCTACAGAGGTCACTAACATCACAAATGTCAGATTCACTCCACGTGATATCAAGAAACAGCTGAAGGCACTGGATACTGCAAAGGCTATGGGTCCTGACAAAATTACAGCAATAGTACTGAAGACTTATATTCCAGAACATGCGCATTCATAGCCAAGCTGTTCCAGTACAACAACTACAACACTGCTATCTACCCTGCAATGTGGAAAATTTCCCAGGTGTGTCCTGTTCACAAGAAACCGGACAAATCCAACTCGACCAATTACCACCCCAGCGGCCTACTCTCAATCAAGTGATTTAAGGGGTCATGAGCAGCGCTATCAAGCAGCACTTACTCAGCAATAACCTGCTCATGGATGCTCAGTTTGGGTTGCGCCAGGTTCAAGCATGGACAAAAGAGCTCCAGTGGTGAGGTGGGAGCAATTGCCCTTGACATCAAGGCTGCATTTGATCCAAGTATGCCATCAAGGAGCCCTAGAAAGCCTGGAGTCAATGGGAATCGGGGGGATCTGGAAGATGGTTGTGGTGGTTGAAGGTCAATCTACCTCAGTTCCAAGACATCACTGCAGGTATTCCTCAATGTTGTGTTCTAGGCCCAATGAAATGAAATGAAAATCGCTTATTGTCACAAGTCGGCTTCAAATGAAGTTACTGTGAAAAGCCCCTAGTCGCCACATTCTGTTCGGGAGGCTGGTCTTCAGCTGCTTCACCAATGATCTTCGTTCCATCATAAGGTCCGAAGTGGGGATGTTTGCTGATGACTGCACAGAACTCAATACCATTTGTGACGACTTAGATACTGAGCCAGTCCATCTCCAAATGCAGCAAGACCTGGACAATATCTAGGCTTGGGCTGACAAGTGTCCAGTTACATTTGTACCACACAAGTGCCAGGCAGTGACTATCTCCAACAATAGAGAATCTATGCATTGCCCCATGACATTCAGTGGCATTACCATTGCAGAATCCCCTACTATCAACATTCTGGGAGTAACCATTGACCAAAAACTGAACTGGACTTGCCATATAAATACTGTGGCTACTAGAGCAGGCCAAAGGCTAGGAATCCTGACTCCCAACTACAAAACACGTCAGGAGTGTAATGGAATACTCTCCACTTGCCTGGATGAGTGCAGCTCCAACAACACTCGAGGAGCTCGACACCATCCAGGACAAAGCAGCCTGCTTGATTGCCCCTCCTCCCACTAACATTCCCTCCCTCTACCACTGACCAACAGTAGCAGCAGTGTGTACTGTCTACAACAGTGTTCTTCAAACTTTTTTTCCGGGGACCTATTTTTACCAACAGGCCAGCCTTCGGGACCCAACCCGGCCGACCTTCAGAACCCATGCCGGCCGACCTGCACGACCCACCATTTTCTCTCACCTTGTTTGCTGCTGACAAAAATGGAGGAAATGGTTTTGAGTCCCTTTGGCCCTCATACACACTCCTCCAATGGAACCTGTTGGATGAAGGTGAAACCTTCCGGTGTCGAAAAGTATGGTGTCTCCAGCTGTACAAAGTTCTGTATCTTTTTCCTGTAAAATTTTGTCAAATAAAACCCCCCGAACTTGTAAAAACAAATAATAAAAATAAAATGAATAAAAGAAATGAAAAAATTAAAATTAAATGAACAAAAGAAATGAATAAAATGAATAAACCCCCCCTCCCCCAAACTTGTAAAACAAAAAGCTGCGATCGTTAATTTTTTTAAAAGCGGCTGCGCTGCGCATGTGTGCCCGATCATCGGTGCGCGTGCGCATAGTTTTGCGCATGCGCACGGATGATCTGGCACGCATGCACAGTGCGGCTGCATTTTTTTTACATGTTCGTGGCCGTTTTGAAGGCCGCTTGCAGCCGGCGTTAGTAACAGCCGGCTGTTGCGCGCACGTTTGCGCAATTGGGAGCGCCGCAACGGACGGCTCCCTGACCCTCCCGACACCCGCCCCGAGTTTGACAATGCCTGGTCTACAAGATGCACTGGAGGAACTCGCGAGGTTCCTTAAGCAGCACCTTCCAAACCCACAACCACTACCATCTAGAAGGACAAGAGCAGCCACCACTTGGAAGTTTCCTTCCAAGTCATTCACCATCCTAACTTGGAAATATGTCACCATTTCTTCACTGTCACTGGGTTAAAATCCTGGAACTCCTGCCTAACAGCACTGTGGGTTTACCTACACCTCAGGGACTGCAGCAGTTCAAGGAGGCAGCTCACCAACACTGCCCCAAGAGCAACTAGGGTTGGGCAATAATTGCTGGTCCAGATAGCGATGCCCACATCTTGTAAATGAATAAAACAAATACTCCAATCAAATCAGTAAGGCGTAAATATGTTTGATGATCTCCTATGAGTTATTTGATCCAACAGAGGGCAGTAGAGCGGAGCTGCTGATTGGCTGTTGTGGGGAAAATTTGCATCAGTGAATTGCGGTCACTGTATCCAGAACATGTACCTGAGCAAGACACCCTCTGTGTTCAAGTGAAGGCAAGCATCCAGCAGAGAGCAGTCGAGCGGAGCTGCTGATTGGCTGTTGCGGGGAAAATTTGCATCAGTGCATTGCGGTCACTGTATCTTGAAGGTAGTTTGTGGAGGAGCTGTTGTCAAGTGACAACGGTAGGATATAAAAATAGGGGAGTCCTGCTAAAACTATACAAGGCACTAGTTAGACCACACCTGGAATACTGTAAGCTGTTTTGGTCTCCTTACCGGCATTGGAGGTAATCCAGAGAAGGTTCACTAGGCTGATCCCGGGTATGGAGGGATTTTTTTAATGAGGCGAGGTTGAGTAGGTTGGGCCTGTACACATTGTAGTTTAGAAGAGTGAGAGACAACTTTATTGAGCCATGTAGGATTCGGGGGGGGGGGGCTTGACAGGGTAGATGCTGAGAGCTTGTTTCCTCTTGTGGGAGAGTCTGGGACCAGGCGACATCATCTCAAGAGTAAGGGGTTGCCCATCTCAGACAAAGAGGAATTTCTGCGCTGAGGGTAGTGAATATGTGGAATTCTTTATCGCGGAGGGCTGTAGAGGTTGGGTCATTAAGTATGTTCAAGGCTCCGATAGACAGATTTGAATCAATCAGAGAATCAAGGGTTATGGGGATAAGACGGGAAGTGGAGTCGCGGTTTTTCACATCAGACCAGCCAACTTCTGCTCATACCTTTATGGTCTAATGGTTGATGAATGATGGAAATCCAGTAGATATCAAGATAATTTGACAAAAATTGAGGTTACAGTTTCCTGGTTAATAAAAAAAATCTATCCTAAGTACTTTTCAGAGTTACTTCCTTTAGATTATAGATGATGCATTTGAAAGAGCAAAATGGCAAACATGTGAAGATACTTTTTCATGTATATTTATGCTATTTCCTACTTATCACCTTGCCTTTCTGTTCTTGTGTGCCACTTCTCAGCTAAGGCAGGGCACTGCTGCCATGCCTGCATGAAGATGTATGAGCACAAAGCACGATTTGATCTGTGTTCATAAGCACAGATGGGAAGTTGCTGATAAAAGACTGAAACACTAAAGTGAACCTGGTAGCTCTGTTGTATATTGAATCATTTACCTTCTTGGTTTAATCTTGGTCACTAATTCTAAGTGAAACGTCTGTCTGGGGATTGGACTATGCAACGTTGTTACGGGAATCATTCATTGCAGTATATCTGTGAATTGTTAAATCCATCTTTCTCCAGGGGAGTCAAGTCGTTCGGATTTCATTCTCCAACCTCTTCAAAGAGTTCAAATCTACAGCCACGTGGCTCCAGTTTCCCTTTGTTTGTGGTGCAGTTGAAGGCTCTGTGTATAATACCACTGCAAAGACTGCAAAACAAGGTACTTTGGGTAGAGTTCTCAATATGTTTACCGTTCTTTCCTTTATTATCTCAGCATCTCAGTTGCTCATCTTTCGAAAAAGCACCAGTTTATTTATGGTTAATTTGCACATTTTATTGACGTTTTATATCCAGGTATAGTAAAAGAACAATCTGGTGTCTATGATCCCATGGCTGTGTCTCCACAGCTTCTGGACAGAAATGTTCAGAATCTAAGATCTTCCTTCACAATGCTACTTCCAATTAAACAAAACTAAGTGCCCATGAGGACTTGTGCTGATTTCTTTGATCTGAGCATCGAGATTCACCCACTGTTTGTGTGTACAGTAGTCCCCCGTTATACCGCGCTCCGCAATACCGCGGTTCGCGATATACGGCGGGGGGGCTTATGGACCCCAACTGTCAGCTTCCCTCTCCGGATCAAAGTGAGCCGGCCGCTGAAATTGACACTGCCGGCTGCTCTCTCCCTCCAATCAGAAACATTAAAACTTAAAAGTTGGATTGGAGGGAGAGAGCAGCCGGCAGTGTCAATTTCAGCGGCTGGCTCACTTTGATCCGGAGAGGGAAGCTGCTCGCTCACTGAAACAATCAGCCGGCCGCTGAAATTGACACTGCCCGCTGCTCTCTCCCTCCAATCCAACTTTTAAGTTTTAATGTTTCTGATTGGAGGGAGAGAGCAGCCGGCAGTGTCAATTTCAGCGGCCGGCTCACTTTGATCCGGAGAGGGAAGCTGCTCGCTCACTGAAACAATCAGCCGGCCGCTGAAGTTGACACTGCCGGCTGCTCTCTCCCTCCAATCCAACTTTTAAGTTTTAATGTTTCTGATTGGAGGGAGAGAGCAGCCGGCAGTGTCAATTTCAGCGGCCGGCTCACTTTGATCCGGAGAGGGAAGCTGCTCTCTCACTGAAACAATCAGCCGGCCGCTGAAATTGACACTGCCGGCTGCTCTCTCCCTCCAATCCAACTTTTAAGTTGTTAAAAATGCAGCAGTGCTTGTTTTAATTAGATCCACGATGGGGGTTTTAAATTTATTTAAAACGCCCATCGTGGATATCCGCGGCTCGGATGTAACGCGGGTGGCTGTCTTGGACCCCAACACCCGCGTTATAAAGGGGGACTACTGTATTCTCTTTTTATTTGTCCCTGTGGGAAAGCACTAAACTTCACCGTATTGGTCGCACAACCAAGGTCGGGAAGTTGAGGTGTGAAATGGGGTGAACCATTGCCCAATTACACTATTGCTGAGTTTATTGACGTTCTCAACGTTGCTGCATTTGACTTGATTAAATAAGGTGTTGTATTCCAGTTATATTTGTTCTATTTTCTTGTTCTGTGTTTTTTGTTTGCAGCTTTTCATGTTTGCTTCACTACATGATGCAGGCAAACCAAATTAATTGGCGCTGCTCTGATTTGTTTGGCTTGGCTCATGTCCGGCTCCTTTAATTCCACCTTTTATTTGGAAACCTGCTGAAAGGACAGGCCGCAGTGCCCCCTCCTGATGCTTACAAGTTAAATTCATTTGTGTCTTTCCCATAATTCAAATAAAATTAAACATTCATGTTAATTTCACAGCCTCCATTTGACATTCCTGAACCACAGAGCGAATGTATAGCGGGTCTCGGGAGAAACATGAGGTCATTACCCCTCTTTACAGGATTCGGGCCCAGATTCATACTGAATTTAATATTCTCCGTGATCTCAATATTCACGGAAATTTTGGGTCGCTGATGAGCTGGTGGCTGGAGGTCTTCAGTGATGCACATTAATTTTTCCACATTACTTTTAATGCAATTAGTGTCATAATGCATTTAGCATCACAATGCACTGATATTGGTACTAGCTTCACAAAGATTGGGAGTTTGCACATGCCCATGCCAAATTTTGAAAGACCACGTGGAGTAGCATCAAGAAAATGACCAGACAGGACGTCTGAATTGTTGTGTATAAACACAACTCTTACAGGGAAAAGGACTGCAACTTCTGACCAATCTTGCGCACACACAACTCGTAATATTCTCTGAAGTAGGGGCTGGTTTAGCACAGTGGGCTAAGACAGCTGGCTTGTAATGCAGAACAAGACCAGCAGCGCGGGTTCAATTCCCGTTCCAGCCTCCCCAAACAGGCGCTGGAATGTGGCGACTAGGGGCTTTTCTCAGTAACTTCATTGAAGCCTACTTGTGACAATAAGCGATTATTCTTATTCTTCTTCTGAAGTAGACTAGCAATTCAATCGTTGACCAATCTTTTGCCTAAGAAGTTGTTCACGCTTTGAAACAAATAAAGATGACAACTTTTTTTAGCGTCGGCACATCCTAAAACACTTCAAAAGTTGCATTTGGTTTGAACAGACACAATTTATATGATTTATTTGGTTCTGTGCTTATATTCACCTGCAATAAGTCCAGTGCATTATCTTTCAGAAGATGGTGAGATTGTGAGCTAAATTCCGGTTTTGTTTATGAAAGTATAGTTTTTGACCTCTTTATCTGAATACTTTGTATCCTTATTTATCCAGTTCTTTTGATGCTTCTAAAGTGGTTAATTAAAGCAGAAATAGTGTTTACCACAACTACTAGATTCAAGTTTTTTCAAATAGGTGCATTCACTGAATTTCTGGGGCTAATGTATGTAATATTTTCCTTTACTTCTGAATGCAGACCTGGTAGGTCTTGCCCCTCCTGGTGTGAAATGGACATGTCTGATGATGGATCTGCAGTATCTTCTGTCATTTTATCTGAACCGACACTACAGCCATCTGAAGAGCATTAAGCTCTGCTCCAATATGTTTGTTAAGAATATCTTCACCAGTGACCTGATATTTGAGCCAAGTAAGTGATCACGTTGCTTTCGGGGACTAAGTGAGGTGGACAATGATCTCGGTGTGATCTGACATTCATAGAATGCATAGGCCTAACTACATAATTTATGTGTGGAAATGGTTGGTATTTGGCCAGGTTTGTGTGTTGTATCCAAGAAAATGAGGATAAATGAGGAAAAATAAATACATTGATGAACATAAGATTATGATAATTACCGACACGGGAAGCAATTTGACTCCTCCCCCATCCAAAACCAGCTATTCAACACCTTCCTGTTTAGATTTCTGTTTTTTCTTGAATAATTCACTACATTTCTTTCGATGTATGTTGTCCCTGTGTGCAAAGAAGAATTTCCTGTTATCCATTCTAAATTGAGCTTTTACTAGTTATCCTGTTCTTGCCATATAATGTAATGTTCCAGCTTATTCTTTTTCTCAGCCCATTAAGGATTACACCTCACACTCTGTGTTGAATAGCCATAGTTCCTCCTTTTCTCACAACTTAATTATGACATTAAACAATATTTAATGGAGAGATAAGAGAAGGTTGAAAATTAAGAGATCTCCTGATATGGTTGATGATGTGGTGAAAGCAGGCCTGGCTACATGTCTTGTGTGCTGAACCATGTCAATGTGCATCTCTATAAATTATTCTTTTTCTGCATTTTTTAGGTGTGACTGCCTTTAAGGCCAAGCGGGCAGGACTAGTGCTGCATGATGTCTCCCCAATGCCGCGAGAAATGGCTTTCCTGGAGCCCAAAGGAGAAAATTGGCATGATATTTATGATTATATCAGGTCAGCTGCGCTCTGCTTCAAGAGAAAAACTTCAATGGTTAGCAGTGATGTGGTGTTTAAAGAAATGTAAATTAGTTTAGCTCATTATCCAACCCTTGGGGCATTCTAAAGTGCTATATATGCAATTGAATATCTTTGAAGTACAAGTACACACCAATTTGTTTTTGGCCACGTTCTGTTGGCTGAGGAAGCGATATTGAGAGAAGCATAGGATTCCGCCTGCTTCTTTGAATAGTGTGTTGCAGTCTTTCATGGCCACCTGAGGAGGTGGAGGGTAGGGGTGGAGCAGTTTTTGTTTGATATTCCATCCAAAAGAAAGTGTCCCTGGCATTGGCGCACTTGCTTGGCAC
This sequence comes from Scyliorhinus canicula, assembly GCF_902713615.1. NCBI lineage: Eukaryota > Metazoa > Chordata > Chondrichthyes > Carcharhiniformes > Scyliorhinidae > Scyliorhinus > Scyliorhinus canicula. The sequence continues at coordinate 7,740,027 of NC_052160.1, read as the reverse complement.
TGCACAGATATGTCAGTTTAGAATATGGCCCTGAAATTTTGCAAACTGACATTGCACCCCACGTGGAAACACCAGCTTTTCATCAATGTAGAGAAGTGTTCCAAGCTATCTGTCAAATGTGTACTTTGACAAAAATGGATGCTGTGCTAAAAGAGGAGTTATTATGTGGGTGACCAAGAGATTGGGCAGGTGGGGTTTTTAAATTTTAACAGTCCCAAACTCAAATCCAGCCCACTTGAGTTGGATTTGCCCACATTTGATTTGGGCTACGGATCCCTATCAGTGTCTATGCTCCAGCCCCCCTGTTCCCTGTAAGAACACTATTCACGATGCCCTATGCTACTCTTGCTCATGTATTTGCTTTGTTTGATCCCTTGTTCCACACTGTAACCAATCACTGTTTTGTCGATGTACCATTTGTCAATGTTCCCTATTGATTATTCTTGTGTCTACTATGTATGTACTGTGTACGTTCCTCAGCCGCAGGAAAATACTTTTCACTGTACTTTGGTACATGTGACAATAAATCAAATCAAAAAATCAAAGATGAACCTCCTCACTCCCCACTTCATCTCAACCATTCATGTGCCCCATTATTTGTTTATTCCCCTTGTGCGTATCTAGATTCCCATTGAATGTATCAATGCAAAATGGAACTGATTGCATCTTGTTTGGCACCATTACATCTAACTTTGTGTTAACTACACCGAGATTTTATCTGATTTGTGTGCTTAACTCCAGGTTCCCATCAGATGGAATTAAGATGCCATTTGACTCCATTCAAAAGGGACAGTCCAGCCCACCTACACCAGGTTAGAAATGCAGCTAACTTGAAACTCAAAAAGTTGCAAAAGACTTGAACTGTGTTTATTATGCATTATATTTTTAATTTTTTTATTCTCAAAATAATTTCAGAGATGCTGCATTGGCAGCTCTCGGTTTGTGTACAACTTGTGGCAATGTAAAGGACTGCAGGTTGATTCTTGCAGATCCTATGGTAGGCCACCAAGGATTTCTTCATTATCCAACACAAATGCCGCCTGTAGCTGGAAGATTTTTAACATTTAATTATTTACAATTTTATTCTAGGATGAAATAATCATGAATAGATTTACCATTTTGTACTGATCCTGCAAACCAGTCTCAAATTATGCATTTGTGTAGCCCAACCACCTTTGCACATGCCTATGTCTTTGATTCAGTCAGAAATAGTTAAATTTGCCCCTCTTCAGCCACTTCAAAAACTAGCATCTTTCTGCTGCAATTTCACCAATATGTATTTTCTAATTTTTAATCTTGCTTAACTAAGGTCATCCAACACAGTGCACTCCAGTTAGAACAAATCCACAAACTGTGAGTGTCAGTAAGGCAGTTCAAGACCGAATTTCCCTCATCCAGCAAATTACGAGCCCAGAGACGGTGAGTATCTGAGAAAAGTTGGCATACCGCTTTCTCAAAGAACTTAGTGAATCATCTCATCCTCAAGCTGCCTAGCGATTTCAGCAGATAACATTTGAAGTACAGTCACTATTCTTATGTATGAAAGAAACCACTTGCATTTCATTGTGCCAGGGCAACTCAATTATGACCTTTTGGGAAGACTGAATGTTAGCTTTGCATCTTACTTTAAAAAAAAAGTAATTTCTGACTATGCTGCGCTCCTCCGGCTGCACTAGTATCAGCTGGAATGATGTGCTCAAGTTCTGGGGTGGGATTTGAACCCAAAACCTTTTGATTTAGGCTAGAGTTCTGCCATTGAACCAATGCTGATGTTGCCGCAATCAAACAGTTGGTCAGTTTAAATCTAGCAAGATCTCTCAATAGTTGAAATGTATCTGTTATTGGTGCTTTTTGATTGATGGATGAATGATAACCAGGGCACTGAAAAAACTTGTTAGTCCTTAAATAGTGCCACAGTATCACTTGACGCTCCCTGAGCAGGGAGACATTCTATTTGATATCTTATCCAAAATATGCAATTTGACAGATTGCAGCTCTCCTTAATGAAGTATGGATAACGTACAGAAAACTGTTGAGTCAACATGCATGCAAAATTTGTAAATTTACTCCAATCTATCGGGGTTGACCAGAGATTTTCTGCTGCAGTTGGACATTCTCAGAATTTAAGGGTGTGAAGTACATTGTTTAACAAACAGAAGATTTTGAATGATTATTGAACATTTGCACATACCATAAATATTGGCACACAAAGCAACCTTTGAAGCCACAAAGAATCCTTTCAGGAACAACTTGTCCCTTGAGTATAAAAGTGAACTGCCAGCTTGGCTTGGGTGATTGCTATTTTGAAATGTCATCAGCATCAGATGCAAGGAGTAGCATGACTTAAACTCCTATGCATGATTTTACCACTTGTGCCCGATGATGAGGAAAACATGCAATTGTGGGGTGAAAAGTTGAGGCTGACTACTGATGTACCATCAATTGAACGCGAGATGAGTTGCTATACAAAAGTATGGCTTTAATCAGCTAGATGTTAGCCCTGCGGTCGATTACAGTATGTGGACGACCGCCGGGAGTACTGGGTATTTATACCCCACCCTGGAGGCGTGGTTAACTCAGCCTCTCGACCAATCGGGGAGCCGTCACATTACTGGTCTCAACCAATTGGTCGAGAGGCACATGATCGACCAGGGCCAATGGCAAGCCGGTGTTCTGCACCAATGGCAGGCAACCATGCTAATCATACCACCACATTCACCCCTTGTGGAGAAAGAAGCCGGGGGGGGGGTCAACAAGAGCTTGGGGGGGGGGGGGGGGGGGAGGGAGAACTGGTGGTATGAGTAGTAGTGAGAGAAGGAAAAAAAATGTATCCTTGGCTTCCCACTGGCCCAGACATTTAACAACAGTACATACTATCCATACAAGGTCCATGGTGGTGTTGAAAGGTAAATGGACTCGATCAGCCTTTTCGTTGCCCGTGACATCCTGGCAGACCGCCGCAGTGGAGTTGGTGACGTTGGTTCAGCCGATGGTGGTGGTTCCGCTGATGTCCTGGACTCCGGGAGCGATGGTCCTTGAACTGTCTCCGTAACCCGGGCTGGTGGTGGAGACGCCATGGATGGGGGAGGGGTGGCCTGAGTGGGGCGCTGGGGGAAAAAGAACATGGGGGGGGGGGGGGGCGCACGCCGGCGGGTACCAGGTCCCGGAGAGAGACTGTGTCCTGCCGACTGTCGGGGTACTCCATGTACGCATACTGCGGGTTAGCGTGGAGTAACTGGACTTGTTCCACCAACGGGTCGGACTTGTGCACCCGCACATGCTTCTGGAGCAAGATGGGTCCGGGGGCGGCCAGCCACGTCGGGAGAGGGGATCCGGAGGACGACTTCCTGGGGAAAACAAGAAGACGTTCATGAGCTGTCTGATTTGTTGTGGTACAGAAGAGTGAGCGGATAGAATGTAGGGCATCGGGGATAACCTCTTGCCATCGGGAAATCGGGAGATCTCTGGACCGGAGGGCCAGTAGTATGGTCTTCCAGATGGTACCATTCCCCCGCTCGACCTGTCCGTTACCCCGAGGGTTATAGCTGGTCGTCCTGCTAGAGGCAATGCCACTGTTGAGCAGGAATTGACGCAGCTCGTCGCTCATAAATGAGGACCCCCGATCGCTATGTATGTATGGGGTAGCCGAACAGGGAGAAGATGGAGAGGAGGGCCTTAATGACGGTTGATGTGGTCATGTCGGGGCAGGGAATGGGGAAGGGGAAGCGGGAGTATTCATCGATTACCGTCAGGAAGTAAATGTTGCGGTTGCTAGAGGGAAGGGGCCCCTTGAAGTCTATGCTGAGACGTTCGAAGGGGCGGGATGCTTTGATCAGATGCGCGCACTCGGGGCGGTAGAAGTGCGGTTTGCACTTTGCGCAGATGTGGCAGTCACGGGTTACTGTCCTGACGTCCTCGATGGAGAAGGGCAGGTTGCGGGCCTTTATGAAATGGTAGAAACGGGTCACCCCTGGATGGCAGAGGTCCGCGTGGAGGGAGCGGAAGCGGTCTATCTATGCGCTGGCGCAGGTACCGCGAGACAGGGCATCAGGAGGCTCATTGAGCTTCCCAGGACGATACAAGATATCGTAGTTGTACATGGACAACTCGATCCGCCACCGTAAGATCTTGTCGTTCTTAATCTTGCCCCTCTGTGCATTATCGAACATGAAGGCCACTGACCGTTGGTCTGTGAGGAGGGTAAACCTCCTGCCGGCCAAATAGTGCCTCCAATGTCGCACAGCTTCGACTATGGCCTGGGCTTCCTTTTGCACTGAGGAGTGGCGGAGTTCGGAAGCCTGGAGGGTTCTGGAGAAGAAGGCCACGGTCTGCCCGCTTGGTTCAGGGTGGCCGCCAGAGCTACTTCTGATGCGTCGCTCTCGACCTGGAAGGGGAGGGACTCGTCGATGGCGCGCATTGTGGCCTTTGCGATGTCTGCTTTGATGCGGCTAAAGGCCTGGCAGGCCTCTGACGACGGCGGGAAGATCGTGGTCTGAATGAGGGGACGGGCCTTGTCGGCGTAATTGGGAACCCATTGGGCGTAGTAAGCGAAGAAACCCAGGCAGCATTTGAGAGATTTGAGGGTATTGGGGAGAGGGAGTTCCATCAGGGGGCGCATGCGTTTGGGGTCGGGGCCTATCACTCCGTTATGCACTACGTAGCCAAGGATGGCTAGATGGTCGGTGCTAAACACGCACTTATCCTTATTGTAAGTTAGGTTAAGGAGTTTTGCGGTTTGGAGGAATTTTCGGAGGTTGGTGTCATGGTCCTGCTGGTCGTGGCCGCAGATGGTGACATTATCGAGGTACGGGAAGTTAGCCCGTAATCCGTACTTGTCGACCATTCGGTCCATCTCCTGTTGGAAGACCGAGACCCCATTTGTGACACCGAATGGAACCCTGAGGAAGTGGTAGAGGCGCCCATCAGCCTCGAACGCGGTGTACTTGCGGTCACTCGCACGGATGGGGAGCTGGTGATAGGCGGACTTGAGGTCCACAGTGGAGAAGACTTTGTATTTCGCAATCTCGTTTACCATGGTGAAAATACGGGGGAGAGGATACGCATCCAGTTGCGTAAACCGGTTGATGGTCTGGCTGTAGTCGATGACCATCCGTTTTTTCTCCCCAGTCCGGACCACCATTGAAAGGAACCCATACATTACAAATTACGCCCTTTAAAACAAAACCACTGGAAATAGGGACATAATACTATTTTAATGTGGCAATTAATTAATTTTGATTTAAACAGGGAAATTAGCATTGAGCAGGGAAAATCTTATATAAACATTGACTGTTATGCTTGAAGGGCGGCACGGTAACACAGCACCAGTGACACGGGTTCGATTCCCCGCTTGGGTCATTGTTTGTGAGGAGTCTGCACGTTCTCTCTGTGTCTGTGTGTGTTTTCTCCGAGTGCTCCGGTTTCCTCTCTCAAGACCCGAAAGATGTGCTGTTAGGTAATTTGGAAATTCCCAATTCTCCCTCAGTGTACACGAACAGGCGCCGGAGTGTGGCGACTTGGGGCTTTTCACAGTAACTTCATTGTAGTGTTAATGTAAGCCTACTTGTGACACTAATAAAAATGATTAGTTTTGTTAAATAATAGCAAAAATTAATTCAGTCTCAAAGTTGTTCCTGATGTTTCATACCTGGTTTTGGGGAGGGATCTAGTTAGTATGAAATAGTTAAGATTTAGGAATGTCGGAGCAAGAGTAGGCCATTCAGCCCCATAAACCTGTTTGGCCATTCAGTGAAATCTTGGCTGACCGGTGTCCTAACTCCATCTGACCATTTATTTTGTTCCTGGGACATGGGACTCTCTGGGCCGGCATTTATTGCCCAGCCGCATCTGCCCTTGAAGTGCAGTTAAGAGTCAACCACATTGCTGTGGACCTGGAGTCGCAGGTAGGCTAGATCAGGTGAGGATGGCAGAATTCCAGATTTCACCACTTGCAGTAAATCATAGAATCTACAATGCAGAAGGAGGCCATTCGGCCCATCGAGTCTCCTCTGGCCCTTGGAAAGAGCACCCCACCTAAGCCCACACCTCCACCCTACCCTACACCGCCACCCTATCCCGTAACCCCAGCTAACCTTTTTGGACACCAAGGGCAATTTAGCATAGCCAATCCACCTAACCTGCACATCTTTGGACTGTGGGAGGAGTCCGGAGCACCCGGAGGAAACCCACGCAGACATGGGGAGATCGTGCAGACTCTGGACAGACGGTGACCCAAGCCAGGAATTGAACCTGACCCTGGAGCTGTGAAGCAACTGTGCTAACCACTGTACCGTGCTGCCCCAGTGGCGGGATTTGAATCCATTACTCTGAGTCACTGGATTATTAGTCCAGTGACAATAACACTATGCCACAACCTCCCCAGTTGGCTTCTATAATCTCTGAATATAGTTTACTAGCCAAAGTCTACTAATCTCAGAATTAAATTTATTAATCCACTAGAATGTACAGCTTTTTGTCGGGATAGTTCCACTACTTTGACAACACTTTCTCTTGAATGACCTGGCTCTGAATTTAAGATTATGCCCCCTTGTTTTAGATTCTTCCACCAACAGAAAAGGTTTCTCTAGCCTACTAATTCTAAAAACCACAACAAAACATGATGTGTTAGAAATTAAGGCCTAGTTTACGGACGTAACTAATTGCAATTTAATAGTCTTTATGTGGAACCTTATTGACTGGCTGCCTTCTGTTATTTTCCTTAATTTAAGTTGTGTTTGCAGTAGTTTCAGTCTATCACCTGAATTGGACATTTGTTAAATTGCAGATTCCGTGAGAGCACACTATTCACAAATCTTCTGAAATAATTATGCCCAAAAACAAAGCAAAACCGTTAAAATTGAAGTTGAGAACTCCTCAAATAATCTAACCAATTCTGCACTTTTGCTACTTTATTCTTCAAGTGTTCCTTTCTGTTTCAGGCACCTTGTAGACGGAGATCTTCTCGGGTCATTACGAGCATCCCAGAAATACACTTGGATACAACTGTATCGCCCCATCGAGACAAAGATAGCAGAGGACGTGGGGATGAAGCCACAACTGAAAGTGATGACTGTATAGAAGTGGCTCCAGTAGATGATGGTGGAATTCATGTTTTTGCAGGCGAAAGTGGTAAAGTTGCAGTCCAAAGGTGCAGCAGTGATACAGAGGAGGTGAGCCTTTAAAAACGTAAAAACTGCTTGTATTTTCATCACAATGTAAGGGCCCTTCCTGTTAATTCCCCCATTTCTTTTACTTTGCGGTCATCGTTTTACATGGATATTTAGACATATATCTTTAAGTCAAGCAAAGGAAGTGAGGAACTCAAAAGTTGTAAAATGGAACACTGCTATGGAGGTTTAGCTTCTGAACAGAAAAAAAATCAGACTTTTTGGCACCCGAGAGAACGTAGGGATTTGGTTCTGTTGGTTGGATGGTGGCCAATGAATTGGTAAAAGGCTGTATTCTGCCCAGCGACAGGTGGTGATTGAGTCCTACCGAGTAGGATGGTTTTCAGAGAACCAAGGAAAGGAGAGTCGGATCCGGGACATTGCAAAGGGAAGCTGATTCTCTCGCATGCCAGAAATACCGCCTACCTGCTGTTTCCAGATCCTGCAGAGAGGTTTTTGAGACCCGGATGAATCTGCAGTAAAAATGATTACAGACTGAAAGCAAAAAACTCCCAACTGTATGCCTAGATTGACAAAAGGTGTACTGGATGGTGTCCACCTGAGACGAAGATTCTTATCCTTTTGCTTTCATCATTATTTTACACCCCTCTTTCCCCTCTGTTTTTGTCTGATTGATGTGTGTGTAGAGAGTGGGGTAAGTTAAAGGGAGGGGAGATAGGAATTAGATATTAGTTAACCAGTTGTATATGTTGCATATTTAATTATAGTTATTGTTACTAATAAAAATTAATTGTGTTTAAATTGACAAACCTGGTGACTGTAATTAGCGGCGAGCCAGAGACCAAAGACCAAGACAAGCTGGACAGAAATGGGACCCAGTTTCTCTCTGCTATCCACATTCTTGGCCAAACGCCTGGGATGAAGAGAAGAATTGTGGCGTCTCCTTTGTCACTGATGCTTTGACAGTGACTGCATGGAATTGTGTTTGTGGGGTTGAGGTATGTGCCGCTGCCACCCTACGTTCCAGCCCTATTTATCCGTTTTTAATGGGAAAACCTTGGATTCTACACAGTGCTATCCTACAGCAAGCACAGCTGTGATCAGGAATTTGTCAAGCGCTGCATCCATGGGTAATTTGCTGGAGTTTTACAGTTTTTTCCTGAGCAGTATAATTTGCTGCTGCGGAGGGGCCATCAGCAGATTTGCTACAAATAGCGTTTCTCTTTCGAAATGGAGAAACTACTTCTTTGAATGAGATTTGAACCTCTGTGTGGAGAATCACAATGAAATTCTATTTTTTTTTCTGTACCACAGCATTTTTGTACACAAAGTGCATCAGTGCATCATGTACTAAAGCATCACTGCCTCCTTATTCAGAGCATTGGATTGGATTTGTTTATTATCACGTGTACTGAGGTACAGTGAAAAGTATTTTTCTGTGAGCAGCTCAAACAGATCATTTAGTACATGAAAGTAAAATAAAAAGAAAATAAATAATAGGGCAACACAAGGTACACAATGTAAATGTAAACATAAATGTTTCCCTTCCCAGTTTTGTGTCGCATAATATATAAGGCCATAATGTCTTTGTTTTTCAGGCTATATGCACAAAGGTTCCTACTCCTACCAGACTTCTTTGCCAGAAGTTCAAAGACCCTCAGGTAGGTTACTAGACCCTCAGGTAGGACACTTGATCTGAAGATTTTCTTCAGCCAACATGACAGATCTTGTGGCTGAAATATTTTAATTTCGCAAACTTTTACAGGGACTGAGAATAGCAAACTGCGTTGTAGAACATAGAACAGCACAGAACAGGCCCTTCGGCCCTCGATGTTGTGCCGAGCAATAATCACCCTACTCAAACCCACGTATCCACCCTATACCCGTAACCTAACAACCCCCCCTTACCTTACATTTTTAGGACACTTACCCGCACATCTTTGGACTTTTTTCCTATTTAAGTTGTGTTAAGAAATATTCTTCGGAACACTACTTGTTCAGAATGAGCAATTTAGAACTCAATTGGAGTTAAATTAGAGCTATTTAAAATGAGCCATCATCCATTTGTGACACTAAACAATAGATTTTTAATATCTAAGCCATATCATAGCACAACTATTTTCCAGTGGCAACCCTCCACATCCTCAAACACACCACTGTTCGCCTCACTTCCAGAGCATTTAAATCCATTTTGGAGTCTCTTGCATGTTATGCCCACTCCTGTTACATGTGGGATCACGCATGAATCAATATTTTACCTTTAGTGACCTTCCACAAGATCCCACTGCTTTTCATTTAATTGTCCTGTTTCAAATTATTTATGTTTTGAGCACCTTGGGAGAGGCAAGTTACAGGATTTCCTATTTAAGTTTCTGCTACATATTATTGGTTTGAACTCTTTTGTACATTTTTCCATTCTGTTCAATCATTTTCTTTACAGGGGCTGCAGCCAGACCCGATACTAAAACTAAGGAAGATTATTGGATATGGAGGTTGCACTGTGAAATGTGTAAGTCCCCTTTGAACCCAGTGTGACATGGTGAAAATAGTTATTTGTTTTGATGTTTGCTTTTTCTCCTTTGCATTCTTTTTGTCTTGGACCCGTTTATATCCACACAAGCAGAGTCAAATGTTGTGGCGAGGTTGTTAGCTGTCCTTTTTGACAGTGGGCCAGCAGCTGCAAGTCATCTGCGATTAAAAAGAAAACGAAAGAGCGATGCATTTCCGTTGCCTTTTGTGATTGCCTCAACAGGTGCATTTTAGGCTCCAAAAATGTATGCAGGACGTACATGAGCAGAATGTACGTGAGAGATTACCTTTCTGCAATGGAATCACTTGTACTATTTTACCAACATTAAACACATCTCCAAATAAACAATGACTCTTTACTAGGATTTGCCACAATTGTCATTGAAATAGCATTATTACTCTTTTGCCATAACATTAGTAAGTTTGATCTTACTCATGGATCTAGCAAAAAGCACATCTGTGCAGATTTTGCTAGTTGGAGAGCTGCAAACATGACAATCATGTTTTAATCACTTGGAAAAACCTTCCATAATGCAGCAGTTTCCCAATTTTAAGTTATCTTGTAACTAATTTATTTTCTCTAAATCTGTGACTGAGGTGCTTGAACCTGCGACTCTTGATGTACTGGACTGTACCTTCCGAGCTCCCCAGCTTTGAATTGGGAGGCTACCCCAAGGATGCTCTGGGGAACCCTTCTTGGAACTTTGTAGGCAAGGTTTTCACGGCAATTGCAGACTTCACCGAGGCAATCACACTGCACCTTGAGCCACCAGGAAATGCAATTCAAATCGCAAACTTTGGATGGTTCCAGCTGAGTCAAGTTAGAATTATGAGTGCTTCTACCATCTGGGTAACTATTCTACAGACCCAGCCAGTCCTCTATGGTATTCCCAACCCCTGTCTGCCAGGGGAGCCCTCACCCCAACAGAAATTTCCAGTCGCACAGGACTCTTTTCCCCTCTCTTTCGTTTGCGAAAGGCCTAATTTTAATTTTTTGGGCTATTTGAAATACATTTTGCCTTCATGTAACCGTGGCTAGATTTCCTAGCCACAGTTGAAAAAGAAAATCTCTGGCCATAAATGGCATGCATGTACGTTGGTAAACCTTTTGATAATAATTGTAAAATATATTTTATAATGTTTGGATTAATCTATTAGGCAGCATGGACAAAATCTGGATCAGTTGTGGCCTACCCGTGTCATGCCGTAGTTGTGGCGATGGAAATTGACACAGGACAGCAGAGATTTTTCATTGGACATACGGACAAGGTAGAGTCGATGCTTTTGTTTTCTAATTTCTACATTCCTGTTTTCAGAAAGACTTGTAGATTACTTGGATATGTCCTTTGTCCAGGGGCCTTATGACCTGCTTCCAAATATCTGTCATTCTTAATTGATCACTGACTGGTGTGTTAGAATAGTTGGCCTTGATTTTAAATTGCTACTCTTCCTATCCACTTCCATCTCCCCTTTATAGAACATAGAACAGTACAGCACAGAACAGGCCCTTCGGCCCTCGATGTTGTGCCGAGCAATGATCACCCTACTTAAACCCACGTAACCTGTATACCCGTAACCCAACAATCCCCCCATTAACCTTACACTACGGGCAATTTAGCATGGCCAATCCACCTAACCCGCACATCTTTGGACTTACTGGTCCAATTAAACCATAGATAGCACATACTCTGGTGTCCAATCATAGTACCATATATAATGTCAGCTTTCCTGTCAAAGCCATCAGTTTCTCTTTTGTCTGATTTCTGGCAGGTTTCTTCTTTGACCTTTAATGGTAACTCAACACTACTCGCATCAGCACAGACTGGGAGCGTGAGTCTGATCAGAGTCTGGAACTTCAACAAAGGGAATTGCCTGGCAATGTTCAAGACCCACGTGCATTCAGTATCATCTCTCAGGTAAGGCTGAGCTACATCGTTGCTGTTGTGTTTTCCTCCTTGCTTTGTTGGTTATAAGTGAATTGAACAAAGTGATCAAAGGGTTTTTCATATTATTTCTCAAATTGCTTGTAGTCAGAAACCGAAACACAGTATCTATTACGTGTACTAAATTGAAGTGCTTTCTGTGATTAATTATTAAAGATTTAGTTAGAACATTTGTTATGTTAAATGGATTGAGTTACCCCACTTATTTACACAGTTTCAATTGTCATAGCCAATATATTTAATAAAGTGATGCTTAATACACTGAATTAAATATAATTCTAAATTATATGAAATAAATTATTTGTACATAGAACAGTACAACACAGAACATGCCCTTCGGCCCACGATGTTGTGCCGAGTATTGTCTGAAACCAAGATCAAGCTATCCCACTCCCTGTCATTCTGGTGTGCTCCATAAGCGTATCCAATAACCGCTTGAAAGTTCCTAAAGTGTCCGACTCCACTATCACAGCAGGCAGTCCATTCCACACCCTAACCACGCTCTGAGTAAAGAACCTACCTCGGACATCCCTCCTTTATCTCCCACCCTGAATCTTATAGTTATGCCCCCTTGTAACAGTTAGATCTACCCGAGGAAATAGTCTCTAAACGTCTCTATCTATCCCCCTCATGATCTTATAAACCTCTATTAAGTCGCCTATCATCCTCCTCCGCTCCAAAGAGAAAAGCCCATGCTCCCTCAACCTTTCCTCATAAGACCTATCCTGCAAACCAGGCAGCATCCTGGTAAATCTCCTTTGCACCCTTTCCAATGCTTCCACATCCTTCCTATAATGAGGTGACCAGAACTGCATACAATACTCCAAATGTGGTCTCACCAGGGTCATATATAGTTGCAGCATAACCTCGCGGCTCTTAAACTCAAGCCCCCTGTTAATAAACGCTAACACACTATAAGCCTTCTTCACATCTCTATCTACTTAAGTGGCAACCTTCAGAGATTTGTGGACATGAACCCCAAGATATCTCTGTTCCTCCACATTCAGAACCCTGCCGTTGACTCTGTAATCCGCATTCAAATTTTTTCTACCAAAATGAATCACCTCGTACTTATCAGGGTTAAACTCCATGTGCCATTTTTCGGCCCAGCTCTGCATCCTATCAATGTCTCTTTGCAGCCTACAACAGCCCTCCACCTCATCCACTACTCCACCAATCTTGGTGTCATCAGCAAATTTATTGACCCACCCTTCAGCCCCTTCTTCCGAGTCATTGATAAAAATCACAAATAGCAGAGGACCCAGCATTGATCCCTGTGGTACACTTGTGGTTATCCTTTGGTATATTTTAAATTGTTAACATTCCACTTTTTCTATTTATGATGTTACGCTGGGAAGCATTCTGGACGAAACATTTCTTATTATGCCTCCAACCAACAACTTTAAAGTGACTACATATAAAATGAGGGACAACTTAAATTCAACAGTAACTTCAAATGTCATATTTCCAGCATAATTTTGGCACCCATGATGATCAGTTGCCATAACCAGACCTGTAGTGTTGCCTGTCATCTGCAGAGTGGCGCTCCCTACTCCAAACCATGTCCCTGTTTGATATTTTCCTTATTCAAATTTTGATTTCCTTATAAATGTGATCTCCCCATATTTACTCTAATTCCATGACCAATGTGTAGAACGTAACTTTTCTACAGTATCTTGATGTTTTTATTCCAAAATGTTGCTCTGTATGCCACTCGTAACTATTGACTCTTAAAATTTTGGCCGTAGAACCCTGAACACTACAATATAGTTGCAGAGCTAAGTGCTCCAAAAGGAAATCATCAATTAAATTGCTCCACAAATAAACAATACAGATACCTGGCTTTGGTGTCTCTTGTAGCAGCTTTATATTCAAATATTTGAATCGCTGATGGGAAGTTAGAATGTTCATTGATTCTGAGTATTGCTTGAGTAATGGTTCACCGTAACTATTGATATGTTGATACAATTAACTGCAGAGGCTCTTTGCTGTTTAAGATTTGCTCAAATAACAGGAAAGTTTACAAGAGTGTTTTCTTTTCCTTCAGTTTTTCGTTCAATGGGAGAGTTCTCTGTGGTGTGGGGAAGGACAGTCGTGGTAAAACAGTAAGGATTTTCCAGTGCTTATATTGACACACTCAGTCAAGCCTGTCCAACGATAAACAAAATTATTCACATAAAAGCGAAATACTGTGGATGCTGGAAATGTGAAATAGAACATAGAACAGTACAGCACAGAACAGGCCCTTCGGCCCTCGATGTTGTGCCGAGCAATGATCACCCTACTCAAACCCACGTATCCACCCTATACCCGCAACCTAACAACACCCCCCTTAACCTTACTTTTTAGTACACTACGGGCAATTTATCATGGCCAATCCACCTAACCCGCACATCTTTGGACTGTGGGAGGAAACCGGAGCACCCGGAGGAAACCCACGCACACACGGGGAGGACGTGTAGACTCCGCACAGACAGTGACCCAGCCGGGAATCGAACCTGGGACCCTGGAGCTGTGAAGCATTTATGCTAACCACCATGCTACCGTGCTGCCCCCAAAAAAATAAAATAAAAGCAGAAAATACTGGATAAACTCAGCAGGTCTGGCAGCATCTGTGGAGAGAGACAGAATTAATGTCCCTGTTCTAAACTATCCTTTTACAAAATTATTCATTGTATTCTGATTGGTTCAGTTCAGTATGATGATTTGTAATTTACATTTGTAATTTTATAATATTTGTAGAATGAAAGCAAACATTAATACACAGAGAATTTGGTGCACCTGAAAAGCTCAATAGGACACTTGTACTCCATCAGTCCAGAGTCTGTAGAGCAATATTGGAACATTTCTCACATTATAATGCATTGCAAATGTTTTGTTTAATGATTGGCGTTTCGGGTTAATCCAGATTCTGTCAAGATAATAATTTCGACCTTTTGAAATGACAGTAAATAACTTTAAATATTTTTAAAAGATTTTATTTCACAGAATCACAGAATTGTTAACGGTGCAGGAGGAGCCTTTTAGTCCATTGTGTCTGCACCGGCTCTCCAAGCAAGCATCATGGGCGCGATTCCCGAGGCCGCGCCGGTTGGGAGAATCGCCGGCCGCGCTATTTTATCGCGCGACGCCGTCCCGCCATTCTCCAAACCGGCGAGAATGGTCCCGTCGAGTTCAGCGCCGCGCCAGCCGGAGAATTGCCCGAGACACACAACGGCGATTCTCCGGTACCCCCGCCATTCTCCGGCCCGGATGGGCCGAGCGGCCGCTCCGACCCAACAGGTTCCCGCTGGCGCCGTCCACACCTGGTCGCTGCCGGCGGGAACTGTGCAGGAACGCTGGGGGTGGGGGGGCGACCTGTGCGGGGGGAAGGGGGATTCCGATGGGGGTCTGGCCCGCGATCGGGGCCCACCGATCGGCGGGCCGACCTCTCTAAAGGAGGACCTCCTTTCCTCTGCTGCCCCGCAAGATCTATCCGCCATCTTCTTGCGGGGCGGCCTCGGGGAGGACAGCAACCGCGCATGTGCGGGTTGGCGCCGGCCAACTTGCGCATGCGCGGGTGACTTCATTTATGCGACGCCGGCTGCGTCATTTATGTGGCGCCGCTTTTTATGTGGCGCCAAGGCCCAGCGCGCATAAAATGCGCAACGCCGCTGCTAGCCCCCTGGGGGCGGGCTCCGACAGCGGAGTGAAACACTCCGGTTTTCACTCCGCCGTCGGGACTTTGTCTCCGTTTCGGAGAATCGCGCCCCATGTCTTAGTGCCACACCCCTGCCTCTCCCCCCCCCCCCCCCCCCCCCGGAGCTTTGTACATTGTTTCTATTCAAGTAATCACGTAGTGTCCTCTTCAATGCCTCAATTGAACCTGCCTTCACCACGCTTCCAGGCAGTGTATTCCAGAGCCGAACCACTCGTATGAAAAAGTTTTTTTTTCCAGAATTGCTCTGTTTTAACTTTTGTGGAATACATCTTGTTAAACCAAATTGATGTTACCTCCGTTGAAATGTTAAAATTGTTGAAGCACAGCTGACGTAACACTGAATCATCTGGCTGTCAAACCCAGTAATCTTTCTCAGATATTTATCTACTATTCTTGGACAGGGACAAAATACTGCAGATGCTAGAAGTCTGAAATAAAGACAGAAAACGCTGGAAATATTCGGGTTAGGCAACACCTATGGGAAAAGAACCATTAGTGTTTCAGGTCAATGACCTTTCATCAGAACTGGGAACACTCCTTTCTAATGAAAAAGCAATTTGCTTCAACTTCTTTCAGTTTATTATACTATATTCGCTGTTCAAGATGCATTCTCCTCTACATTAGAGAAACCAAACTCCGATTGGTCGATTGCATTGTGGAACACTTCCAGCTGTTCTCACTGCACAAAGAGATTTCGAACATCATCAGACCTGATGAGGCACCAGCGAATTCACACCGGGGAGAGATCGTTCATCTGCTCTTGAGTATGGGAAGGGATTCACTCAGTCATGCAACCTGCTGAGACACCAACAGATTCTCAAGTGATGACATGGCTTGGATTCTCCGGTTATTGTGGGCAACATTGTAGCACAGTGGTTAGCACTGTGGCTTCAAAGTGCCAGGGTCCGAGGTTTAGTTCCTGGCTTGGGTCACTGCCTGTGCGGAGTCTGCACATTCTCCCTTTGTCTGCGTGGGTTTCCTCCGGGTGATCCGGTTTCCTCCCACTAGTCCCGAAAGATGTGCTGTTAGGTCATTTGGACATCCTGAATTCTCCCTCTGTGTACCCGAGCAGGCGGCGGAATGTGGCGACTAGGGGCTTTTCACAGTAACTTCATTCCAATGTAAGCCTACTTGTGACAGTAAAGATTATTATTATTAATCACATCCAGGACTGAACCACATTCATTCTGACAGATGATGAAGTGGGAGGGGGGAATCGCCCATTATAATGTTGGTGGAAACTTGGAAGTAACTGTCTTAGCCTTTCAGAATGTTTCTCTTCTCCACTGAGTTTATAGTGGGAGATTTGGGGAAATTCCACCCCAGATTCTAATGTAAGTACCATTTTTGAGGATTGTATTGAAATTTTATCATGGTCGTGTTCGGAAAACAAGGGGAATTTAAGGGATTTGTATTGATAAACATTAGAAATAATGTAGGGTTTTAGGTGTATTTTATCTTTGTGCCTGGAAAGGTGAAACCTACAGTAAGATTCTTGCTGGAAAAAGTGTTTGTATATGTGGGTATTGGTTTAAGTTCCAACTGTGTTTCTTTTGTGCTTGGAGAAGGCTGCGGCCTGAAGAATAAATAGTAATAGCAGGGGCGTTGCTTAGCAACAGGCCACCTTCTTTTGTTCTTCGTTATAAGTTTTAGTTAAGGTAATCGAGAGGAGTGGAGACAGGATCTCATTGAGTGAACATCTCTCAACTCTGCCAGAAGAAAGACTTGGACAGGATGGGGGCTGTGAAGAGGCAAGCTTCCTAAAGTACAGTTGCAATCCAGATAACCAGGGAATTGGGACAGAGAGTTTGCATGAGAGATGACATGAGTTAAGGGAACAGAGACCGAGGTATTGTGCAGAAGAATTCAAGGAAGAGTTAACAAAGTGTTCTGATTTAACTAGATTTAAAGTGGGACAGCAGACCTCTGAGGTAGATGAATGTTTGATGTCATTTTAATACCGTCTGGGAATTGAAAAGTTTAAAGCAATTGTGAACAGTTTGCATAGCAGTCAAGACAAAGAAATCCTAAAGGGGTTGGTGTGAAATCCTTGACTCGATTCATTGTGAAAGGTGGAACGCAAGTTTTTTTTTGAAAGCCATTTGAAAACCTGGCTGGATTTCGGAATACAAACTGCCAAGGGAAAGCATTATTAAGAAAGAAAAATTTAAAGTGTATTTTTGGGAGTTGAATTTAGACACCCATGTGACAATTATCGGGAAGGATTTTGAGGAGAAAACCACAGACACTAACTTGGGTTCAGAACTGAGTGTGTGTTTGATCACAGTCATCTTGTGTGCTTAAAAGGGACTTGCTGTTAATTAGACTATTGTATTTTAAGGTTTACTTTGTAATCCATGTTAATCTTTAAATCTGTGTGTATTTGTTAAGCTAAGGGAAGAGAAGGAACATTGTATTATCCAATCTTTCCTAAATTTTTTCTTGTTAAAACTAATTAGCAGTCCTGTGACTCTGTTCCTATGTTTTATTAAAATTAAAGTAAATGTTATGGGGAGAGTTTCTCTGTCAGCCGACCTTAGAATTGCAAAACATGATTGGGCGGAGAATCGGTTCCGACACCAAAATCGCGACGGTTGCCGATTTCAAGCCAAATCGCAATTCTCTGTCACCTCGGCTTCAGTGCGTTACAGAACGCCCATACAGTAAGCGCTTTGCATATCATTAGCGGGCCTATTCACCAATGGGCCGATGGCACGGTTCACTTGTGCTTTTAAAAATCGTGAAACCAGTGTCGTGGCTGATGAGGGAGAGAGAGGGGTACGGAAAGTGTCCAACATGGCCATAGTTTGCTGACAGTTGTGCCGCTGGCCGGGGGGCTTCTGCCAGGTCTGGGGGGAGTAGCGGGGGGTGGCCAGGAGGTGGGCTGTGGGGCCCGGGTGGACGGGAATGGAGCACCATTCCCGCAGCCTGCATGGCGGCCATGCAGCTGGACACGCCGCTGACTGCCCACTGTGAACTTAGGGCCACCAGTCATATGGGTCCCAGGGCATTCTCCCCGGTGCCTTCTGGCCCCAGCTGACCCATCAATGAGATGGACACATTCAATGCAAACAGTGCCACCTTGTTGGCTGGGATAAGTGTGTGTTGGGATTGTAATGTGTCTACGCGGCTACAGCTTGTCAGCCTCTCGAGTGTCAATCCTGGACCCGGTGAATCCCGCACCGGTTTTCATTGGAATCGATTGTGTTCCTCGTGGCACCGGTGCTAGCCCCTCCACTATCACTGAATCAGTTTGTCGCCTATTTTGTTGTCGTGAAAGTCCACAAATCCTGCCCCGGCGCCAACACTTGGTCTCAGGCCCGAAGAATCCAGCTCATGGTCTTTTGAGCCAGGATTTCATTCTGGAATCTTCCTGTCCAGTCATAATATCAACTGGGATCATAATGATATCTCAGCACGGAATCGATAATACTGTTTGCTAATTCCAGGGCATGTTATCAATATCTTTCCTACGCTTCCAAGGCATGGATGGACAGTCGATGGTCTGGAGAATTAGGACATCACTGCAAGAATGATCTGAAATAGGAAAGTCAAAATAATCTAGGCTAAGGAGTCGAAGGCCCAAAAATATGATGGTGGTGACAGCATGTGATTCAAATCCATGGTATAAAATTGCCTCGAGGAGAAGCTACCACCAGGCAAAGACAATACTAAATAAGCAGATGAGATAAAGACGTAAATGGGAAGGGCAGAAATAAAACAGCAAATAAAGGCAATTGTCGACGGTTTTCATTTAGGGTATTACAAACAGGCAATATGCAATTGAACTTGTCCTCAAAGTCATTGGAAATGGTAATCTTTCTCTGCAGATGGTTGTGGTTTGGAACACAGCAAAAGTGAATCGGGATGGTGAAGTTGGGGTGCTGGCAAAAGCTCACACTGAAGTTGACATTCAGGTGATGAAAATAGCTTCCTTTGACGATACCAGGTAAGATGCTCAATATTTTTATCTTGACCTTTCTCTCTAAATTGATGTATTTCCCTCCAACCCTTTCCCTGTAAGGTGGCAATGCATTTCTCTCCTAATATAGCATAGTTTTTTCCCTCCCTACTTTGGTATAACTGATGATGCAAAGTTTTCCTGATTTCCATTTCCATTCAGTATTGGAAAATTGGAAACTGCCTGTAAATATGAGAGGGTATTGTGAATTTAGTTAAAGTAGTGATTTCACAAAGAACGTACAGCACAGAAACAGGCCATTTAGCCTAACTAGTCTCTGCTGGTGTTTGTACTCTACTCAAATCTCATTTCAATCTTAGCAAACCTTTGTATTCCCTTTCATCTAATGTACTTGCAGTTTCCTTTTGAAAGCATCTAAGCTATTCATTTCAGCCACTTCCTGCGGTAATGAGTTCCTCAGTGTAACCACTCTGAGTAAAAACATTTCTCTGCTCAATTTGTTAGTAACTATCTTGTACTTATAGCTCCCAGTGGAATCATTCACTCAGCATCTACACTGTCAAGCCCAATTATTTTGTGACATCTATCTTTTTTCTGAAAGAAAAGACTATTTTAACATTGTTACTTCTGAAATTGAATACCCCTAGAAACAGGTCCCAGTTCTTTGTGAGCATTTTAAATTGTTTTATTGATGCTGTTATTGAATTGTTCACCTGTGTAGCTCCATCCCTTTGCTCTTGATCCCATTCAGTTTCTTCTTCCAAGTGTGATGGCAACCTGTGTGACGATGTGATTGTACAGTGATTGGTTTGTTTATCTTACAGGATGGTGTCGTGTGGAAGAGATAATATTCGCCTGTGGCGTGTGCGGAATGGGGCACTGCGGTCTTGCCCAGTAAACCTGGGTGAATATCATTGTTTGGAATTTACAGATGTCGCGTTTGAAGAAGGGCAGCTGGCTGACAAAGATCCTGCTGATCGAATGCTGTAAGGGCAAAAGCGAACAAAAACAAAGTTTGATAAGATCAGTTGCATGTCATCTAACCTATGCGGTGCTTTGAACTATTTTGATTAGCCTTCCAGTGTATAGAACATTACAGCGCAGTACAGGCCCTTCGGCCCTCGATGTTGCGGCGACCTGTGAAACCCCTCTAAAGCCCATCTACACTATTTCCTTATCGTCCATATGCCTATCCAATGATCATTTGAATGCGTTTAGTGTTGGCGAGTCCACTACTGTTGCAGGCAGGTCATTCCACGCCCTTACTACTCTGAGTAAAGAACCTACCTCTGACATCTGTCCTATATCTATCTCCCCTCAATTCAAAGCTATGTCCCCTCATGCTGGACATCACCATCCGAGGAAAAAGGCTCTCGATGTCCACCCTATCTAATCCTCTGATCATCTTGTATGCCTCAATTAAGTTCCCTCTTAACCTTCTTCTCTCTAATGAAAACAGCCTCAAGTCCTTCAGCCTTTCCTTATATGATCTTCCCTCTATACCAGGCAACATCCTTGTAAATCTCCTCTGTACCCTTTCCAATGCTTCCACATCCTTCCTATAATGTGGCGACCAGAACTGCACACAATACTCCAAATGCGGCCGCACCAGAGTTTTGTACAACTGCAACATGACCTCATGGCTCCGAAACTCAATCCCCAATAAAAGCTAACACACCGTACGCCTTCTTAACAACCCTCTCAACCTGGGTGGCAACTTTCAGGGATCTATGGACATGGACACCGAGATCTCTCTGCTCGTCCACACTACCAAGAATCTTACCATTAGCCCAGTACTCTGCCTTCCTGTTATTCCTTCCAAAATGAATCACCTCACACTTTTCTGCATTAAATTCCATTTGCCACCTGTCAGCCCAGCTCTGAAGCTTATCTATGTCCCTCTGTAACTTGTAACATCCTTCTGCACTGTCCACAACTCCACCGACTTTAGTGTCATCTGCAAATTTACTCACCCATCCTTCTACGCCCTCCTCCAGGTCATTTATAAAAATGACAAACAGCAACGGCCCCAAAACAGATCCTTGTGGCACACCACTAGTAAATGGACACCAGTCAGAGCATTTCCCATCAACCACCACTCTTTGTCTTCTGTCAGCTAGCCAATTTCTGATCCAAACTGCAAAATCACCCTGAATCCCATGCCTCTGTATTTTCTGCAATAGCCTACCGTGGGGAACCTTATCAAACGCTTTACTGAAATCCATATACACCACATCAACTGCTTTACCCTCATCCACCTGTTTGGTCACCTTCTCGAAGAACTCAATGAGGTTTGTGAGGCACGACCTACCCTTCACAAAACCATGTTGACTATCTCTAATCAAATTATTCCTTTCCAGATGATTAAACATCCTATCTCTTATAAACCTTTCCAAGGCTTTTCCCACAACAGAAGTAAGGCTCACTGGTCTATAGTTACCGGGGTTATCTCTACTCCCCTTCTTGTACAAGGGGACAACATTTTCTATCCTCCAGTCCTCTGGCACTATCCCTGTAGACAAAGATGACTTAAAGATCAAAGCCAAAGGCTCAGCAATCTCCTCCCTAGCTTCCCAGAGAATCCTAGGATAAATCCCATCCGGCCCAGGGGACTTATCTATTTTCACACTTTCCAGAATCGCTAACACCTCCCCCTTATGAACCTCAAGCCCTTCTAGTCTAGTAGCCTGTATCTCAGTATTCTCCTCGACAACTTTGTCTTTTTCCTGTGTGAATACTGATGAAAAATACTCATTTAGCACCTCTCCTATCTCCTCGGACTCTACGCACAACTTCCCACTACTGTCCTTGACTGGCCCTACTCTTACCTTAGTCATTCTTTTATTCCTGACATACCTATAGAAAGCTTTAGGGTTATCCTTGATCCTACCTGCCAAAGACTTCTCATGTCCTCGCTTGGCTCTTCTTAGCTCTCTCTTAAGAGCCTTCCTAGCTAACTTGTAACTCTTAAGCGACCCAACTGAACCATCACGTCTCATCTTCACATAAGCCTCCTTCTTCCTCTTGACAAGTGTTTCAACTGCTTTAGTAACCCATGGTTCCCTCACTCGACCACTTCCTCCCTGCCTAACAGGTATATACTTATCAAGGACACGCAGTAGCTGTTCCTTGAACATGCTCCACATTTCCATTGTGACCATCCCCTGCAGTTTTCCTCTCCAGGCGATGCATCCTAAGTCTTGCCTCATCGCATCATATTGCCTTTCCCCCAGCAATAACTCTTGCCCTGCGGTTTATACCTATCTCTTTCCATCGCTAAAGTAAACGTAATCGAATTGTGGTCACTATCACCAAAATGCTCACCTACCTCCAAATCTAACACCTGTCCTGGTTCATTACCCAGCACCAAATCCAATACGGCCTCGCCTTTTGTTGGCCTATCTACATACTGCATCAGGAAACCCTCCTGCACACATTGGACAAAAACGGATCCATCTAAAGTACTTGAACTATAGTGTTCCCAGTCAATATTTGGAAAGTTAAAGTCCCCCATAACAACTACCCTGTTATTTTCGCTCCTATCCAGAATCATCTTTGCAATCCTTTCCTCTACATCTCTGGAACTTTTCGGAGGCCTATAGAAAAGCCCTAACAGGGTGACCTCTCCTTTCCTGTTTCTTAACTCAGCCCATACTACCTCAATATTCGAGTCCTCATCAAATGTCCTCTGAGCCACCGTAATACTGTCCTTGACTAACAATGCCACCCCTCCCCCTCTCTTACCACCTTCCCTGAACTTACTGAAATATCTAAACCCCGGCACCTGCAACAACTATTCCTCGCCCTGCTCTATCCATGTCTCCGAAATGGCCACAACATCGAAGTCCCAGGTACTAACCCATGCCACAAGCTCACCCACCTTATTCCGGATGCTCCTGGCATTGAAGTAGACGCACTTTAGACCACCTTCCTTCCCTTCCTTCCTGCCGGTACACTCCTGCAACTTTGAAACCTTACTCATGACCTCACTACTCTCAGCTTCTTGTGTACTGGAGCTACAATTCAGGTTCCCAATCCCCTGCTGAACTAGTTTAAACCCTCCTGAAGAGCATTAGCAAACCTCCCCCCGAGGATATTAGTACCCCTCTGGTCCAGGTGTAGACCATCCCGTTTGTAGAGGTCCCACCTACCCCAGAATGAGCCCCAATTGTCCAGGAATCTGAAACCCTCCCTCCTGCACCATCCCTGCAGCCACGTGTTCAACTGCTCTCTCTCCTTATTCCTCAACTTGCTAGCACGTGGCACGGGCAACAACCCAGAGATAATAACTCTGTTTGTTCTAGCTCTAAGTTTCCACCCTAGCTCCCTGAATTCCTACCTTGCATCCCTATCCCTTTTCCTACCTATGTTGTTGGTACCTATGTGGACCATGACTTGGGGCTGCTCCCCCTCCCCCTTAAGGATCCCGAAAACACGATCTGAGACATCGCGGACCCTGGCACCTGGGAGGCAACACACCAACCGCGAGTCTCTCTCATTCCCACAGAATCTCTTTTCTATCCCCCTAACTATGGAGTCTCCAATGACTAATGTTCTACTCCTTTCCCCCCTTCCCTTCTGAGCAACAGGGACAGACTTTGTGCCAGAGACCTGTACCCCATGGCTGACCCCTGGTAAGTCGTCTCCCCCCCCCCCCCCCAACAGTATCCAAAGCGGTATACCTGTTACTAAGGGGAACGACCACAGGGGATCCCTGTACTGACTGCTTACCCCCAGCCCCTCTCACTGTCACCCATCTATCTTTATTCTTTGGCGTAACTACCTCCCTGAAGCTTCTATCTATGACCCCCTCTGCCTCCCAAATGATCCGAAGTTCATCCAGCTCCAGCTCCAGTTCCCTAACACGGTTTTTGAGGAGCTGGAGTTGGGTGCACTTCCCACAGATGAAATCAGCAGGGACACTGACGGCGTCCCTCACCTCAAACATTCTGCTGGAGGAGCATTGTACTGCCTTCCCTGACATCACCTCTAGATTTAAAAAAACAAGAAAAAGAAAGGAAGAGCTTACCTGATATTCCCTCAAACCCTGCTCCCGCTGAAAGGTAAGCAAATTTAAAGGCACTCACTCACCTTCATGACAGGACCCTGATCCCGCTTCCCAACGACCGTGGGTTTATTTTGGTTAGAGGAGGAGCTAGGGGGGGAAACACTGAGGAAGTGTTTCAGGTTTAACTGTCACTTGACAACAGCCTCTCCACAAACCACCTACAAATTTGGCTGACCGCACTGCACGTATGTAAATTTCCCCAGAACAGCCAATCAGCAGCTCTGCTCTGCTGCCCTCTGCTGGATGCTTGCCTTCACTCGAACTCCTCGGGTCTCTTTCGCAGGTACACCTTCAAATTTGGCTGACCGCACTGCACGTATGCAAATTTCCCCGGAACAGCCAATCAGCAGCTCTGCTCTGCTGCCTTCTGCTGGATGTTACATATTATGTATCCTTTTAAAGGGCTTTAAACACATTTATTTACACAGAGTGAATATATTACCTATCCAGTTACTTAACCATGTAGCAAAGACTCTGCTTTAAAGAACTTTTTGGTTCATCGTCGAGCAGTTAATTGTTAAGGCATGACCTGCATCATGTTGAGATTTTTATTGACTTCAATGCTCGCCCTAAAAGTTAATAGAATAGAATCCCTACAGTGTAGAAGGAGGCCATTCGGCCCATCGAGTCTGCACCGATCTTTGGAAAGACCACCCTACCTAGGTCCAATCCTCCGTCCTTTCTTGCACCCCATCTTAAAGGGCAATACTTTTTTTAGCATGGCCAATACACCTAACCTGCACATCTTTGGACTGTGGGAGGAACCCCACACAGACACGAGGAGAAAGTGCACACTCCACACACAGTCACCCGAAATTGGAATCGAACCCATGTCCCTGGTGCTGTGAGGCAGCAGTGCTAGCCACTGTGCCACCCAATATTTCAAACAAATTTGAGGGTTTGCCATTCTTAAAACTGCATTTGTAGATTAAAGTATTTAAAAAATGAACAGAATGGTGTGAGGCTAATGGCTGAACTGAACGTTCTATACGGAATAAGGATAGAAGCTGAAATAAACACAGCAATGTTCTGATGGTCACAGCAATTTAGAAACAAGATTAAGATTCTTGGGACGGCACTGTGGTGCAATGGTTAGCACTGCTGCCTCACGGCGCCGAGGACCTGGTTTCAATCCTGGCCCCGGGTCACTGTCCGTGTGGGATTTGCACATTCTCCCCGTGTCTGCGTGGGTCTCACCCCCACAATCCAAAGATGTGCAGGGTAGGTGGATTGGCCACGCTAAAATTGCCCCATAATTTGAATATTAAAAAAAAACATTCTTAATGTTTACTCTTACAGAAATATACCACGGTTATATTTAAGTTTCGGAACAGAAGTAATGGAGTAGATGTCTGTCATCTTCACCTTGGTGGAAAGCTGCTGGAGCCAATACCCTGCCTTTTAAAAGAACGTGTTTTGATATTTATTTTGTTGATTTTTCAGTGGAATCAAGTACAGATAGCTGATTTTCTCCACCAGATTAATGCCCGAGGATGAAGACAATAATCTGTCCCAGACACAACTTGTTTAATTTAAACTTCTGTGATTTCAGCTTGGAGGTTGTTGATATTTTGAATTTTTCTTTTAATTTAGGGTACCCAATTATTTTTTTCCAATTTAGCATGGCCAATTCGCCTACCCGGCATATCTTTTTGGGTTGTGGGGGTGAGACCCACGCAGACATAGGGAGAATGTGCAAAATCCACATGATAGTGACCCGGGGTTGTGATCGAGCCCGTTGACGTGAGGCAGCAGTGCTAACCAGTGCGCCACTGTGCTGCGACTGATCTTTTCAAATTATAAATTAATTTAATCGCAATAATTTTCATGCTCATCCAGAATACATTGGCAATCATGTATTTTCAACTGTTGATAAATTTGCTTGTTTGGTGACTCTGCTAAGGCCGTCAGCAATCCTTGTTTTGGTGTCAGCCATGGCTCAGTTGGTGAACTGTTTCTTCCCTTCGAGGTTGTGTATTCGCGTCCCAATGCAGCTACTTCAGCACACAATATGTCGGCTGACATTCTATTTTAGTATTGAGTGAGCGCTGCACTGTTGAAGGGGCTGTCTTTTTGGATGAGACATTACACCAAGCCCCTTCTGCCTTGTCAAGTGGACATGAAAGTGCTTGCTCAAATTGATTGCCACATTTCCTACATAACAAAATGTTGACTGCAAAATTAGTTAGAAAACACTGCGGTCATGGAAGGCTCTATAAAAATGCACCTATTTTGTTTTTCATTAATTACATTGGGAAATTAGATATGGTAACCAATTTGCATCAAATGTACATTTATTTCTATTATTGTACATAATTGCAGCTTTGCATGCAGTAAAAGTGGGCACATCATCGAAATCGATTATAAAAATGTTGTGATTAAGAATGCACGTCGCTTGTTTCCCTCGCAGCAAAAGCATGCACAACAACGGGAAATAACGTTCAATTCAGGTAAGCAGCAACATTTCTGTGCAAACTTAATTTTTCTGCAGTTTTCTGCATAAAAATTCAACAAAATGAAACTTCACAAAATAAATGTGAATTGGTGCATTGAAATTATTGGAAAATTAGTCCATTGTAGCAGTATAGCTGTACTGAAATTGCCACTTCCACTGTGCAATCCCTGGAGAAAAAAATGTGTTTTGATTGTTCGTGGCAGAGTGATGGGCTGGAGATTTGATTTCTCTCTCTCTAATTAAGAAGAGTTGGTGATTCCTATTATTAAGAGGATTGAATTATGATGATGGGCTAAAAGAGACTGAAATTTCCCTGTTTGAAAGGAGGTGAAATTGAAGGAACCGCAAAGGCTTTCAGCAGAAGAAATTAATATGGAGCACCATTTAAAATTTAATCTTACTGCATGAAAAGGAAATGTAGGAATAAATCCTAGACCAGAAACCCCACATTTTTGGTGCAATCAGTTAGGGACTTTTTGTTTAAAGTAGACAAAGTTGAGATTCAAGGCACTTGCTAAGAGAGTAAAGCCACAAGATTTCCACCGGTTTTGAACAAATAAAAATAAACTTTACTATACAGGGTCAGAAAGATAAAACAATTTACACTGTCTGTCTTATATTTCAGTATTCAGGGTTCATGTGAGATACATGTGAATTAACAGACAAACAGATCGAACACATCATATTGCAGAATCAATGCCAATACGACCAAGACAGTCAATAATCCACCCAGATATCAGTCAACCAATCTCATTGAAACTCACGTCTGTCTCACAGGGGATTCCAGTCTTCACTTTCAAAGATCTTGCCTTGGAATTCTCCAAAGGTCGCTCTAACACGGACTGCCTCTGCCCACTTTGCAGGATTTCAATCTCTCCTCCCGAGACTGCATTCCAGCACTAACTCCCAAGCACAACTTCAGCTCTTTGGCTGTGCCAAGCATCACACCACTACTTCAAAGGGGTACCTTTTTGCCCCAATAGCCCGCAGCACAGAATCACCAACTTTCTGCTTTTTTCGTTCTCCAGGGCTTCTTCTGAGCCCTAGACTGCTGATCACAGCCATTTTGCTGCTGGGCGCCTGTTTCTTTGCTCCTCTATTTCTTTCTTATCCGGGGGCTCTCCCTGACGTCTGTCTGGGACTCTTGATTATAGTGCATGGCTTCTGGGTCACATGACCCAATATTGGCAGCATTTTCTTAGAAATGATGGGTTTGTGTGTGTCAGAAACCTAACTGACCTGCGTTACAAGTTCCAAGCTTACCTCGTCGAAAGTGGAGGCCGGGAACTACGACTGCCAGCACACTCAAAAACGCTGGATCACACATGTATTGCCCGCTCTGACATGCATATACGCAAGCCCCCAGAGGTGTGCTGGGAGTTGTAGTTCGTGGCCTCCACTTTCTGAAAGAGCCATCTCACCTCGGCCCCATCCTCGCCCTATCCCCGGAAACCTTTGACACTTAGGGCAATTTAGCACGCCTAATCCACCTAACCTGCACATCTTTGCACTGTGGGAGGAAACCGGAGCACCGGAGGAAACCCACGCAAACACGGGGAGAACGTGCAAACTCCACACAGTCACCTGAGACTGGAATTGAACCCGGATCCTTGGTGCTGTGAGGCAGCAGTATGCCACTTTATTGTTTTAAATCCATGATGATTTTAGAGCTTCTTTATTGTTCTAAAACCAGTGAATACCTGGCACACCTTCGCTGTAAACGTGAAATTATTCTGAATCAACAGAGAAACTAGAAAGCCTTGCAGAGAAAAATATCTTAAGCCTAAAAGCTTGAACTCCAGAAAAACATTAACTAGAAGTCACCTCAGTGCATCCAAGATCCTTTATTTTTATTTTTTTTTAACCACTTAATCACCCTTTCCCCTGGGGTGTGTAGAGAGGGGGGTAGGGAAAGAGATATCAGATAGTCAGTTTCCTTTTTCTGTCAGCTTAATTATACCGAATAAAAGGTTAGTTACAAGCCTGGTGACTGCAGTTTATTGGGCTTTAGGATTTTTAAAAACATTAAATTTTATTTGTGTCGCGACTCCGGGTCAAGTGGAGCTGGAATTGATTATTGATCACTGGCGAGGGTTTGGTTACATTTACAGGGGATGTCAGTGTTGTTGGCTAGGCCTGCATTTGTTGCCTATACTTAGTTGCCCTTGAGAAGGTGGTGGTGAACTGCCACCATGAACCACTGCACTCCCTTTGGTGTAGTCCACCTACTGTGCTGTTAGGGAGAGAATTCCAGGATTTTGACCCCCGCGACAGTGACTTGAAGGATTAATCATTGTAATGCACCATAACGTTCAGCAGGTGGTGCTGTGCTGCACTTAATATCTTTAAGTGGATGGGGCATGATTGCATTAATCTGCCCAAGATGATTATCTGTCTGCCACTAATATGATGTAAAATTTAAAATACAATCTCAGACTTTCTGTGTAAAGCTTCAGAAAGTAAGTTAAAATGTTATGGTCTTGGAAGTGGGATGTACAGGTTACATATCAACACCCAAGATGTAATGAGTTTTCTGTTTGTCCTAGATCTGTTCTGCGACTGTCCTCTCTTGTAATTAAAAATGCATATTTCGGACAGCACGGTGGCACAGTGGTTAGCATTGCTCCCTACGGCGCTGAGGACC
This sequence comes from Scyliorhinus canicula, assembly GCF_902713615.1. Taxonomy (NCBI): domain Eukaryota; kingdom Metazoa; phylum Chordata; class Chondrichthyes; order Carcharhiniformes; family Scyliorhinidae; genus Scyliorhinus; species Scyliorhinus canicula. Next base: position 7,710,639 of record NC_052160.1, on the reverse strand, counting down.
CGGGTTCGAATCCCGGCCCTGGGTCACTGTCCGTGTGGAGTTTGCACATTCTCCCCGTGTTTGCATGGGTTTCACCCCCACAACCCAAAAGATGTGCAGGGTAGGTGGATTGGCCACGCTAAATTGCCCCTTAATTGGAAAAAAAAATAATTGGGTACTCTAAATTTATATTTAAAAAAATACATATTTCAGATACACTGTGCATTTAATTATGAATTTCTCGTTTGATAATTTGTGACCCATTCTGTATGGTATTGTATTCTGTAGAGTAGTTGGTGCTTCACATAGTCTCAGCCTCTTTTGTAAGTCTCACGTGGATTAGACCTGACAGAATGGACTTTCCATTTCCACAGAAAAACTGTGAAACTTGGAACATGTCCTTCCTTTGCTGCTTAATTATGCATTGTAGCAACATACAGACACTAGTTTGAATGGTGCAAAAGGAGTTAGGAGGAAGTGTACATCGTTATCAAGAGCATCTTGATCTGTTTCAAGTTTGAAACTCTTATGTTTTTATGATAATCTTTGAGACATGAATTGATGTGCTATTTTTTTTAAATTCCAGGTGCTGGCATTGCCATCAATAGTATCAGTGTTTCTGCTGCTTTCTGTGCCACAGGATCCGATGATGGTTACTTGCGTCTCTGGCCTTTGGATTTCTCCACTGTCTTTCTTGAAGCAGGTGACTTCCTATTGCTACTTCATCCAGTAGGTTGGCTGTGGTTCTGTACACGTTATTATAAATTGATCTGTCAAGTTCAGTCTTTCCTCCCCACCATCTCTTCCTCTGCATGGCTCTCTGATTTGGAACAATCAGGCGATTTGCTTCCAGGCTTCTGCTTAGCCATTCATAAGATGAGCTTTGAGAGTTCCAAAGTTTAGATTGCACGATATAAACTGGCCTGTGTAGGTTCTCCTTGGTGAAGGGAATGTTTGCGTAATTGATGCGAGAACTGAAATGGGACAAGTTCTGTTGGAAGGCATTAGCTGGAGGCTGAAAATGAGAGCATTTGCATGTATTCGTAGCTGATAAGTTCTTTTGCAGAAAGACCAGAAACTGCTGTTGGCACTCTGCCTTTTTTGGAACCAGAGTTGAATTGGGTTTCATGAGTGCCCATGTTACGATGAGTGAGATGGTTGCAATGAACTCTCAACTTCACTTGGTATTGCTTAGTATGCCATTCGGAAGCTGCTCCCAAGATCTGATTTTACTTGGGCAGGATTGAAGTTCATGATTGTCAGTTGTCATAATGACCAAGTCATGACTATCCTCTTTGATGAGAAAGAAGTAAATGGGTTTTCTGCTCCAAGGTGACTTTTGCGAGTCTTGGAAGTTCAGAATGTCTTAACAATCAAGCACCTGAATAAGGTAGTTCTGCATACTTCAAGGCCTGTTTGAATTCTCTAATGGAACAGGGACAGTAAATCCATCACTTGAGGGTGGAAATTCTGGCTCAGTTGCAGAGAATTCTATGTGCCAATGTTTTATAGTCTAGTTCCATCTTGAAAATTAGTCTCGTGCTTTGTACTTAGGCTGTGTAATTTTAACCTCAGTGAGACCCCTGTGCACACTTGGCGATTTCTAAATCTTGGGTCCACCAACTTGTACCATAGTTCTCTGTACTTGGGTAAGTGTGAACTGTTTCTTAGATTAATGTCACATCGAATAAATTACCCAAAAAATTGGGAATCCTTCTTGTTGAAAAGGAAGCAGGTATGAAAATTGGCTTCTGATATATTTTGTTCTTGACATTGGCAGTAAAATGTCTTTCGCTCCCTTAAAAAAATGCACTACTGCATTGTTTAAAAAAAAGTAAGTTGGCAATTTCAGTATGGCATAAATTTATTAATAAATGGCTGGTCAGACAGACTTAAACTCCTTCATCTATCTGTAGAACACGAAGGTGGTGTCAGCTTTGTAAGCATTGACCCTAAGGGACTGAAAGTGCTAGCAGCAACCACGACAGGTAACCTAGGATACCTGGATATACCGAGCAGAGGTTATACTACACTAATGAGGTCACATACAAACAGAATTCTGGCTATCTCAGTGGATGGAATAAGGAGGCATCTTGTTACTGTATCTGAAGACTGCACTATTCGTGTGTGGGACCTAGATTCTATGCAACAGGTGCGTATGGTCAGGTTGGCAGGTGAAGAATTTTATCTTGTAAAAGTATTGAGTGGCTGTCGTCTTTATTTGGAGTGTTTCCTTTGGGGAAAAATGACCTACTTTTTCTAAAATAACATTACTTTTATTTGTAACTGGCCTTTTAGGTTGCAAATATACTAAAATATGAAATGGGCCTTTAGCCTAAATTGTTTGCAATTCCCTTACATAGCTGCATGATCTGCGAAATAGTATAATTACTGTTGTCTGTTACTCACTGGTTAGTTCTCTTGAGAGATGTTTCTCGAAACATTTTACATACCTCTATTTTCCCCTCCCCCTCTCTCGCTTTCTTTCTTCCACTCTAAAGTAAAATTTACTCTCAACCTCTTGCAAAAAAACAAAGATTGTACTCTTAGTGATTTTGTGTTGCTCTGCATCTTCATGTTTCTTATTTGTATAGAATAGGATTTGTTTAACTTCAAATGAATATGTTTATTTACAGGTCATATGAATGTAGTTGCCTTGTAACTGAATACATGTTTTTCTAATAGTTATATGACTTTGTGAGTGCTGAAGAGACTCCGTGTGCTGTGACGTTTCACCCTACACAGCAGATTTTTGCATGTGGATTCAACAGTGGAGTAGTGAGAATTTTTAATGTGGGGAATTCCAGTCTCCTGACTGAGCAGAGGTGAGTGCTCAATTCTATAGCGGTACGTTTTTTAACAACTTTTTTAAATTTCAAAACTTATTTCGTGCAATCCAGCGGCGAAACCTATTTGCAGAATTTTCTGTGGTGTGGATGAATCGACAAGGGAGTCGAGGGTTAAGAGAGGTAGAGTTGAGGCTATAATCTGATCAGCCATGATCTTAAAAAAGGGTTGAGAGGGGACTACCCTACTACTCCTAATTGTGTTCTTGTGAGTGAGGTTTCAGTCTCAGGTTTTTGCTTATATTTCATGTGTGTGGTTTCCAGGCAGCACAGAGGAGAGGTGATTGGACTTGTGTTTTCACCCAACGGAGAATATATGTACAGTGCTGGATCTCTGGGGTCATTGGCTCTGTACAATGCAGCTGAGGAGGATCACCATGTCATCAGGATCTTGGGTAAGTTACATAGTTTAGATTCAGAGTTTTAGTCCAAGTGATAACCACTTAAGCACTTGCAGCACATTCCAGTGGTCAATGTCTAAATTGCAAGTTGTTGTGGGATGTTTGTGAGGATATGTTTGGAGGGAAGCCTAGGAAAAGGTTGAATGGATTTGGATTTCATGGGTAACTGAGTGCAATGTGAAACCAAAATGGCTGCTATCCCATAACTGCAGCCAGTTATATTCTTACAATGAATATATGAACAAGGAGCAGGATTAGGCCATTCGGCATCTTGCGCCTACTCTACCATTTAATAAGATCATGATTGATCTGAAAGTAACCTCAAATCTGCATCCCGCCTCCTTCCGATAAGCTATCACCCTCTTGCCTACAAATGACCTATCCGCCTCTGCCTTAAAAAATATCTAAAGACTTTGCTTTTACTGCCTTTTCAGCAAGATTTCCAAAGGTCGCGCCAGGGATCCAGGTTCAATTCTGGCTTCGGGTGACTGTGTGGAGTTTGCACATTTTCCCCGTGTCTATGTGGGTGTCCTCCGGGTGCTCCAGTTTCACCCCACTGTCCAAAGATGTGCAGGTTAGGTGGATTGGCCATGCTAAATTTCCCCTTAGTGTCCAAACGGTTAGGTGGGGTTACAGGGAGAGGGTGGGGCGTGGGCCCAGGTAGGATGCTCTTTCGGAGGGTTGGTGCAGATTTGATGGGCCGAATGGCCTCCTCCTGCACTGTAGGGCTTCTATGACACTCGGAGAGAAAAATTTACCTCATCTCAGTTTTAAATGGACAACCTCTTATTTTGTTTTAATAAATTTAAGAGTACCCAATTAATTTTTTCCAATTAAGGGGCAATTTAGCGTGGTCAATCCACCTAGCCTGCACATCTTTGGATTGTGGGGGTGAGACCCACGCAAACACGGGGAGAATGTGCAAACTCCACACGGACAGTGACGCAGAGTCAGGATTGAACCTGGGATCTCGGACCTCTTATTTTTAAACAGTGCCCGCTAGTTCTAGATTCTCCCATAAAAGGCAGCGTCCTCTCTGTTATATTACGTTTTGTAATATCTTGTTACTCACTTGCTTACTGCCAGAATGGTCGTATGCTTGATTTTCAGTTACACTCAAAGTCTTCAAATAAAGCAAATAGTGAGCAACAATTATAAATTAATTGTGAGTTTGTTCACTCTTCAATAACTATAACTGTAGATTAGATTAATGAGATTAAATATATATAATGATTAACTACACCTGCACATTAAGCTATCTCGCTCTAACTCTGTTCACTAGTCACTCCTAACACGAAGAGGCGGGAACTCTGAGTTTACCTTTTTTAATATATATATATATATATTATATATCTCTGGTGCTGCCATCTAGTGGTTATCTAGCACTTGCTTATGGATGTTAACCCTTTACATGCATTCAGATGTACAGATCTCTACATCAATCCTGTCAAGACCCATCAGGTAGAATTGTGGGTAGCACAATCGCTTCACAGCTCCAGGGTCCCAGGTTCGATTCCGGCTTGGATCACTGTATGTGCGGAGTCTGCACATCCTCCCCGTGTGTGCGTGGGTTTCCTCCGGGTGCTCCGGTTTCCTCCCACAGTCCAAAGATGTGCAGGTTAGGTGGATTGGCCATGATAAATTGCCCTTAGTGTCCAAAATTGCCCTTAGTGTTGGGTGGGGTTACGGGGATAGGGGGAGGTGTTAACCTTGGGTAGGGTGCTCTTTCCAAAAGCCGGTGCAGACTCAATGGGCCGAATGGCCTCCTTTTGCACTGTAAATTCTATGTAAATACCAGGATCTTATATGCTCCAATCAAGTCACCTCTTTCTCTTCTAAACTCCAGCAAACCTAGACTAGCCAGAAACAATTATTCGGGATAGAATTAGCAGTCACATGGAAAGGTGTGGGTTGATTAGGTCGATCTGATCTGTTGTTTGTGGAATCACTTACATCTGCCAGTCACTTAATGCTTATGCTGTTGGCTCACAAGTAATCCTGTGTTGGGGGCAGCATGGTGGCGCAGTGGGTTAGCCCTGATGCCTCTCAGCGCCGAGGTCCCAGGCTCGATCCCGGCTCTGGGTCACGGTCCGTGTGGAGTTTGCACATTCTCCCCGTGCTTGCGTGGGTTTCTCCCCCACAAACCAAAGATGTGCAGGGTAGCTGGATTGGCCACACTAAATTGCCCCTTAATTGGAAAAAATGAATTGGGTACTCTCAATTTATAAAAAATAAAATTAAAAATTTTATGAGATTGGCACCTCATTTTAGTTATGCCTGATGCTACTCCTGGCATGCCCTCCTGCACTCTTCATGAACCATGGTTATTTCTCTGGCTTTGTGGTAATGGTAGAATGGGGGCTATGCTAGGTAATGAGATTATAGATGATGGTTGAGTACAATTCTGCTGCTGATGGCGCAAAACCAAAGCCCAGCCTTGAGTTGCTAGATCTGTCTGAAAATTATCTCATTTAGAATGATGGTAGTGCCACACAACACAATGGAGGGCGCGTTCAATGTGAAGATGGGATTTCCTCTCTAGAAGGACAGTGTGGTGGTCACTTCCACTGATACTGTCATGGACAGATCCATCTGTGGCAAGCAGGCAGGTTGGCGAGAATGAGGGTAAAGCGGTTGATGTGGTGTATATGGATTTCAGTAAGGCGTTTGATAAGGTTCCCCATGGTAGGCTATTGCAGAAAATACGGAAGTATGGGATTGAAGGTGATTTAGCGGTTTGGATCAGTAATTGGCTAGCTGAAAGAAGACCGAGGGTGGTGGTTAATGGCAAATGTTCATCCTGGAGTTCAGTTACTAGTGGTGTACCGCAAGGATCTGTTTTGGGGCCACTGCTGTTTGTCATTTTTATAAATGACCTGGAAGAGGGTGTAGAAGGATGGGTTAGTAAATTTGCAGATGACACGAAGGTCGGTGGAGTTGTGGATAGTGCTGAAGGATGTTATAAGTTACAGAGGGACATAGATAAGCTGCAGAGCTGGGCTGAGAGGTGGCAGATGGCGTTTAATGCGGAAAAGTGTGAGGTGGTTCACTTTGGAAGGAGTAACAGGAATGCAGAGTACTGGGCTAATGGCAAGATTCTTGGTAGTGTAGATGAACAGAGAGATCTCGGCATCCAGGTACATAAATCCCTGAAAGTTGCCACCCAGGTTAATAGGGCTGTTAAGAAGGCATATGGTGTGCTAGCCTTTATCAATAGGGGGATTGAGTTTCGGAGCCACGAGGTCATGCTGCAGCTGTACAAAACTCTGGTGTGACCGCACCTGGAGTACTGCGTGCAGTTCTGGTCACCACATTATAGGAAGGATGTGGAAGCTTTGGAAAGGGTTCAGAGGAGATTTACTAGGATGTTGCCTGGTATGGAGGGAAGGTCTTACGAGGAAAGGCTCAGGGACTTAAGGTTGTTTTCGTTAGAGAGGAGAAGGCTGAGAGGTGACTTAATAGAGACATATAAGATAGTCACAGAGGGTTAGATAGGGTGGACAGTGAGAGTCTTTTTCCTCGGATGGTGATGACCAACACGAGGGGACATAGCTTTAAATTGAGGGGTGGTAGATATAGGACAGATGTCAGAGGCAGTTTCTTTACTCAGAGAGTAGTAGGGGTGTGGAACGCCCTGCCTGCAATAGTAGTAGACTCGCCAACTTTAAGGGCATTTAAGTGGTCACTGGATTGACATATGGATGAAAATGGAATAGTGTAGGTCAGATAGGCTTCAGATGGTTTCACAGGTCGGCGCAACATCGAGGGCCGAAGGGCCCGTACTGCGCTGTAATGTTCTATGTTCTATGTTTTTCCTCCTTGTTGGTTCCCTCACCACCTGTAGCAGACCCAGTCTTGCAGCTACATCCCTTCGGACTTGGCTAGTTCAGTCTGTGGTGCTGCTGAACCACTCTTGGTGATGGACATTAAAATCTCCCACTCAGAGTGCATTCTGCGCCTGTGCCACCCTCAGTGCTTCCTCTAAGTGGTGTTCAACATGGAGAAGTACTGATTCACCAGCAGAGTTGGGGGTGGGTTTTGGTGGTAATCAGCAGGAGGTTCCTTGTCGATGTTTGTCCTGATGCCATGAGACTTGGTCCAGAACTGATGTTGAAGACCCTCAGGGCAACGCCCACCAGCTGTATGTCGCTGTCCCGCCACCTCTGCTGGGTCTGCCCTGCTGGTGAGAGAGGACTAACCCAGGGATGGTGGTGGTCATGTCTGGGACATTATCTGTAAGATATCATTGGGCTTTAAATAGGCTTAAACAAAGTTAGAGATTGATGGGATGAAAACTAAAAATGTTAATCTTCTAAAATCAGACAAACAAATTTTCTTTTGGCACTTTGGCCATAAAGCATTGCAACACTAACTACACTATAATAGTGACAACACTCCAAAAGCACGTCATTGGCTGTAAAGCACTTTGGAATGTCCAGGAGCTTTCAGACATGCAAAGTTCTTTCTTTATTGCCTGGATGCACTGTTACCTCTGGAGTCCTCCAAGGATCTATGCTTGGCCCTGTGCCATTTTATAACTGCAGGCTGTCCATTGGCCACATCATCTGAAAACATAGCAGGTTCCATATGTACACTCCAATACCCATCTCTACTGCATTAGCACCTCCATCAACTTTGCCACTGTTTATGATTTGTCACACTACCTGTCCTGAATCAAGCTCTAGCAATTTCATCTAAGTATTGGGAAGACTGATACCATTGTCTTCAGACTCACCACAAACCGTTCCCAGCCGCTGACTCCACTCCCCTGTTTGTCTGAGACCAAATCAAGCTATTAGCAGCTGTGGCATGCTATTTGAGATGAGCCTCTGACCATGCTCTATTACCAAGACAACCTATTTTCACCTGTCTCTGCCCCTGTCTCAGCTCATCTGCTACTGAAACCCCTGCATCTCTCCCTTTTTTCAATCTAGATTTGAATATTCCAATGTTCCCCCGGCCATCCTTGTATTTTCCTGATCCAGAGCCTCTGCCTCTGTTCCAGTTCACACCAAGTCCCATTCAACTATCATCCTTTTGATTTTAAAATTCTCAAATCCACCTCAAAGTTTTGCCCCTCCTTATCATTATCTTTTCCAGCTCTAAAACCCTTCTGAATCTCTGAGCTCTTCTAATTCTGGCTCTTGCATATCTCCAATTGCTGCACCTATTGACAGCATTGCCTTTAATTGCCTCAACCCTAAGCTTTGGAATTCCTCCCCTAAACCCCTCAGTCTCTCTACCGTTCTCTCTTTCTTTAAGATGCACTTTAAAACTTGCCTCTTTGTGCCCAGTTATCATTCCTTGTGTGGTTCGGAGTCAATTGTATTTGATAGTGCGCTTGCAAATTGCCTTGGGACATTATTATGTTAAAGGTGCTATATAAATGCCAGCTACCTTTAAGTTGTTGGAAGAGTGAATACTTGGACCCAATAGCGTGGGAAAATCAAATATCTTAATGGAGGTCCTCAACTTTCTGTCCGTTTCAGTTAATAGGATGAAAAATCGTAAGTTGGGTCTACCCTGACAGATTTTCCATTGTATCCTGTTCAAATGATACTTCACTCCCAAGAACGAAAAGAAACATTTGCCTAATAAATTCATATCGAGAAAAAGTGGAGATAGTTTTCTGATCTCGCTTTTAATGAAAGTTGTGTGCGCCAAATGATGTTCTAATCTTTATCTGAATTGTTTTAGTTACTAATAGTACACTATTCTTCCAGGTAATGTTGTGGCAAGAGGCAGCCATCATGGTCCAGATGCACTAACAGTGAGCAGTGATAGCCGTTACTTAGCTTTTGTGGGCCCATCTGAATACACTGTCACTGTGATGGATGCTCACTCGCTAGACGAGGTAATTTGTCGTAGCTCGCCGGAACAATTTTATCCCTGTAATAACATATTAAAGGTCTACGAAATGAATTTCTTTTTTCTAAGTTTCTTGTGCTTTAAATATTCTTGAATTGCAAGTAGCTTCAAATAGTTTGGAAGTCTGTCTACCCCATCCCCCGGTTTCCGCTGATGTTATTCCGGCCTCTAGTGAACAGAAACACTCTGCTTGATGGTTACAAATGTTTCCCTTCCTGTGGAAAAACGTTTACTCTCCTTGATAGCTTTAAGCAGCAGTAATGTTTGGAGAATTATTCAGCTTCTGAGGGATTAAGGCTATAAAAACCTACGTGACAATTCTGTACTGAGTGTCTTTTTTCAGTTTCTCCTGCAAGCTGTGAGCGATGCAGGCAGGGGCACATATTTCTCATTCCTAGTTTTCCTAAGAAGGTGGTGCTGATCCTTCTTGAACCAGTGCAGTCCTTGTGATGATGATAGCTTCATGGTGTTAAATCAGAATTTTCAAGATGTGATCCTGATAGGGATGAAGGAACAGACTTTAAGAAATTGTCAGAGCACCTCGAATAGTGGCCATTCAAAATAGAGTGATCTGCATTTAGATAAATACGGCCAAAATTAGAAGGGAGAAAACTTAGATCACCCGTACTGTGCTTGTGGTAGAACACAGGGGCAGCAGGGTAGCATGGTGGTTAGCATAAATGCTTCACAGCTCCAGGGTCCCAGGTTCGATTCCCGGCTGGGTCACTGTCTGTGTGGAGTCTGCACGTCCTCCCCCTGTGTGCGTGGGTTTCCTCCGGGTGCTCCGGTTTCCTCCCACAGTCCAAAGATGTGCGGGTTAGGTGGATTGGCCATGCTAAATTGCCCGTAGTGTCCTAATAAAAGTAAGGTTAAGGGGGGGGTTGTTGGGTTACGGGTATAGGGTGGAAACGTGGGCTTGAGTAGGGTGATCATGGCTCGGCACAATATTGAGGGCCGAAGGGCCTGTTCTGTGCTGTACTGTTCTATGAACAAGGAGGTCTACACTTATCTCAACAAAATATTTAATTTTGTATGTAGTTCTCTGATGAAACAAAGCTAAAAGCAGTTTATAAATGAATGAGTTTCTTGATGGGCCCGGCAGGTCATGATGGGCGGGTTATTGATGATATTAAAAATAGAAATTATTAATGTGGGTCTCTGAATCAAAGGTTTGGTTTTGGAGGTAACAGTTAGATTGCATTTCAGTTTAGAACATCCCAAGTACGTCATGCTGTCATGGAGATGGGCTGTGGGAGTTAGGGAGGTGCCTTTGTTTAATTTATCTGTGTGTTTTGCTGACAGAAGGAAGCAGTTCAGTTTGGGAGCAGAAGAGACACTTGCAGCTCGTTGAGTTGAGGGAGCAAAGAGTTGAATGCTAGACAGTCCCGCACATTAAGCAAAGAAAATAATAACTTTATCATTCACCACATGGAATGCGGGTGGGAGTTGAGTTCAGTTTGGAGACCGGGTTCGTGAGGGAAAAAGAGGCTGGAAAACATGCCGAACCTGGATACAGAGGAAGAAACCCACAGTAGCCCTCATAGTAAAACAAGCAATTTAGCTTAGAATCTGCTCAAGAGCTGTGGAACAGCTGTTGACTGTAAAGTCCCAAATCTTACAAGAGAGCTGTGGAAAGTTTGGAGTTGGTCCGAAGAAAGTTGTATTCTTCAAGAACCTTATAAATAGCAAATACTTTCTGGGTGAGTCATAGTTGGAAAGGGGTAGATTTAGTTCGAGTTTAGCCTCGGGTACATGTGACTGTTTTATTGTGCTTTCCGATGTAAATATTGGTAGTTATCTGTGACAGTTTTAGTAATGTTTGCTTTACTTGATTCTTGTATAATAAAATTCATTTGTTTTAAGCCATGCAATCCTGTGACTTCTTTCAGTAAATAAAGTGGATTCCGAATTCTCTATGCAGATCGTAATAATACAGCTGGGCAACTTAAACTTCAGGTCAATAGTGACTGCCCCCCCCCCCCCCCTCCAAAATCCACCCACCCACGGTATTGTTGGGTCCAACCAACGCAGTATATCTTTACGGCAGTAAACTGAAAGCAAAATATTGCGGATGCTCAACATCTGAAATAAAACAGAAAATGCTGGTAAAACTCAGGTCAGAGAGCATCCGTGGAGTGAAAAAGTTAATGTTTTGAGTCCATTTGGCTCATCTTCAGAACTAAAGAGAGGGAGAAATGTGATGGATTTATATGTTTAAGAGGGGGGTGAAGCAAGTGGAACATAGAGACATAGAAAGCAGGAGGAGGCATACGTCCCTTTGAGCCTGCTCTGTCATTCATTATGATCATGAAGTAGAAGGTCTGGGATAGGTGTGAACTAGGTGTCATGTGAGAGTGCCTTTAAGAATTGGATGTTTAAGAAATGTATCTTTTAAGAAATAAAGCTGATCATATTACTGAAGTGATGTCACGGGGGAGCTGAGCTCACTTCTGCTTTTGGGAGTTTTAGTTTCAGTTTGAAGAAAGCTTGGGTGTGGCTGTGAGCTGCATTGCTGGTGATCTCTGCCATGAAGGACTATCTCTTAATCCTTTGGTGAAATCGGAATTGTAAAAAGGTCTCAGTATTGAATATAAATCTAATGTGCTTCATTTTGAAGGATTTGTTGTCTTTTGGATGTGCAAAGGAACAGTTTGCAGGATTGGGTAGTGTATTATTTTCGAGGTTATCTTTGAAGTAAGGGGTGTTAAGAGATCCAATGTTTATTTAAAAGGTTAATTTGAGTTCATGGAATAAACATTGTTTTGTTTTAAAAACCACGTGTCCATAATTGTAATATTACACCTGGGAACAAGCCGTGTGCTTCAAAAGCAACAATCCATTAAAGGTGGGGGTTGGTTGAACTTCATGATACGTTTTGGAGTTCTGAAAACACCTCTCCCATAACATAGGAGAGGTTGGTAAAGGATGTTTAGAGCACAAGACAAGCAAGTGTTAATGAAAATGTTGAGGCAGAAAGGTAAGATAGGAATGAAAGAACAACTAACTGAGGTTGGGTGTGTTGGACAAACGGTTGCATTTGGACAATTAAAATTTGGATTAAAAGAAGGGTCAAGATGGAGGAGAAAGTTCACAGTCTAATTAAATTGCCTCTTTGCGGAACACCTTCACTCGGTCTGCAAGCTTGGCTCCAACCTTCCTATCACTTGCCATTTCAACTCACCATCTTGCTCTCATGTCCACATATCTGTCCTTGGCCTGCTGCAATGTTCCAAACTGGAAGAACAGCACCTCATCTTCTGATAGACCTTTTGCAGCCTTCTGGACTCAACATTAGCATTGGGTGTTGATTTACTAAATGTGGCAGTGCTGTGATAGTGAATGCTAGCAACAAAGGGGAACACACTTCTACAATCATCTGCATCCTATATTAAAGCAAACATGATAAAATTAGTCATTAGCAACAGTTAATCCCTTTGTAAGTATGCTTTATTCAGGTTTCGTTAGTATTATGAAACGTTTCTACTTTAAATGAACCTTGCATTTATAGCTGGCACTCACTCTCAAGGTGTGACAACTGCAATATAGATTTATCTGTTTATCTGTGCCAGCTACATTGTAGTCACAGCAAGAATCCGTTTTCATCTATACTCCTTTTCTTGTAGATAATGCTTGTAGATGTCAGTATTCTGGACCTGGAGACGACCACCCTTGACACTGCTGTCAAAGTCTGCTATCCATCTGCTGCAATCGGACAGCTGTTAGTGACTACCTCCTCTAATAAGATACTGTGGCTAAATGCAAGGACTGGGAAATTGATTCGAGAGGTACATACCTGATATCATTTCTTAGTTAAACATGTATAGTTAGGGGGTACTTGCTACAATTACAATTGAAGAGCTGCAGCAAGAGTATACTACACTACAAGCTACAACAGAGCTTATCAAGTATTTGAGGGCTTTTCACAGTAACTTCATTGCAAGTCCACTTGTGACAATAAAGTTTATCATAAAAAATATATTTAGAATTCTTAACAATTTGTTTACAGTTGCCCCGGTGGCTTAGTTTGTTAGTTGGTTAAGGCAGCAAGTAATTGTCATAGACCAGGAATATTCTAGATTCAGTTCCTGAACTGTGCTAAGTTAATTGATCTTGGATTGAGGTGTCAATTTAGATTTATTATAAATTAAAATGTTGGGTTTTTATTTGCTAAGTTGGCAATTTAATTGTGTAGTCATGGTTTAATTTGTGTTTGCAGCCTTTGATTACACTACTTTGATTTATCCTTTTTTGATCAATGCTAATACCTTCTTTAATAAACTGGTAGTGGGAAAAAACGTTAGATATTGGATGAAGCATTACAGGCTCTAAACCAGAGCCTTAGTGGAGCATAGTAGACAGGTCTAGTCTCTTGGAGTTTGACAGAAAGTATACTCTTTGCAGTAATTGAACTTTCTTGTTCTAATAGATTTGTAATATACACAAGACGATTTCCTCATCTTTAGCTGTGAGTGAGGACATTCGATATCTACTGACAACTGGGGAGAAAGTCATTAAAATCTGGGATTATCATATGAAACAGGACATTAACTTCCAGGTATGGGATTTCAGTGTTAATATTTTTTGAACATGTTAGATCGACATTACTTCAGTACAAATACACAAGTGAAGTCTGGGTTTCGTTTGACATCTTATATACTGATACATTAAGGTAGAGAAATAATAAAGGAACTTTTTTTTTAAAAATTCAGTTGCCCTATTTCTCTCTCTCTTCCCCCGCCCCTGCATGAAACCTGATGTATGTCATCCAAAGCTAAAAGGATAGGTTAGAGTCAAGGTTTTGGGCATTTTATTATTGCAACTTTGTGCATCATCGAGAGCTTTCAGCCTTCTAGTACACCATAACAGAGCTCCATTACACTTCACCCGCTGTAGGGTCCTGGAAATACTTCACAGGGAGGTGGAGAACTGGTCGCGTTTGAGTTCCCTAATGGAATTAATTATGTCCAGGCATTCACAGTTATTGTTGTGAGATGCATTTCAATATTGTTTCAAAGTGTTATTTATTTGTAGCAATTTTAACGGCAAAATGCATCTGAAGGACAGCTGACTAAATTGAAGCAAGTTATTCGACCCTTGTATAAAACATTGGCAAGAGGAAGTGTTCATCGGTCAATATTAAGTGAAAAATCTGAAATGTCCCCTTATTGCAGTGCGTTAATGCACTTCATGTTGTAATTCTAAACCTTGTAAATCACCAAAGTTCTCTTTTCAGTCTCTAGTCTCTGTTGAACTGCCTCATATCAGCTAAGGCAGTATTGATACTACCACCGCACTTCATTTCATTGGGCTTGGATAGTAAAGAAAAAGTTGCCATGTTTTCCATCCTCTAATGTTTGTCCAATAATTACAGCTGGACAGTATATGGGTGAGCTCACAGATGGCAGGGTTATTTGCTTTTGGTGCTTTGCACAGATGAATAACATTTTAACACATTGTCTGGGCCCACATATAAGGAGAGGGCGCTTTAGCTGAGTAAGTGGCTTCTGACATTTGGACCTCTACCGCAGCAATGCCTCAGGAGAGGAAGGAAGAAATTGGAATTCAATTTAAAACAGACTGAAAATGAAGTATCTTGCTCATGACATTAGCCACAAATGCAATGTATTTATTTATTTTTTTTAATTAGAGTATCCAATTTTTTTCCAATTTAAGAGGCAATTTAGCATGTCCAATCCACCTGCCCTGCACATCTTTTTGAGTTGTGGGGTGAGACCCACGCAGACTCGGGGAGAATGTGCAAACTCCACACGGACAGTGACCCAGAGTCAGGATTTGAACCCGGGTCCTTAACGCCATGAGGTAGCAGTGCTAATCATTGCGGTACGGTGCCGCCCCCAAATACACTATGTATAAACACATATAAGTAATAGGTACTCCCATCTGATGATGTACATCTGAAACCAACTTTGGATGTCAAATGAGATGCTAAGTAAGTTTTATGTTCATTGTTGCACGACAGTTGATTCTGCATTGCTGGATATCAATTTCAGGAAGACTTGTCTTATTTTCTAGCTGATTGGATAAACTGATATGCTGTGAAAACTGATTTTGCTTCATGTCATTCAGTTTTATCGACTGCAATGCATTTATGTTCTTTTTTTAACCAGTTGTTCATTGGTCACTCTGAAACAATTCGGCAAGCTACATTCACTCCAGACCAGCTAAGCGTAATCAGTGTTGGCGATGCGATCTTTGTTTGGGATTTTCTTGCTTCCGGACCCGACCAAGAGACCAAGTAAGTAAACCAGCATTGGTGTTGGTCCTTGCTGGAATGTGTTGGTACTTAAAAGGGGGCTTGTAGGCCCCAGCTATTTTGGTAAGATTTTAATGTTTTGCTCTATGTACTTTTGTTCCCTGGAGTGAAACAGTTCTGAAAGTTTCTGTTCTTTGGAACAATGTAAAAATTGAGACAAGTTGGTAAGGAATGCAGCGGCCAGCATACTTTTGGGATGTGTTGTTTGTTAATAGGTTATTATTAACCCTAATTTGTTTTTATTTTTTTTCTTCCTTGGCAGCCATTCCTCAATTCAGCCAATTGCCCTTCATGGAGCTGGTGAGTTTTCAGCACTGAAAAATTATTGATTTCAATCTGAGTAATCTTAAACCTTGTGGAAAATGGTCATAACAGCACAGAAAGAGACCATTCTACCCACGCTGGACTCTCTGCAAAATGACCCACTCATTCAGCCCCAATCCCTCACTCTCTCCCATAGCCATTCAATTTTATTTCCCTCAAGTGCCCATCCAATTTCCTTTTGCATACTATTGTCGTCCTTGATCCACCGCTCCTTGGACCGTGAGTTCCAGGTCTTTTGAAAATGAAAATACCATTCAGTACGTTAAAAACCTCTTCCTCATATCTTCCTCGCATCCCTTATAATAATCTTTATTAGTGTCACAAGTAGACTTACATTCATACTGTAATGAAGTTACTGTGAAAACCCCCGAGTCGCCACATTCCGGCGCCTGTTCAGGTACACAGAGGGAGAATTTAGAATGTCCAAATTATCTAACAGCATGTCTTTCGGGACTTGTGGGGGGAAAACGGAACACCCAGAGGAAACCCACACAGGCACGGAGAGTGTGTGCAGACTCCGCAAACCAAATCCGGGTCCCTGGCGCTGTGAAGCAGCAGTGCTAACCACTGAGCTACCGTGCTGCCCATTTACATATAATTATTATGCAGTGGTCCCTAGCATTGAACCTTTTGGGAACACTATTATCTCCCAACTTCCCGGTTTGAGAAACAACCATTTACTTTTTAGTCTTTCACAGGGCATGAATGTGGCTGGCTAGGTCAACAATTTTATTGTCTATCCTTAATTGCTCTGAGAGGGTGGTTATGAGCTGCTGCCTTGAACTGCTGCAACCATGTGCGGGATCCTTGTTTTCTGTCAATTATTTATCCAACACCCCATTGCATGAGTAACATTTTTGTTAACCCATCTTTTATGCAGTATTTGGTGAAACAGTTGCTTACAAATCACATGGACACCATCCATTGCTTTCCCTTCATTAACCTTCACTGTTGCTCCATCAACAAATTCAATTAGATTCGTCGAACACAATGTGCCGTTACAATTTGGTGATGGCTTTCTATAATTGGCCTATACATCTTCAAATGCCTGTTGATTTTTTCCCCCCCAATTATTGTTTCCTAAAACCGTACCCACTCTTAACTTGTAGTTACTAGTCTTTGCACCCTTTCTTGAATAAAGGTGTCACATTGTCATTCTTGAATCCTCTGGCATGTACCATATCTAAGGATGATTGGAAGTTTATGGAAAGTCCTTCTATCTCCATTCCCACTTGGTCTCCTGCCTCCAGACTAGATGACATTTCCAGTACATCCTTCCCATCAATTCTTCATCCATCTATTACCTCTATCATCCCTGTTTGTACTGTCAGCATTCTCTTCCTTGTAACAATCGATACTAAAAGTACTTATCAAGTATTCTAGCCTTGCCTCCACTTTTTAAAAAATCTGTACGTGGGTACTAGACATAGAATTTACAGTGCAGTGCAGTACATGTGACACCCTTTTGTCCCCTAATCAATCCCACAGTACCTCCCACTTATTGCATGCCAGTAATTGATTTTCAGGTTCCCTTTAATGTTTTTAAAAAATAAATTTAGAGCACCCAATTATTTTTTCCAATTAGGGGCAAATTAACACGGCCAATCCACCTATTCGCACATCTTTGGGTTGTGAGGGTGAAACCTTGTGGGGGTGAAACCAACAGATATGGGGAGAATGTGCAAACTCCACACGGACAGTGTATCAGTCCCTTTAATGTTAACTATCCTCAAGTTGTTTCTTTGCCTACCTTATTTTCCTCTTCTATGATTTGGACTTATTGTGTATTATTTATTATCCTGCTAGTTCTTGGGTTCTCTTGTTTCTGAGGCAATATTTTAATTCCTACTAATTATTGGTTATTGACTTTCCAATTAATCCCTTCCTTATCTGAGGTATTTGGAAGCAACAAAGAAAGATACAAACCGGAATGTCAGACCGATAAAGCTGCAGAACTTCTTTGTGATTACTTTCTGTGACCATAATACAAATTTTTTTTAAAATTTAGAGTACCCAATTCATTTTTTCCAATTAAGGGGCAATTTAGCGTGGCCAATTCACCTACTCTGCACATCTTTGGGTTGTGGGGGCTAAACCCATGCAGACACCGGGAGAATGCGCAAACTCCACACTGACAGTGACCCAGAACCGGGATCGAACCTGGGACCTCGGCGCCGTGAGGTAACAGTGCTAACCACTGTGCCACCATGCTGCCAGTGTCCCTAGTATTCATCAGTGTAGAGAGAGGGTACCTCACCTCACAGACATTTAGTATTTCCAGAGGCTCTGCTCTGAGCAGGCACAGTGGCACCACTAAGATGTGATAATGTCTGATGTATTTCAAAGAATGTTACCTCATAAGCACTCAGAGTATCTACGGCATGCTTTTGGTGGTACTTGCAAGAAAACTTGCCAAATGTATTCTGATTGTATATGTCAAGATATCATTGACTTTGGCACGTGACCTGAGAAATGTCCAGGTCATCAGGACATCAGATGTGCAGTCATGCTATCTTTTGCAAGGATACCTGTAGTTGATGTGCTCTATAGATGGCACACTCAGTGACAATAATGGCCAACTGCATCCTGAAATTTGGCTCTACCTCTTGTTGATGCATGCAGACCTGTGTGGATAGTGCAGGCATCTGATAGAGGGAATCCTTCCTTATGATGTCTCCATTAGACATGCATGGGTTTCTTCCCACAGTCCAAAGATGGCAGGTCAGGTGGATAGGCCACGCTAAATTGCCCCTTATTGTCCACATATGTGCAGATTAGGTGAGTTACGGGGATGAGCTGGTGACTGGGCCTAGGTGGGGTGCTCTTTCAGAGGGTCGGCGCCGACTCAATGGGCCGAATGGCCCCATTCTGTATTGTAGGAATTCTGTCGTTCTATCTGTTTCAACTTCAGCAGCCATCAAATGATAAGTGCTGGGGTTTATAGACTCACACCTGAATCCTGGGCTTTTACCTTCATTTTTGCCAGTTACTTTAGCAGCTTACACCATGCAGAGGAAATGTCTGTCCCTCCACTCTCCCCACAGAATGGTAACTACGATTGCAGATTGCAAACTTGTGTCCAAAAACACATTTGTTTAGAAGGGTATATTTCCCATTTGTGTTTGTATTCATGATAAGCACCATTTTTCACCTGAAAAGCATTAAGCAATGAATCTAATTCTCCTTTTTTAAATTTTAGAATCTCCTCAATTGCAGAGGGCAGTGAGCTGTTCCAAACAATGGGATGCCTCGCCAGTCAGTACCGTCCCCATTTCTTCCCCACCAAAGCTCAACTTTAGTGCTGTTGAAAGAAATGAACAGGATGGTGAGTAGTACTAAGGGCAATTCAGGGTTCCACCAGTCACTGGGTGGGGATAGAATTTACAACGTTCTATTACAGTCATTGTGGAAGCTGTATTTAGCTGGTATTTATTGATTTAACAGGTGCTACTGGTTCGGGTGAAGCCGGGTCTTCAAACAATTTCAGTCAGCTTATCACACCAAGTGAGATTACTTTAGTGATTAGATTCTGGATGCAACTACCAACAAATAGAAGCAGTGCTATGTTGAGACACCCTTTTTAAAAAAAAAACCTCAAGTTTTACAGCACAGAAAGAGGCTCTGCGTCCCATCATGTTTGCATGGCCATCAAGCACCAGTCTAGTCTAATCCATTTTTCCAGCACTTTGTCCGTAGCCTTGATCAGTCTCACTTTGCGGACTTTGATAAAAGCCTTACTGAAATCCATGTAGACTACAACTGCACTGTCCTCATCTACACACCTAGTCACCTCAGAAAATTCAATCAAATTTGTTCGATCTGTTGGTTACTTGCCGTTTTAGGTTTACCATCCACTGCTCCTAACAGGAAAATTGCATTGAACTAACTCACTTGCTGTAAACCATGAGGAATATCATGATAAGATTAAAATTACCCAATAATTGTCTTTTGACATTTTTGTTAAAAAATTGTTCCAAAGTTATTTGAAGGCTTCTGCCTGTTTTAAAGCTCACTTTCTAAGGGTTGAAATAGAAATATCACGGCCGGGATTCTCCGACGCTCCCGGGGGCGGGAGATGCGAATCCGGCCCCGCCGCCCGATGCAGGCTTCCATATTCTCCGGCGCCGATTTTAGGGCGACGGCGGGATTCCCACCACACCAGTCGGGGGCCGTTGACTGCGATTCTCCGGGCTCCGATGGGCCGAGTGGCCGTCAAGTTTTGCCCAACTGCGCCGGCGTTGATTACTCACCTCCACAGGCGGGACCTGCAGGTAAGTGTGGCGAGGGCCGTCCTGGGGGTGGGGGCGGGGGTATCCGACCCGGGGTGGTGGGGTGGGTGCACGGTGGCCTGGCCCGCGATCAGGGCCTACTGATCTGTGGCGGGCTGGTTCCGTGGGGACCTTCTTTACTCCGCGCCAGGCCGCTATAGGCTCCACCATATTGTCCGGGGGCCGGCACGGAGAAGGGAGCCCCCCCCGCATGCGTGTAATCGTGGGTGGGCCTGATAATGAGATGCAAAACGGGTTCTCAGTGGTGCGCGGCGCAATGATACCAGATTGATGGGGACGGAGCTTTGTGATCACCACCAACCGGCCACCTGCCCGCGATTTCAGGCGGCGGGAGCTATTCTTGGCCCTTATCGCCGTGTCCCAAGGGATTTCCGCCGCGGGCAACAGAGAATCCCGCCATCTTCTTCCATTTGATATTTAGGAAAATTAAATCAAAAATTGCTCCTTGACGATAATTAATTTTGCTTTAATTTAAAAGTTGAGAGGACTTCAATTTATTTTTCCAACTGAATTAAAACCTTGTTGGTCAATAAATTTGAAATATGGGGTTCCTCCTTATCGGTTATTGTATATCTCAGTTGCAACAAGCTACTCCTTAAATTAAAATTCCAAATTTGGTTCTAAAGTAATTATTTCTGTGAAAGATGAACCGCATTCAAGAGACATTTGTATATAGACCTAGGCAATCAATCTAAACTTTTGATCTTCTCAGACCATTTTTGTTGATATGGGAAAGTATTTATTAAGACCTGATTAATAAGTCAGCAAAGGCGCGCATAACCCCTGTCCATGTCCCCCCATCCCGCCAATGTCTGAACCCCACATTCCATGTACTATTAGAAACTTCCTTCTCCCTTTCCAATGTGTACCAATTTAAACTCACATGCTTATGACAGCTATTGCCATAAATCGTCCTTCCTTTGTACTGCTCCTTCTGCACTTTGAGGCTGGAGTCGGGGGCATGCTTCGCTTCTTCAGTCTCACCCAACCTGATTCAGGAAGGTCGGGCAAGAAAGGTGCTATCCATTTTAAGCGCGGGTAAATCGCTCCAGAATGTTAATCCACCGCAGACTGCCATTCCGAAGAAGTCATGAGCCATCCTGATCTGCCCTAATAACTCCTCTCCTTAGTTGTCACAGTTGCTATTTTGTTGTTTAATATGTGATTTATGACTAAACATCAAGTGACACTTCCTGTTAATTGAGTTGACATATTCTAACAGTTTATGCTGGATTTTTTCCTTCCAAGTCTTCTTGATAGATGCTGAGCACAGAGATGACCACAATCAAAAACATGACTCAATCTCCGTTCAAGGAATTGGAGACTCCGTTCTGCAAGTCCATGAAAACATGCATTGTGGAGAGGATGTGTCACCTCTTTTGAGGCCTGTTTCTCTTCAGGAGCACCAGGAAGAGCTGGAAGAACCAGGTAACACAGCAGATGCAAATCACCACTGTCCCTTGCTTAATCCCCCTGCTCCACCTTACCTCAGCTAGTCATTATCCTCGGCTTATTCTATAATTAACCATTAGGAGAAATTGCACAGCTGGTTTGAACAGATCCTTCTCTTTTGGATACTTTGTTCTTCCACTTGTCTGTGTGTAAGAAGGTGCAATGTATGTAATTCCGTTTATAGTTTTGAGTTGCAAGTCATTTTATTAAATGTTATAAAAGGTTAATTGGATTTTTTGAAACCTTGCATTTTAATGGTCATCAGGCAATAGGTTGGTGACACTAAAAGTTGTTACAATTGGGAGGAATATGTTGCATTCAGAGGTACATAAACTGAATTGACAAATTTAATTATCTGGATCTTTGGGCTTGCCGATTGATGTAGACTTGCTCTGGATATCACCAGTAACCTAGAGAGCTTAGTTCTTAAATTTGAAATCAAGTATGCAGTGAAACAACGCTGCATTAAGTTATCAACTCACTATTGGCAAGAATTGTTGCCTAAAGTACACAAGGAAAAGTGAGAGCTGATAGTGTCAGAGGTTTGTGCCTTGGTTTGCTCTCTCTTTGTTTCTACCAGTGACCACAGCAGTTTGAACAGAGTTGAAGAAACTCATCCCACCTGATTAATATATAAAGTTTTTTACAATTTCATTTACAGATCTTCCAGGAAAGGGTTGAAAACATCTTGATCTTCCTTTCAAAGGAACAAAATGGATTTTGCTTTCTTCTCCTTCTGTATGCATCAAATAATGCTATAATTTCTTTCTAAAGCTCCACTAAGCACATTCTACAGATTGACCACTTGAATGCAGCCCATTTATCTGCGTATCTAACATGGATAGGATGATTACTCCTCTGTGTGTCTGTGATTCATATTTAGAATGGCCTCTGTAAATTTATTAAACAAGTGTATCTGGGAAGAGTATATTTTAAATCAAAACTCTGTCCATTGCTATTGATCTCAAAAATGTACGGAGTTGTAGACCTTTACTTGAGTGCATTTAAAGTTTAACTCGCTGTTCTTTCATAGCATCCCTGGTTGGAGATGGTGATTTTCCACACAATTATACACGACCAGATTCATACAAACATTTCGCTGCTCAGTTCAAAACCTCGTCTGTATCTCAGGTACAATTAATGCCCTTTATTCCTGTATTTCTATATAGCTGCAGTATGAGAAGGCCCAGAGCTAGCTCAAATGGCTGGTATTTTTTATAGCTTTGAGGATGTTTTCACTCTATATCCAGTTCCATCCAAATACCTGCAAACCTGGACAAGAAAGTACCATCATAGTCGAGAACCCTGTCTGGGCTCTCTGGGTCAGGGTTTCAGACTTGACAAGACCTGAGAATGAGTTATGGCTGAGAGGGGACTGTGTTGTGTTGATCTGTTTGGAGTTGACCAAGCATCACCCACAAGCAATCTGTAGCCGAAAGTTGATTGAGTTCCTTATCATTGTCTGCCAGACAACCATGTAGATAAGAAGCCCTTTTTTATCTCCATATTTGAAGCTTTATCTTCAGATTGCTGCAGAATAAAGAGATGGAGATTGCACGGCTTTTTATGCGTATGTTTTCAAAACGGCAGCAACATCTGACTCTGAATTTGGCTAAAATTAAGCGTGATAATGTCAGATTCCTATTTGCTAGGCTGCGGACGTCGCTTCGAACCAAATAAGTGATCTGCCACTTTTTAAAAATTCTCCCTATTGGGCAGCAACAGTTGATTGGCTCCCGGGTTGGAGCTAGCTGAGCAAACAGACTGTAGTTGCTTCCATAATTACTTACGCTTTTCCTACAACAGACATTGGGCACACCCTTTTCTGCAGTGCTAAATATGCAATCCCCACCAGGCTATTAGACTTGTGTTTTCAAAGTAACTTTTCAAATGTTATTGTGGAATTTGCCTGTGCTTTGTGGAAAACTAGTGGGATCTATGCTCGGATTGCTGTCCTAGACTCTGCTTGGAAATGCATGTATCTGAGAAACAGAATCAAGCTTGGATGTCGTGCCCTCTGCACTCCGTAGTGAAATAGCTTGATAATGCACATCATTCGGTTTGGAAAAAATTAAATATTGTCTATTGCATGCGTCAAATAATACCAAAGGTTATGTGAATAAACTTAATGACCTCTCACTGAATAGGCTGCCCTTCCTGATGTGAAGGAAGATCTGAAGCTAAAAGTAGTAATTGGATACAATGGAAATGGAAGAGGAAATATGGTCTGGAATCCTGATACAGGTAATTGTTAGAACACGATCTAAAATGGATGCAGTGATTCAGTGGAAAAGATGTTGTTGCTTGAAATCAGAATGTGGGTAATCAGTCTGATATGTATGATCTGGAAAGGAAGCACAAACATGCAAAAAATGTTACGCTATGTTTATTGCCGCTATACTTGCCTTGAGATGCTTACACAATTGATACTTGCGTTTGCATCTGCAATGGCTTTCCTTTTCAGTTTACCTTGTCCATCAGCTCTGATGGTTATCAAGCATATAACTGAGTTATGATATGAATGAATTCTCAGTTTTTAACCCGGTATGCTTTGCCTGTACAATAGCTATCATTGAGTTGTATACTAAAATAGAATAGAATCCTTACAATGCAGAAGGAGGCCATTCGGCCCATTGAGTCTGCACTAACCCGTGGAAAGAGCACCCTACCTAGGCCTGCACCCCCACCCTATCCTCGTAACCCAGTAACCACACCTGATCTTTTGGACACTATGGAGCAATTTAGCATGGCCAATCCACCTAACCTGCACATCTTTGGACTGTGGGAGGAAACCGGAGCACCCGGAGGAAACCCACACAGACACAGGGATAAAGTGCAAACTCCACACAGACCTTTACCCAAGGTTGGAAGTGAACACGGTCCCCGGCTAGTTGTGCTATGCAAAATTGTGTTAGTTGTGCACTGTTATTAAAAATGCTGAAAATAAACCCGTCATGGCGTTATTTTAATAAAACATAATTATATTAAATTTGCATTTTAGTTCTGATGAAACTTTCTGCTGATGAGGTTTTCAAACCAGGTCTGAGGTTTAAGGCCCTGGTCTATATTAAGTTAGCTGATCACTGTGTGCTCAGACACAATACTGGCAAAGAAATTAGCTGGGCTCCAGTTCTTGTCCATTTTCCAATGACATTTATTGGAAAGAGCACCTATGTAGATGTCAGGTTGGAATTGAGGTTATGATATTTATTGTACAATTAAATAACCACCTTTTGAAAATTCACATACATGAATAGCAATCACTTGGACAAGGTAGTTGAAGGTTGCAGGTCCTTCTTGAAATGTACTTATCCCTTTCAGTAGGAAATTAAAAGGTTTTTCTACAATTCAAAGTGAAAGCTGGATACGGTTTCTTTTTTTTCTTAATTTAGAGTACCCAGTTCATTTTTTTCCAATTAAGGGGCAATTTAGCATGGCTAATCCACCTACCCTGCACATCTTTGGGTTCTGGGGGTGAGATCCACGCAGACACGGAGAGAATGTGCAAACTCCACACAGACAGTGACCCGGGGCCGGGATCGAGCCTGGGTCTTCGGCGCCGTGAGGCAGCAGTGCTAACCACTGCGCCATCGTACCCCCCCCCTGCCAATTGCAGTTTCATGTATTCAATTCATGTACCAAAATGCCCAGTGAAATACAGCTTTTGCATCCAGTTGTAACCTGTATCTGGCTCAGCAGCTTGTTGCATTCTCTTTACCAGTGACTTAGTAAATTTTCAAAAGCTTGGACATTGTCTCACCATTGCTTTGATTCTCCTTCTTTCTGTTTGTCTCTCCCAGCACTCTTTGCATATTCCTGCGGCTGTTTGGTGGTGATTGAGGACTTGCATTCTGGATCTCAGAGGCACTTAATTGGTCACAAGGAGGAAATCTCCACTATTGCAGTTAGCCATGATGCACAGGTACACTTGGGCTGGATTTATTTAAAATTGAATCTGGTCACTCGTGAATGACAGGCTACCTCAAGTTAATTATGTTCCATTTGGCTGTGAATTGTTACGATCCCAGTTGATATAACTGGGTGGGAAGATTCCAGAATGGAACCCTGGCTCAAAAAGTGGAGGAACAGTGTCACAGAACTGCTGATTAGTTTTAACAAGAAATCAAAAAATTTTAAACATGAAAAAAGTTGGATTATGATACCATACGCCTTTACTTCCCTCCTCCTTAGTTTAACAGTTGCACACCGATTTTAAGATTAACATAGATTATAAAGTACATCTTAAAGTACAATGATCTCATTAACATACACTGTCTTTTTTAAGCATACGAGATAACTGGTAAGACACACTCCTCTCTGAACCCAAGTGAATGTGGATTTCTCCTCAAAATTCCCCCACTGAACTCCAGCCCCACATGAGTTTCAAATTCCACTTTCAAAAGGGGAGAGTAAAGGAAAATTGTATTGTAATCAAACTTTTCATGTTTAATCATTTTTTTTTTCATTTAAAAAGTAATTAGCAGTCCTGTGACTCTGCACGTTTTCCATGAAAAGTAGAAGTTATGGTCTTTTGAGCTAGGAATTTTGGAATCTTTTCATCCAGTCGTAACACCTACTGAGATTGTAATGATCAACATGTATGATATTGCTGCGCACTTCTATAAAGCTTGACTTGAAGAAAGAAAATACTCTCACCATTCTGTTCCCGTAATCAGCACCTTTAGGACTGCGCGTCTCGGTCACCTAGGAACCAATTAATTTAATCAGACATCGCAAATAGAAGGTTTGTGACCTTTTCAAAACTAAGGCTATGTAGACATAAGTTACAGATAAGGCCTGAGCCATGCTCTGTCCATTATCTGCAACTTTTAGAGGCAAAATAAAGACCTATTAGATGACTTGCCTAAAATGCATAGGTAGGATCAACTCTTCCCAACCTGTCCCTAGTAGAAAGGGAGTTTAAAGTTTCAGATATTTTTTCGCATTTCTTCAACTTTGAGTTGAATAAAGTACTCCTTGGAGTAGAATCTTTCTGAGATTATGATATTTGAGGGTTTCTTCAGATAGTGATTTCATCCTTTAACAAAAATTGGAGGATTTGCCTTATAATTAATGGTGTTTCTTCTGTCTGGAAGGATCTCGCCTCAGCTTCAGGAAGTCGGGATAAGAATGGCTGCTGTATCCTTATTTGGAATGTGATAAGTGGCTGCTGTAAGAAAAAACTCTCTCAACACACGACTGAGGTACAGGCAATGGCCTACTCTAGAGATGACCGGTTCCTGATGTCTGCAGGTATGTTCCGAAGCACTCCTCACATTTGGGACAGTTTTGTTTCAGATATTGTATCTTTACAGAATTTAATTATGAAAGTGGAGAGGTTTATGTTGTGGCTGTATTTGCTGAATGGTCAGAACAATAACATGAAAGTATTTCAATAGATTTTGACTGATTTTATCTACTGCCTTCTCCCACCCTAGCATGAGGTATTTGTAGGTTCAAAGGCAAGATTTGAACCTGCTGGGTACAGCTTGCATGTGCAACAAGAATATAGGTCTGTTCAGCAAATTAAAAGTATATTTGTTAATACACAGCTGCAACAAAGGCAGGATTTTAGACTTATTGGATTATAAACATTTGGCAATTAAGGGTTAAAAGCCTGGGGTTAATGTATTTGACTGCAGTAGTCAGGTTTTTAAAAAAAATCTTGTTTTCATAGAATCATGTTTTCATAAAACCCCTATAGTGCAGCAGGAGACTATTCGGGCCATTGAGTCCGCACCAACCTTTGGAAAGAGCTCCTACCTAGGCCCAATCTCCTGCCCTATTCCTACAACCCCACCCCAAGGGGTAATTTAACATGGCCAGCCACCTA
The DNA here is from genome assembly GCF_902713615.1 of Scyliorhinus canicula. Classification (NCBI taxonomy): domain Eukaryota; kingdom Metazoa; phylum Chordata; class Chondrichthyes; order Carcharhiniformes; family Scyliorhinidae; genus Scyliorhinus; species Scyliorhinus canicula. The sequence continues at coordinate 7,683,373 of NC_052160.1, read as the reverse complement.
ACCTGTGCATCTATAGACTGTACTTTTTAAACCGGAACACCCGTAGGAAACCCACACAGACAAGGGAAGAATCTGCAAACTCCACAGAGACAATCACCCAAGGTTGGAATGGAACCCGGGTCCCGGGCGCTGTGAGGCAACAGCGCTAAATATTATGCCACTGTGCGACTCTTGTTTTGCAAGACCAGAAAGCTTTTAGGAGCCAGAGGTGACATTGGCCAGAGTGTTTTCAGCCTGGGCTAGTGCAATGTTGATTGACATGGGGGAGTCTGGAGTTGATCTGCTTTCAGCCTGGGAAGTTAATTGGTTCTCAATTTGGGGAGATGTTATCATTGCTGGGTGGGAGCTAAGATATTCAGACATTTTGGAGTTAAATTCTAATCTGGCAACCCTTTAGACCACAAGTAAAGTTTTTTGTGTTCTCAGTAGCAGAGTTAAAAAGAGTAATAGTATTTAAAGCTAGTGCAGACTTGTCTGGGGACAAGTGGGAAGCTGAAACAAACCAGTTGAAACAGCTTTCTGAAGACATCCAGCCAGAGTCGGCAGAGGTTTTAACAGGAGCCAAATCTGTTCTGGAAAGCAAGTAGAAATCTGTGCCATTGGGATTTAGAATGGATTGAGAGCTGTATGTGTTTTTCCTTGTTTATTTGGGAATAGAGATAGTAATTAAGGGAATTGTATTTACTCTATTGACTTGATATTGTTAAAGATAGTGTGTTAATAATGTTTTGTTTTAAAATACCAAATCCCATTTCTTTGTGCATACACTCCTGGCTTGAAGTATTCTTTCCGCACAGTCTTACAAAATAAACTAAAATATTGGGGTTTTGATCCAGTTTCTGTTGGGGTCTGGCCTGGGATTGTTCAACAGCCTATTGGTGATCCAACAGTGCATGCCACAAACAGAATTTATACATTTCCTTTTATCAGCTGTATTGTTGGGAAGGATGAACAAGCATAGGCATGCTCTTTTATGCACTTCCTAATGACCATCATTTCAAATCGAAATACATTTGTATTTATACCATATTTTACCACATTTAGGCAGTATTTTTTATTTCTCAAATCTTCTTGAAAATGGAGTTAATTAGAGACCATTAGTTCCTCCCCTGTCAGTCTTTACCCATTCAGTGGATTTATAAATCAGCAATCATCTTAAAGGATCTGTGGAACAGATATCACACACTCATGATCCAACTGGAAAAGTGTTATGTGTAAATATATATAACTTTGAAACAGCTAGACGTGACAATGGGAATTGAAGTGAATTTTCTAAAGGATTGAGATCAAAAAATGGGCCAAAGGGTTTCCTTGTCCTAACCTATCTTTGTAAGCATTGTACAGAAATTTAATTTTATTCAGCTCCCCTTGTTTGAAAATGGAAGATTATGCTAGTTGACAATGAAATCCAAATAAAATTGGATATATATTGAAATTAATGTGTGGGTCAGATTCATAGAATTTATGGTGCAGAAGGAGGCCATTCAGCCCATCAAGTCTGCACCATCTCTTGGAACGCTACTTAAGCCGCCATCATCATGGGCTTCAAACCTCTTCTCAGCTGAAGCAAACTTTGGGGTGGGGGCGGATGGGCTGATGTCTCCACGCCCTATGGGTAGCACGGTGGTTCCCACAGTCGCTTCACAGCGCCAGGGACCCGGGTTCAATTCCCAGCTTGCGTCACTGTCTGTGCGGAGTCTGTACGTTCTCCACATGTCTGCGTGGGTTTCCTCTGGGTGCTTTGGTTTCCTCCCACAAGTCCTAATAGAAGATACAGTGCAGAAGAAGGCCATTTGGCCCATCGAGTTTGCACCAGCCCACTTAAGCCTTCACTCCCCCTCCCCATCCCCGTAACCCAATAACCCCGCCTAACCTTTTGGTCACTAAGGGCAATTTATCATGGTCAATTCACCTAACCTGCACGTCTTTGGACTGTGGGAGGAAACCGGAGCACCCGGAGGAAACCCACGCGGATATGGGGAGAACGTCCAGACTCAGCACAGACAGTGACCCAGTGGGGAATGGAACCTGGGACCAAAGATGTGCTTGTTAGGTGAATTGGACATTCTGAATTCTCCCTCCACGTACCCGAACAGGTGCCAGAATGTGGCGACCAGGGGATTTTCACAGTAACTTCATTGCAGTGTTCGTGTAAGTCTGCTTGTGACAATAATAAACGTTATTATTGTTTGTGCTAATCATGGGAATTTGCTGTGATTTGGCAAATAATCACCAAGGACTTGCTTTCGGGCAGAGAACTCAGGATTCCTTTTACAGCTTTCCACTGCTTCTATCCTGTTTTATTTTGCCCTGATCCTTATTCTAGCCCGAAGGATTTTAAGCCTTCCTATCATCAGAAAAGGAAAAATACATCAGTTATGATAAACACGGCTTATGACTAATAAAAAAGCAAACTACTGCGGATGCTGGAATCTGAAACGAAAAGGGAAAATGCTGGAAAAGCTCAGCAAGTCTGGCAGCATCTGTAGGGAGAGAAAAGAGCGAACGTTTCGAGTCCGATGACTCTGCCAGCTTTGACAAAGAGTCATGAGACTTGAAACGTTAGCTCCTTTCTCTCCCTACAGATGCTGCCAGACTTGCTGAGATTTTCCAGCATTTTCCCTTTCGTTATGACTAGTATACCCTCTCTCAGCAAGTATTTTTCCCTCCCAAAAGCAAAACATCAAAATAACAAAAGCAAACAATGGGTAAGCTCTTTGGAATGCGTCCCGCCTAATTTCTTTCAGATTGGTGCATTATCTGTCAGAATGTGCATTGCTAGCAGAGACATTTGCAAAAGCAAAGCCAAAATACTGGGATACAGAAAATCCTGAACTAACTCAGTGGGTCAGGCAGCAACATTAGAGAAAGAAATAGAGTTAACCTGGAATTTAAAGTTCTTGACCAGCCGGGAGGGGGGGGGGGGGGGGGGGGGTGTAAGGGAAGCTACACGCAGGAAGGCTGGAAGCCTGAGGGTTCAGAGAGCAAAGCCGAGTGAAGTGGTGTCATGCCAGATGCCTTTGGGAGATATTGGAGGCTGGGATTGGCTTGGTATTACAAATAATGCTTTGCTGGTTTGTTCTTGCTTGACGTCTTGTTTTTTTATTGTAAGTCTCACGTTATTTAAGATCTCTTTTGGCAATTTTTAAATGTGACCAGTCATCCACCTAAAACATTAGGTGGGATGATTTTATCCTTAAAACTAGGCAGATGTCTGTTGGGTGGGAGATTAAAGTGTTAAAAAATATCAATCTAACGGCAACCCATCCACTTCTGGTTTTAGCAGAGGCAGGTTGGTAATATTATAATGAGGTTGTGTCTCACATATCTAGCCGCCATCTGAAATTTACCCAAGTCTGGTTGCAGTTCCTGAGCCTCAACAAACCTGGCAGCTACAGGAAAAGGAGGACTGCAGAATCCAGGGGCGAATCCCTTTCCCCTTGGCTGCTGGATCTAGCTTTACCAAACCCCGTTATCGGGGCGAGTCCCTTTCCCCTTGGCTGCTGGATCCAGCTTTACCAAACCCCATTATCGGGGCAAATCCCTTTCCCCTTGGCTGCTGGATCCAGCTTTACCAGACCCCATTATCGGGGCAAATCCCTTTCCCCTTGGCTGCTGGATCCAGCTTTACCAAAACCCGTTATCGGGGCAAATCCCTTTCCCCTTGGCTGCTGGATCCAGCTTTACCAGACCCCGTTATCGGGGCGAGTCCCTTTCCCCTTGGCTGCTGGATCCAGCTTTACCAAACCCCATTATCGGGGCAAATCCCTTTCCCCTTGGCTGCTGGATCCAGCTTTACCAAACCCCGTTATCGGGGCGAGTCCCTTTCCCCTTGGCTGCTGGATCCAGCTTTACCAAACCCCATAATTGGGGCAAATCCCTTTCCCCTTGGCTGCTGGATCCAGCTTTACCAAACCCCGTTATCGGGGCGAGTCCCTTTCCCCTTGGCTGCTGGATCCAGCTTTACCAAAACCCGTTATAGGACAAACCAATCCGAGCCTCCGATATCTCCCAAAGTCATCTGACATATACAATTTTCCGCTTATGCTGTCCTGTGTAGTATTGCATAAACACAATTATGGAATACTACTGATTATATTGGTGGACTTCTATAATAACAGAACTGCACTGCACATCACTTTATGTTGCTTTACTTTAACATTCAGTAGCTGTTAGTTTTCGCTGGGATAAGCTGAAATTTGAATTTGTCCCACAATTGACCTAAAAGGCATTTCTGTTGTAAACTGTCTTAACTTATTGTGGATACCAAAATGGTGCTGCATTCTTCAGAGTTGAAATAAAGAGTATGTGTTGCAAGATATGTCCCCCAAAGGTTTTTAATGTTGATTGATTTCATCGTTTTAGGAGATTACAGAGACCTCGCAATTGCTTTATGGGATACCAGGAATTATGCGCTGTTAGCAACAACCAGAGTATCGAATCCTGTCCATGATTTAGCATTCGACCCAACTGCTGTCAATGAATTTGCCTGCGTTGGGGTAGGAGGAGTGCATTTCTGGCTGGTAGAGCCCACTGGTAATGAAGTACAACTTAAGGTCAGTGATTGCGTGTCAGTGATTGCGTACTATATAATGTATTTCCTGAAAACTAAGTGATTATGATTGGGCTTGTCCAATGTTTGTATTTTTTTTTCTATGGGGCATCGCTGGGCCAAAATTTATTGCCCTTCCCTAATTAATGGACTGTTAAGAGTAAGGACACAGATTTCCTTCCTAAAGGACATTAGTGAATTAAATGGGTCAGCAATGTAGATTTTTATTGAATTCAAATTTCCCCATCTGCAGTGGCAGAATTTGAACCTGGGTCCCCAGAGCATTACTCTGGGTCTCTGCATTACTGGTGACAATACCACTATGCTGCTACCTCCCCGTATTTTGAGCACTCTCTTTAAGTTACCCCATGCTGCAAGGCTACTGTTGACTGGGTGGACATCTAATTTCAGGCTTTGATGCAGCGATATAAATGTATTTAAATTACCATGTGGTGAAAAACTTGCCAAAAGATCTCTCCAGCTTCCTCATTGATTATGATCAAATCAGAAACTACACCTGTTGAGTTCTGTATTGGAGTTTAGAAGAGTAAGAGGCGACTTGATTTAAACATACAATCTTAAAGGTGGCTATGGAGAGGATGTTTCTTCTTGTGGGAGAATACAGAACGAGGGGTTGCTGCTTAAAAATAAGGGGCCAAAAATAAGATAGGTAAAATATTTTCCACACGGAATTCTCTTCCTAAAAAGACTGTGGGAGCAGAGTCTTTGAATATTTTTAAAGCAGAGGTGGATAGATTCTTGGTACACAAGTGTGTGAAAGGTTATCAAGGGTAGGGGAATGCAAATTTGAAGTTACTGTCAAATCAGCCATGATCTTATTAAATGACAAAGCAGTATCAAGGGGGCTGAATGGCCTATTGCTTCTTGCATTCTGGAAACCTACGTTTCTGAACCCTTTTCCCCCTACATGTTGCTAAGGACAGTGATTTTTTTGGATAAGGTTCTGTTAGGGCTAGTATCTCTCATAGGGCATAAGATTCAGCTTTTTGAGTCTGTTTTGACATTCAATAAGTCTGATTGTTGTCATAGCTCTGCTTTCCTGTCAGCCCCCTATAATTCTTGACTCCTTTAGCCATTAAATATGTATGTAACTCACCTTTGAATAAATTCAATAACTAGCTTTCTGGTGAAGAGAATTCCACAGATTAATGGCACTCTGAGCGAGTAAAAAAAATCCTCATCTCCATTTTAAAAAGGTGCCCTCTTATTCTTAAACTAGTCTTATCCGTGTTGTTGGTACCCACGTGGACCATGACCACTGAATCCTCCTCCTTCCCCCACTGCAGGTTCCTCTCTCTTGAGTAGATGTCCCGAACCCTGGCACTGGGCAGGTAGCACAGTCACCTGCACTCTTGCTCTCAGCTGCAGAGAACTATGTCTACCTTCCTGACTATGCTAACTCCTACTACCATTACATTCCTATCTCCTGTAAGGTAAAGATAGATAGTTTTTTGAAGAATAAAGGGATTAAGGGTTATGGTGTTCGGGCCGGAAAGTGGAGCTGAGTCCACAAAAGATCAGCCATGATCTCATTAAATGGCGGAGCAGGCTCGAAGGGCCAGATGGCCGACTCCTGCTCCTAGTTCTTATGAGACATTCTTCGTTTGTGAGTTTAAACAGCAGGCATCAATGGCCCAGCCCTTACCTGATGTGCTATACGCACATACACGCTTTGCAGTAAAGGTTAGTGGATTCCAATAAAGATATTTGTCCAATCCCTTTAGTATACTTTGAGTTCAGCTATCTCTGCACAGATTGAGGATTGAACTTGACCATCTTGGATTATTATTCCATCAGATGCCACAGTTACTTGTGTTTTGTTACTGCTTTTCTCCATTGTAAATATTCTCCGTTGAATGAAAATTGCTTATTGTAACAAGTAGGCTTCAAACAAAGTTACTGTGAAAAGTCCCTAGAAAGTTCAGATTATAATCCTGTTTTCAACAGGCCAGTATTGTAGTCAGATAGTCTGTCATATTTAGTTCTTCCTACTTTTTCGAATTCCAGTCGCTGCAAAGTTCTGTCGCTACTCAAATATAATTGCCTTTTGTTCTTGCCATATGAATATCAAAGTAAAAATTGGTGCAGAGTCTAAAACCATAGAATCCCTACAGTGCTGAAGGAGGCAGAATACGTCTTGCACAAAGTAAAAGCACACTAACTGTATTTGCACAAACTCAAAATTAAGCCTTTTATGTGCAGCCTTAACTTTTCAACTTTTGGAAACAATGAAAGCATTTTACATAGTGACATAAATGGAATAATTTCTGTTTTTTCTGTGAAAAATTAATTATTTCATATGTGGAACTCCAGTTTCACCGTTTCCTTTAATTTTTAATCACAACTCTGGGAGAGACCGCAATATTTATCGGTTTTGTGCAGAAAAAATTCAAAAATATAGTCACGAGACCAGGCTCAGATTCAAACAGCTTAACCAGAAAAGCCTCATTTGAAAACATATATTATAAAAAGTTGAACACAGAATTAAATGTATCACATATATTCAAGATTTATTCATATATTTATTGAGTTGAATATATTCGGTATATTTGAACAAGGTGATCAGCAGTGTACTACTGTAGAGTGAGGGTATGGAATAATTTACCAGCTAAAACCAGAGATATGGAAATACTGAATTTATTTCCCAGTTAAAATGTTTTTTTTATTTAAGTTAGAAGATATATAGTCCATATTACTAAGAAAAAGAGTAGATGTTGGATTTGCACTAAATGCTGGTTTTTAACCAACATCTCTCAAATCTTTGAGTTGAGTCTGGTAACTTGAGATTATAGCTCATTGCTGATTTACTCCTGTCAAACTTAGCTTCCCACTGCATGTCCGATACTTACTGAATCAGCTCCTTAGAGGAAGGCAAGTTTTGACCTAGTAATTCTGAATGCCGCCTGTGATTTTCTATAGGTTCACAGAGTCTCAATCCCAGATGAGGTGGGTGCTGATGAACTCTCTGCATTGTGCTATAACGGTGATTCAGTTCTTTATACTGCTACCAACACAGGGAAGATCTGTGCATGGGACACCCAGCAGAATAGGTGTTTCATGACATGGGATGCAGATGAGGGGGAGATTGGTGAGTATAAATGCAATATGGTAGTCCCTAATGCAGTGTGATACAGTGTTATTGCGGTAACTTGAGACCATGAAGCAGGTAGTCGAATGCATTGTTTAAAAGAGAGAATTTCTTCATATATATAAATAAAAAAGTTTAACAATAATAGTAACACAGTAGTAACAGTAATAACAATGAAAACAGGAGCTCTAGTAAAACAGGTCGTGCTTACAGACTGAAAAGGCTTACAGACTGCAAAGGCCCACCCAAAGCCCACACAGACGCCAGTAAAGCAATTACATGGGAGAAAGGCTTATAAGACTGTTGTCAAAACGGCTCTCTATAACAGTTATATACTGAGCGATGATTCTGTTGCAGGGATTGTGCAATGTCGAAGATATCGCCTGATGACTGGCAGTAACACAAAGAGAATCCGGCTATGGGCAGTCGCTGCAGTTCAGGAGATGAGACTTGAGGGCACAGGAGCAAGGTATTGGAGCTCAGCACTGTATTGATAATAATCTTCATTAATGTCACAAGTAGGCTTACACAACAGTGCAATGAAGTTACTGTGAACATATTGATGAGCCTACTGCCTTGGGGCTCTTGATCAAAGTTATATTTGCTCTGAAATGGAAATTAATAGTGGTATTAGGAAAGATTAAATCTTGTACATTTCAGAAGCTGAGGTTTTATATGGAATGAAATTCTATTTAAATGTGTCTGTTCCAGTATCATAATGTGATGCACTATCTGGATGTATTTGTGCCTATGATTTCTAACAATTCATCTACAATTCTTTTCAGATCAAGTTCGGTGCTCCTGGAACATGAAATGATCCTGGATGGTACAATAGTTAGTGCAGTTTTCGATGATATCATGGACATGGGTATTGTGGGGACTACAGCAGGAACTCTGTGGTATATAAACTGGGCTGAAAATACCAGCATCCGTCTGATCAGCGGCCACAGAAACAAGGTTAGGTAACTTTAAAGTTGTTTTTTTTTTTTTAAAAAAAAAGGGAAATCACTCTCAGCTCGCAATGCGCTAACACTCAAACCTGGAACAGTGGACAAGTGAAAGCTGAATGAGTGACCTGTTCAATCCCAGCAGAGCTGCAAAGGCAGGAGAATTGGAGAGTTGCTTTGTTGACCATCCAATCTGGCCATCTACCTATTCTCTGGACAACAAAAAGTTAAGGATAATTTGCTGGAATTATTACATCAGTAAAAAAAAATTGAAGTAATATGGGTGAAAAGTAACCCTTCGCAGCGGGCAAGCTAACTTCAGAATAGCATTGCTGTGGCTGATTCAGAGCATTGCCAAAGCCTTCGACCAGAGAAGGGATTTAATACACTCCAAAGTAAATAAAAGAACATTGTTAAAATGGCTTCTATTTTCAAGTGTGAAATGATCCCTTTTAATGAAATGAAAATCGTTTATTGTCACAAGTAGGCTTCAAATGAAGTTACTGTGAAAAGCCCCTAGTCGCCACATTCTGGTGCCTGTTCGGGGAGGGTGGTACGGGAATTGAACTGTGCTGCTGGCCTGCCTTGGTCTGCTTTAAAAGCCAGCGATTTAGCCCAGTGTGCTAAACCAGCCCCTGATATGAAAATATTAGTAATATTTTAACATAAAAAATTCACCAAGGTAGTCTTTGCAGTGCATCGAGCTGTTTGTGGCTAATGCATACTCCCTCCATATCCCTCGTGTCTTTGCACTTCAGAATCTCTCCTTGCAGGCCAGTGCAAGCAAGGAATTTCAGCACCTCATTCTCACCATGATTTGGATGTTTCCTTCATTAAGTGTAAATAAGCTGGAGATTTTGGAGCATCTTGATCAATCATTTTTTTTTTCTTTTTCCTTCAGGTTAACCAAGTGATATTTAGTCCTGATGAAAGTCATTTTGCCACCTGTGCAGAAGATGGCAGTTTAAGGGTGTGGGTCATGCACACCACTGAACTGGTTGTTCAGTTTCATGTTCTTAACCAGGTATGTACCAAAAGTGTAATGGGGTGAGGGACAGTTTGCCTTAAAATTGTTAAATGAAGGAGTTTTTATCAGCAATAGGGTGATGTTACTAAGTCGACCAACAACATTCAACACCTATTGGGCGGAATGATGTTTTTCTTCATTCTATTAATCAGACGTTTGAAGCATTTGTTGATAATGTACAGCAGTTTTTTTTAAACTGGAATTTATCGCTTTGTTTCAGAGAGATTAAGGTGGATGGAGAAACTCTCACTATTTGGGAAAGCGTTCACACTTTGATAACGTTCTCTGCTTTGTCCCAGAGCTGCTTGTGTATGGCATGGAGACCAGCAGTTAACTCGAGGGAATGTGCTGAAAAACAACAAATTGTGGCAGGATATAGCGATGGCACAATACGTCTCTTTGGAATGTTGAAGACTGAGATGGAATTGAAGATTCACCCTCATCCTGTGGCAGTCGATGCAATTGCATACTCCCTGGATGGTACGTTCCTCTGACGACTAATATAGAGCATGTGTTACCCAGATTAGAATGCTGATCAAAAGTCTACGGCACTCGTGCGTGGCTTCCACCCGGAATGCGCAGCCACGGTCCAGTCATCGCCACCAGGTAGGTCGTCCTGATCTCTGGTGTTTGATTGACAGATATTTTACATTTATCCCCAGGTGAGGTTATCATTTCAGGAGGTAAAGATGGTCTGATGGCTGTGAGTAGTTCTCGAACAGGAATCACCATTCGTGTCATCAGTGACCATAAAGGTTCGCCGATTACAACAATCGAATGCGCACGGAAAAAAGTGAGTTCAGTGTGAATGGAAAGCTGTGTCATAAAATTGAAATCAAGAAGTCAAATGTATATTCAAAATAATGAATAAGTGTAGGCATTAATTAGAGTACTCTGGTGAGCATCTTATGCTGCTCGCTCCCATGTTGATTTTACCTAAAATGGATCACAAATCAGCAGAGGATATCGAATCTGAGCTTGAAGCACTGGGCTATTTTGCTTTTCTTTTCCAGTATGACGCATTTGGACTTGATGGGTGTGAAATGTGGTTGGCTGTCAGTTCAGATCGACGTGTCAGTGTTTGGGCTACTGATTGGCATAAAGACCAATGTGAGCTCATAGATTGGTTGACATTCCCAGCACCTACTGAAGCGGAGGTGAGGCTCATTTCTGTTCTATTAGAGAATGGGTAAATTATAGGCTGGGATATGTTTGCCAAATCTGTGCAACCAAATTCTAGAATTTTTCTCATCTATGTGGTATAATTTTGTGGTTTAAGAATTGGATACCATGCGAACGTATGAATTGGGAGCAGGAGTAGGCCGCTCTGCCCCTTGAGCCTGTTTCCCCATTCAATCAGATCATTGCTGATCTAATTTTAATTCCGCTGCAGATTCCTGCCTACCCCCGATTAACCTTTCACCCCCTTGCTTATCAAGTATCTTTCGACGCTTCCTTAAAGATATTCAAAGACTCTAGCTGCACCACCTTTTGAGAAAGATAATTCCAAAATTTCCCAAACCCCAAAAAACATTTCCTCATCTCTGTCTTAAATGGGTTATCCTTTATATTTAAACAGTGACCCCTAGTTATAAATTCTCCCACACGAGGAAACAGCTTCTCCACATCCACCTTGTCAAGTCCCCTCAGGATCTTATATGTTTCAATCAAGTCATAGAATCATGGAATTTACAGTGCAGAAGGAGGCCATTTGGCCCATCGAGTCTGCACTGGCCCTTGAAAAGAGCATCCTACTTAAGCCCATGTCCCCACCTTATCCCCATGACCCCACCTAACCTTTTGAACAATAAGGGGCAATTAATCATGGCCAATTTACCTAACCTGCACATCTTTGGACAGTGGAGCATCCGGAGGAAACCTACGCAGACATGGGGAGGAAGTGCAAACTCCACACAGTCACCTGAGGTCGGAATTAAACCCGGGTTCATGGCACTATGAGGCAGCAGTGCTAACCACTGTGCCACCCTAAGTCGTCTCTTACTCTTCTAAACTCCAGTGGATACAAGCCTGGCTTGCCCAACCTTCTCTGAATTGCTTCCAATGTATTTACATATTTCCTTATATAAAGAGATCGCTATTCGACACAGTGAACCAGATGTGGTCTCACCAATGCCCTGTATAACTAAAACATAACCTCCCTACTGTTGCATTCAATTCTCCTTCTCCTTCTTCAATTTTCCTAACAATACCAGTCTATTAGTTTTGTTAATTACTTGCTCCACCTGCAATACTAACGTTTTATGACTCGTGCACTAGGGCAGCCAGATCCTCTGAATTGCAGACCACTGCAATCTTCTATATTTTAGATAATATGCTTGTCTTTTATTCTTCCTGGCAAAGTGGACAACCTGACATTTTCCCATGTGATCTATATGACCTACATAAATCATATTGCAATGTGATCTCCACATTTAGTAATACAGATGATAACTGCTGGTGCTACTTTTATGGATGCGTAAGGGTTGTGTAAAGTCAGCAAAGGCCATAACATTAGGAAAATCCCTCTGGATCTTTTTTGCCCATTTTGACTGGCAGGAGGAGCCTCGGTTGAACATGTCATTGAAAAGACGACACCTCGAAACAGCACTGCATTGAAGAGGCGAGCGATATTACAGCTCAAGTCTCTGGAGTCGGGGTTGAACCCACAAAGAAAACTTTATGGCCATATTGTGCAAGTGCTTTTTCCCCAAGTTGAGAAGTAGGACAGACCAGGCTTTCTGCATACGAAGTAAAGACCAGGGGGCTTTTCAGATGGTCATTTGAAGTACGCTGTGTGATTTCAACTATTTTTAAAAACTTTCTTTCAGGTGTCTGACAAGACTAGCCTCCCACCAAGCCTGGCTGCCTTCTCACCCAGTCAGAGTGGTACCGTGGTATATGTGGGATTTGGAGAGACACCAGAGATTATCTTGTACAGTCTGTATAGAAAACAGGTATATGTGAATAAAAAATCTTCATCTAAACTACTCTTTAAAATAAAAAACCCCTGTGATGTCTTTTGGGGTGTGGCTGCACTGGTAACCAGTACCGAGGAGTTTGAAAATGTAAACCGGCCTCAGCTGCTCTTCACGTACAGAGGGGAGAAATTTCTGCTGTGGATGGAATTCTGACTTGTCGATTATGGAATTCGGCCCGTTGAAATGTTTTTTTGACTTCTGCCTCCCCTTCTCTATAGTCCTTAGCTTGATGTCACGTGAAAATAATCCTACAAGACCACCGTTTGTTGTTGGTTTAGCCTTCACCCTGCACTCGGGGCAATTTAGCGGGGCCAATTCACCTACCCTGGGGGGGTGAGACCCACGCAGACACAGGGAGAATGTGCAAACTCCACACGGACAGTGACCCGGGGCCGGGATTCGAACCTGGGTCCTCAGTACTGTGAGGCAGTAGTGGTAATCACTGCATCACCATGTTGCCCTTTGGTCCACTGTCTTAAACATAACAGAAGGTAAACAGGGAAAACTATGTTTTTACCCACTTTAAGTTGAATATTACCAACTGTTTGAAGAGGTGTAGAATCATTTGCATTTCACTGCATCTTAAAAGTGCTATTAGTTTCTGACCCCTCACGCTGCTCTGACTGCTGTTTTAAGTTATAATCTATACATGATCGCTTGTCTCACAATTTTCAGAACTTTCTGTTTTCACCCACTGATCCCTGCACACAGTCCTTTTCATCTCCAATTTAGGCAGAGGATCGACTCACAATACGGTGCAATAGTTGGTTTCAATGTGGATTAGTAGATGCTTGGAACAGGCCACTTGCCCTCAGGGTTGGATTCTGGTGCCTGGGGGAGACGGTTGAAAAGTAGAAATAGTATAACAGAAATAAAGAGCAGATTACGGTAACATTTTCAACCTAAATTGTTGTCACATCACCTTTTGTGTAACCAAAAGATCCTTTTTTTTTGTATCTCTTTGCAGACAATTAAAAAAATAGCTTTGCCTCAATGGGCTACAAGTCTGAGCCTCTCTCCGGGAGGGCAGCATATTGCTGTTGGGACTAATGGTAAGAGTGAGTTTTGTTCTGTAATTGTGTGAACCAGAAGTTCTTACAGGTAAAGGAAAAATAAACCTTTGGTAAGGCACAGCAACACACTGTGATGGAAAGGAAATTTACACTATGCTGAGTTACTGAAGAATTCTGTCACAGCTAAGAGTTAATGTGCAGCACCTCCTATCAGCTGGACTGAGAATGATATTGGCAGACCCAGAAGTTTACCTCTGCTGTACATGATTCATGGCAGAGAGGGATCTATTGTCCACCATGACTAGCATGTCCAATCCATTGAGTTTCGTCCCCGTCGGGGGGCTCAGAGGTGTACAGCTCCCGGTAGAAGGCCTCGAAAACTTTTTTGATCTTTTTGGTTCAGCTACCGGTCTGCCTTTGCTGTCCTTCACCTGTGCTATTTTCCTTATGGCTGCCTGCTTTCTCAGCTGGTGAGCCAGCAGGTGGCTAGCCTTGTCTCTATGCTCCTAGAAGGCCCCCTGTGCCTGGCGGAGTTGGTACACTGCTTTACTGGCGGATAGTAGGTTAAAGTCCATTTGTAGCTATTTGCTCTCCACCAGAAGCTCTATGGTTGGGGCCTTGGAGTATCTTCTGTCGACCTCCTGTGTGGAATCGCTCAGTTGTTGCGTAGCCACCTTCTCCTTCCTATACCTGAGCCTTGTGGGCAACAATCTCTCCCCTAATCACAGCCTTCAGTGCCTCCCACAATGAGAAAGGTGAAACTTCCCCATTCCAGTTGTTCATAACATACTCGCCTATGGCCTGTGTTTTCTGGTGGAAGACCTTGTTGGCCAAGAGGGTCATGTCCAACTTCCATATTGGGCAGGGCCCATCTGCAACCTCTTATTCCAGGTAATGTGGAGCGTGGTCGGAGATTCCGAATGTGGAGTATTCCACTCTGACTATTTCTGAAACCACCAATTTCCCTACAAAGAAGTCGATGGGGGTTTAGACCCCGTACTGGTGAGAAGAACGGAAATTCCTTCTTACCCGAGTGCATGAACCGCCATAGATCCACTGCCCTCACCTGCTCCATAAACTTTCCCAGTTCCCTAGCCATGCCTGCTGTTTTGGGATTTGATTTGTCCGTCAGTGGGTCCTGTACACAATTAAAGTTTTCACTCTCGCTCTCTATCGCACTCTTCCTTTCTCTCTCTCCCCCCCACCCCACTGGGAGATGTATGCTTCCTAGCACAATCTTTCCCCACTCGTGTGGTAGCCCACCTCACAGGGTTTCTCTGACCCTCTTCTACACGTATTCCGTTGCTGTCCTTTCTGTCTCCTCCTCACCCTCCCCTGTGCTCTGCTGCCCTCGCCCCTTCCTCCCTATGAGCCTCCTCACCCTCCCCTGTGCTCTGCTGCCCTCGCCCCTTCCTCCCTATGAGCTAGCTCTCTTAGTCCTAGTGAGACAGTGCAGTCCCGTGCAAAATTGTCCATGTCCATCACTGTTTCTCAGCATTTTCTTCACCGCTGCCTAGTTTACCTTTTTCCCTTTGGGTCAGCCGACTCGCTTGCTGCTCCTGCCCTTTTCCGGCTCCCCTGTGCTCTGTTTGGGAGCTGGGATCAATCGTGTTCTGCATGGTACAGACCTTCCCTTTAGTAGGAATAGGGGCAATTTAAACTGAAATGTGGCATTCAGATTGGTTTAAGACCTGTTTTTTTTGTTTCAGCGAAGAGGGCTTTGCGATAACAACAGATGACTGGTGCATTAAATAGGAGTTATCTGAAGCCTAAGCTTTTGATGCATTCTGTGCCAATGTTGCTTCACCTCCTAGACCTTTAAAGTTATTCTTCCATGTTTCTGGCTTGTGCAGGGAGACTTCTGAAGCTAATGCAATACCCGTCTGGAAGATTCCAGGATTTCACTGGGCATAATGATGCCGTTCATTTCAGTCGATTCACACCATCTGGGAAGTTCCTCCTGTCTGTCGCATGCAATGAGGTGCTGGTCTGGGAGGTCCAGAATCTACAGAGCAATTTCACCCATGTACAATATCTCTGACTTCACAGCAGGCATGAAAGAGGTTATTCGCTGTATCACTGCTCGACCCATTTATAAAGCTTTCTGATATCACAGACTCTTCACAATAAAGGCCTCAATGTAGTTCAACTCGAATGCAGTTTTACAGCTTTGCAGATTCCATTAGAAAGGGCATCTGCTACTACGGTAGAAAATATTAAGTACTGTGAAATATTAATGTTAAAATCATTCTGAAATGTAGTTGGTGTACTGAGCACATGGAGTTTTTACTAAATGGTTGCACTGAGATTTTTTAAATTGTTTAGCCAGGAACGTTTTATTGCAAGATTCTACTTGTGAAGTGATACCGATCATTTAATATTTTTATTATACAAGTGATTTTTGTACTATCCATGAATAAATTTTTAAAAATTGTTTTACAATATGGGTGTTGAATCAGGATTTATGATTGACAGTCCTGCTTAATTGCATTTGATAAAAAAAAATCATTAAATGTGAAATTAAGTGCGTACATTCTTTACAGTTTGGAACTAAAATATTACCAGCCTACAGCGCATGCCATTTATGCAGTTCATTTTCCTCACTGTGCAGTTCACTGGTTTACAGCATAAAGATTGTACTCCACTCTACTTCTTATAGATAGATAGATTCTACTTATAGATAGAAGCTACAGGGGTGTAGTTACTCCTAAGAATGAAGGTAGCTAGGTGATTTTAAAAGGAGGGGGAAGAAGCAGTCAGTGCAGGGATCCCCTGCGGTTTTTCCCCTCAATAACAGGTGCACCCTTTTGGATACTGTTGTCGGGGGGGGGGGGGGGGGGGGGGGGAAGAGAGAATCTACCAGAGGTAAGCCACGGTGACCAGGTCTCTAGCACTGAGTTTGTCCCTGTGGCTCAGAAGGGAAGGGGGGAGAGCAGGAGAGCAATAGTTATTGGAGACTCTCTAGTTAGAGGTACAGATAGGCGGTTCTGTGGCAACAATAGAGGTTCATGGTTGGCGTGTTGCCTCCCGGGTGCCAAGGTCCATGACATCTCTGATCGTGTTTTTGGGATCCTTAAGGGGGGGCGGGGGGAGCAGTCACAAGTCGTGGTACCAACGACATAGGTAGGAAATGGGGCGGGGATGTGAAACAGGAATTCAGGGAGCTAGGGTGGAAGCTGAGAGCCAGGACAGACCGTGTTGTCATCTCTGGTTTGCTGCCAGTGCCACGTGCTAGCGAGGTGAGGAACAGGGAGAGAGTGCAGTTAAACATGTGGCTACAAGAATGGTGTAGGAGGGAGGGTTTCAGTTACTTGGATAATTGGAGCACATTCTGGGGAAGGTGGGCCCTGTACAAACAGGAAGGGTTACACCTGAACCAGAGGGGCACCAATATCCTGGAAGGGAAATTTGCTCTTCGGGGGGGGTTTAAACTAATTTGGCAGGGGTGTGGGAAACTGATTTGTAGTCCAGGAGATAGCATTGCTGAAGTTCAGTAAGTTGAGGGTAGTGCAGTACGGAGGAAGGTACCAAGATCACAAGAGTGGACCTTCAGGCATGAAGGTGGTTTGAAGTGTGTCTACTTCAATGCGAGGAGCATCAGGAATAAGGTTGGTGAGTTTGATGCATGGATTGGTACCTGGGACTATGATGTTGTGGCAATTACGGAGATGTGGATAGAACAGGGGCAGGAATGGTTTTTGGAGGTTCCGGGGTTTAGATGTTTCAGTAAGATTAGGGAAGGTGGTAAAAGAGTTGGAGGAGTAGTATTGTTAATCAAGGATAGTATAATGGCTGCAGAAAGGCAGTTTGAGGAGGATCTGTCTACAGAGGTAGTGTGGGCTGCAGTTAGAATTAGGAAAGGAGCAGTCACTTTTTTAGGAGTTTTCTATAGGCCCCCAAACAGTAACATAGATGTGGAGGAAAAGATTGCAGTGCAGATTTTGGATAGGTGCGGTAGTCACAGGTAGTTGTCATGGGTGACTTTAACTTTCCAAATATTGATTGGGACCACTATAATTCAAATAGTTTGGATGGGGCTGTTTTTATCCAGTGTGTGCAGGAGGGTTTCCTTACACAATATGTGGATAGACCGACAAGAGGCGGGGCCACATTGGATTTGGTACTGGGTAATGAACCGGGCCAAGTGTTAGATTTGGTTGTGGGAGAGCACTTTGGAGATAATGACTGCAATTCGGTGACTTTCACTATTGCAATGGAAAGGGATAGGGCCATACGGCAGGGTAAGGTTTATAACTGGGGGAAGGGTAATCACAATGCGATTAGGCAAGAATTGGGGAACATGAGATGGAAACAGGAACTGTCAGTGATAGGCACGATTGAGATGTGGAGCTTGTTCAAGGAGCAAATATTGTGTGTCCTTGTATGTATGTCCCTGTCAGGCAGGGAGGGAATGGTCCAGTGAGGGAACCATGATTTACAAAAGAGGTTGAATGTCTTGTCAAGAGGAAGAAGGGGGCATATGTAAGGATGAGAAAACAAGGTTCAGTTAGGGCACTTGAGGGATACAAGATAGCTAGGAAGGAGCTCAAGAAAGGGCTTAGGAGAGCTAGGAGGAGGCTTGAGAAGTCCTTGGCGGGTAGGATCAAGGAAAACCCCAAGGCTTTTTACACTTATGTGGGGAATAAAAGAATGACCAAGGTGAAGTTAGGGCCGGTCAAGGACAGTAGTGGGAACGTGTGCATGGAGTCTGACAATATAGGAGAGGCCCTAAATGAATACTTTTCTTCAGTGTTCACAAAGGAGAGGGGCCATGTTGTTGAGGAGGATAGTGCGATACAGGCTGGTAGGCTGGAGGAGGTAGATATTCGGAAGGAAGATGTGTTAGAAATTCTGAGAAGCCTGAGGATAGATAAGTCCCCTGGGCCTGATGGGATATATCCTAGGATTCTTTGAGAGGCGAGGTATGAGATTGCAGAGCCTTTGGCTTTGATCTTTATGTCCTCACTGTCGACAGGAATAGTACCAGAAGACTGGAGAGTGCCGAATGTTGTCCCCTTGTTCAAGAAAGGGAATAGGTATAGCCCTGGGAATTATAGGCCGGTTAGTCTCACTTCAGTCATTGGTAAATTATTGGAAAGGGTCCTGAGGGATAGGATTTATGGTCATTTGGAAAGATACAGCTTAATCCAGGATAGTCGGCATGGATTTGTGAGAGGTAAGTCTTGCCTCACAAGTTTGATTGTATTCTTTGAGGAGGTAACTAAGTACATAGATGAAGGTGGAGCAGTTGATGTTGTATACATGGATTTTAGTAAGGCAGTTTATAAGGTGCCCTATGGTCGGCTCATGGAGAAAGTAAGGAGGCGTGGCATAGAGGGAAATTTGGCCGATTGGATCAGTAACTGGCTATCACATAGAAGACAGAGGGTGGTGGGAGATGGTAAATTTTCATCCTGGAGCCCAGTCACCAGCGGTGTACCACCGGGATCAGTGCTGGGTCCTCTGCTATTTGTGATTTTTATCAATGACTTGGATGATGTAGTTGAAGGTTGGGTCAGTAAATTTGCTGATGACACCAAGATTGGTGGAGTAGTGGATAATGTGGAGGGTTGCTGTAGGCTGCAAAGAGACATTGATAGGATGCAGAGCTGGGCTGAAAAGTGGCAGATGGAGTTTAACACTGATAAGTGTGAGGTAGAAAAAATTTGAATGCAGTTAACGGCAGGGTTCTGAAGAATGTGGAGGAGCAGAGAGATCTCGGAGTTCATGACCATAGATCTCTGAAAGTTGCCACCCAAGTGGATAGAGCCGTGAAGAATGCCTATAGTGTGTTAGCATTTATTAACAGGGGGATAGAGTTTAAGAACCATGAGGTTATGCTGCAACTGTACAAGACCTTGGTTAGACCACATTTGGAGTATTGTGTGCAGTTCTGGTCATCTCATTATAGGAAGGATGTGGAAACATTGGAAAGGGTGCAAAGGAGATTTACCAGGATTGGAGGGTAGGTCTTACGAGGAAAGGTTGAGGGAGCTCGGGCTTTTCGCTTTGGAGCGGAGGAGGATGAGAGGTGACTTAATTGAGGTGTATAAGATGATGAGAGGGATAGATAGAGTAGATGTTCAGTGACTTTTTCCTCGGGTGGATGTAGCCGTGACAAGGGGGCCTAACTATAAGGTTCATGGTGGAAGATATAGGAGGGATGTCAGAGGTAGGTTCTTTACTCAGTGAGTGGTTGGGGCGTGGAACGCACTCCCAGCTATGGTGGTGGAGTCGGACACTTTACGAACTTTCAAGCAGTTATTGGATAGGCATATGGAGTGTACTAGAATGATTGAGAGTAGGTTGATTTAATCTTAGTTTCAGACCAGTTCGGCACAACATCGTGGGCCGAAGGGCCTGTACTGTGCTGTAGGTTCTATATTCCACTCGTGAGCCATAAAATGAGCAAAACATTAAAAATAGTGAGGCTCCCTTCACTGGGCGAGGGAACTGTTCAACGTGCTTCCCCAACCTTTTCCTGGTGTGAACCCATTTTAATGTCTTAGATTTGTGATTTGAGTGATGATGGGTGGGTGAGGAGCGGGGTGGGGGTGGCATGTTGGCACTGATAGGTTTGGGGACATTAAGATAATCGACTTGTTTTATCAGAAACATAATTTGAATAAATATGGAACTTAGGTGGGTGGCGCAGTGGTTAGTGCTGCTGCCTCACGGCGCTGAGGACCCGGGTTCGATCCCGGCCCCAGGTCACTGTCCGTATGGAGTTTGCATATTTTCCCCGCGTGTGTGGGCTTCACCCCCACAACCCAAAGATGTGCAGGGTAAGTGAATTGGCCACGCTAAATTGCCCCTTAATTGGAAAAAATTAATTGGGTACTTTAAATTTATTTTTAAAAAATGGGACTTGGGAATTCCTTAACACACTGGTCAAAATTAAATCTACATTAAATAAATACATCAACAAAGGCCACTGTTTCTGTGCATTGAATGATAAATACGTCATTCTGATTAGACTACTAGTTCCTGTGCCATACAAGAATAATAATCAAACCTAAACTTTCATTTACTAACTCAGTTGATTTGTTACTATGATTTGGTTGAATGGATTTTTTTTTTCAAAGAACCCACGTTTGTTTCCTCAAGTCTAAGAGATGGAGAAGAACAAAATATCTGGTGCAACCATGGATTGTGATCTGACAGGACTACATCAAACATTATCAAATCTCCTCTACGAAAAGCACACACTGACTCCCGACCATACCTTCCTCATTAATCACCTCTTTAAACCCCTCGCCACTACCTTAAGACAGATGTGGAGAAACTACTTCACTCCAAAGAGTTGTCTAGAATAGAATCCTAGAATTCCTACAGTGCACAAGGGGACCATTCGGCCCGTCGAATCTGTTCCAACCCTTGGAAAGAGCACCCCTGTAACCCCATCTGATCTTTCGACACTAAGGGGCAATTTAACATGGTCAATCCACCTAACTTGCACATCTTGGGACTGGGAGGAAACCAGAGCACCCGGAGAAAACCCACGCAGACACTGGGAGAATGTGCAAACTCCACACAGACATTTACCCAAGGCTGGAATTAAACCCGGGTTCCTGGTGTTGTGAGGCAGCGGTGCT
Organism: Scyliorhinus canicula; assembly: GCF_902713615.1. NCBI lineage: Eukaryota > Metazoa > Chordata > Chondrichthyes > Carcharhiniformes > Scyliorhinidae > Scyliorhinus > Scyliorhinus canicula. The sequence continues at coordinate 7,662,152 of NC_052160.1, read as the reverse complement.
ATCCTCTGTGCCACCCATGTATGGAACTCTAATCCAGTGGGTAGTGGATTGCTTCTTGGTTCAATATATTTAAGTTTGGGATTGACAGGTTTTTGATTTCTTTCAGGGAATTTCAGCTGGGAAAATGGAGTTGAATCCCCAGCCCAGCCATAGTGAAGCAGGCTCCAGGCTCAGTGTGATCCACTCCAGGGTCTGTGAGATCCACTCCAGGGGGAGCTGTGTGATCCACTCCAGGGTCTATGAGATCTGCTCCAGGGGGCTGTGAGATCCACTCCAGGGGCTATGTGATCCACTGCAGGGGGCTGTGTGATCCACTCCACTCCAGGGACTGTGATCCACTCCAGGGTGATGTGTGATCCACTCCAGGGGGTTGTGTGATCCACTCGAGGGTCTGTGTGATCCACTCCAGGGTATATGTGATCCACCCCAGGGGGTTGTGTGATCCACTCCAGGGTATGTGAGCTCCATTCCAGGGGGGGGCTGTGTGATCCACTCCAGGTATGTGTAATCCACTCCAGGGGGTTATGTGATCCACTCCAGGGGGTTGTGTGATCCACTCCAGGGGGCTGTGTGATCCACTCAAGAGGGGCTGTGATCCATTCCAGGGTGTGTGATCCATTCCTGGGATATGTGTGATCCACTCCAAGGGGCTGAGTGATCCACTCCAGAGGGCTGTGTGATCCACTCGATGGGCTGTGTGATCCATACCAGGGGCTGTGATCCGCACCAGGTGGTTGTGTGATCCACTCCAGGGCTGTGTGATCCAATCCAAGGGGCTGTGTGATCCAATCCAAGGGGCTGTGTGATCCACTCCAGGGCTGTGTGATCCAATCCAAGGGGCTGTGTGATCCACTCTAGGGGCGGTGTGATCCATGCCAGGGGCTGTGATCCACACCAGGGGGATGTGTGATCCACTCCAGGGGGATGTGATCCACTCCATTGAATTATGGGATCCACACCAGGGTCTATGTGATCCACTCCATGGTCTGTGTGATCCACTCCAGGATCTGTGTGGTCCACTCCAGAGGGATGTGCGATCCACTCCAGGGGTTATGAGCTCCACATCAGGGGGCTGTGTGATCCACATCAGGGGGCTGTGTGATCCACTCCCCTCCAGGGGGCTGTGTGATCCACTCCACTCCAGGGGGCTGTGTGATCCACACCAGGGGGCTGTGTGATCCACACCAGGGGGCTGTGTGATCCACACCAGGGGGATGTGTGATCCACTCCAGGGGCTGTGTCATCCACTCCCCTCCAGGGGGCTGTGTGATCCACTCCACTCCAGGGGGCTGTGTGATCCACTCCAGGGGGCTATGTGATCCACTCCACTCCAGGGGGCTGTGTGATCCACTCCAGGGGGCTGTATGATCAACTCCATGGGGCTATGTGATCCACTCCAGGGTCTATGTGATCTAGGGTATGTGCGATCTACTCCAGGGGGCTGTGTGATCCACGTCAGAGGCTGATCCACACCAGGGGGCTGTGTGATCCACTCCAGGGGACTGTGATCCGCTCCAGGGTGCTGTGTGATCCACTCCAGGGGGCTATGTGATCCACTCCACTCCAAGGGGTGGTGTGATCCACTCCACTCCAGGGGGCTGTGTGGTCCACTCCACTCCAGGGGCTGTGTGATCCACTCCACTCCAGGGTGATGTATGATCCACTCCAAGGGACTGTGTGATCCACTCAAGGGGGATGTGTGATCCACTCCACTCCAAGGGACTGTGTGATCCACTCAAGGGGGATGTGTGATCCACTCCACTCCAAGGGACTGTGTGATCCTCTCCACTCCAAGGGACTGTGTGATCCTCTCCACTCCAGGGGACTGTATGATCCACTCAACTCCAGGGGGCTGTATGGTCCACTCCAGGGGGCTATGTGATCCACTCCATGGGGTTGTGTGATCCACTCCACTCGGTTGTGTGATCCACTCCACTCCGGGGAGGGGACTGTGTGATCCACTCCAGGGGGCTGTCTGATCCACACCACTCCAGGGGGCTGTTGGATCCACCCCAGGGGGTTGTGTGATCCACTTCAGGGGCTGTGTGATCCACTCCAGGAGGCTGTGTGATCCACTCCAGGGGGCTGTGTGATCCACTCCAGGGGCTGTGTGATCCACTCCACTCCAAGTGGCTGTGATCCACTCCACTCCAGGGGACGGTGTGAGCCACTCAACTCCAGGAGGCTATGTAATCAACTCCACTCCATGGGGTTGTGTGATCCACTCCAGAGTATGTGTGATCCACTCCAGGGGGCTGTGTGATCCACTCCACTCGGTTGTGTGATCCACTCCACTCCAGGGAGGGGGCTGTGTGATCCACTCCACTCCAGGGGGCTGTGTGATCCACTCCACTCCAGGGGGCTGTATGATCCACACCAGGGGCTGTGTGATCCACTCCACTCCAGAGGGTTGTGTGATCCACTCCACTCCAGGGGGCTGTGTGATCCACGGGGGCTGTGTGAGCCACTCCAGTGGGCTGTGTGATTCACTCCAGGGGGCTGGGTGATCCACTCCAGGGGGCTGGGTGATCCACTCCACTCCAGGGGGCTGGGTGATCCACACCAGGGGGCTGTGTTATCCACTCCAGGGGGCTGGGTGATCCACTCCACTCCAGGGGGATGGGTGATCCACTCCACTCCAGGGGGCTGGGTGATCCACTCCACTCCAGGGGGCTGTGTGAGCCACTCCAGTGGGCTGTGTGATCCACACCAGGGGGCTGGGTGATCCACTCCAGGGGGCTGGGTGATCCACTCCAGGGGGCTGGGTGATCCACTCCAGGGGCTGGGTGATCCACTCCACTCCAGGGGGCTGTGTGATCCACTCCAGGGGACTGAGTGATCCACTCCAGGGGGCTGTGCTGCACTCCTGCTCCTTTTTACAAAATAAACAAGGTGACCTTTTACAAGGGCCAGAAAAAGGACATTCGGCCGCCCCTCTGAAAGAGGACCCTCCCCAGCTCCATTTAAAAATAGGAGTGTGGAGCAGGGGGCCGGCCCTGGAGAAGCTCTTTGCTTTGTGGCTGACACAGGCAGAGTGACTCCAGTGTAAACAGGAGCTGCTATAAAGCTGCTGCATCCTGGCAAACCTGCAGAGGCGAAATCCCTTCTTCAGCAGGATGGCTGCTCCCAACCGCTCAGATACTTTCCCCAACAACATCACATCTCTAGGTAAGAAGCTCCTTTTAAAAAAAAACAATCTAGCTCCCATGAAATGATGAGAACAGAATTCAGAGCATTCTGCCTGAGTAAGAACCCACCCAGATGTATCACTCCCTACATCTGGATGCTGGGAGAGTGATTTGAAAAGTTAGGAAGTCGGATACCCTCCCCATTCTTACCCAGAAGATTGTTTTGTGTGTTTTAAGAAGCAGTTTTTTCAAATAGTTGCTAAATGTCTGAATGATAAGGTAGACAGAAAGCTGCATTATTGTGACAGCCTGGCTAATATTGATGTGAATGTTGTATCCAGCTGGACATTGCAATGAATTTGGGGTTTTTATTTCCAGGTGAGATGAGCCCCTTTATTTATTCCAGCATCATCATGCCCTCGATTTTCGTGATAATCGGCCTGTTGGGGATCCTCGGGAATGGTATTGTGATCTTCACCATCGCTCAAAGGCTCAGGTTGAAATCCAGCAACAGTAGGGTCCCAGATATATTTTTCATCAACTCCTCGGCGGTGGACTTGATGTTCCTCCTGGGAATGCCCTTCGTGATCCCCCAGCTCCTGGGGCACAGGGGCTGGCACTTTGGCCACCTGATGTGTGTCGTCATCTCTGTCATGGGCAGCAACACCCACTTTGCCAGCGCCTACATCCTCACCGCCATGGCCATTGACCACTACCTGGCCATCGTCCACCCACTGGCCTCCACCCGCCTCCGCAAGCCCACCACCGCCCTCCTGACCATCTGCCTCCTGTGGGTGCTCTCGTCCCTGAGCATCACCCCCATGTGGATGTACACCAGCCTCATCCAGCTGCCTGGGGGCATCTCCAGCTGTGTAATCCGCCTCCCCAACCCAGACACCGATATCTACTGGTTCACCCTTTATCAGTTTGTGCTTGCATTCGCCGTACCCCTGACTGTCATCTCAACGGCCTACAGGAGGATCCTGTTCAAGATCAGCTCCCCGGGGACCCTCATCTCGCACAGGAGAGCCAGGCTGCGGACTAAAAGAGTGGCTCGCATCACCATCGCCATCTGCCTGGCTTTCTTCCTCTGCTGGGCTCCCTTCTACCTCCTGCAGTTAGCCCAGCTGGCCCAGGAGCAGCCCACTCGGCCTTTCTACTGCGCCTACATTGCGGTGATCAGCTTAGGCTATGCCAGCAGCTGCCTCAATCCTTTCATCTACATTGCCCTGTGTGACAGCTTCAGAAAATGGTTCATCGTCTCGGTGTGGCCCTCCGCCGCAGGAAAGGGCAGCAACACAGTGGTGGCCTGGCTGGGGAAAGAGGCAGAGCTGGACCAGCACCATGGACAGCAGCCAGGCAGTCAAAGGGCACCTCAGTCAGCGAGGCTCAATTAGTCCCCTCTACATCACCGCACAATTGCAGCTCTCTCTGGGGGTAGATGTGCACTTTGAGCGATATTGTTAAATGGGAGCAACCTGTTTCACATCTCCGGGACTGTACTTGAATTAAACAGAAGGAACAATTGTTGACAGACTTGCTGATAAATGTCCCATATTGTTAAGCAAAGATATTAAGGGATATGGACCAAAGGCAGGCATATGGAGTTAGGTTACAGATCAGCCATGATTAAGGCGGCACGGTGGCACAGTGGTTAGCACTGCTATTTCACAGCTCCAGGGATCCAAATTCAATTCCGGCCTCGGGTGACTGTGTGGAGTTTGCACCCCCCCCCCTCCCTCCCCCCCCTCCAATGTCTGCGTGGGTTTCCTCCCGGTGCTCTGGTTTTCTGTGCAGGTTAGGTGGATTGGCAGTGCTAAATTGCCCCTTAGTGTCCAAAAGGTTAGATGGGGTTACTGGGTTACGGGAATAGGGTGGAGACTTGAGTTTAAGTAGGGTGCTCTTTCCAAGAGCCGGTGCAGACTCAATGGACTGAATGGCCTCCTTCTGCACTGTATGTATTCTATGATCTCATTGAATGGCGGGACAGGCTCGAGGGGCTGAATGGCCTACTCCTGTTCCTATGTTCCGTACTACTAGCTGTTACCCTTTCTAGTCCTGCCACATTTAACTCTGTAACAATGTTTTACAAAACCCCCTACTCTCAGATACAGATTGTAGCGTTTATCTGTTGCTACATTTGTAGGGTTACAAGACGTGGGAGACCGTGGGGCAATGGTAATGTCACTGAATTTACAATCAGAGGTCCACCAGGATAATGTGCCGGGGATGAGTGTCCAAATCCCACCATGGCAGCTACTGAAATTTAAATTCAATTAATAAAATCGGGAATTGAAAAGCTAGTCTCAGCAATTGTGACCATGACGATGATCATCAATTGCCATAAAAACCCCGATCTGGTTCAGTGAAGTCCATTTAGGGAAGGAAATGTGTGTTGGGAAAATAAAGGTAGTTTTAAGGGAATTAGATTTGTATTGGTAACATCCCCAACATGCACACAGATACTGAGCCAGCGGTACCCGAGATGGCTTGGACACGTGAGCCTCATGGAGGATATCCGGGTCCTCCGAAGATATATTGTACAGTGAGGTCGCCATGGCACCAAAACCCACTTTCTACATGCCCCTTCACTTCAAAGACATCTGCAAATGTGGCATGAAGTCCTGTGACAGGGGACCACAAGCATTCAGATCAAGTTGCCAGCGATCGCCAGAGCTGGTCGACAGCAGTGAAGGAGGGAGTGAAAAGAGGCGACGAGAAGGGACACAGCAGCTGGCAAGACATGAGATCACATCAGAGAGAGGAGAGGCTGCCAAACCAATCTGTGATTCATTGGTGTGCACCCATTGTCTCTCGAGACAGGGAGGCCAAGAAGATTTCTGTTGGTAAATAGTGTAAATAACGTATAGTTTTAAGTGGGATTAATTTAATGTTTCTGCGACTGGAAGAGTAAACATAGTTATATTCAAGCTGGACAAAGGTGTTTGTATGTTTGGGGGTTGGCTCAGTTCCAACTGTGCTTAGAGAGGGCTACGACATGAAGAATAAATAGAAGCAAGTCAATGCTTAGCACAGGAAGCAACTTTCCAGAGAAGAGGGCTTTGTTCTTCGGTTTAACTGGAAGCCAGAGCAGTGGGACACTGGGGAGTGAACCGCTCTCAACTCTGCAACTCCCTTTTTCTGTCCAGCTTCTCCTGGCAAAGATGCAAGCTTCCCAAGGAACAAGATACATTCCAGGGAATTGGGACAGAAAGAATGTTTAAGACACCTGAAGTTAAGAGAGCAGAGACCAAGATATTGTTCAGGAGAACAATCTGTTAAGAGGAACTACTTCACCCAAAGGGTTGCGAATCTATGGAATTTCTTGCCCAGTGAAGCAGTTGAGGCTCCTTCATTAAATGTTTTTAAGATAAGGATAGATAGTTTTTTGAAGAATAAAGGGATTAAGGGTTATGGTGTTCGGTCCAGAAAGTGGAGCTGAGTCCACAAAAGATCAGCCATGATCTCATTGAATGGCGGAGCAGGCTCGAGGGGCCAGATGGCCTACTCCTGCTCCTAGTTCTTATGTTCTTAAAACAAAGTTTTCTGAGTTAGAGACAATTGCATTAACTAGATTCAAAGTGGACAGCAGCAGACTTCAGATGGAGATGAAACGTTTGATATTCTAAAACAGTCTGGGAATTGAGGGTAAAAGCAATTGTGAACAGCCTGTACAGCAACCCAGACAGGGAAATCCTAAAATTGGTTGGTGTAAACTCCTGGTCTGGAGTAAACAAGTATTGTATCATAATCCAATTTGTTCATGTTTAATAAATGTCTTTTCCTTGTTGTTAAAACTGACTAGCGGTCCTGTGACTCTGTTCCTCCACGTTTTATGAAACAAAATAAGTTACGGTCTTTTGAGCCAGAGTTCCATTCTGGGATCTTCCCGTCCAGTTTTAACATCAACTGGGGTTGTAACATCTGTCATCCTTACCTGGTCTGTCCGACTCAAGATCCACAGTAAACTCTTAACGTCCACTGAAATGTTACTCAGTTCGATGGGCAATTAGGGATTGGCAACAAGTGTTGGTATCACACAAATCAATAAATTAAAATGAGGGAAAAAAACTCAAAATAAAGGACACCCACAGGTTCAAAATAACACCAACAGCGTTCAATTCCTGTTCTGGCTGAGGGGGGGCAACACCCTTAGTAAAATCAAGCGTAGGTCCTGGTTCAGCGACCCTCAAATAACCGGGGAGTGGTCCTTCTCCGGATTCATTTATAAGCAAAAACAATGAAAATTACAGCACAGGAACAGGCCCTTCGGCCCTCCCAGCTTGCGCCGATCCAGATCCTTTATCTAAACCCGTCACCTATTTTCCAAGGATCTACTTCCCTCTGTTCCCCACCCGTTCATATATCTGTCTAGATGTATCTTAAATGATGCTATCGTGCCCGCCTCTACCACCTCCGCTGGCAAAGCGTTCCAGGCACCCACCACCCTCTGCGTAAAAAACTTCCCACGCACATCTCCCTTAAACTTTTCCCCTCTCACCTTGAAATCGTGACCCCCTTGTAATTGACACCCCCACTCTTGGAAAAAGCTTGTTGCTATCCACCCTGTCCATACCTCTCATAATTTTGTAGACGTCAATCAGGTCCCCCCTCAACCTCCGTCTTTCCAACGAAAACAATCCTAATCTACTCAACCTTTCTTCATAGCTAGCACCCTCCATACCAGGCAACATCCTGGTGAACCTCCTCTGCACCCTCTCTAAAGCATCCACATCCTTCTGGTAATGTGGTGACCAGAACTGCACACAGAATTCCAAATGTGGCCTAACCAAAGCCATATACAATTGTAATATGACCTGCCGACTCTTGTACTCAATACCCCGTCCAATGAAGGTAAGCATGCTGTATGTATTCTTGACCACTCTATCGACCTGCGTTGCCACCTTCAGGGTACAATGGACCTGAACTAGAAGAAATCTCTCAACAAATCAACCAGTGAGAAATGTGGTAAAGCCTTATTCCCTCGCAGAAGAATGTTTAAATAATCTAAATCACAATGTAAACGGCGGCAGTTAAACAATTCCCATAACGGCTGAGATTATTCATAAGCATGACGGTTTGTGGATATCAGGCATTATCCGTACAATGTTTCCTTGCAACTTTTCTACGACACGGCAGATACTGTTAAGTACTTAGAATATGATTGTATTGTAGGTGTTGTGAGATTCAATTATCAGTTTTGGAAACATACACCAGCAAATGGTGCAGCCTGAATCTTGGGAGCACAATAATTGATTTTTAAAAATTGCAGGGTTAAGGTGAAAAGGACCAGAGCGCCAGCACCGACAAGACCGGCCGAATGGCCTCTGTTGTGTTGTAATCTCTGTGATTTGGATCTTCATGACACTAGTAAACTAACCGCTGGCAAATCTTCAATTTCTGTTGAATAAAATGTGAATGGTAAATAACCAGAATGAAATGAGCAGTGGCTAGTTATTCATTTAATTGCAATTTAGTCAGCATGCTAAATTAAAAATTATGCTGCAACTTTCTTCCATGACAGAGTAAAATACTACATAGTAGTTATAGTTCTCGCTGGTGCAAGACCACAGGTTCAAATTAGACCCGGAGTAAGGATTATTTGGCACAATATTTGTGCGTGTTATGTTGCAAATAATTCACTATTTATTATGTTATCTTTGATCCATCAAAGTGCTGCTGTTGACCTAAAATAACAGGGCCTGGATGAAAGCTATTCACGTTTTATGTTCACTTTGACTGGAGTAATTACTGGAATTTTGAGGGGAAGGTTTTCACCTTCTCAAACATTAACTTCACAAACTGTGAGACATCCGAGCTCCCCAGTATTGAATTGAGGGGGGGGGGGGGGGGGGGGGGGGGGGGTTTATCCCAAAGATGCACTGGGGATTCCCTCTCGGAGCTTCACGAATATCAAACTTTCTCTGGGCACTTCCCGAAAATGACAACATTGAAATGGTTCCTCCAGGGTTACGTCGACAGTCGACAGGGGTTTGCTCTTTCAGAGGGTCGGTGCCGAATGGCCTCCAATGCTTGTGCACTTCTAATGCTGAGCTGTCTCTGCCTGTATCCAGTTCCAAGAACCTCACGCAAAACTATATGATATAATGCTGCCACCCATTCCTTCTGTATTCTACGCTGCTTGATAGGCCCTGTATGAACAGCCTGCCCTTGTGCTGTACTGGAACAGGCCCGCTGCTTCTACCGACTGATAATGATACCTGTCCCCAGCTCTTCAGGGGCCCCCTGGCTGGTAGCAGTTTCACTGTAAAGGGCAAAGATGGCTTTGCACTCATGTACCTGGGACTCCCAGTGCTCCCATCAGACATGAAAATAATGAATCATAGAATCTCTACAGTGCAGGAGGCCATTCGGACCTTCAAGTCTGCACTGACCCTCTGACAGAGCATCCCACCCAGGTCCAACCCCCCACCCTATCTCTGTAATCCCACCTAGGGGCAATTTATCATGGCCAATCCACCAAACTCACATCTTTGGACTGTGGGAAGAAACTGGAGGAAACCAACACAGACACTGGGTGAACATACAAACTCCAGCCAGACAGTCACCCAAGGCCGGTATTGAACCCTGGTCCCTAGTGCTGTGAGGCAGCAGTGCTAACCATTGTGCCACCATACCAGCCCTCCCCGAACAGGCGCCGGAATGTGGTGACTAGAGGCTTTTCACAGTAACTTCATTTGAAGCCTACTCGTGACAATGTGATTTTCATTTAATTTCATCATGCTGCCCTACAATAGCTGCTACAATACTTTGATATATAAATACATCAACAAGTTATACAGAATAATAAAATGTGCAAAAGATTGAAAATAGTCAGTTTATTGTTTGGATTTTGTCCTCTTAACAAGAAAAGGGATCACAAAGTTGGGTGATGGAACATGGTTCTCTTTCGATTTAGTAATGATGGGAGATATTAGTTGCAACAGATCTTGTTTGTATGCATTAGCCCACATTCACATAATTTCCCCACCCCATCAACTTCAGACTTCTCACACGATCGCTTCCAGTGTTATCAAGCTGCTGACAGCCAAGGCAGCAGAAACTAACTTTCCACCCAACCAACAATTCTTACTTTTTAACTGCAATCTAACTTGTCTTAATATGTACTAAACAATTGTATTTTTTTTTAAACAGGTCTGTGGTTTCAAAATGTCTGAAGTAAGCTAGTGTGGATCAAATACATTTATATTGCTTTGAGTGTCTGTTTTATTACGAATAGAGTGAAAATATTACCATCACACAGTAGTTAGAACCCACGGGTGTGGCCTTAATCATCGCTGATGCAGTACATGGATACTGTGCCCAATAATTAGATTTCCACATTAGGTTGGAATTATATTAAAATATTAGGTTAAAGTTTAAAGTGTACAAAGGTTCCCATTCGTAATGATGGTTACCAAGCAAAAACGCTGAACGACTTGCGCAGACTTTTGTCCGCTGTTAACAAAGGTGCGATGGTCTTCAAAGGCAAAACAGAAGCATTTCTCAAGAGAGAAAACTAAATGAAAATAAAATAGTTTTACATAAATACAATTGAACACAAATGCGAGGGGCACTTTGCAATCTAGTCCTTCTTCAGCGTGGATTTCGATTCAGTGTCGTCTGGATATGAAATTGCCGAGCAATCAGCAGCTTCCTCTTGCTTACTTGGAGAGCTTAGGAGAAGGTAACAACATTGACAATAATCTGTATTATTTCATCCAAATACATTTGCTGTGTATCTAAAATTACAACTGAGGCAAGAAAGAATTTAGTGCTTTCAACAACATGTCTAGAACGCATATTATTCTGCAATGCCAACAGATATAATAACTTTTTTTTAAAAACAAGACAATACAGGTACTGGAAATCTGAAGTAAAAATATAAAACGGGGCAAACACGGACCATGAATCTGGGGGGCCGACGACCCGTGTCAATTTTTCTTTTTTACAAAATAATTTAGAGTACCTAATCATTTTTTCCAATGAAGAGGCAATTTAGCATGGCCAATTCACCTACCCTGCACATCTTTGGGTTGTGGGGGTGAAACCCATGCAAACACGGGAGAATGTCCGGACAGTGACCCAGAGCCAGGATTGAACCTGGGACCTCAGCGCCATGGGGCAGCAGTGCAAACGCCACCGTGCTGCCCTGGAACCGTGTCAATTGTGTGGAGAAGGCCAGATGCAATCAAATGCCTTCAGGCATTTAATTGGTCGCCCTCGGGTCTTCCCAGCGATTGAGGATCTGGGAGGGGGACTCACCCACTGGGAGCCTACCAGCCAATCAGAGGCCAGAAGTTCCTCATGCCACCTGCACCGTGTCTGTGTGGGTTTCACCCCCATATCCCAAAGGTGTGCCGGGTGGATTGGCCACGCTAATTTGCCCCTTAATTGGGTACTATAAATTTTTTAAAAATGGGATTGATAGATTTCTGTTAATGGATGTAGGACAGATCCCAAATCAGCTGTGACCTTACTGATTTGCGGAACAATCCTCAGGGTCTTGATGCCCACTCCTGTTATCTGCCTTACGTTTTCTCCTACTTTCCAGACTTTTGTTTATCAGTAGTTACTAAGTTTAAAAGCTGGAACTCAGTTTGATCCAAACCATTCCATCCAGTCGACTGGCCTGTGATTCCGTACACTTTTAACCGTTACTTTCCGCCCCAGACCTTGACAGAAGGAAGTTGCTTCCATCTTGGGGACGAAATTGGTCTTGGGGCACCACATTTCAAATGGATTAAAGTGGATGGTAGCCTGTTTCACCGCCTCCTCCCAATTCTCTTTCCTTCTGACGTTCGATCTCTTTTTCGGCCAGAAAAACAAGGTCATTTGAATGGATTTGATTCCATTCTTGAATAGTTGTTTGGTAGTACAGAACTTGAGTATTGCTGGGAAGACATTTTGTCGAAGCTTTCATCTTGCACTCATCAGAACAATCTCAGGAATAACGATATCGCGGAAGCAACAACTTTGTACTGTATGAGAAGAGTCAGCTGATTTGTTGGCAAATGGACTTTGACTGGTGGAGGCACTGCCATGGCGAATGCACCAGTTAATGGCTATCACTAACTTTGCTTAGCTTAAACAGGCGCAATGTGTGTACATGTTCTTTCTGTCTGCAAAGAACAGGGCCCTGTGCATTAATAAATGTAGCTTCCAGTACATGAAAATACGCCACACTGTGAGCCTGACTGACAAGCTTAAATTGGTTGTCGGCGTAATTCTTAACACACCAGATTATTTAGCAAATGTTGTCCAATTGCAGAATCATATTTAATGTTGATTACTGTGTTTTCAAGCACAGGCACACGGTCTGTACCTTACCTGTTGTGGACAGCGGAAGGGACATGCTGTTTGGATACTCTTTGCAGCTTATAGTCTACATACCTGGCAACACACTGTCACTGAAATTCATATACCAGGTTACTAATTTGTCTGATCGGCAGAACATATTTTTAGTTTGACGGCATCATCCTGTTAGTGGCGAATACCATTCATGTTGCTACTGCAGCTTGAAACAGGTAGCTTCACCTGTTGCTCAAACCTTTGAGATACCTTCCCTTTCCTGGGTAATCTGACAAAGACTGCACTTTTCAGGGCTGAACGTGACAACCTTAGGCCCATTCATGGGTTTGAGCGATTTACAGCATGAAATTATCTGATCAGAGTAACTATTCCGAAGCATATCTTTGGTGTGCTCAATTTCAGCATGAAATTTGCTCGATGAGCAAATGGCTTGGGTCCTATTTACAAGGTTGCCAATAATGCTGATCTTATAACTCGTGCAAGTGTAAAAATCCCAGCGTGTAGTGACCAGTGACGGTAGGCTTGTGGTAAACTGTGATAGAGATCCCCCAACACACTCCTCAACTAGTACGTCAAGAAAGGCGAGTTGATTTGACTGCTCCAATTTAAAGGTGAATTCAAGCCCAGGATGGGGCCCATTAAGACATGCAAGGAAATTGTTACATGTTGCTACACATTTAAAATGAGCAAACATATCATCCACATATGGGGAGGTGGTGGTGTAGTGGTATTGTCACTGACTAGCAGACCAGAGACTCAGAGTAATGCTCTGGGGACCCAGGTTCAAATCCCTCTACTGCAGATGGTGAAATTTAAATTCAATAAAAATATGGAATTAAAAGTCTAATGATGACCGTGAAACCATTGTTGATTGTTGTAAAAACCCATCTGGTTCACTGATGTCCTTTAGAGAAGGAAATCTGCCGTCCTTACCTGGTCTGGCCTACATGTGACTCCAGATCCACAGCAATGTGGTCGACTCTAACTGCCCCCTCAAGGGCAATTAGGGATGGACAATAAATGCTGGCCCAGCCTGCGACGCCAATGTTCATGACCGAATAAAAGTATATCGAAACGGAGGTTAGGTATCTATCGAAGTCACATTCCACATGGAACCCAACAAAGATGTTTACGAGAGCTGGAACTAGAGAACCAGCTCTATTTGGGCAGACAGATTGGGCAATGGTTACAGATTCATGCAATGGTGGTGGGTCTACATGACCATGATTTAGTGCTGCAGCCCAAATATCTATGGCTCCCTAAGTGGAACATTGGTGAATACGCTAGTCATGTCATGTCAATAAGCACATGGACACAGCATTGCTATCAAAATGCAAGTCGATAATGGTCTTCGCAAATGTGAAGGAATTTTCACTGTATCTTGGGAACATGTTCAAAACTGGTTTTTAAACAATTTGCCCAACCATTTGGCCAATTCGTGCTGTGCAGAACTGGTCACACATAAGATAGAGAGTAAAGGGACATGGATGCAATGAACCATGAAGACTAACCGTGTCATATATATCACATGGAAGCTCATCGCTCTTACACAAGTCCAGCTAGCTTTTTTTTAAAGCTTACTTTTGAGTAAGGCAGCCGGGTCATGTTGAGTTGAATGTCCCATGGATACAACTTTGGACCCATCATTAAGAATGACATGCATTTTGTTGATATAATCACGCATGATCAGGATAACTACTCCCGACACTTTGTCAGGTTTACTGATGTGTGTATCTGAGTTGGTCTGAAAGCCCCCCTTGCACGGGAAAATCAGACAGGTCGTTTGGAATCCCGCAATATGCGTGCTTAAAGATTTGAGCAATAGGTGAAGCTAGCTGACACTGCCACTATACAGCAGCAACACAAGTGGTGTTCACCACTAATAGGAACCAAAAAGACACTCTGCCTGTCACACAAATGAGTAATGTGGTATATGAATTTCAATGCCAGTGTGATGCCAGATATGAAGGCTGTACATCCCAAAGACTGGCAGATCGTATCAAACAGCATGTGCCTTCTGCTGTTGGCAACGGGCAACTTATGTACCCAGCCACGTTCTGCTTGCAAAGCTCTAGATTCAGTGCCCAATATTAGATGTGACTCTGTGATTGGACAACATTCACTAAGTAATCCTCAGTGTGCTTAGAATTATGCTGACAACCAATTTAAGATTGCCAGTTGGGCTCGTAGAGTGGAACATTTGCATGTACTGGAAGCTACACATATTAATACTCAGGGCCCTGTTCTCTACAGACAGAAGGAACATTGCGCCTGTTTCAGCTAAACAAAGTAAGTGATAGCCAGTCGCTGGTTCATTCCTCAGAGAAATGCATTGACCAATCAGGGTCAAACTGGGTGGTTTAAATTTTCGAACAATGCTTGGCAGTTAATGGACAGTCACCATTAACTGGTGCATTCTCCATGGCAACACCCAGCAAAGTCCACTTGCCAACTAACCGGCATTCTCTGCTCATGTAGTATAAAGTTGTTTCCTCCGACGTTGGCAGTCTTTGCGATTGTCCTGATGAGTGCACGACGAAAAGTTTTGACGAAATGCCTTTTTCCAGCAATGCTCCATTTGTTAAGTTTCATGAATCTGTCAAAAACTGTCAACGTTTTTATATGCGTGCGGCACATTATACCGACACTAGCTTTCTCATGAATAGACAGAATTCCTCTGCCAAAGTGAAGTGTATCCTTAAAATGCCAATAAATAGCATCTGCAGAGAAAATAAGAACTGTTCAGAACTGTTTTTGAACATATATTAGTACCGAAGAAAAACACATTTTTTTCTAAACATCCTCAAATACAGGTTTTTATATATTTTGTTGCATTTATCCGAAATTACAATAGCTCAAAATGTTAATAGGTTAATATATTAAACTCTCTACTGGAAATTAAACAGAATTTAAAGGATTAGTGAAAGTTCTTTACCTTGAATGGTGGTAATAATTCATTGTGGTAGAAAAGGTAACAATGCAGATAGCCAGGAAAGAAGTGATGACCAATGAAATGAGAACCAGCCCAAATAAAAAACAAAGAAGAACAACTCCACCTATCGACAGCATCAGACCTGGCAGACAAGTAAATAAAATAAGAAATTAAACAGCATACCAAATGGTTTATGATGACATTCTGTCAATGGAGGAGACTTGAGAACTAAACTAGCAGCCAGCAGCACCCAGAGAGAGTGTGAGTGAAGGACCCTGGGACAGGCAGTCAGCAGCACCCAGAGAGAGTGTGAGTGAAGGACCCTGAGACAGGCAGCCAGCAGCACCCAGAGAGAGTGTAAGTGGAGGACCCAGGGACAGGCAGTCAGCAGCACCCAGAGGGTGCGAGTGGAGGACCCTGGGACAGGCAGTCAGCAGCACCCAGAGGGTGCGAGTGGAGGACCCTGGGACAGGCAGTGAGCAGCACCCAGAGAGAGTATGAGTGAAGGACCCTGAGACAGGCAGTCAGCAGCACCCAGAGAGAGTGTGAGTGGAGGACCCTGGGACAGGCAGTCAGCAGCACCTAGTGGGTGCGAGTGGAGGACCCAGGGACAGGCAGTCAGCAGCACCTAGAGGGTGTGAGTGGAGGACCCTGGGACAGGCAGTCAGCAGCACCCAGAGGGTGTGTGAGTGGAGGACCCTGGGACAGGCAGTGAGCAGCACCCAGAGGGTGTGAGTGGAGGACCCTGGGACAGGCAGTCAGCAGCACCCAGAGGGTGCGAGTGGAGGACCCAGGGACAGGCAGTCAGCAGAACCCATAGGGTGTGCGAGTGGAGGACCCTGGGACAGGCAGTCAGCAGCAATGAGAGGAGACAGAGCCAGGCAGTCAACAGCACCTACAACCTAACATCACAAGAAAACATAAGTCCATTGGTTGGTGAGAAACTGATGGGGGGGTATTATCATTAGCTGAGAAGCAGAAAAACCAATTGGGGCGATTCTCAGGCGTGTTTCCACCCCGGCACCAAACAATGGCTAAGTGTGGGTGAATGGAGATGGGAATCGCACCAAAACAGCTGCCACCGCTCGCTCCGGTTTTCCCGCCTGAAACGACACGTAGTTAGTTTTGGGGAAAATTCCACCCATTGTTTTGAAAAGAAGGGGCTTCCGACATTTAATTAAGAAAACAAGCAGTCAGGAAAAAAGTCACGGTCAGGAAAAGCAAAGTTGCATAAGTAAACCAAAGTAAAATAAAGTTAATGTAAGCAAAACAAATCGAAGCCAACCACATGTTCAGGAAGTGGCAGCAGCAGCAGAACCTGGAGCTCGGGATTTCGAAGATGGAGCGGCGGCTGGTCCATCCACACAGGCGGAGAGCTTCGTGGATAAGCCGTTCAGAGAGGTGATCACACCACAGCTTAGGAAGCTGGAGGAAGAAAGGGAATGGGTGACTGCCAGGCAGTCCAAGAGAACTACAAAGATAGTGCACGAGTCCCCTGGGGTCCTGCTCACCATTCGGTTTTCCATTTGGATACTGATGGTTCCTCGGACGAATGCAATCAGAACCACGTCTGCGGTGCCACAGGTGGCTCTGGTGTACAGGAGGGGAGAAAGAAAAGCAGTAATGTTGGGGAGTTGTTAGTCAGGGGAATAGACAGGTGTTTCTGTGGCCATAGATAAGGCTCCAGGATGGTATGTTGCCTCCATAGTACCGGGGTCAAGGATTTCACAGAGCGGCTGAAGGACATTATACTGACACTAACGTTGGTACCAATGACTGAGATAGAAAGAGGATGAGGTCCTGAAAGAAGACTTAAGAGAGTTAGGATGGAGATTGAAAAGCAGGACTTGTAACACAGCAATCTCAGGATTATTCCTAGTCCCATGAGCAAGTCAGTATAGAGACAGGAGAACTGGGCGATTAAACACGGGGGAGGACATCAGATTTCTGAGGCATTGGGATCAGCTTTGGGACTACAAGCCGGATGGTCTACACCTGAACAGGACTGGGACGAATATCCTTGCAGAGAAATTTGCTAGTATACCGGAAACCTGGCTAAACGGGACACAAATGGAAGCTCAATATCACCAGGTATAGAATTTTTAGGGAGGACAGGGAAAGAGATAAAAAAAGTGTAGTAATATTGGTTTAAGAATCAATTACAGTTGTGAGGAGGGATGATATATTAAATGAATCATCAAATGAGGCCTTATGGGTTGAACCCAGAAATAAAGAAGGGATAGCCACTCTGCTAGGGGCATACTAAGACCCCCAGGTATTGGAAGGAAATTAGAAGAGCAAATATGTAGACAGATTTCTGAATGCAAAAGCAATAGGGCAGACTTCAACGACCCTAACATCAATTAGGATACAGACAGTGTGAACGGCACAGAATACATAAAATTCTTGAACTGCATTGAAGGTAACTGTTTTTAGCCAACACATGACAAGCCCAATGAAACGGGGTCGTAATTCTAGATTTTGTCTCAGGAAATTAAGCTGTGCAAGTGGATGAAGTAGCAGTGATAGGACCATTTTGGAAGTAGTGATCATAATATAGTTAGATTTAGTATCATTATGGAAAAGAAGAATACAACAGGAGTAAAAGTACTAAATTGGGGGAAGACAAATTTTATGAAGATTAGTGATGAGCTGGTAGGAGTGGACGGGATACAGTTATTAGAGGGAAAAACCATAGGGGGGGAGGGGGATTTTCCGTGCCCTCCCATGGTGTGTTTATTGATGATGGGAGGCAGGCTGCCATTGGCCGGCAGTGGAATTTTCTAATCCTGCTGCTGTCAATGGGATTTTCCATTGAATTCACCCCCGCCGCCAGGAAACCCATTGAAGAGGGTTCGCCATTGGGATCGGAAGCTCCCACTGGCGGGCTTCATGAATTACCTCAGCTGGTGTAGGAATTGATATTGAAAAAGTGTTACTGTTGGCTGGCTCCAGGCATTATTAAAAACATTTTCACAAGATGTGGGTGACGCTGGCTGGCCCAGCATGTATTGCCCATGCCCCTGAAATTGAGTGGCGTGTTTGGCCATTTCAGAAGGTATCACAGAATTTACAGTGCAGGAGGCCATTCGGCCCATCAAGTCTGCACCGGCCCTTGGAAATAACACCCTACCTAAGCCCGCACCTCCACCCTATCGCACACTTCCACCTATCCCCATAACCCCACCTTACCGTACCTTTTTTGGACACTAAGGGCAATTTAGCACAGCCAATCCACCTAACCTGCACGTCTTTGGACTTGTGGGAGGAAACCGGAGCACCCGGAGGAAACCCATGCAGACACGGGGAGAACGTGCAGACTCCGCACAGACAGTGACCCAAGCCGGGAATCAAACCTGGGACCCTGGCGCTGTGAAGCCATTGTGCTAATCACTATGCTACTGTGCTGCCCTGTGGATCCGGAGTCACATGTAGCCAGATCAGGTGAGGATGGGTTTTTACACTGATCGACAATGGTTTCAAGTTGGGGCTCAATGAAGTCCTGGGGAGCAGAGAGGGTGGTGGGAGGTCACTGATTCTATGCTGGAGGGGGTTCAGGTTCAGAAGAAGCCCTGGGAGCCACTTATAGCTTGGTACTATAGGGAGACTGGAATTTGGAAAGATCTGGAATTGAGCCAGTAATTAGAGATAGGAGTGCAGTTCTGTGAATCCCATGGAACGCAGTTTCAGGACATGAGAATTAACCAACGAGAACTGAGCTGTGATTGAGGCAATCCGGGTTAGAGGTTTGTGCGGGAACGTGGAGATGAAATCTTCAGAAGTGAAGAGTTCAAATCCCTCATGAAGGAAATAGAGGTTTAACAAGCCTTTGTGATTAACAGTGGCCACTGACAGCTGGGTGACTTTCTGAGAAATGCATGGAATCCGTCTTGGTTGCATCTGCCATTTAATGTGCAGTGTGGGGTGTTCACCCACAATTCTCCTGTTATTACACATTTACCTAATGTTAATCCTGAATGTTAAAGAGTTTAAGACAGGTATTGTAGCTTGTTTTACAAAGAGTTACTTGGTCCCTAATCGGATCACAACAGAGTCACGAAACTTTCAGTACCTTCCATCACAATGAACCCAATGCAGGCCAAAAGGGACGTAACCACTGCAAAAATCAGGAACAATCCAACTGGCACGGCTGACATTATGGTAAAAACTAGTAGTAATAAGGCAAGGAAAGGGTGCTCATCCAGGTACTGACCCACAGAGGAGCTCATGAAAGCTGCAACCTACAAAACAAACGTGGGAGAACAGGGATTATGATCCAAAGGTGTCGATTCATTCTTTGTAAGCTGAGATCATAACATTTCAGTTTAGCAAAGTAAAACAATTGTGTGATCAGTTTCCACCATCATTTGACCTATCCCAAAAAGACTTGGGAATAATTAATATTCCTGCACGTCTTAATAATGGTGCATTTTCGTAAAGTTATTTGAGCCACTCAAAGTACAAAAGAAATATCAAATTACAGGACGAGGGCTGAATTATAAAGATTGTAGGAATGAGAATCGGTCATTTTCCCCATTGGTTTGCTCTTTTAGGAGCCTGTGTACGACCTGCACGATAAAAGCTGCCTCTTACTAATTTTACTTGCCCCTTTCTACCCTCCTCAACATATCTTTTCCCTGAGCATGCACCAATTGTGGCTGAACGGGAGTTTTACTCCCAATTCTCTGCAA